>NC_134846.1:91864083-92538667 GCF_965363235.1 Mytilus galloprovincialis
ATAAAAGCAGTTACAGAGGAGGTTAGTTCAACTCAATGATGTAAAAGCAGTTACAGGGGAGGTTAGTTCAACTCAAGGAAATAAAAGCAGTTACAGGGGAGGTTAGTTCAACTCAAGGAAATAAAAGCAGTTACAGGGGAGGTTAGTTAAACTCAAAGAAATAAAAGCAGTTACAGGGGAGGTTAGTTAAACTCAAGGAAATAAAAGCAGTTACAGAGGAGGTAAGTTCAACTCAAGGAAATAAAAGCAGTTACAGGGAAGGTTAGTTCAACTCAAGGACATAAAAGCAGTTTCAGGGGAGTTTAGTTCAACTCAAGGATGTAAAAGCAGTTACAGAGGAGGTTAGTTCAACTAAAGGACATAAAAGCAGTTACAGAGGAGGTTAGTTCAACTCAAGGAAATAAAAGCAGTTACAGGGGAGGTTAGTTCAACTCAAGGACAAAAAGCAGTTATAGGGGAGGTTAGTTCAATTCAAGGAGATAGAAGCAGTTACATGGGAGGTCAGTTCAACTCAAGGATGTAAAAGCAGTTACAGGGTAGGTTAGTTCAACTCAAGGACATAAAAGCAGTTACAGAGGAGGTTAGTTCAACTCAAGGAAATAAAAGCAGTTACAGGGGAGGTTAGTTCAACTCAAGGACAAAAAGCAGTTATAGGGGAGGTAAGTTCAATTCAAGGAGATAGAAGCAGTTACATGGGAGGTCAGTTCAATTCAAGGACATAAAAGCAGTTATAGGGGAGGTAAGTTCAATTCAAGGAGATAAAGCAGTTACAGGGGAGGTTAGTTCAACTCAAGGAGATAGAAGCAGTTACAGGGGAGGTTAGTTCAATTCAAGGACATAAAAGCAGTTACAGGGGAGGTTAGTTCAACTCAAGGACATAAAAACAGTTACAGGGGAGGTTATGATGGTGATTACGTGAAATGTTATTTTTGCCATGTCATACTGTGATATATTTTTTAATTGAGTTTAACCTCACGCTCTTGAAAACTAGAGCATGGACATGTTATATTAAAGTGTGATGTTTTTAAAGCATAAACATATTGCTGCAATTTTGAAGGGGTATTTTTTTCTTAATTTTGAAAAGTCATTCAAAGTAGCTGGAAGTTTCTTACTTTATTTTCGCAAATATTGCAACTATATAATATAATACCTGAATGTAAGAAAATCATATGATATATAGGTGGTGTCCTTTAAGACATTCTACCCCCTCCTGTTTGAAAACATTGAAACGGATGAGATCCCCACCTCTCAACTATATATCGCTCGTGTATGTAATAATGTTTTAGATCTTTACGAGAGAAATATATGTATAACTGAAAAATTATTACACCAGGATTTTCGATATCACAAACTAGTCAAAACATTTACTAAATTTTATCACCGGTATAAGGACATCATTTGTAAATATAGCTCAACATGCAGACTTCTTATTCTTTCAGGTATTTCACATCCAATGTTTTATGGAAATATTCTTTATAAAGCCAAAAAATGTCAGTATTCACCTCAGTAGCTAACAAAACCTTTAAATAGACTTATTAAGAAGGGATAAAGTTACGATACTGTTGTCAGGTAAATAAAGATTGCATATTTTGGCGTTAATATTGATTCAATTATAGGGTCTATGCATCGGAACTAAACACATTTTTTTTAAAACCAGTTGTTGGCATGACACGGGTCATGCTCTTCTCATATATGTTATGATGGTATGATACTAAACCCATCACGGGAAGGATTGTGCCTGATATTCATATGATGAAGACATAATCTTTCAGTCAGTTTAATTGAAGTCTGGAGCTGGTATGTCAGTTAACTACTAGTAGTCTGATGTTATTTATGTATTATTGTCATTTTGTTTATTTTCTTTGGTTAAATCTTCTGACATCAGACTCGGACTTCTCTTGAACTGAATTTTAATGTGCGTTTTGTAATGCGTTTACTTTTCTGCATTGGCTAGAGGTATAGGGGGAGGGTTGAGATCTCATAAACATGTTTAACCCCGCCGCATTTTTGCGCCTGTCCCAAGTCAGGAGCCTCTGGCCTTTGTTAGTCTTGTATTATTTTAACTTTTACTTTCGTGTGTACAATTTGGATTTAGTATGGCGTTCATTATCACTGAACTAGTATATATATTTGTTAAGGGGCCTGCTGAAGGACGCCTCCGGGTGTGGGAATTTCTCGCTGCATTGAAGACCTGTTGGTGACCTGCTGCTGTTGTCTGCTCTATGGTCGAGTCGTTGTCGTCACATTCCCCATTTCCATTCTCAATTTTAAATTGTACATTCATGTATGGGACTATAAAACTGATCAAATGAAATGTAAGGGAGTTCCTGGGGTCAACCCACTCCCTCCTGTTTTGGAACTGTGAAACAGTTGGGATTCCCACCTCTAAACTATATATATATAATCAAGTATAGGACAATATAACTAATCAAATGAAATATAGGGGGAGTCCCTGGGGACAACCCACCACTCCTTTTTGGGAACTTTGAAACGGACGAGATCCCCACCCCTAAACCATATATTCAAGTATGGTTTTGTCTAATGCTAATTTCGTTTCTGTGTCTATTACATTTTAATATTGTGTCATCATTCGTCTCTTAAATTTAATGCGTTTCCCTCCGTTTTGGTTTGTGACCCGGAGTTGGTTTTTCTATGGATTTATGAGTTTTTAACATCGGTATACTACTGTTGCCTTTATTTATGGGACAATATATTATAAATCAAATAAAACATATTGGGAGTCCCTGTGGTCACTGTACTCCCTCTTCGAAATGGTCGAGATCCCCACCATTAAACCATATATACTCATGTTTTGTACTATATGACAAATAAAATTAAATATAGGGGGAGTTCCTATGGTCACCCTGCCCCCTCCTGTTTTATAACTTAGAAACTGATGAGATCCCAACCCCTTAACCATTCATACTCATGACTGGGACAATTTAACTAATCAAATGAAATATAGGGGGACTCCCTTGGGTCAACCCACCCCTCCTGTTTGTGAAATTTGAAACGTGAAAGATCCCCACCCCTAAGCCATATATACTCATGTTTTGTACTATATGTCAAATAAAATGAAATATACGGTGAGTCCCTGTGGTCACCCTACCCCTCCTGTTTGATAACTTGTCCCCTCCTGTTTGAGAACTTGGAAACGGTCGAGATCCCCACCCCTCAATCATATATATTCATATTTCATATTAAATAAACATAATTATTATACCATACATATATTTTTAACAATTCTATTGGGTAAAACGTTATCACGTGACATGGAATAATTCAGATGTTTTTCATTCAATTGCAAGGAAGGACGAATAACCCTAAAAATTTCCACCAGCGGTGAATAACCCTATTTTTCACCTGCGAATAACCTTATGAGTTTGCTGTTTTGTACTTGAGTTATCTCCCATAAAATTGATGACACAGACGTAAATAAACAAAATAGCAGTGTTCACGTTACCCTGGAAGCTAACCGAGAGACGAGGAAATACGGCATTAGACATGAATAGAGTGCCAGCTGATGATGTCTCTTGTAAAGTAACGGTTCTTTTCAGGGCCATCAATATTTTCATAAAAAGATTCTACCATTGTTGTACATTTTAGAAATTCTAGAATACAAATGTATTTTCAAACGTCAGCTTGTGTTTGTTATGTAAAGTTTAAAGAATATAGAAAGTGTTCGAAAGGCCTTTCCACTGTTAGGTCGGTATAATAAAACAATTGTGGCTCCTTAGAATCGATGAATATCCAAAATCTTCAACCCTTAAAAGTTGTTTCACTTCGGAATGCGCCCTCATTGAAAAAAACCTTCTCGTAATGACAATTTTGGATATTCACCTTTTCATTGGGCCATAATTGTATAATGTACAATATATTACAAGCTCTTACAAAGTCAACTTGTACTACTAACAGTCAACTAATACCAACGTTAACAACCAACAAGAACAACTGCAATCATTGCAAACTTGTACCACTGCAGCACACCATTACAATTATACATTGATATATGCGTTACTTTTGAAAACCTTGATAACATATACATTATTTGCCTTAATAGTTAATTGATTAGATAAACATAAATGTACGATATATGAATGTTTAATGTATGTTCTTTTAAATTTATAAAAACAGAATTGAATCAACATTGACAGAGATTTCATAATTACATTTGCCTTGGTTTTTGGTTAACTGCCTTCAGCGTTTACAGCGCTTTGATTTGAATTAGATACATTGACAGCAAAAAGTGCCCTTTTGTCTATAGGTTGCACCTTGTAAAAACAGCTGTTTCTAAAAACACGCCTCTTTTGGGGACATCTTGAATATTTATAGAAAATAAATTTTGTTTACATACTGGTTCCCAGTTATGCTTTCTGTGTTCCATCTCACAGAGACATAACTTGGGAATGTTACCAGTAAATAAAGATGTGCATATTGTTTACATTGAAACCTGTGGTAACCTTTCATTCGAGGTAGGGGTAGTTAGAAAATTAGTGTAAGTTTAAACTCTGAGAAGTTCAGGGCATATAAACGTTGAAAATATGCCGCACAGCCCTATATTTTGACCTTTGACAAAAAATTGTGGTGCATATGAACTTTCAATTCTAGGATATGATTGTTTTCAATACTTCATAGTAAAAGTGGTACAGTTTTAGCCGTAAAAGGAGTTCCTATGGGAAATTGCATTGTCAATATTTACAGAAATGCAGCCTATAATCATGATAATTGATAGAAAATGGGTTATTTTCCCAAAAAATTCCCGGCATTTAGAGCATATTTATGTAAAGAAATATCTTTAAATAAAAAAATCACTTCAATCCATCTTTAGAGAGTGTTTTGAATTAATAGATGAGCATAAAGATTCAAAAGGTCAAATAATCATTATAAATATTAATTTGAGAGTTTAATCTATTCACTTATAAACATATACGCTCCGAATATAGAGTCCGAACAAACTATCTTTTTCCAAAAAATTAATTTATAAACAAAATGCAAAAAGGAACAATTATTTCAAAGGAGACATCAATGATGCCCTTGAAAGTTTAGATAGAATCTCTTTAAACGTTCAGTCGTGTGACTTTTCATGAATTCTTATTTAAAGCACCCCCCATCAAGAATTTTGCATACAATCACAATCTGTCTAAACTGCAACTAGAGGCTAGCGATATTGGATAATTATAGCCGTATTCTTGATAAGCAAGGGTATGAATGCAATTTAAGCAAAACAATAAAAATAATGTGTCCATTCATATCCTTGCTGTTACTCATGAACCATGTAACTAAAGCTTTTCAAGTTAAGGCATGTTGTAACTGATGACAAAATGGAGATCAAGTTCTATATTGACAGTTTTCACTTTCACCGTGCAGAATTTGTGGTTCTTGAAAGATTGAAAAACGGTCTTTCTAGTCATGTCCATGCTTTGACTCATGAACAGTTACTGTTCAACTCAATTTTTTTTAATTTTAATATGGTGTTACTGTAACTGATAACAAAATGGAGGCTAACCACTGATCGTGTTTATTATCAAAATACGCAAAAGAACCGGCTACTTCAGGTTGCAAGTCAAGTTAAAGTTCAAAAATTGGAAACTATCTGAATTTTGGAGCAAATGACCTTCTTGAGACAGATGTACCCATATCAGTTTCACTCTGAACAATGAAATAAAGCTTCTATCTATCAGTCACCAAATTACACATTATGAGAGTACAAGGGGAGAGGATGTGGATTTTCTATAAACATATGTTAAGCCTTGAATCAAAACAAGGGTACATAATCCTTAACAAGATTTATATTCCAGCCTATACACTTTATATATAATGTATGTCTAATAACATATAAGTGATAGCATACCGATGAACTGCTAAATCTTCAGGCCTGGAGCTCAATTTTTTTTAAATTTTTAGTTAGATTCTGTTTGCCTGTAGATATGATTTTTACAGGCTCGAGGGCAATTTTTCAAGCCTCGGCTGCCTTGGCTGCCACTCAGCGTGAAGACTGAATTATACCGTATGTCTGTTGTGGCCCTCCAGATGTCATTTGAATATTTTTGTTTCTAGTTTGCTGTCTCCATGAGGTTTACCCAACTTGTTGTTTTATTCTATTTAAAAAAAAAATGACACGAACTATCAACTATAAGCCTTGTTACTTCATGGCCTTTAACTTTGTCAAAATAGAATGATAAAATGGTTTTTACAATAATATATACCTCTTTATTTAGGAATTGTCCACATCATCTGTATATAGGTTTCTATGTCTTCATTTTCTAAAAAGTCGGTTATAAGGAAGTTAATTAGGACATGTTATTACATGATCCATGTTATAAATAAATATTTAAAGGACATTTATTTATAGAGCATACACATTCCAGTTAACCAGTAACATTTAAAAGACACAATTTTGAATACAATATAATGATTATTATCTTACCTCTAAAGTTCAAATTAAAAAAGCTTTGGTTGAGAAATCCTTGTTTGATCATAGTTTTTATACGCCCGTTTATGGCACGTATTATGGTATTCCGCTGTCTGTCTATCCGTCGTCCACATGTCGTACAATAACTCACAAAAGCTTAATCCAGTTTGTATGAAACTTTGGTTGATTGAATATATATCTATTGACGTGAGCTCCCTTTTGATTTTTATAAATTTAAGATTTTAGGTTTCTGAGTTTTGGGGTTTTATTCTTTAAAAAAAAGGGGGGGATTTTCCATTTTTTTTGTACAATAATTCAAAAATGTTTTGAGCTGTTCCCATGAAACTTTGTAGAATTGTTTATATTTATTGACTAAAGCTCCCTTTCGATTTTTAAAAATTTTAGATTTTACGTTTCCGAGTTATGAGATTTTATTCATAAAAAACAGGGGATATTCCAGTTTTCGGACAATAAGTCAAAAGTGCTTTGAGCAGATTTCATGAAACTTAGTCTAATTGTTTATTTTAATTGACTTTAAGCTCCCTTTTGATTTTAATAAATTTTAGATTTTACGTTTACGAGTTATGAGATTTTATTCATTAAAAAGGGGTTATTTTTCACTTTTCGGACAATAACTCAAAATTGCCTCAGGCATAGATTACCTTAGCTGTTTTTGGCAAAACTGTTAGAAATTTTGGTCCTCAATGCTCTTCAACTTCGTACCTTATTTTGCCTTTTTAACTCTTTTGGGTTCGAGCGTCACTGGTGAGTCTTTTGTAGACGAAACGCGCGTCTGGCGTATATACAAAGTTTAGTCCTGGTATCTATGATGTTTTTATTTATTGAGCATATTTCATGAAACTTTGGTGACTTAGTCTGGTTTATATCTATAAAAATAACCTCCCTTTATCATTTTTTTTATAGATTTCTGATATAACATATTGAGGAGTAATAGAACTCTATTCGTTGAAAAAAGCGACGGGCGTATCATGCGCTCATGGCGCAGCTCTTTATTAAGAATTTACAATTGTATAATGCTTTTTAAAAGATTTTAGATAAAGATATTCTGTCACAAATGTCCTCATGCTGAATCTGTTTTCATTCTTTTTTAAAACCATTCAAGCTTATTTTCTAACCTATGTTTATTCTATAAAACAGACTATATACTGCATGCTTTCAATGAGACAGCAACCTAGCAAAAAAAATATATTGAGATTAATGATCAGTGTTCCAAATTTTTTACATCAGATAATTTACAGCAAGGACTAAAGATGGCTCAAATCTCAATGATGTCTAGTTGATCATGTGAAACCTGAAGGAAAACCTTCGTCTCAGTGCTTGCAATTCAAAGTCACATTGAATTTATAAAGCAAATGTGTATTTTTTGGATAATACAAAAATTGATTAAAGAATACTAATACCACACTCTCCTAAATACCACATCAACCATCATTCAGTGACACGTTTGCAGCTTACTACATAGAGGCATATTTTGTGGTCAGAATAAACCAGTTTTTCTTGAACACAAACCTTTCTCTTTGCCGATAGTAGCATGAACTAAAATAATGTTGATCAACAGATATACTGTTTTAAAAGATAATAATTTCAATTCTCCTGTTTGGTGTATCTTTATATCATCACAACTATATGTTGATGTCACTTTAAGATCTCTAAAATTGTTGATTTAAGTTCATTTTGTCAGCCATTAGTTATGCGTATTTTAAATTTTAGATGTGGGATATGTAAAATGTTGTATTCAGTATACGTATAATTGAATTAATTAAATTGGCCAAGTGGTCTAGATTGTTTGACACAGCGAAGGTAGTGTTGTCTTGATATCCAAAAAAGTAAAATCACAAAAATATTGAACTATGAGGAAAATTCAAAACGGAAGTCCATAACCAAATGACAAAATCAAATGGTAAAAGACGTCAAATGAATGGACAACAACTGTTATATTCCTGACTTGGTGCAGGCATTTTCAAATGTGTAAATTGGTAGATTGAACTTGGTTTTATAGCACTAAACCTTTCACTTGTATGACAGTCGCATCAAGTTCTATTATAATTACAACGATGCCTGAACAAAACAGATTTGATAGGTAAAATTGTGAAAATAGTGGTACAGCAGTCATCACCGTGTTACAATCTCAATCTGAACAAAAACAAACATATATTTAACAAAGAAGCACATATAAAAAAAGCAATTATAAAATTTAACAACCACATTCATTGCTTACTTATATATATGTTTTTTTTTTAAATCAACCCATAAATGATTGAAATATTTGGTGTCCTGTGACTTAATAGCAAGGTTTACATCAACTCTAGTGTAGAGTCACGTGTTTGAGTTCGAACCTGTTGAGAGAATAATTCGATTTAAAGGGCTTGACCGTTAAATCACGTTATCAAAGGAAGACAAGACTTGCTACAGTTCATGCACAGGTCAATGTAACGCGCATGTCTTAATTCGATTACACGGCATATCAATTTTACCAGCTAAAGCACTCCTCACAATATTTTGAATGCACGGTCTGCTAGGAAGTAACTATATATATCTAAGGTCAGATTGTTGAGTTTATTTTACGCATAATTATTGTAAATACTTATCTTAATAATTTTTCAATTTCAACTGATTGTTGATTAATTAATTTCAAATCGGTCACATTCAATTTGATAATTTATAAATTATTGGACAATTTACTAAAGCAAGGATTTATATATAGTATACAAATCTTTGTCTAAAGTTATTATAATACGAGCGAATTTATTTTAATTTATTTTTATGATTGTATAATAAATTTTTGATTCGCATAATTTTTAATTCCAGTTATATTGATATTTTTGTATCTTTTTATCGAGGTATTAAAATATGAAAACTAGGTTCCAGGTATTTCTATTCAATTTACATTTCGTAATGCAGATTAAATGGTAATGTTACATTATCAGGTATGTTTAACTATTATTTAATAATGAGGTTGTCTTGTGAGACATTAACACCATCAAATGCAATAATTAATTTATGGTACCATTTACTGTTCTTTAGCGTGTTTAGGACAGCAGTAAATCGTAAATTATATTTCAAAGTTGAGCATCCGTTTAAAAGAAACTAGTTGATAAAATTTGATACGGCAGCTAATAATGTCTTTATAACCGATTGTTTTTCAGTCAGCCAAATTGCGTTGCACATATACAGCGACATATAATACAATATGTCTCTGATATTTATATTTAATAATTTTATTTCAAATAATATTCATTCATATTTTGAAGTAATGTCTTTATAACCGATTGTTTTTTCGGTTATCCAAATTTCATTGCACACATTTTGATATTTATTTAGTGTATTGAAATTAAGGATTTGTATAGTTGTATATTGTTTTAATTATATTTGTTCATATTGACATGTATTGTAAGGTTTATGATGCCTGAGAAGTAAAGGCGTTAAAAGAGGTGTTATAATTGGGGTAAAGAAAACGGCTTTAGCCACCTGTGAGGTCAAAATAGCTACGCATCGGAAACAGAAACTGAAAATTTGTTATCTAGGATTATTTCATTCATCAGCAGGACCTTTTATATGTATGTCAGTCAGAGAAGTGGCAGTATGCCTTATCTAAATACATCAATAAAAAAGGTACTTCTTTTATTCTTTAATTTTAATGTAACTAATTCAGTACATGACATTTTTAGCTTTAGCATTGATTTGAGTAGTAACATTTCGAGCATAATAAGAAAACGATTCTAAATGGCGGATACTATATTGATCCGGATTGCTTTTTACTATGAGAGACCATACCACGAATAAGAATAAGATTGATTTAGTAAATTGGTTTCTTATCTATATATCTCACCCCGATTAGAAAACATTTCAACATTGATTTATTTTATAATTACACTGAGAAGGTATAGTCCCGCAAGTCATTTTATATTCAGTGCATATTTTTAGTATGTGTATATATCACGAAGGAATTTTTACATTTTTCTCATTGTATCACTCTGACCACAAGTATACCTAAATTTGATTTATTTCACGCATCTTTATAAAAGAGAGAACCATTTCACTAATTTCAGAAACTAAATCTGCACTACTTGTGCGAAATATAAAAATAAATGGTATTTCGCAGCTATATAAAAATTCATCAACAAAATATCAATGATGATGCATTTTATATCAGATATTTATTTGACAACCAATTTGAATTAGGCAAGAGAGCAAAGAAGACTTGGAGCTAGCAGGGTTCAGGTCATAAGTTGGAAACGAGCTGTTTCGGTTAAGGAAAGCAATTTCACAGTCTTGTAATTGGGGACCAGTTGATTTAGATCTATGGATATTATTCATGTACCATGATCACAACAAATCATTCATGCCCTGTCTGTATTATGTATAAATAATGTGATCAAAACTAAGGTCTTGCACAAGGGTAAACCGTCATGACTCACAAAGCTTTTTTGCGCACGTTTTAATCGTGCCCAGAAAAATAAAATGCTACAGGTAATGGACAAGATAATCAATTGTTGATTTTCCAATATTTACATAAGCTGAAAATAGTATTGCCATGTGTTTGACGTTCAAGTCACGAATCTTTATTGTTTTTTTCGGGGTTTGTTTAAACTAGCTTTATTGGATTTTTCATATGAGTGAAACTAGTAGCTATTAATCCGGGATCCACTTGGTCATTTTTAACTTTAAAGTTTCCATTAGCCTCAAATTTTAGAAAATTGATCAGCAAGGCAAGATATTTTTACTACTATACTTGGAAAAAGGCTTCGTTGGTTTATGTCTGTCATATTTGTTTTTCGTAAACTGCTTTGTTATAAATTAGGTCGTTAGTTTTCTCGATTGAAATGTTTTATATTTTCCATGTCGGGACCTCTAATAGCAGACTATACGGTATGGGTTTTTATACGACCGCAAAATTTGAAAAAATTTTCGTCGTATATTGCTATCACGTTGGCGTCGTCGTCTGCGTCGTCGTCGTCGTCGTCGTCCGAATACTTTTAGTTTTCGCACTCTAACTTTAGTAAAAGTGAATAGAAATCTATGAAATTTTAAAACAAGGTTTATGACCACAAAAGGAAGGTTGGTATTGATTTTGGGAGTTTTGGTCCCAACATTGTAGGAATTAGGGGCCAAAAGGGGCCCAAATAAGCATTTTCTTGGTTTTCGCACTATAACTTTAGTTTAAGTTAATAGAAATCTATGAAATTTTGACACAAGGTTTATGACCACAAAAGAAAGGTTGGGATTGATTTTGGGAGTTTTGTTTTCAACAGTTTAGGAATTAGGGGCCAAAAAAGGGCCCAAATAAGCATTATTCTTTGTTTTCGCACAATAACTTTAGTTTAAGTAAATAGAAATCTATGAAATTTAAACACAAGGTTTATGACAATAAAAGGAAGGTTGGTATTGATTTTGGGAGTTTTGGTCCCAACAGTTTAGGAATAAGGGGCCCAAAGGGTCCAAAATTAAACTTTGTTTGATTTCATCTAAATTGAATAATTCGGGTTCTTTGATATGCCGAATCTAACTGTGTATGTAGATTCTTAACTTTTGGTCCCGTTTTCAAATTGGTCTACATTAAGGTCCAAAGGGTCCAAAATAAAACTTAGTTTGATTTTGACAAAAAATGAATCGGTTGGGTTCTTTGATATGCTGAATCTAAAAATGTACTAAGTTTCTTGATTATTGGCCCAGTTTTCAAGTTGGTCCAAATCGGGGTCCAAAATTAAACTTTGTTTGATTTCATCAAAAATTGAATAAATGGGGTTCTTTGATACGCCAAATCTAACTGTGTATGAAGATTCTGCATTATTTTTGGTCCTGTTTTCAAATTGGTCTACATTAAAGTCCAAAGGGTCCAAAATTAAACTTAGTTTGATTTTAACAAAAAATGAAATCTTGGGGTTCTTTGATATGCTGAGTCCAAACATGTACTTAGATTTTTTATTATGGGCCCAGTTTTCAAGTTGGTCCAAATCAGGATCTAAAATTATTATATTAAGTATTGTGCAATGGCAAGTCTTTTCAATTGCACAGTATTGCGCAATGGCAAGAAATATCTAATTGCACAATATTGTGAAATAACAAAAAAAAAATTTAATTAGAGTTATCTTTCTTTGTCCAGAATAGTAAGCAAGAAATATCTAATTGCACAATATTGTGTAATAGCAAGATTTTTTTTTAATTGGAGTTATCTTTCTTTGTCTAGAATCAACTTAAATCTTTGTTATATGCAATATACAATGTATATTCACTTTTTACTACCAACTGATAAATTAAAATAATCTTTACCATTCAGTGATAACAAGCAGTTTTTTTACATCTTAATATTTTATGATGTATTTAAATGAGTAGTTATTGTTGCAAACTCCATAAGAAATTTTAATTGAGATTAGTTTTGGAATAAGGGAAAGGGGGATGTGATTAGAAAAATTGGGTTCAATTTTTCTCATTTGAAATTTCATAAATAAAAAGAAAATTTCTTCAAACATTTTTTTGAGAGGATTAATATTCAACAGCATAGTGAATTGCTCTAAGAGAAAACAAAAATTTTAAGTTCATTAGAACACATTCATTCTGTGTCAGAAACCTATGCTGTGTCAACTATTTAATCACAATCCAAATTTAGAGCTGAATCAAGCTTGAATGTTGTGTCCATACTTGCCCCAACCGTTCAGGGTTCAACCTCTGCGGTCGTATAAAGCTACGCCCTGCGGAGCATCTGGTTCTAATTGTTGAAAGCCGTAAGGTTGACTATATTTGCTTACATTTACTTCATTTGTACTTTCAAGTGGATAGTTATCTCACTGGCAATTATAATCTTTTAATTAACACTAATAACGATTAGAGCAAAAATAGTATACACTTCTGCAAGTTACGTTTACAAACTTTATTACCAGATGCGTAGATCTCTGATAAAATTATCGTCTGAAAATTGTTGATATAAATTTACAACTTAAGCGAGTTTTTGTCTGGGTTAATGGTTTTCTTTAATCTTATGTATATCATTACAGAGGTCAAGAAAAGTCCAAATTAGTTAGGTGATGAATTGAATTTATTGCTTTTGTAGTTTAGATATTAAAGTTGTGTATATCTCAGACTATAAAATTGCTAATTAGTACGATTTTGTTATCTGAAAGAGAAACAACGTAATTGGGTTAAATACTGTGAACAGTTATACATGGAATTTTATGTATATACGTTTATTAGAGAATACTAGTTTTTGTAAGCAGTCATAAATGATTTGGCATAATAATTGTTGTCGAACGCCATACTCATGATATGCAATAAAACAAAAACAAAACAAAACAAAAACAAACAAAACAAAAACAAAACAAAAAACAAAAACAAAATTAAACAAACAAACAAAACAAAATATTACACGATACCAGTTTTAATGCCGTATTGACGAGCGCCCCTAAGACGGCTAATATTCCATCGGCTATTTTTAGAGTCAAATTTTGGGGGGTCTTAACTGCACCTCAGTTTTAAAAGTTTTTGTACATGGCAACACGATTCATTAACTGGTTTGAATTGACTTTGAACATGCTTTCAGTAACTGCGAGTACTCTTAGGTGGGTACTTGATGTCTTTAGTCTATTTGTTAGTTGTGTATTGTGTTTTATGTCGATCTAATGAGTCAAACCTACCTCAACTTTGTTTACTTTGTGTTGTTAACCGATGTCCCCGGTTACGGTAGGGATAAATTCTCACAAACTTGTTGTGTGTCGCAGTCTTTTATACTTGTTGTACGTTTAAATTGATTTATACTTAAATATGGGTTTGTTTTCTTGTTTGCCGGGACCCTTTGTTGCTATTATACTGTATGGACTATGTTTATTGGTGAATGCTGTACGGTGGTATATAGCTGTTTACGACCACGCTATTAAGTTTAAAAATAGTTCATGTCAGATCTTCTAGTTTATATATTTTCTGATAGTAAAAGTAGAATTCAGCCAATGGTAATATAAAAAGTATCAACCATATATCTGATTACAAGCATACATATAACAGTTGGCAAGTCAAATATTTTTTATCTGTTATCATATCAATTTTATTTATTTTTCTATATTGTAAATTACGAATCTAGAGCTGATTATTGATTGATTGTCAATTTAAGATATTTCATGTTTCCAAAAGCGTGCTTGGAAAGTGGGGTTTTCAATCACCAAAACTCCGTTGTTGCTCGGAAGTTTGTAGTTACTTATGGTTGTGTTCTCTTATACATTTTCGTATCACAATTTTTTAGCAAGGTCAAAGTGTTATGGGGCACTTTAAGTAAAGAGATAAACTAATCGTATGCTCATTTTTGAAGGGCCCTGCAATATTAAGTAATCCACTAAAATGAACATGACATCGGACAACCGTTCTATACGATAGGTCCTAACTTATAAGCGATTTGATTTTCTCCAAGATTTGTTACCTTAGTCAAATTTGCTTTGTTCAAATGTTACCACGATTGCAATACAAGCACAAGATTCCAAATAAGTGATTGAACCAAACTACAGTGAGAAGGAATATGTTATTTGTCAGATTTGAAAGCTATCTAATTTTATACAAGTTACAATTTTAATTTATGCTATTATCTATTTTCATCTATTTATTGTCTATCAAACGGCGAAGTAGGTTATTGGCTTCGGGAATCTGTTAGCTAGTAGTTACTGCGGTCAGATTCTTGTTATTACACAATATAACAATCAGAGTTATCTGTTATATCGACTCTCAATGTATGGTACTGGTTGGCGGTAACAAGTTCCAAAACATTCTTTGTGAAATGAGTGTTTTTGAACTTGTTTAGTGGCGGACTTTATAGGCTGCACCAGTACCGATGAACTTGATTTATCACTGTATTATTATTTCATTTAGGACATTAATCCATGTTATCTTTATTTTCACCTCAAACGAAATTTCTCATGTTAATTTTGGACATCTGTTGCCAGGGTTCAATTCAGCACCCCATTATATCAAAATTTTCATTTCATTTTAGTTTTTATTTGAATTTTAAATTTTATTTATCTATTTTATTTGCATTTTATTTACGGTTGCCCAAAGACCCTTTGTTTGTGGGTTGGTAACCGACAGAAGCCATGATCTTACTTCGCCAATAAAATATATTTTGACTTTAATAACGTCTTCTCTCTTATAATTCGATTTAAAAGGCTTGACCGTTAAATCACGTAATCAGAGGAAGACAAGACTTGCTACAGTCCATGCACAGGTCAATGTAACGCGCATGTCTTAATTCGATTACACGGCATATCAATTTTACCAGCTAAAGCACTCCTCACAATATTTTGAATGCACGGTCTGCTAGGAAGTAACTATATATATCTAAGGTCAGATTGTTGAGTTTATTTTACGCATAATTATTGTAAACCCACCCATCCCTCCTCTTATAATTTTTCGATATTGCTGTTTTATGTCTTATTTTACAGATTTCTGCTTGTTTTTAACCTTAACATAGAACTCCTGTCACGGCTTCTGGATTTACAACTCTTCGCCAGTCTATAAACACAATTAACCACAGTATGCCGTCCATCTGACGAGTGATAACGGATTAACAGTCATAGTGTACCGATAAATAATGTTATGACAGTCTTTTAGAAGAGTTCATCACTAGGGCGGACTTTATAGGCTGCACCAGTACCGATGAACTTGATTTATCACTGTATTATTATTTCATTTAGAACATTAATCCATGTTATCTTTATTTTCACCTCAAACGAAATTTCTCATGTTGATTTTGGACATCTGTTGCCAGGGTTCAATTCAGCACCCCATTATTTCAAAATTTTTATTTCATTTTAGTTTTTATTTGAATTTTGAATTTTATTTATCTATTTTATATGCATTTTATTTACGGTTGCCCAAAGACCCTTTGTTTGTGGGTTGGTAACCGACAGAAGCCATGATCTTACTTCGCCAATAAAATATATTTTGACTTTAATAACGTCTTCTCTCTTATAACAAACATTTGCATCTGCAATTTATCAGATGTAACATATTTGTGTTGAAATTTAGAGAATTGATGAATATGATGCTTTATTATATTAGTAAGGGGATACAAATCTAACTTGCTTAAGTAGATCCTTTTAGGTTTGGCTGAAAGACCTTTGTAAATATAAAAAAGAAGATGTTGTATGATTGCTGATGATTTATTCCAGTCAAGGTCGTTAAACACGTCCAGCATCATTGCCAATGAGACAAATCTCCACAAAAGACCAAATGAAACAGAAGTTCTGTTTCCTTGCCAGTCTTTTATATTTATTTATAGATTCATTTATTTTTTAGAACAGAAATACATTAAAATTTCCCACTAGTACTGAAAGATTCTAAATGTTTTGCTCAAATCTTGTATTTGTATGGATGAATATTGTATAAGTTGTCTGTAAATACAGACTCTCTCACAAATTATTTTAACAAACTGTAATTATTTTTTGTTAATGAGGTCTTTGCAAATTACAAATTTTGATATACATATAATACTCATTCTTCTTAATAATTTGGAGGAAATCTCTATGCATGGAGTGTTATTTTACAAATTTGTAGGAGTTTATCTACCTTTATATTAGTTTTGTTTCTATCTGTTACAGGAAACGTGCCGTTATTGTAATGAGGATTGGACAGAACATTTTGGTAAAAGATGTGAGGAAATAGAGAAGAAAGATGAAATTAAACTCAGGCTGCAATTGTAAGTTAAAAGTTATTTTTCATAAATGCACAAGTTGTTGACATTTGTCAATTCTTATGAAGTTTTGTATAAACAAAATGGTAATAACATGGGTTGTGAAATAAATGTTCTCGTTTCCTTTGTTAAGAGACTAAAACTGTGTTTGTTAACTCCCAATCTTCAATGTAACCTTTGTAAAAAGGCCTTTAAAATATTGAGATTTATCTGTAAACTTTTTTGAACCAAAGAGTATAAGGCTTTTTTTTCTCTAAATTTCTAAATTTCTTTTCCGTTTTGTAGTGAGGAGAAGATGACTGAAGCCAAGATAAGAACATGTCATAAATGTAAAGTAAAGTTCACTAAATCAGATGGCTGCAATAAAATGACATGTCGATGTGGAGCAAAAATGTGTTATATTTGTAGGAAGCCGAACGTAGGTTTACCGTATCACAAAACATTTGTTATATATATTTTTGGCCTTCCAAATACCGTTTCGATCCCTAACATCACTGAAGAGACATTTATTGTCGAAATCCGGATATGGTGTACTAAAGAAATATTGACACCGAATGTTTGTGGCACAACATCCTGTCCACAAGTTAACACATTTTTTTTTTCTGTGACGTATTAAATTTATATTAAGATCCATTTTGTTACAACTTGTGATCAATTTTATTTGGCAATCGCCAATGGCAGTCAGCAGGGTTAAAGAACATCAGTTGTTCGACCTGTTAGTCAAATGCGTTTTGTTTAAATATACTTTTTCACTCTTTTGGTCTTTTGGAAAATGTTGTTTGTGCTGTTTTTAGACCCTTCTACAACGAAATTTGTTTGACATGCACACGTATAAAAATTGCGGTTTTTATCCAACGCAGTCATAGGTTTGAACGTAGTTTTCAATTTAGACTCGTTTATATATATATATATATATATATAGCCCAGGTGGTCGTGTGGTCTAGCGGGACGGCTGCAGTGCAGGCGATTTGGTGTCACGATATCACAGTAGCATGGGTTCGAATCCCGGCGAGGGAAGAACCAAAAATTTGCGAAAGCAAATTTACAGATCTAACATTGTTGGGTTGATGTTTAGACGAGTTGTATATATATATAAATATATATATATATATATATATATGTAGGACTCAAATCTATGGTGGGTTCCAAATCTATGGCAGATTCCTAATCTATGGTAAATGTGACGCCATGCCATCCCAAATCTATGGCAAGTTTTGTAATTTCCTAATCTATGGCGGATTTATGTTGTTTCCAAATTTATGGCAAGTTTTGTGCAAATGAAAAACAATGCAGTACATTGTTTACCAATGACTTGTCATAAGCAAGTGGAAAAAATACGACAACGGGAGCATGTCTATAAATGTTTGTGAAATAAACATTTCATAATGGTCAACCAAAAAAAAAATCATAAATGATAAAAGCATATGCCTTAATACAGACTTCAAGATTAAAATGATGTGCTCTGTAAAAAATAAACATTCTTTAATCTGTGCATGGTACCTGTTTAACGAATTCATTAAACAAACTAATAAAACAAAGTCAGAATAATAACAAACCAGGAGGCCGCTAATTATAAAAAAAATAAATAAAAAAGTAACGGCCAAGAAAAATAACCAGTTTGAATTTTTCAAATAATATTATTTCAGCGATATCTTTAATACATCTTTTTTTTTATTTGCTGACGATTTAAATCAAATTTGTATCCGGTAATTTTATATATCATAGAAACTTTGCCAGCCGTAGACAGTAAACTACTACAAACTAAATATAGGAAGATGTGGTATGAGTGCCAATGAGACAACTGTCCATGCAAGTTACAATTTATAAGTAAACCAGTATAGGTCAAGGTACGGCCTTCAACACGCAGCCTTTGCTCACACTGAACAGCAAACTATAAAGGGCTCTAAAAATCCTTTTTCTAAAATATGCGTTACTCAAAATAGCGGCGCCATAATTCATCGCGGGACTCGGCAAGTACAGCGCATTTGGTCCATCTTCGGGATAATATGTTATATCTTCCTTTAAACCACCCGCAAATTGTTGCCAGGGTAATATCTTTATCTTGAATGGTGTTCAAATCAATGGGTTCCGCCATCGTTATCTGCGGCGAAGATGTAATATGGCGTTATATTCAATTGTGACAGTATACGGTACCCTTTCCACAAGATCTGCCATAGATTTGGAGTAAACAAAAATCTGCCATAGATTTGAGTTGTTTGGCGTTTGTAACGTCACATTTGCCATAGATTAGGAATCTGCCACAGATTTGGAACCCACCATAGATTTGAGTCCTACATATATATATAGCGGGACGGCTACAGTGCAGGCGATTTGATGTCACGATATCACAATAGCATGGGTTCGAATCCCGGCGAGGGAAGAACAAAAAATTTGCGAAAAAATGACTCTTCCTTAAAAGAAATTTTCCCATCACCTCCTGTTATTGCCTATCGCAGACCCAAGAATCTCAAAGACATACTTGTGACATTTAAAGTAAAGAAACATGAAACTTCTAAATTTGGGTGTTACAAACAATGCGGTAGACGCAACTGTAAGTGCTGTAAAGCCGCCAACACTGACCAGTCTTTCAGCAGCACAGTAACAAAGCAGCGATACAACATCTATGTTACATCTAATTGCAAAACGGAAAATAGTATTTACATTCTTACTTGTGGAACTTGCAAGCTGCAGTATGTTGGGGAAACAGAAACCACATTCAACATCAGACTAAACAACCATCGGTCGTTCTATACTATAGGAAGAAACTGTCCAATTACGAGACACCTCTTAAGAACAGGACATACTTTTGAAAATATCACCTTTCAAATAATTGAGGTAAACCAAAATTGGGACTCCGAAATGAGAAAAAAGAGAGAAAGGTTCTGGATGCATCGGCTACGTACTCTTGAACCTGATGGACTTAATGAGAGGGATGAAAAACAGTTCTACCCGAAACCAAAGGAATAAATCATCAATTTTACTTCTACTTAACTAAAACAACTATTTGTTTTAATTTTTGAAAAAAATATTTATGTACAATAAACGGCAAAAATTTGTTTTATACAGATCATCAATCAATATGTTAAACTTTTGTGTAGCTCAAGCTACAAAGATATTTTTTGTCATGCATCCGATTTCACCTAGATAGATGCACACGCCCGATGAAGCTAATTTGTTTAGCGAAATATTGCGTGAATAATATATAAAATATAACACCTAATTTTATAACACTCATTAGTGTGTTAAAGTTACATTCTTAGACACTTATATATATATATATATATATATAAAACGTCTGAATAATAGTCAACGATTTTTCCCACGAGGGCGCTGGATCGTTACAAGTAACGATACATGTACACAATAAAATAAATTATATAAACGCCTAAAAAGTGTACATAACAACACCAATAACACAAAAAGGAACTATAAATGTAATTATTTATAAATATTTCGGATAACAGATATCCTTCGTCAGTCAGATTATGATGTTAAATGAATCATCTTTAAGTCTTCTTAGATTAAACTTTTACTAAATCTTGAAATTTATACAATAAAAAAGGCAAACCGAACATCAGTTAAGACGCTTGCACCATTCCAAAAATATGTTGAATATGAAATAGGTTATATGACTAATTACATCAAAGAGTTCAAATAAATGTTTTAAATAAAAATAATAATGTGCGATATGAACTAGCACAATTCTAAAGCTTTAACAGTGTCGATAATTATGATGTTACAAGAAAGATTGCGTCAATAAGAATTCAAAATAAACAGCATTGAACGGTATATATATATATACAACTCGTCTAAACATCAACCCAACAATGTTAGATCTGTAAATTTGCTTTCGCAATTTTTTGGTTCTTCCCTCGCCGGGATTCGAACCCATGCTACTGTGATATCGTGACACCAAATCGCCTGCACTGCAGCCGTCCCGCTAGACCACACGACCACCTGGGCTCTCAAAAAAGAGCTTTCGGTGGCCATATGTTACCTTTCCACGTCAGTTTTAATCTAGCGGCGTACTACAGTACATGATATATAAGGCATGAAGATGTTATTGTTACAGATCAGCTAAATTATCTATAGTAAAGGATCCTACAAATTAATGTCTCTTCAGTGATGTTAGGGATCGAAACGGTATTTGGAAGGCCATATAAAAAGTACCCTCATTTTTAGATTAACTCTTGAATTTTAAGAGTCAATATATATATATATATATATATATATATACAACTCGTCTAAACATCAACCCAACAATGTTAGATCTGTAAATTTGCTTTCGCAAATTTTTGGTTCTTCCCTCGCAGGGATATATATATATATATATGTAAGACTCTAAAGTGCGATGGTACTCTAAAGTGCGATGGTCACGCTAAAGTGCGATGGTATACGCTAAAGTACGATGAGGTCTCACGCTAAAGTGCGATGGTATAACACGCAGCGGCTAACGTAAGAGGCTAAAGTACAATGAATTAAAACGAAAGGTACAGTGTTTGACCAAAACACTGTGGTGGTCACATTACAGAAGTTAGTTTGCTAGTGGGGTATAGCACAGTTATGTTTGAAACAGATGTTTTTAAATTGAAGTTTTTCTACTATACTGACTTTATTTATGCAAGTAAATGACATGAGTTTTGAAATATGAAAAAGAGTTTCCAAATCGAATTCGAGCGTAGTAAATAAAGTGCATGGATAACTGATGTATCTTGCCGTTCACGCAGCTTTCTAACAGTGAACACCTTCCTTTAACAATCTTCAATTTCAGTCTTAATTAATTACATTTTGTGTACATAAAGAAATATACAATATTTGTACATTGTCTGTCGGGAATATAACTATGATTTGTACTTTGAGAAACTGTTTCGTAGCGAGTAGGGGGCCTACACATAATTTTTATAATTTACGAATACTGTTTTAGTATGAAAGTATGAAAGTCCGGATTATAGAGAAAATATATCATCCAACAAATGACCCCATATTGAGTACACCATATCGTTTACAAAGAGAAGACTTTTGGATAAGAGAGTTGGGAACAGCCATTCCCTATGGATGCAATGACAAAATTGATGGTGTAGGTATTTTGTCTAGTCCCAGGTGTAGTACTGTCAATACATTACAATTGTTTAATACTTCTGCTCGACGAAATAGAAGTCATGGTCACAGAAAATATATACCACCTGCTGTACACACCGTGACAATTGATAGTCTATTAACGTCTGTTCAAAAACCTTTAGGAATTCATCATATTAGAACTAAATTATACTCCATTCCATTGTCAAAACTTTCTTTACTATTTCAAGATGCCCAAAATACTTCCGTTACTGATTCTCGTTCTGTTTTGTATAGATTAGTTGCAATTATCATGGACATTGCTAACCATAGACTATTCAAACCCGTATCGACTACATCCAATAGTGAGGAAAAACGTTATTTTTTTAAGGTAGAATTCGCCAATAAAGGTTTAGATGCTATAAATATAAGCAATATTTTCCATCAAAAATCTGTACAAAAAACTATACCTGATTACTTCAAAAATAAAGCTACACCTGTTATTTCTTATACTTACACCAAGTCTATTGCATCCAAGATTTTCAACCACAAGAGAGTTTTAGAGGCTTTTAACCTCAAAGATACAAAATCCAAGCCTCCGGATTGCTCATGTGCATCGTCACAATACAATTACAGTCCAGCTGGTCATATTATTACTGGAGACCTTGGCATCGTTACCAATGAACAACTAAGAGAGTTGTTAGCCAAGGGACCAAAATATAGAATCCCCCAGCCCATCAACTGGAAAAAGAATTTCAAGTTACTGATGGATGCAGTTGAGGACTATGCAAGAAAATGGGTAAAGCGCGAACCAGACGAACCAGAACTGGATACTTTGTCTGAATGGATCAAAGCTATTCGATCATGCATTCAGAGGCGCATACAAAAACTACGATGTAATATGAGTACTAAAGTTTCTAACCCTTTCAAGAATCCGGAGGTTGTGGATGCTTTATCCTCTTTGCATGACAAATATGTCGTTGTTCCAGCAGATAAAGCCTCCAATAATATTGTCTTCATATGTAAAAAACATTATTTGCAATGTCTCACTACAGAGCTTGGAATTGATAAAACTACTGGTAATCCTACATATTCTTTAACATCATTTACCAAGGACGAAATTTTACAAAATCATAAATCTGTCCTTCTTTCTTTTGGTATCAACATCAAAGAAAACGAAGAAAACTTGCCTTCATTATACTGGATACCCAAATTACACAAAACTCCATATAAAGAACGATACATAGCTGGGTCTTCAAAATGTTCAACCAAACATCTTTCTAAAGTACTGACTACTATTCTTTCGACAGTTAAAGATGGGCTTCAAAAATATTGTGAGGAGATATATTCTACCAGTGGTGTTAACCAGATGTGGATTCTCAAAAATTCGAAAGATCTACTGCTTAACCTTCAATCACAATCTTTGCAATTTTGCAGCAACATAAAAACTTTTGATTTTTCTACGCTATATACTACTATTCCCCATGCTCAGTTGAAAGATCGACTACACCATCTCATAAAACAGAGCTTTTTCTATAAAAATGGAAATCGTAGATACAAATTTCTTGTTTTGGGTTACAATAATTCATATTTTGTGAAAAATCACACTGAATCTCCCAGAAAATATACAGAAGATGATATTATCAAAATGCTGGACTTTTTGATCGACAATATATTTGTTGAGTTTGGAGGATTTATATTTCAACAGACAGTCGGTATTCCAATGGGTACTAATTGTGCACCCCTGCTGGCTGATTTGTTTTTGTACTCGTATGAAGCAGAATTCATTCAGAACCTTCTAAAAGACAAAAAGAAAAAGCACCTTGCGAAATTCTTTAATTTTACTTTCCGATATATTGATGATGTTCTATCATTGAATAACCCATATTTCAGCCAATACTTACATCTCATATATCCAAGTGAACTTGAAATTAAGGATACCACTGATACTAGAAGGACTGCTTCATACCTTGATCTTTTCCTCAATATTGACGTAGATGGACGACTTCACACGAAAATCTATGATAAACGGGACGATTTCAACTTCCCAATTATCAATTTCCCATTTCTCAGCAGTAACTTTGCCATTAAAGTGCGAGGTTTGGCATGCCATAAAACCAGGTTCAACCCACCACTTTTATTCCCCTTTAAAAGTGTCCTGTACCAAGTCAGGAAGATGGCCATTGTTATAATATTGTTCGTTTCTGTGTGTGTTGCATTTTAACGTTGAGTCGTTTGTGTTTTCTCTTATTTTTTAGATAAGACGTGGCACGGTACTTATCTAGCCCAAATTCTTGTATTTGGTTTTGATGTTATATTTGTTATTCTCGTGGTGTTTTGTGTGTTGCTTTTCGGTGTTGTGTCGTTGTTCTCCTCTTATATTTAATGCGTTTCCCTCGGTTTTAGTTTGTTACCCCGATTTTGTTTTTTGTCCATGGATTTATGAGTTTTGAACAGCGGTATACTACTGTTGCCTTTATTTATACCCTCTGCCCCTTCGTATGGTGTTTACATATCACAATTGATACGTTATTCACGTGCTTGTTCACACTATACGGACTTCATATACAGGAGTGTGCTCCTTACGCAGAAACTGCTCCAACAAAGTTATGAGGAGGACAGATTAAAATTGACACTCCGTAAATTTTATGGACACCATCACGATTTAGTGGATCCATACGATGTTTCGTTGACCAAACTAGCTAAGGACATTTTTACCACATGGTAGATTGTGTTTTGTCATAATGTCGTCTAATCTTTTAATTACCAAACGTGACTTATTCCCGATTGTGACTGTTTTGCCGAGTGTGAACTCGCATTACTATAAGACGTGGTACGGTACTTATACATCCCAAATTCATGTATTTAGTTTAAATGTTTACTGTTATATTTGTAATTCTCATCGGATTTTGTCAAATGTGTTGACGTCTTTTCTATTATATTTATGTGTTATGGTAAAGAAAATTAATCACCGCCTTCATTTATCAGATTTGATTTCGTTCAAAGTAATCAGTACGATATTTTACGTTTGAAGTTAGATTCATAACAAACCTGACATAGTTTTATAATATAGTTAATTGCTACCTCAGTTTTATATTAATAAGAATTAAAATGTGCTTTGTTATTAAATGCAATATCAGTATTTAGTTCAAATATATAATCTTAAATTAATCCTAATTCTAATGACGTCATTTTTTCGTCATTTTTCATTTTTTGATGCTCTGTTTTACTAATTCTAATGACGTCATTTTTTCGTCATTTTTCAGTTTCAAATAGGACGTCACTTGGCGTAGAGGTTTAAACGTATTCGGATGTGTCTACTTTTGTGTTTCAAATGTCTGGTTATGTAAATGTATTTCAGTTGTTTCCTGTAATTAGTTAATACTTCAGCTTTATCATGTACATCTTTTGAATATTCATTTTATTAAATTTACTGTTTGCAAAAGTATAAATTACTCTAAATTATAGGGATTTTCTGGTAACTTAACGGAAAACCCTTGCCGTTTTTGGCACAACCTTTTTGATCTTTTGGTCCTCGATGCTGTTCAACTTTGTACTCGTTTCGGCTTTCAAACTTTTGTATCTGTGCGTCACACATAGGTCTTGTGTGGACAAAATACACTTCTGGCGTATTAAAATTTTGAACTTGTTGCCTTTTGTTGGCTGTTGTTCGTGTGATTCTTTGTCAATTGTGTTCTCCAATTTATTTATATTGTAGTCCTGTGTTGTCATTTTGATGTTATATTTCACATGGCCATAAAAGTGCGAGGTTTGGCATGCCACAAAACCAGGTTCAACCCACCATTTTTTCCTTTAAAAATGCCCTGTACCAAGTCAGGAATATGGTCATTGTTATATTATAGTTCGTTTCTGTGTGTATTACATTATAACGTTGTGTCGTTTGTTTTCTCTTATTTTTGAGTGTAAATTCACATTGCGATAAGACGTGTCACGGTACTTGTCTATCCCAAATTCATGTATTTGGTTTTGATGTTATATATATATGTTATATTTGTTATTCTCGTGGGATTTTGTCTATATGTGTTACATTTTAGTGTTATGTCGTTGTTCTCCTCTTATATTTAATGCGTTTCCCTCGGTTTTAGTTTGTTATCCCGATTTTGTTTTTTGTCCATGGATTTATGAGTTTTGAACAGCGGTATACTACTGTTGCCTTTATTTAGGCTACAATTTTAAATTTTATTCGCTTTGAACGTATGTTTTTTTTTTTACTGACGATAATTTTCAATGATATCAACATAATTTAAACGATGAACGACTTTAACAGTATTGTATATATATATAAATGTACCCAATAGCCATCAACAGAAACAGGACACAAAAAGACTAGTATTTAGGCATATGCATACTATATATATGGGGTGTGGATAGGGTTTACATAATAGAGAATAATTGGCCAAAATATTAAAGAATAGAGATTAATTAGTGAGATGCTAAAATAAAAAGAATACAGAATAATTGCCAAAATGTATAAAGACTAGAGAAAAGTGTCTGAAATAATAAAGAAAACAGAGTTGAATGACCACCTATCAAGACTCTATACTATTCTTCACCTTTACTGTTTCATTGATGGCGATCCGATGGATACATCTGCTGTAGGGTTGTCACTGACTCAGACGTACTTATGAATATAATTATTTTCTGTGACTGTATCTTACATTAATTTGTAGGATCCTTTACTATAGATAATTTAGCTGATCTGTAACAATAACATCTTCATGCCTTATATATCATGTACTGTAGTACGCCGCTAGATTAAAACTGACGTGGAAAGGTAACACATGGCCAGCGAAAGCTCTTTTTTGAGAGCCCAGGTGGTCGTGTGGTCTAGCGGGACGGCTGCAGTGCAGGCGATTTGGTGTCACGATATCACAGTAGCATGGGTTCGAATCCCGGCGAGGGAAGAACCCACAATTTGCGAAAGCAAATTTACAGATCTAACATTGTTGGGTTGATGTTTAGACGAGTGTTATATACATTATGTACACAGCCATGTATCACCATCATTGATGCCGATCCGATGGATACATTTGTTGTAGGGTTCTCACTGACTCAGACTTAGTGTGTGCATCTCTCAAGGTGAAATCGGATGCATGACAAAAAATATTTTTGTAGCTTAATCTATACAAGAGTTGAAGGAGAGTGTAACATATTGATTTATGTTGCATAAAATATGTTTGTGGCTACAACTACGTGAAGTTGGAATAAAAATTTAACACATTTTTAGATGTTTGATTAATTGTATGAATTTCTATAAATTAATTTGTATTATTTTAAGATAATTATGGTTTTGGTTTGCTTTTAAATCTTTTTTCGTCTCTCTCATTGAGTCCATCAGGTTCAAGAGTTCGTAACTGGTGCATCCAAAATCTCTCTCTTTTTTGTCTTCCTTGTGTATCCCAATTTTGATTTTTCTCAATGATTTGAAATGTGACGTTTTCAAAATCATGTCCAGCTCTTAAAAGGTGTCTTGTAATTGGGCAGTTCCTTTCTTTTGTATAAAATGACCGATGGTTATTTAGTCGGATGTTAAATGGTGTTTCTGTTTCACCAACATATTGTAATCTGCAAGTTCCACACGTTAGAACATAAATGCAATTTTGCGTTTTGCAATTTGATGTTATAAATATGTTGTAATTTTTCTTTGTGACTGTGCTGAAGAACTGGGTTTCGATGTTGGCGACTTTGCAACACTTACAATTGCCCCTTCCGCATTGTTTATAACCTCCGATTGTTGATATTTCCTGTTTAGATACTTTGGATGTTACTAGAATATCTTTGAGGTTTTTGGGTCTGCGGTAAGCCATAACGGGAGGTGATGGAAAAATCTCTTTCAAGGAAGGGTCATTTTCAATAAGACGCCAGTGTTTGTGGACAATTGATGAAAGATTTGTCAGGTGAGGATGAAAGCTAACAACAAACGGGATTTTATTTGTCTGGGCCGTCTTTTCTTTGTATTCAAGTAGGTTTGTTCGGTCTTTTTCTTTTGCTTTACCGAAAGCTTCTGAAATACTTTTGTTCTTATAACCTCTTGATTTGAGTTGCTGTCTGAGTTGCCCTAAACGATGGTTTAATTTAGATTAAACTGATACGTTAAGAGCTGTATGAACAAAAGGGATATAGACAGAACAGCCAAAGTATTATTAAATCAACTTTGCCAGAGGGCTGTGAACCATAGTTTTTTTTTCTAATTTCTTAATTTATCCAAAAGTAAAATAATAAAAATACATAACTCCAAACAAAATTAAAAACGGATAGTCCTCAAACAAATGGCAAAATCAACAGCTCAAACACATCAAATGAATGGAAAACAACTGCAATTTTCCTGTCTTAGAACAGGCATTTCCTTTTGTGGAATATGGTTAATTGAACCTGGTTTAAATGCAAGCTAAACCTTTAACTTGTATGACAATCGCCTAACATTCCATTATATTGACAATAGTGTATGAGTAAAACAAACAATTTTGACATATGTTGGCTTTTATATTCAATATTGCCAATATAATGTTTTGAAAAGTATAATAGATATATTCATGAACGTTAAGAAGCAAATACGATCAGCAATCAAATATCATGCAGTATATCTATATAGGTAAACATGTCAAAAAAATGTGGTACAGCAGTCAACATTGTGTTTTAATATGAATAACTTTTTTTAAAAAAACCAAGGGATATAGACAGAACAGCTAAAGTTTTATTAAAACACATTTTTGTACATAAATAAGGCCGTTACTTTTCTCGTTTGAATTGTTTTACATTGTCTTATCGGGGCCTATTATAGCCGACTATGCGGTATGGGCTTTGCTCATTGTTGAAGGCCGTACGGTGACCTATAGTTGTTAATGTCTGTGTCATTTTGGTCTTTTGTGGATAGTTGTCTCATTGACAATTATACCACATCTTCTTTTTTATAAGTAAGTCAACAAAGAAAAAACAAATTGGCATTTAGACACTCTATAGACAAAGCACATAAGCAAAAATGAAAGACATAAATAAAAAATTTGACCCTAATACAATTACACAATGGCGTGATGTATGAATATCGAGAAACGCCAAAATGATATTACCATGCAAACACAGTTATGTTTAAATAAATATTGACAAATAACGTGAATGTGTCCAAAGTACACGAATGCCCCATCCGTATTATTATTTTCTATGTTCAGTGGACCGTGAAAATGGGATAAAATCTCTAATATAATTAAAACTAGAAAGATCATATCATATGGAACATGTTTACTAAGTTTCAAGTTGATTGGACTTCAACTTCATCAAAAACTATCTCGACCAAAAACTTTAACCTGCAGCGGGACAGACGGACAAACGGACGGATGGACGAACGAACGGACGCACAAACCAGAAAACATAATGCCCATAAATAAGGGCACAAAAAAACAACAATAACACGTTGTTAAGATGATTAACAAAGTAAGTACATAGACTCTATACTTCAAGGCCATAATGTATTATTTGTAAAGTTGATACAAAATATTTATCAACAATGTCTTGGTATCCTTAGATGACGGACGAGACTTGTTTGACCTAACCGTGGTTGATTTTCACACTTATGACGTTTTATAAGGTCTATAGTTCTAATAGTAATAAACTAGAGGCTCTTAATAGGCTTTGTGATCACCTGATTCTATGTGCATATTCAACAATGGACACTCTCCAACATTGTACACAAGAATATAATTCATGACAAAATCTGTTTTGTTGATCTTGTTTTGCTGATCATGTGCTTTTTAGATTCCTTCTATCTTGTTTAGTTTTGCTCAAAACACAAAAGAGGATTAAAAAAATCCTCATTTAAGGGCAATTACTTCTATAAAGATTCACAGTCTACTTAACTTTGTCGACAACATTTGACTTGTTAGAAGACCTTGACTTGATGATCATTTTTGTGATTTAAAGTGTATCTTAATCTATTGTTATTTTCTATAATATATGACAAAACTACAATATACTTAGGTGAAAATCTTTTTTAAGGTGGTATGGAAGTTAAGATTAAAAATGATAGAATTTGCTAAAAACGTAGTATATATTGTGAAATAATCAAAAAATTAATATACATGATAGGTCACCGAGCATTTTGCGCAAACTACAGGTTGTGACAAAATGACACAATTTGTATGACCGCGCTGAAGTACGTCCACTATTCATTTTCCATTATTCAAAATTCAATAATGAATAATGAAATAGTTCATTATTCACTATTCAACGTAAAGTGATGAATAATGAATAATGAAATAGTTTATATTTCAGTATTCAAGTTAAAAAGTGAATAATGAAAGAGAATACTATTTTTTGACTGTGACAATATCCCGTATTACTGAATTCGTAATTTTGAGGTTATCTTAAGAAATATTCAAATAAATAAAAGACAAAAAAATCAAAACACTCTTTGAAATTTTTACCTTTGATTATTAATCTAGTTTCGGAGGAAAAACTAGAGGGTTTCCCTAACTTTTTTAACATAAATTTCTTGGTTTAATGTATGGACGACATGCATACCATAAATATATCAAAATTCAAATACTTTACGTTGTCTTTTATTATTTTAACTAGACCTTTACTATTCCTCATCCCTTAATTATAAATACAATACAATACAATACAATATTGTTATTGTCAATCAAGGACGCCCTAAGAGAGCAGTATAATTACAAACAATTTATTATAATGATTATTATTAATTCTTAATGATATACTATGACAAAATATAGAATAGAGAAAATAAACACAAAAGCAAACTTACTTAAACCGCAGATATTTATATATATTCAACATATAAAAATGTAACTGTTTATGGATACCATTAGTGCCATAAAATTTGAATTTTGTCCATGAATGATTCACTGGGTCAGCAAATTGGCATCATTTACATTTTTATCAAATTATCCCTCTCAGTCCAGAGACTGATTATTAAATTACATAGGTGTTTTAGAACTTCTAGATTCTCACAACCCATTAGCCATATAAACATATTTTCATTGTTACATTTCTTTAGATTAGGATAAGAAATACAAAGTTCTTTTATAAATTTTATTCTGTATGTTTTGTTTTTTTTTTGCATCGTAGGAGAAAGTGGATCTCATCTTCCACTTCCTCCTCACAAAGTTTACAAATACGCTCATGAGCTGGGTTGTTTTTGTGCCTTCCTGTTTCAATTGAAAATTGATGGTTCCCAATTCTTAGTTTTGCTAATCCCTGTCTTTGTTTAGAGTTTAGCAGGTTTAAATAGGGATCAAAATTGAAATTTGTTTTGAATAAACGAAATGTACGAAGTTTATTTTTTTGGTTATTACATTATTAAAAATGTTAATTTTCCATTCTTTTATATATAATCCTTTAAGTTTTCACATGACAATTTTTTTAATACAATATTTACTCTTATGTAGTAAACTGTTGGGAGTGAGATCCAGAAGCTCCAAAACTTGAATAATATAACTATACCATGAAGTGTGACCTTTTTCATGTAGGCTTTTAGATAGTGCCAGGGCTTCTATTAGTAAAATGTCTTCCGATTTTTCTAAAGTTATCCAATATTTAAGGATGCTTAATAAAATAGACAATTGTATTGGTAAATGTCCCACTTCTGCCATGACAGAATTATTTGTGCTCTAATGACATGCCAATTGTTCAGCAATGACCATTAGAGGGTTTACGAAGGACCAAAATGCCAAAATACGCCTGAAAATTAATAGATAATTTTGAATAATAAAATGGATAATTTGGATAATGGAATGGACGGCTGATGTGGCCCTTTAACCCATATTTACACTTATACCTTATACCTTATACCTCATTATTACCTAAGCTTTTTTATAGAGGAGCAAAAGGTATTTAGTCAGTATGTTCCGCACCTCCTATTAGAGGAGAAACGAAGGACACAAATATCGAAATACATGTGACTATTAAGACATAGCTTATTTTAAAGAATGGAATGGACTGCTGCGACCGGTCAGCCTCTAACTAAAGAAACCTTAATACACCATTTGAAAGCTTATTGGTAGAGTAACAAATTTGTTTTTAACAATGTGTATTTTGGCACCTCTAATGGTCATTGTGGGACAAATTGTTTTCAACCATTTTATTCCTCTTTGTATAGCTATACCTCTTGTTTCTCTGTTGGTACGCGTTTGAATGACGTATAAGGTAGCAATACAATAAGCTTTCGAATGAGTCATAAGGTATATCTGTTATAAGGGCTGAAGGGTCACAGCAGACTATTCCATTATTCAAAATATCTATTTCTTTATTCAAAATTGGCTATTACTTAATTTTCACACGTATTTTGCGTTTTAGTCCCCCGTTACCCCTCTAATGATCATTGCGACACAATCGACATGTTATATCTATAATCAGAGGATTAAGAATAGCAAAGATCTTGTGAAAATAAAAAAAAAGACAATGTTATTAGTATTCTAATTTTTATATATGTTTTGGTGTTCAGGTCGTCCATGCATTAAACCAAGGAATTTCTGTTAAAAATAGTTAGGAAAACCCACTGGCTTATCCTCCGAAACTAAATAAATAAATTAAGATCATTATTTCACATAGTGTTTTGATTTTGTTCTTACAAAATTGTATATTGATTTGAAAATTTGTTAGATTATACGAAAATGACGAATTATGAAATACGGGATTTAGTGTCACAGTCCAAAAATATTATTCAAATTCACTTTTCAACTTGAATACTGAAATATAAACTATTTCATTATTCATTATTCATCACTTAACGTTCAATAGTGAATAATGAACTATTTCATTATTCATTATTGAATTTTGAATAACGAAAAATGAATAATGGACGTACTTCAGCGCGGTATTTGTATGCATTATAATGGGGGAAACAGCTTTATGTGATCAGAAGCTAATCTAAATTATAGAATTGAAAACAAAATGCGAGAAGATAGCTTTAAGAAAATGCTTTGAGAATATCAATAGATACAATAGGGTCATCATGCGCTTTTTCCTGCTAAAAATTTAAGATAGCAAAAGTGTAGATTATTTTAGAAAATGCACTATCTCCCCTAAAAGTGCCAATTTAAAAACATTAAAAATCAAACAAATAAAATCTACGCTTGTAAAAATATTAACATTTATCAGTTCAATGCTTATAATAGTTATCAAAGGTACCAGGATTATAATTTAGTATAAATTGTTCTTTTAAATTAAAATTCACATTAGATATCTGCATTTCTGCATCAAATTTTGCTACAATGATTAAAAATTATACCTTTTAAAACATATATAAATAACCAAAAATAATCTACACTTGTAAAAATATGAATATTTATGAGTTATTTTCTTATAAATTGGTTCTTTTAAATGACAGATTTCACAATTGGTAGAGCTCAACATCCTGCTGTTGCTAGATTTTCTCTCTTTTTAATGGTTTTCAAAATAATAGACAAAACTTTTAATTTTACCCCGTATGTTCTATTTCAGTCATGTTGGCAATCCTGTTGGTAGGTGAGGTAATCAGACATTTTTTTTGTTAACTAAGATACTCTAATGATGATTTTTCGAAGTTCAAAATAAAACCTACAAAAATATACACGTTTTTATATCGGTCATTAAGCAAAATCAGAGGACAAAAAGCAAAACGGACCAAAAGCAACTGACAAAAAGCAAAAGTGTCGGACGAAAAGCAAAATGTATTGGACAAAAAACAAAACGGACAAAAAGCTACGGACAAAAAGCAAAATTATCGGACAAAAAGCAAAATTATCCGACAAAAAGCAAAATTATCGTACAAAAAGCAAAACGGACAAAAAGCAACGGACAAAAAGCAAAAGTGGACAAAAAGCAAAAGCGTACAAAAAGCAACGGACAAAAAACGACGGACAAAAAACAAATTCAGTGGACAAAAATCAAAACGGACCAAAAGCAACGGACAAAAAGTAGAAGAGTCGGACGAAAAGCAAAATAATTGGACAAAAAGCAAAACGGACAAAAAGCCACGGACAAAAAGCAAAATTATCGGACAAAAAGCAAAATTTTCGTACAAAAAGCTAAATTTTCGGACAAAAAGCAACGGACAAAAAGCAAAACGGACAAAAAGCAACGGACAAAAAGCAAAATTATCGGAAAAAAGCAAAAGCGAAAGAAAACCTTCGTATCAAGAGACTGTCAAATCAAACCGGATTTTTGATGATTTATTTATGGTCTGGCATTTTTCAATATCACAAGGACCACAACTCTCGAACTTGACCTCCATTTTGTCACCAGAATAACATTTCAAAATTTTAAAAGCTTTAGTTCAATGGTCCATGATATAAAGCACGGACACGACTAGAAAACACTATTTTCAATCTTTCAAGAGCCATAACTCCTGAATGGTGAAAGTGAAAATCGTCAATATCGAACTTGACGTCCATTTTGTCACCATTAAAGGAGAGAGAGATACCAGAGGGACAGTCAAACTCATATATCGAAAATAAACTGATAACGCCATGGCTAAAAAAGACAAAGACAAACAGACAAATAAATGTACACAAGACACAACATAGAAAACTTAAGACTAAGCAACACGAACCCAGCCAAAAACTACATACAGTAACAGTAACAATATAATAACAATATATTAAAATTTGAAAGTCTTTAGTTAGATGGTTCATGATTTACAGCTTGGACACAAATGTAAACACCATTTGTCAATCTTTCAAGAACCAATACCCCTGAAAGATGAAAGTTAAAGTCGTCAGTATTGAACTTGGCCTCCATTTTGTCATTAATAACAACATATTAAAAAATGAAAAGCTTTGATTGAACGGTTCATGAGTAAATGCACGGACACTGTTTGGCAGCTCGAATGCCTGCCCGGATGTCCGCCCGCCCGCTATGCATCCCCAGATCAATAACCTATTTATACTGCGGAAATGTAATTCGAAAACTCAATTAAAACATATATCAATACAGTTGTCTACATTATTTTCCCCCTTCAAACTTCTCATCAAATACATATCCCTACTTCAGAACATAAGGATTTAAGATGCGAAAATTAATAATAAAAAAAAATTAACTCAACAACACAATTAAACATGCATGTTTAAACGATTGGTTGATTGATTGATGTTTAAAGCCACTTTTTTGGCATTCTTGGCTATTTTTGTGGTGGTACCCTTTTATTGGTGGAGGAATCTGGAATGCCCGGAGTGAACAACCGCCTTCTTCAGGAAAACTGACAATCTTAGTCAATTAAAATTGGAATCGACAGAACCTACCATTGGGCGGGGTCCGAACTATAACGATAACGGTATATAATGCAGTTATCAAACAACATAGTATATAGCCATATATATACTTGCCTATATTTCCCATTTCAATTCAAATTCACAACTTATATCACCAATATATAATGAGAACTTTCAGTACGCAACAACATAATTTTAAAAATACACATCTATATAATATCATAAAATGTCTCTGACATTCAAACTTCACACCTAATACCATACTTTTGATAGGATATATGGATTTTTCATGGGAACTTATCTTACACAGTTATATCACATTACAACTAAAATATACATTATATATATTTAATGTATACACTTGTCTACATTTCCTCTCACATTTAAACTTCACACCAAAATACAACCACTGATGAATATCAGGATTTGAGATGTGAACATAAGTTAGACAGTAATCCAACAGCATAATTAAACATATATATATATATTTGCCTAGATTTCCACTCACATTCACACTTCACACCAAATATACTCACTTAGAAAATCGGTTTGCACGATAATAAATGAATCCCCAGTATGTTATCCACTAGATAAATTAAATTTGATTAATTTTTTGCCATGATAATGACAAATATAACCTGAAGACCCATTCTGTTTCAAACGAATAAGATTAGGTAAAAGAAATCGAGAATGTCCATCAATCAGTTCTTTACTACTCTGTCCGTCTTTTGATATTACTGTTATTGTTTCATCTCCGATATCATCTCCGATGTCTGTTACAAAAATATTACCATAAGTATCTGTAGAAAGTCCTCTTGGTCCTGATAAATCCCCTTTATATTGCCAGATCTGTTTACCTGATCCATCCACACAGTATACTGCACGACAAATTTTGGCATTAAAGCATGTGTAGATTACTGTGTCATTACTGAAAACAAGGTCTGTCAGGTCTGATTGACTCTCATTTATCTCTATTGAATTCAGGATTGTTCCTTCTAAGTCGACAAAACAAATTTCATCTTTACTCAAACCTACAACAAGAGATTCTTTTGAGAATGATAAACCATAGCATTCTTTGTGTAATGGTATAACTTTGGTAACTTTTTCTCTCTCCATATTGACGATCTTAATAGCTTTCTCTTTAGGATATGTAACAGCAATAGTGTCCTGACTGATCTGTGTCACGTTGTAGGCATCACCAGGTTTAGGTAACTCTTTCTGAAGCTCGCCATCCGCAAAGAGTAGATTAACTTTACCATGCTTTTCAACTATTATAAGTCTGTCATCCATCAGACAAATTAAGTCACTTTTTTTACCCTCTTTAATATCTATTCTTGTCTCGATGCTCATTTTCATATTCTGAATGTTATATTGTGCTTGGGATTGAACTTGCTGATCCCTTCTCTCACTTGTTTTCTTGTTCAAATCTAATGTCGTAAAAACCATCACTTCTCCTAATGAATTTAACGATCCTAACGTGCTTAGAATCTTTTCTATTTCATCATTTTGCTTCATTTCCATGACCAATTCTTTGGTTCTCTCATCTTTTTCCAGATCTTCAACATAACGTTGATATTGGTTTACTTGTTGCTCAATTTGATGTACACCTAGAAATGATTGAAGTTTTGAAGTGTAATCTTCTGTGACTGTTTGTAAATTTTCTTTCATTTCGTTCAAGTTTTGGATTTTTCCTTCAAGTTCAGAAATGAAATCAGCTGCTTTGGATTTTTCCTGGTTCCATATTGTATCCGTTTCTTGGCATGACTTCTTATCCAATTCGTCTAAATGTTTATTTATTTCTTGTCGAATTCCTTTAATTGATTTGTTTATGCTTACGCATTGATTTTCTCCTGTCTTTATGTTTTTTGTTTTGTTGGTCACAAATTTATCCAAAAGTAATAAGGTAGAACTTATGCTTGTCTCCACATTTTTCTTTGAGTTTTCAATTGATGTTTTCTCCACGATACTGGCTAAATTGGTTATTTGGGTACATTTAGAATGCTTAGTAGAAACACACCCATTGCAGCAAGGCATTAAATGATTAGGACAGTACAAGTTGAGGTCTTGATTATGTTCGTCACATTCTGTTTTGATAGTTGGAATAGATGGTTTATAATTTTTGATATCAATGGTCTTATGATCACATGTTGATTTGGATTCTTGGTGATGACTTAAACAGGTTGAACATAATCCTTTATCACAGTTATAACACCAGATGTCAGATGGAATGTTTATGTTTTCTATGTGACAAGGTCCACAAGATATTGGTTTACTGGATGCCATGACCTGATGATATACAAATAAAAGAAGTTGTTAAGTTTACTAAACACAGTCCTTATAGTTAAGTCTTGACCTTAACATGTACAGATAAAAGAAGTTGTTAAGCTTACTAAACACAGTCCATATAGTTTAGTCTTGACCTTAACATGTACAGATACATCATTGATTGATTGATTGATTGATTGTTGGTTGCTTAACATCCAGTGGCAAATATTTCATACCTATTAAGGACAAGAAAAAGTTAATAATAAGGACAACAGGTAGGTCTTGTAAAAGAGGCCATTCGGGATAATGATCAGGGGGAATTTGGATTGCCACTGGGAAATGAGGGTATATTGGATAAGAATAGAAATTTTGCGTTGCAACAGGCCACCTACATTTTTTACAATTTTTTTTTTTTATTTTTACAAAAATCTTTCTTCTGTAACTAGAGACAAATTTAACAAAAGTTAGTCACAATCATTATTTGGGTATCTAGTTTTAAAAATGTGTCCGATGATCCCGCAAGCCAACCAACATGGCCGACATGGCTAAAAATAGAATATAGGGGTTAACTGCAGTTTTTGGCTTATATCTCTGAAACTAAATCATTTAGAGCAATTTTGACAATGCGTTAAACATTTTTATCAGATTAAGATCTATCAGACAAGCCGTTATTGTGTTGTTGCCCCCGAATTCGTAATTTGAAGGAAATTACTATTATAGATAGAGATAAACTGTAAACAGCACTAATATTCAGCAAAGTAAGATCTAAAAATGTCAATTGACCCCATAAGGAGTTATTGCCCTTTAAAGTCAAATTAAACAATTTTTCGTAAATTTTTTAAATCTTTTACTAAAGTCTTTTCCTGAAACAAATGAGACAAATTTAATCAACTTGGGCAGAATCACCAATAGGATATATCAGGTGCGCGAAATAGGCTCCTTGCAGCCTCAAGTTTTATGATGTCCCGAGGTACTTGATCTGGTGGTACCTTCAGGACTATTTAACAGTTCATTAGCAGAGGTATCAAACAAGTAGTGTAATAACATTATTTGTAGCAATAAGGCTACATCAGTGGCACATTTCAACAGTTATAAGCATGTCAGCGAAATATTTGAAAATAAATCTTAATCCAATTCAGGACAAGGCATCAAAGAAGGACGTTCATTATTACACAAAATTTTTGTAACTGCAAATTTCAATGTAGGTATCCACATTTTATATAGCATGTATGAAATTACTGGATGTTAGGCTGGCGATTCATAGGCGGAGCCACCCCCCCCCCCCCCTTTCGTGGGAAAAATTTGGTTGATTATATAGGGAATCACTGAAGCATGACTGGAGCGGCCCCCCCCCCCCTTAGGCAAAGTTCTGGACCTAGGGACTCTCTTTTGAACATTAATAAATATAGCATGATGTGCAGGGTCCGATTCGATGAAATGATCTGAGAGTAATAACAGTTTTAAATATATCTATGTTAATTCATATTTAAAGATAAACAAAAACTTGGATAGACAAACACACGACACCAAATACAAACCTTGTCGATACATGGCCTCTAATATTGTCAAAATAGAATAATAAAGAGTTTGATCCTTACCTTTTTGATTGAGAATAATGTTACTTTTGCTGTATTTACGTTGCTATCATTTTTTCTAAAATGTCGGATGTCAATGTAATTAATTAGGACGTTTATTCATGAACCACTAGTAAGTAAATATTTAAAAGAGATCTATATATATAGACCATACATGTTCCAATTAAAGCGATAGACATTATTTAATTGAACAAAACATCTATATTAAATGGCTATTGCATGATTACTTACACACAATAAAACAGACAATTGTATAGTTATATAGGAGTGACTGACTTTGATATAAGATCTTTAAATGCTAGGAAAACAATAACTGACTACGTATATTAGTGTATTCTTGAATAATCATGACCCAACAGTGAATGTAATATTATAATGATTGTCTTATCTTTAAGATGAATTCAAAAGTTTTGGTAAATAAAATCAGTTTTGCCATGTATAATGAAAGTGGAATATTTTAATTCTGAATTTATTCTTACTTTAAAAATTTTGTTAAAGGTATTTTTTTTTAAACTAAATCCTTTATAATATGTATTTCTTTTTTGAGGATCATGCACCCAAGGGCTTCATTTGCATGAAAAAAGGAGCAAGGTATAATTTCAATGATACAGCTTAAACAAATATATCTTAGAGGTGTAAATATCTATAAAACACAGAAAGCTTTACAATATGCAGACTGTTAATCATTACATTTTCTTGTAAGTTCTTGTAAACCGTAAATGTTTCTTTGTTTGAGTAGTATTGTAGTTTTAACACTTAGGGATGACAAGAGCTCACATTACCAAAAAAAAGCATTGGGACAAGTTAACTGAAAGTGATACTACGGTAGATAAACATGGAGACAGATGTATTGATAAAGGGGAAAAATGTGAATAAACAAAAAAGCTTCACATTTTGTTGAACAGCTGATATTTTACTAGGTAAAAAACCCCATATAATATATTATATTATACTATTTCTTGTTTTTCCCCTTGAACATTTCTAAACTAGGGTGTCCTAACAAAAGTAATCTTGAAATGTCATCTCTCATATTTTGCTATGTACTAACACATTTATAAGTTGTTGATAATTTCTGTTCCATGAAGTCATATAAGCACAGTGAGGTATGACAACAAATTTATAGATGACAAAAGAAGACAAAAATGAAACAAGAGACAAAACCTGTACCACTCATCTTGTGAAAACAATCAGTCTGCTCAGGAGGACCTAAGATACACATATTACTGCAGTTCATTTATTTTTTCGTGGATTGAGGTAAATTTGCATTTTTGTGTATATTTGATTTAAATTCATGGTTTTTCAAAAGTCTGCATAAATTGCTATACAAACTTTGTAATTCGTTGGACATGTGAATTTGTAGTCCCTGGGTTACCATGAAATCCACGAAAATTGGTAACCAATGAATAATAGTGAATCCACAGTAGTTATGCGTCATGCTGCTGATTGTGTTTGAAATTAAAATAATAAGCCTGGTATCTCTTGTTTTTAGATTTCAAGCTGGAAAGAATCTTTATTGCTCACCTGTCAATTTTGCATAAATTGATATGATGCAGATATGTCAAATAGTTTCAGGAAATAAAGTTAAAACATGTAATATCATCCTTCAAGGCCAGTAACTCTTATAAAATAGTCAATTAACAATTCTTTCATTTCATAATTTATTTGGCCTTTCAAACTTTTTTATTAGAGCGTCACTGATGAGTCTTTTGTAGATGAAACTCACGTCCAGCGTGCAAAATTTATGTCCTGCTATCTATGACGAGTTTATATATATATGAACGCTTATTGATTTCTCAAAGTAATACAGAACAAAATTTATAAATCTCATTTTAATGAACACTTTCTACTATCCTTTTTACACAAATCTATTCAATTAACGATGAAAGTCCACTATTTCTAGCATTTTCAATGATGTCCTTTAATTTGTGTTTTTTAGGAAAAAAGTAAACATTCATCCATTCGTCAGTAGCTGCGTCATAGAATACTTCTGATAGAGATGACTGCAGTCGTGCTTTCAAGATACGAAAACTCTCCAACAACCTAAAAAAAAAGAGTAAAGCTTATTCAAACCAGGGAGGGTATATTTATAGGTTGTATTTCTGAAAATATGCAATGCACGTTCCAAGAGGAACCACTTATACATCTAAAACTGTGCTACCTTTCTGTAAAGCTGAGTTTTTTTAATTGTATCCTCAGATATAAAAATTAATTTAAACACTTCTTTTTTTCATTGCTAAAGACAAAACAAAGTATTATGTCACATTTAAATGACTCACAGTTAAGCTCATACTAAAACTCTTTACTACCACTACTTTTACTTTGACATGTCCTGAGCAATTGGTACAATTTTAAGTTTGACCCATTGTATATAGAGTTTTATAGACAGTAATGATAACATTTACCAATTTTCCTGCACCAGATGCGCATTTCGACAATATATGTCAGTGATGCTTGAGGCCAAAATAATTGAAATCCAAAGCTTATATAAAAGATGAAGAGCTATAATCCAAAAGGTCCAAACAGTATAGCCAAATCTGTAAAAGTAATCAGAGCTTTGCATGAGGGAGATACATTCCCTAACTTATAATAATTTCTAACATTTTGCAACAGCAAATTTTAATAACACAAAAAATCTGTATTTCCATGCCAGTGACGAAGTACTGACTACTGGGCTGGTGATACCTTTGGGACTAACAGTCCACCAGCAGAGGCATCGACCCAGTGGTAGTAATAACATTAACGGTACTAATTTTCCTGCACCAGATGCACATTTCAACAATACATGTCTCTTCCGTGATGCAATTTAAAACATTTCAAATTTAACATATGCATATATATTTCTGAATTTCATATTAACTGAAATCAATAATAATGAACTTACTTTGCTACAGCATTTAGTAATGGTCCTACATGGACAGGGTTGACAAAGTTTCTTTTTATTTGATATTCGTTCATCCAAGTAAATATGCTATAAATAGAAAAGAGTTCATATTTTATATAATGCTTTACTGATGAACACATATGAAATTAACAACCATCATGCATGTTTCTTCTCTAAATCAATTCAAAATTCAGTATGAATATCCTTAATTAAAAAATTAAAATGACAATTTTCTTGATTTGAATGATATAAAGTTCATTTACAAAGGTGGATAATGAAATCCTGACAAGTTGTATACTTTGTTTATTAGGTTACTGGGCTAATACAGGAGATTTAGTTAGTTTTCTATCAAAATAATCCTGTACAAATCTGAATAGAAAATACATGTGTTAAAATGTAAATGATCAAGAGTCAATCTATAACAGCATGAAAGAATTTCCAGAACCTGGCATAGTGTTTAAAACTGAATAAAATGAATTTTATGCAACAGCAATTTAAATCTATTATTAGCACTTTTCATATGTTTCCAGTCACTAGAACAGGACTCAATACTTTGTGTAGGATTTGGATATCTACAAATCCTTAAATATGATTTGTTGATATGTTTTTCTTTTGTTAAGATTTTGATAGACCCTATTGTCTTAACTAGTTGTTTAAAATTTGTTAACCCTATGTCAACTTAACTGTGATATACATGTGCCCTTTACACATGAATGGAATTATAGGGTTCCATGAAAGTTGAAATTATAAGAATAACCATAAACATGTTTGAGTTGAGAAATAAAAAGTTTAAACACATATTCTCCTGGTATAAACAACCCATCAATATAGACATAAAACCAATACTTGTACCAAATGTCCAAATATATAAAAACACTCTGAATATACACGCCATATATAGGCTATAATAAATTCTAAAGACTTTGTAAAGTGGATTGTCGCACGACAACGCAGATGCTCTATATTTAATATGAAATAAACATGATTCAAAATCATACATATATATATACACATATAACATGTATAATATATAATTCAAACATCAGTATCAAACAAAAAACTCTCAAACAGCTGAATAAACTTTTAACAAGAAAATTCAACTGTTCAGATTGACAGTGTCGTGCTGAATGATTACATGGGCAATAAAATACCATGAAAATAATTTTGAAGGGGGACAACCTAATGCCCTTTATGCTACATTGATGAAAACACCACAGGAGAAACTAATTTCACTCTAATGAACTGCCCGTTTAAACGAATGAAATTACAACTATTCAGCGTTTATTTGTGTGGGCTGAATATCTCAAACTGAATAATCTTTATCGTCCCACATTATAGCTGTCAACTTACCCAGTAATACAGGTAGTTCTGTGTGTCAGAGCATGTCGTCCCACATTATAGCTGTCAACTTACCCAGTAATACAGGTACTTGTGTATGTCGGAGCATGTCGTCCCACATTAAAGTTGTCAACTTATCAAGTAATACCGGTTGTTCTGTGTGTCTAAGCATGTCGTCCCAGATTACAGCTGTCAACTTACCAAGTAATACAGGTAGTTCTGTATGTCTCAGCATGTCGTCTCACATTATAGCTGTCAACTTATCAAGTAATACAGGTAGTTCTGTGTGTCTGAGTATGTCGTCCCACATTACAGCTGTCAACTTACCAAGTAATACAGGTAGTTCTGTATGTCTAAGCATGTCGTCCCACATTATAGCTGTCAACTTATCAAGTAATACAGGTAGTTCTGTGTGTCTCAGCATGTCGTCCCACATTATAACTGTCAACTTACCCAGTAATACAGGTAGTTCTGTGTGTCTCAGCATGTCCTCCCACATTATAGATGTCAACTTACCAAGCAATACAGGTAGTTCTGTGTGTCGGAGCATGTCGTCCCCCATTATAGCTGTCAACTTACCCAGTAATACAGGTAGTTCTGTGAGTCTGAGTATGTCGTCCCACATTATAGCTGTCAACTTACCCAATAATACAGGTAGTTCTGTGTGTCTGAGCATGTCGTCCCATATTATAGCTGTCAACTTACCCAGTAATACAGGTAGTTCTGTGTGTCGAAGCATGTCGTCCCACATTACAGCTGTCAACCTACCAAGTAATACATGTAGTTCTGTGTGTCTGAGCATGTCGTCCCACATTATAGCTGTCAACTTACCCAGTAATACAGGTAGTTCTGTGTGTCGGAGCATGTCGTCCCACATTACAGCTGTCAACCTACCAAGTAATACAGGTAGTTTTGTGTGTCTGAGCATGTCGTCTCACATTATAGCTGACGACTTACAAAGTAATACAGGTAGTTATGTGCATCGGAGCATGTGGTCCAGCATTACAGCTGTCAACTTACCCAGTAATACCGGTAGTTCTGTGTGTCTGAGCAGGTCGTCCCACATTATAGCTGTCAACTTATCAAGTAATACATGTAGTTCTGTGTGTCTCAGCATGTCGTCCCACATTATAGCTGTCAACTTACCCAGTAATACAGGTAGTTCTGTTTGTCGGAGCATGTCTTCCCACATTAGAACTGTCAACTTACCAAGTAATACAGGTAGTTCTGTGTGTCTGATCATGTCGTCCCACATTATAGCACATTAAACAACTGTTGATACCATCACAAAAACCAGATGCTCCGCAGGGCGCAGCTTTATACGACCGCAGAGGTTGAACCCTGAACGGTTGGGGCAAGTATGGACACAACATTCAAGCTGGATTCAGCTCTAAATTTGGATTGTGATTAAATAGTTGACACAGCATACGTTTCTGACACAGAATGAATGTGGTCTAATGAACTTTAAAAATATTTTTTGCCTTTGAGCAATTCACTATGCTGTTGAATATTAATCCTCTCAAAAAAATTTTGAAGAATTTTTCTTTTTATTTATGACATCTGAAATGAGAAAAATTTAACCTCTCCCCCCTTTTTTTCCACATCCCCCTTTCCCTTTTTCCAAAACTGATCTCAATTCAAATTTCTAATGGAGTTTGCAACAATAACTACTCATTTAAATACATCATAAAATATTAAAATGTAAAATAAAGTGCTTGTTATCACTGAATGGTAAAGATTGTTTTAATTTATCAGTTGGTAGTAAAAGTGAATATATACATTGTATATTGTATAAAACAATGATTTAAGTTGATTCAACTACTATTCTGGACAAAAAAAGATAACTCCAATTGAACATTTCTTGCTATTGCACAATATTGTGCAATTAGATATTTCTTGCTATTGCGCAATACTGTGCAATTGAAAATATTTGCTATTGCACAAAACTGTGCAATTGAGGATTTCTTGCTATTGTGCAATACTGTGCAAATGAAAATTTCTTGCTATTGCACAATACTGTGCAATTGAAGATTTCTTGCTATTGCTAAATACTGTGCAATTGAAAATTTCTTGCTATTGCACAATACTTAATATAATAATTTTGGATCCTGATTTGAACCCACTTGAAAACTGGGCCCATAATCAAAAATCTAAGTACATGTTTAGATTCAGCATATCAAAAAAGCCCAAGAATTCAATTTTTGTTAAAATCAAACTTAGTTTAATTTTGGACCCTTTGGACTTTAATGTAGACCAATTTGAAAAATGGACCAAAAATTAAGAATCTACATACACAGTTAGATTTGGCATATCAAAGAACCCCAATTATTCAATTTTTGATGAAATCAAACAAAGTTTAATTTTGGACCCCGATTTGGACCAACTTGAAAACTGGGCCAATAAACAAAAATCTAAGTACATTTTTAGATTCAGCTTTTCAAAGAACCCCAAGGATTCAATTTTTGTTAAAATTAAACTAAGTTTAATTTTGGACCCTTTGGACCTTAGTGAAGACCAATTTGAAAACGGGACCAAAAATTAAGAATCTACATACACAGTTAGATTCGGCATATCAAAGAACCCCAATTATTCAATTCAAAGTTCAATTTTGGACCCTTTTGGCCCCTTATTCCTAAACTGTTGGAACCAAAACTCCCAAAATCAAACACAACCTTCCTTTTATGGTCATAAACCTTGTGTTTAAATTTCATTGATTTCTATTAACTTATACTAAAGTTATTGTGCGAAAACCAAGATTAATGCTTATTTGGGCCCTTTTTTGGCACCTAATTCCTAAACTGTTTGAACCAAAACTCCCAAAATCAATCCCAACCTTCCTTTTGTGGTCATAACCCTTGTGTTAAAATTTCATAGAGTTCTATTTACGTAAACTAAAGTTCTAGTGCGAAAACCAAGAAAATGCTTATTTGGGCCCTTTTTGGCCCCTAATTCCTAAAAATGTTGGGACCAAAACTCCCAAAATCAATCCCAACCTTCCTTTTGAGGTCATAAACCTTGTGTTAAAATTTCATAGATTTCTATTCACTTTTACCAAAGTTAGAGTGCGAAAACTAAAAGTATTCGGACGACGACGCCAACGTGATACCAATATACAACCAAAACATTTTCAATTTTTGCGGTCGTATAAAAAGTAACATTTATCTTTCAATGTTCCTTTATTTTTTTACTTCTATCTTTTTATTTTGTGATATTATAGAATAGGATAGTATGATAGGTACTTTGAACTCCAATCAGAAGCAGTTCTGCTGTCACCATTTTTGCATAAAGTTTTGTATGTGTTGTTGACTTTTAATTTATTATAGAGTGAAGTGTTTTTTCTTAAAACGCTGAACTTGTCATGCATGAACTATTTGCCACTGGACATTTATCAAACAATAGTCAATCAACACATTTTTCTGAATCCATTTTTACTGTATGTTTATCAATGCATGCCATGCACCTAATTGTGTTTTCCTGATCAAGAATTCTGTTTTCCAGTAGAAAAGTTTTATAAGACCCTTGCCTGTTGGTGAAGAACATAGACTATTTAGATATCATTTTTTTTGTCACTGGAAGCTGTCACATTGATGTATATTCAACATCTTCTATTATAATTGTTCATTTATTGTTTTTTACTATTACCTATCTAGATTAATAATAATAATAATAATAATCTTTATTTCAAGAGTGTATGCTCAATTAGTACAAACACTATTCTCCCTTGAGGCTCTCACACTCCACTCACAATGCATCACACAATTTCTTCATAACAAAGATAAACATAAGAAAATATAAATCAAAATTGATACATAGTCATTTAAATAAATCCTGGATTTTCAAGTAAAACTTAAAGCAGTTTGTTTTAAAAGTATTTATGTTTAACATATGTCTTAGTGCTTCTGGTAGTTTATTCCATAAAGTTGGGCCAGAAAATGAATGTTTCTAAATGTGTTTGTTCTTGCCTTTGGTATATTAAGTAATTGGGTAGTATTTGATCTAAGTTGCATTCTATTTTTATTTGTAACATAGGAGATTTTGTTAGACAAATATTCTGGGACAGATCCATATAAGCATCTATGAACATATAAGGCCTTGTGGTAAATTACACGATCAGTAAATCGAAGCCATCATAACTTTTTAAACATTGTATTAGATGGGGTATCATAAGGAAGTTCAAGAATAATTCTAGCTGCTCGTTTTTGAAGTTTATCTAATCTATTTGTATTTTGGTCACTGGTGTTTCCCCAAATTGTACAACAGTAATCCAAAATAGGGAGAATATAACCATTAAAGTATAACTTTCGTGTTTCTAGGGGGAGGGGTTTCTTTATCCTAGACAAAAGATTTAGTCTGGTACTGATTTTTGTGCACAAAGTGTCAATTTGGGCTGTCCACTCAAGATTTTCATCAATAATTAAAGAACCTTAGTGAGCACGCTCACATACCCCATGTCCCCACATTGTCATTGGAGAAATTAAATAAGTATAAGAAAAAAAATTGTATAAGAAAAAATATTGAATAATAATTTCCTGTCAATATACATAGTATGTCCTTATTATCTACAAAATTTCATGAAATTCTGTTGTGTGTTTTCAGAGGAGTTGAGATGACAAACTGTTGCAGAAGTACATTGAAGCAAATAAGTTCAAAGGGGCATAACTCCTAGAAAAAAAATTGAACCGTAATTTCCTGTCGATATGCACAACTACATAGTATGTCCTTATTATCTGAAAAGGTTTCGTGTAATTCTGTTGTGTGGTTTGAGAGGAGTTGCGATGACAAACTGTTGCAGTAGTACATTAAAGTAAATAAGTTCAAAGGGGCGTAACTCCTAGAAAAAAAATTGAATCACAATTTCCCGTCGATATGCACAACTACATAGTATGTCCTTATTATCTGAAAAGGTTTCGTGAAATTCTGTTGTGTGGTTTGAGAGGGGTTGCGATGACAAACTGTTGCAGTAGTACATTAAAGTAAATAAGTTGAAAGAGGCGTAACTCCTAGAAAAAAAATTGAATCGCAATTTCCCGTCGATATGCACAACTACATAGTATGTCCTTATTATCTGAAAAGGTTTCGTGAAATTCTGTTGTGTGGTTTGAGAGGAGTTGCGATGACAAACTGTTGCAGTAGTACATTAAAGTAAATAAGTTCAAAGGGGCGTAACTCCTAGAAAAAAAATTGAATCGCAATTTCCCGTCGATATGCACAACTACATAGTATGTCCTTATCATCTGAAAAGGTTTTGTGAAATTCTGTTGTGTGGTTTGAGAGGAGTAGCGATGACAAACTGTTGCAGTAGTACATTAAAGTAAATAAGTTCAAAGGGGCGTAACTCCTAGAAAAAAAATTGAATCGCAATTTCCTGTCGATATGCACAACTACAGTGTATGTCCTTATTATCTGAAAAGGTTTCATGAAATTCTGTTGTGTGGTTTGAGAGGAGTTGCGATGACAAGAAACAGGACTGACGGACTGACGGACGGACTGACGGACGGACGGACGGACGGACGGTTCAAAAACATTATACCCTCCGCAACTTCGTTGCATGGGGTATAAAAACCCCAAGGAGCTTTTCGCAATTAACATATCTAATGTGTGAGTTACCATCAGTCAAATTAAGAACATGGTCTGTTTTTGCTAGTTTCTGTCTAGAACCAATAACCATAGATGTAGTTTTTGTTGGATTTATATACATCTTATTTCCCTTGCACCATTCTTCAATTCTTTCTAAATCAATTGTAATGCTGTCCTGGATGGTATTGAGACTACGACCTGTGCAGTGAATGATAGTATCATCTGCATAGAGGTCTGTTTGAGATGAGGTTATATGAAGGGGCAAATCATTAATGAACAATAAAAATAAAAGGGGGCCTAATATGGAGCCCTGAGGTACTCCAGCTTTTATTTCTAGTGCCCTTGACTTAATTGTCCCATTTTCCACTTGTTGGAATCTATGAGATAGATATGATTTAAACCAGTTACATGATAAATTTGAAATTTTGTAGCACTGCAGTTTTTGAAGAAGGATAATGTGATCTACCAGATCAAATGCTTTTTTAAAATCTAGGAAGATAATACCTATAATTTCTCCATCATCCATGGCTTTCAACCACTGATCAATAAGTTTTAGTAAAGCAGTATGACAAGAGTGGTGGCTTCTAAATCCAGACTGACTTGCATGAAGGAGCTTATATTTTAATAGATATCGGTATAGGTGTTTGCAGACATGTTTTCAAAAATCTATGAAAGAGTAGGCAAAATAGATATTGGTCTATAGTTGTCGACAGTATCTTTAGGACCCTTTTTATGGCTTGGCATGACACGTGCATTTTTAAGCTCTGAAGGAAATATACCAGCAGTGATACTCCTATTTATAATATAAGCTATTAACGGTGAAATAACTTCTGATGATAATTTAGGTATGCAGGGACTGATCTGATCCATGCCTGTAGCTTTTGCAACATTTAAATTGCTAAGGCAGTCGTCCTTAACTTCTGCAACTGTAAACAAGGGGATGTAAAACCAAGTATCTTGAGGTACTTTTGCTGCTACCTCCTCATAAATCTTATTACTATCAAATTTGTATGATTGAGATGTCGATAGGTTATCTTTTGGGGCAATATTTATAAAATGTTTGTTAAAAGCATCAACTATATGCTGAGTTTCTGTGATAACACCATTGTGTGTCTTAAGTTGGGATGGAAAAGGAAAACCTTTAGTTTGGTTGAGCCCCTTGACATATTTCCATAATTCTTTTGGATTTTTAGCCTGTTCAATAGATGTTTTATAAAATTTGTTTTTTGCATCATCTATAAGTGATGTGCTTTTGTTCCTCCAGAACCTGTATCTTTCTAGATCATGCTTTTTATGGTAATAATCCCTGTTTTGTCTGGCAGTTAATATTTGAGGGATTAACCATTCTGGTCTTTGAACATTTTTATTGGAGCATGCTTATTTAACACATTATTGAAAAGAGAATACCAGATCTTTAAAGCTTTGTCTGTGTCATGTTCTTCTATCACATTATTAAAAGGTTTACATTGAAGTTCTTTTATAAAATTATCTTCATTAAACTTTTTAAAACACATATAAGTTATGATCTGGTGGCTAGAATCTGGTATTTCTTTAACATTTGTTTTTCTTGTAAGGCACAATGGGTAATGGTCACTTAATGCCAAGTAAGGTACATATGTTTCAATTATATTATCGGACTTATTTGTATATATATGGTCAATGATCTTTTTACTTTTATCTGTTACTCTTGTTGGATTATCAATAAGTTGTGTAAGACCATAGCACTGTATCATATGGGACCATTTGTTGTTACTACATCCTTGAGCATAGTCAATATTTATATCACCCATAATAATAATTTCTAAATCTAAGCTTGATGCTTTACTTATTTCTAATTCAAAAGCATCTATCCAGTCTACTTTCATAGCTGGTGGTCTGTAAACTGAACACAAAAGAATAGGTTTTGTGGATGGAAAATTGATCTGAAGCCAAATTGATTCAACATTACCAATCTCTAAGTCTTCTCTCCTTTCATATGCCATTAAGTTGTTTATATAATTTAATACCCCACCCCCTGTTTTGTCTTGGGTTTCATGTCTATCTCTTCTTATTATGTCATAACCATTTACTTCAATTAAATTATCACCTAATTCTGGATTCTGGTCACTGGTTATGACGTACTTATATATATAGAGCCTAGGTGGTCGACTGTTGATCTGATGGATAAAATCTGTCTGTCTGTCACTGGTTCAGACGTACTTATATATAGAGAGCCTAGGTGGTCGACTGTTGATCTGATGGATAAAATTTGTCTGTCTGTCACTGGTTCAGACGTACTTATATATATAGAGCTTAGGTGGTCGAGTTGTCTTGTGTGTTTGGCATAGTTCAAGGTCGTAGAGTTGTCACTGGTTCAGACGTACTTATATATATAGAGCCTAGGTGGTCGAGTGGTCTTGTGTGTTGGGCATAGTTCAAGGTCGTAGAGTTGTCACTGGTTCAGACGTACTTATATATATAGAGCCTAGGTGGTCGAGTGGTCTTGTGTGTTGGGCATAGTTCAAGGTCGTAGAGTTGTCACTGGTTATGACGTACTTATATATATAGAGCCTAGGTGGTCGACTGTTGATCTGATGGATGAAATCTGTCTGTCTGTCACTGGTTCAGACGTACTTATATATATAGAGCCTAGGTGGTCGAGTGGTCTTGTGTGTTAGGCATAGTTCAAGGTGATTTGATGCCAGGATATCTCAGTAGCATGGGTTACACTAATTAACAAAAAGGGAGACTCGTCTCTGCCATCAAATTATAGACCGATATCCTTAATTAGTTGTGTAGGAAAAGTTATGGAAAGAGTTGTGTTTAAGCACTTATACAATCATTTAAAAGCTAATAAATTAATTTATGAGTATTAATCAGGATTTCTCCCTAAAAATTCAACTGTTCATCAACTCGTAGAAATATATAATTGCATATTAAACTCCTTGGAAAAAAAAGATATAAACTGTTTTGTATTCTGTGACTTCTCAAAAGCTTTCGACAAAGTTTGGCATAGGGGTCTTATATGTAAAATGAAAGCGTATGGTGTTGACGGAAATGTATTGAATTGGTTTCAGGATTATCTACACGACAGAAAACAGAGAGTAGTATTAAATAACTCGTCTTCTTCCTTTTGTAATGTCTCAGCTGGTGTTCCCCAGGGATCAGTTCTGGGCCCTCTTCTCTTTGTCGTATATAAATTAATGATATTGCTGATAAGCTTACTTCACTGTGTCGGCTATTTGCTGACGACACATCATTCAATTATTCTGGTAACGACGGAGAACAGATTAAATCTGTTATCGATCGCGACTTGAAAGAGCTGGATGTTTGGTCTTCTAAATGGCTTATGTCATTTAACCCAGATAAAACCGAAATTATGATATTTTCAAATATTGAGACTCCAGACCTTAGCTTTTCCTTAAATGGTAAAAATATACCTTTAAGTACATCTCATAAGCACCTGGGAGTTAATTTCAGTAGTGACGCAAAATGGAACAATCATATTGAAAGTATAATTACAAGTGTAAAGAAACACTTAAATGTTCTACGTAAACTTAAATACCGATTATCTCGAAATAATTTAGAAAAACTATACTTAGTTTTTATTCGACCCATTTTTGAATATGCCACGGAAGTGTGGGATAATTGTGGAATAAACTACTCACATAAATTAGAAAATTTGCAATCAGAGGCCGCAAGAATAGTAACAGGTCTACCAATATTTACAAAAACTGAAATTTTATATTCTGAGGTTGGCTGGGAATCTCTTTTTGAAAGAAGAAGGAGAAGAAAATTACAGATGTTTTATAACATGAACCAAAAGCATGCACCAGAATATTTATGTAATCTTGTACCTCCTTGTGTACAAAGTACAACCAACTACCCGTTGCGAAATGGTCATGATATTATTGTTCCATTTTGTAGACTTTCCCTTACTACTGAATCGTTTATTCCCTCTACTAAACGTGAATGGAATAAACTTGATACAAAAATTCGCAGTGTCGACTCTATTTCTAAATTTAAGAAAGAATTAAAAAACGATAGTCAATTATGTAAAATTGAAACGTTTTATTTGTACGGCCCAAGGAAATTAAATATAATCTTAACGCAATTGCGATGTTCCGCTTCATTCTTAAACAATGACCTATTTAGAGCTAATATTATAGATGATCCTTCTTGCCATTGTGGGTCCGATATTGAAGATGTCTACCATTACTTCTTCGTTTGCCCAAAATACACATTATGTAGAAAAACCTTATTCCATAACCTTAACTGGCTATCAGATACAAAACTATTAATTTGCGGACACTTGGAACTTTCGAACGAAAATTTTCAAACATGTTCAAAATTTCATAAAAAGGTCAAACAGATTTCTTATACCTTGATAGAGCGTTATTATTACTGACACGGAACGTCATCATTGTCATCAATTCACAAGTCATCGTCACAGAATTATACGACTTTTCAAACTTTCTTTTTCTCTTTTTACTTTCTATCCTCTTTGTTCACCTATCAAAGCTAGTATTATATTGCATAAATTGTCTGTTTTATATGCATGTCCATTATATTATACTATTATTGTAACTTTATATTGTATTATGGAGAAGACTTCATAAGTATGATTTACTTGTGTCTAATCCATTTTGCTTTAATTCAGCAAATAAAATATGTTTAAACTAAACTAATTAACAGATCTAATTTTGTTTGGCTGATATTTAGAAGAGTTATATATATATGAATTTCATTACCAAAAGTGATATTACATTTCCAGCCTAATTTGAGTTGAAACAGTGCCATCTGATGTGATGTGCTAAGCAGGTTGTTCTGAACCATTGATGAATTATTCTGCAAGGGGTTATTGGGGCTTAGCAATTTATAATATCTTTCTATTAGTCTTTAGTTATGCAGAATTCATGGAGAATATATAGTTTACTAATAAAATGTAAAGGGAAAAAAGGACATGCTATTTTCAGGTTTCCCATGTATAAACTAACAATTCCAAATAGTGTTATTTCAACTTTGGTAGTGTGCAATTTAACATCATACAATAAATGTTAAATTACGCAACAAGAACTAATCTTCAGTATCCTGAAATTTTGTTGTACAACTGAAGAAATATCTGACTATTTATGTTAGAAATGCAATATTTTGTCTTTTCAGATCTCTCTTAAAGATATAAGAAACATTATGAAATGTTTTAATGGTCACTATGCTCCTTCTCATAAAGTAATGACAGCTATCATGAATAACAGGGCTCAGGAGTTCACCAAGATGAAATGTGAGTTATTGGAAACACAAAACAACAGGGCTTGGGAATTTTTATGCTCCATTTATGGGCATTAGGTTTTCTGGTGTGTGCATCTGTTCGTTCATTCGTCCGTCTGTCCCGTTTCAGTTTAAAGTTTTTGGTAGAGGTAGTTTTTGATGAACTTGAACATGTTGAAGTCCAATCAACTTGAAACTTAATACACATGTTCCTTATGATTTACATTTCTATTTTTAATGCCAAATTAGAGATTTTACCCCATTTTCATAGTCCACTGAAAAAAAATGATAGTGCTGATGGGGCATCCGTGTACTATGGACACATTCTTGTTTTTAGATAAACGCTGTTTTATTGAAAAGACAAAAACAGGGCTAATGGATTTGAAAAGTAAAAGGAGAGTTATAAGAATAAGATTTTAGAAAAAGAAAAAAAATTGTCCTTATCATCAACTTATATTAATGGCATGATCATCTGTTACCCAAGATGAAAATATAAAACTTTCAAAATATGAATAGTTATATCTGTGACTATTGAAACATTTATTTAAGTTTTCGATCAATTTAGCAAGAATCATTTTTTATTCTATTTAAAAAGATCCGTGTTTGTTCCTTATTACCATGATTACAAATTACCATGGTTACAAATAGCCCAAATTTTAAGGGCATGCTTTCATCATTGTTATATTTTTAATGAAAATTATTTATGGATTACGTGTAAGAGTTCCCATCTAAATGAGCTTTTATTGAAATTTAAGAGAATTATTTACAGTTCTGAAGATTAACATATTATTTCAACTGAAAAGCTTTTGAACCATACTAGTACTGAATAGACTACAAGTGAACAGAACTGAAAGACTGAAAGACTGACTGACTCAATAATTTATTGTTCAAGCTTTTTAGGTGATGTAAAAATCAAAATGACTGTTTTAAAACTAGACTTAATGCAGTTGTGAGCCTTTTTCACTCATTCAAACCTTCCTAAATTAAATCAGTCTGAAATGGAAGAGGGGGAGGTTTTTCATTTTAGTTTTGTGTGGGGCCTGGGGTTTGTAAGCTTGCTCACTCAATGTTTTTTTTCCTTCATCAGGGACAACTAACTGATTTTAACAGATGAATATAATTTTAAACACCATTAGTTATTAAAAAATAGTATATTCCTTCTAATGACTAAGTTTGTATATTTTCAGAAAGTAACCCATTAATGCATCCTTATTCTCAAGCCAAGGCAGAAATTAAAGTGGACGGAGGTAAGTGTAAAATATAGATTTTCTTGATAGATCTCGGAGTAAATATAAAGACGAATAGTGGAGGCTTTATATAGATATAAGAAGATGTGGTATGAGTGCCATTGAGGCAACTGTGTACCTAAGTCATAATGTGTAAAAGAAAAACCATTATAGGTCAAAGAATTGCTTCCATTCCAAGATTTGGCGGACACTGAACAGTTAGCCAAAAAAATGTACAGTATAAAACCATTTTAACATGAAAATCAAGAGTCTTATCTCTTAAAAAAAACCAATCAAGATCTAGAAACACTTATGAAGCACATCAACAAGCGACAACCACTGGTCAATAGGTTCCTGACAGGTGTAAACAAATGTTGCAGGTTTAAAATAAGTTTAAAGACGCCAACCTCCACCCTAGCCTGAAATAAAAGTGTAACATAACAACATATATAGAAAGACACTATCAAATATCAATTGAAATGGCTTAACTCAATCAAAAGACATATTAACTAAAAAAACTGTAAACATACACTGAACAAATAAATTAGGCATGTTTTATCTAGCGTTGTTAATGTTATTATTTATATTTCAACATTTGAATGATACAAGAGAAATTACACACAGGCAAGACATATATATTTGTCAACAATTAATCTGTAATATATTTTCTGTCTATTTGATGTATTTTCCTTTACCTGAAATCTTTTAATATTTTTTTTAATGCAACATTAAGTTGATGTTTTTTTCACCTAAGGCGTGTTTGATAAATTGGTTTGATAATATTTTAAAGTATAATTTATATTCAGTTTATGGTGAAAGAATTATCAGCATGCAGTTTCTAAAGTGTGGTCGACCTCTGAGAAGTGAAGTTCCTGTCTGTCCAGAACTAGTTCACGAGAAAGAATTTATTAGAATTAAAACAGAGGAAGAAACAAAGGTATTGTCAAATGGAACATTGACCAATATTAACATAAGCAAATGAAAGTTTATAGAAATATTTGTTGGAACATTGACCAATATTAACATAAGCAAATGAAAGTTTATAGAAATATTTGTTACTATCAGGCATGTTGTGTAGAAAATTTTCATTTTGCCCCACATGTACTGGAGCATTATTGTAATGATGAATTTAAGAATTATCAACCCTCTCCCTCTTGATGCATACTAAAATTAAAGTTAGTGATCATTTTTTTACAGGTAACAATCTTACCAATGAATCACCCTGTCTAACATACTGTGGATTCATTATTATTTGATGGATACACATTTTTGTGGATTTCCTGGGTACAGTTGTACCATGAAATTAAATGTTCAACAAATTACAAATCTTCTGTAGAATTGTACATACCTGTCAACCTGTTATGATGAAAATGAAGGTCATGACCTGCGTTGAAGAATGAAATCTCAGGTCATAACATGTACAAACTTTTTCGAACTGAATTTCAGCAATTAGGGGACATTTTTCTTATAATTTAAATCAAAGTTTCCAAAACATGTTCACTTGGTTAAGTAATTTAGAATTTTATCAATTATTATACCATTGCACTTTTAAAAGATATTCCTACAATGTACTTCATCTGATATGTTTCAGCCTCAGTTATCAATATTAAGATAAACTGATTGTTGATTGTAATTAGACTATAACAAAATAAAGATAAACAGTTAAAGAAAGTACAGATGAAAAAAAATATTTTCAATTTTTCTTTTATAATTAAATTAAGGTATAAAAATAATGAAAAGTTATATTTCAATATGTATATATAAAGTCTATTTGTTTTAGAACTTTTTTTTACCCCAAAAAATGTAAATATAAGAAACAATTTTGAATGGTGACAAAAAAGGGGAAGTAACTCAAGTTGAATAATGTTTGTAAAACAACAGTGAAATTTATTTACAACCTAAAGCTAAGGTAATTAGTGTTAATTTTAAAACAGTGTGTTTGACACCAAAGCTGTCATTTGAAGCCATGTACTTAATGGGTCACATAATTTGATAGTTTACACAGCTAGCTGAACTTCCTGTTCATGGAAAAATTACAAAATTTGCTTGTTTTTCAAAGGAAAAACACTTATGAAATCAACAAGGCTAAGAAATCCAGGTAAAAACGGATCATTTTGGTAATTCCTGAGTTACAGGTGATCCTTTAGAATTGTGAAAATCTCGGGTCACACCTGTCAGTTGACAGGTATGCTTGTATACATATTTAGACGAAACAACGAATTTAATATCTAGAACATGCAGGTTTTCGTTACTCCTTGAAAATTGTTACCTACGAAAATAAATTAAATCACTATACATACAGTAACTCCCCCAAAAGAAGTGTTGTTTGCGAAACAGCTGTATACACAAAGTTCAACCTATGGGCTACCTTAACAAGTTGATTTACAACAATTTAATATCAAATGTCTTACAATTTTGAATGAAAAGATTAGAAACATAATTTTAATCTACATACTGTTTTTTGTTTAAATATTGAAATATTATATATTAGAAATTTGATAAAATGAACATTTCTGAGATCAAAAATCTACTTCATACATACATGTAAATGTATTAAAGATGTTAATGTTATTTTATAGGAACAGGATCATATAATGGCAGTCAGTGTTAACGAACATGAGTATGAGGAAAGTGGTCAGTTGATAGAGTGTGGTTGTTGCTATGGTGAAGTGGCATTTGAGATGATGATTCAGTGTTATGAGGGGCACCTGTTTTGCCAGGAGTGTCTTGAAAGATATGCCAAAGAGTCTGTATTTGGACATGGGAAGGTATGTAACTGTAAGCTTGAAAGGTGTACATATCTGTCTGAAAGGGTTAATCTGAACTTGACCACATTTTATAACAGCATCATTGATTATGTAACTATTATGCCCCACTTAAGAGCATTATGTTTTTCGGTCTAAATGTCACGATTCAGATAAAAGTTATTGGTCAAGGTAGTTTTTTATAAAGTCCAATCAACTTGAAACTTAGTACATTAGATTTATTGTCCACTAAACATAGAAAATGGTAGAGTGTGTTGTGCATCCATGTACAATGGACATTTCCTTATAATATGTGATACTTGTATAATCTTTTTCTTTAAAAAAAATAAATCAATCATGATTATCACTTAAACAGTAGAAGTATTGTGTCTTAACCTTGTTTTGAATTCTAAATTGATTATTTTCTTTTGAATATATATATATATATACATATTGTTTAATGATATAATAAGATCTGACAAATATATTTCTTTATTATACCCCGCTTTGAAAAAGGAGGGGGGTATTCTGTTTTACCTCTGTTTGTCCATCAGTCCGTCAGTCTGTCTGTCTCATGAATATTTTTCGTCACGTTTTTCTCAGTAACTACAATAAGACTCATCAGTGATGTGAGGCTCGTATCAAAATATTTATAAAGTTAAACAAATACAAAGTTGAAGAACATTGAGGATCCAAAATTCCAAAAAGTTGTGCCAAATACGGGCAAGTAAGTCTGCTAAACTGTGTGATGGGTTTTCAGATTCATCACTCATCAACTTCATGTTTACCGAACACTTGTATGATTTTACACATGATAGTCAAGTTGAAAATTTTTCTCAGGAACTACAATACAAGGATTTGTGAAATTTGGTGTCAGGGTTTATATAAGTCTGCTATACCGTGTGATGTGTTTTCAGATTCATTACTCAACAACTTCATGTTTACCGAACATTTGTATGATTTTACACATGATAGTCAAGTTGAAAATTTTTCTCAGGAACTACAATACAAGGATTTGTGAAATTTGGTGTCAGGGTTTATATAAGTCTGCTATACCGTGTGATGTGTTTTCAGATTCATTACTCAACAACTTCCTGTTTACCGAACATTTGTATGATTTTACACATGATAGTCAAGTTGAAAATTTTTCTCAGGAACTACAATACAAGGATTTGTGAAATTTGGTGTCAGGGTTTATATAAGTCTGCTATACCGTGTGATGTGTTTTCAGATTCATTACTCATTGCTGCTGCTGCATTTTTTTTGTGTTCATTCAATAGAACAGTATATTCCTTTTCAGACTTTTCATCTTTTTTATTATAAGAGATACAGAGAAAGTTATTGCATGAAAAATGCTGAGGAGAGTATGAACTGTAATGTTAGGCAGTTATTTCAGTAAAATTTTTATCAGGTTACCTGCATTTTTAACCAGATTTTTGTGACAAAAATGTCGGTTATTGATTTGGGGATGTACGGCGGGCGGGCGGGCGGCAACCAAATGTTGTCCGTGCATTTACTCATGAACTGTTCAACCAAAGCTTTTCAAATTTTAATATGTTTTTACTGATGATAAAATGGAGGTCAAGTTCAATAATGACATTTTGACTTTTACCGTTCAGGAGTTATGGTTCTTGAAAGATTGAAAAATGGCATTTCCAGTCCTGTCCATGCATTTACCCATGAACTGTTCAACCAAAGCTTCCCAAATTTTAATATGTTGTTACTGATGACAAAATGGAGGTCAAGTTCAATAATGACGATTTTGACTTTTACCGTTCAGGAGTTATGGTTCTTGAAAGATTGAAAAATGGCTTTTCCAGTTGTGTCCGTGCATTTACTCATGAACCATTCAACCTAAGCTTTTCAAACTTTAATATGTTGATACTGATGACAAAATGCAGGTCAAATTTGATATTGACGATTTTCACTTTCACCGTTCATCAGTTATGGTTCTTGTGATATTGGCAGGATACAAATAAATGTTAATAAATCCGGTTTGCTGTCGTGTGACAGCCTCTTGTATTGATTTTTAACCGGATTTTGGCGACAAAAAATGTCGGTTATTGATTTGGGGATGTACGGCGGGCAGTCAGGCGGTCGGTCGGGCAGTCGGTCACTAAATGTTGTCTGTGCATTTACTCATGAACCGTTCATCCAAAGCTTTTCAAATTTTAATATGTTGTTACTGACAACAAATTGAAGGTCAAGTTTAAGAATGACGATTTTGCCCATTGCCGTTCAGGAGTAATGGTTCTTGAAAGATTGAAAAATGGCGTTTCAAGTCGTGTCCGTGCATTTATGCATGAATTGTTCGATCAAATCTTCCCAAATTTTAATATGTTGTTACTAATGACAAAATGGAGGTCAAGTTCAAGAATGATGATTTTGACTTTTACCGTTCAGGAGTTATGGTTCTTGAAAGATAAAAAAAATGGTGTTTCCATTCATGTTGTTGCGTTTACTCATGAACCATTCAACCTAAGCTCTTTCAAATTTTAATATGTTGATACTGATGACAAAATGCAGGTCAAATTTGATATTGACGATTTTCACTTTCACCGTTCATCAGTTATGGTTCTTGTGATATTGCCAGAACACAAATAAATGTTAATAAATCCGGTTTGCTGTCGTTGTGACAGCCTCTTGTTTTTATTTTCCTTTGAATTTTCGTTCTACTGCATGATTTTACAATAAAAATTGCCAGGATTTCAAGCGCAAATGAGACCTTGCATATCCTCGATTTATACAAGGAAAAATTAAAGAGGACCCGAATGAAAACCGAATGGTTTAAGAGTCCTAATGAAAAATCAGTTGTCATTGCCGCATATGCCGCGAATAGCAGTGGCGGATGGTGTATGTCATCGTGGCATATGCCGTGTATAGCGTTGAAAGGGTTAAGATTTAAACTTGAAAATCTTCTGTTGCAATTACTTCAAGGTTAGGGTCAAATTTATGCTAGATTGACTGGACTATTGAAAGTTGTTATGCCCCTATCGTAGCGGACAGGGCATTATATTTTACCATTGTCTGTACATCTGTATGTCCCAAAATTAGTTTCAACTGATGAACTTTTGTTTGCCTCAACCAAATATTGTGAAATTTATTCACAATGCTTTTTACCACAAAAAAACTGGTCAGATATGAAATTTGTGGGCATCACTTTTACCATCTAGAGTTACGCCCCTTTACAAATAAAAACATTGCTGAATTTTTCGTTTTCTTTCTCTAACTTAAGTTTGCCTCAACTAAATGTGTTGAAATGTTTATTACCACAAAACTCGGATCAAGTTCAAAGGAGTAGGTCTGGTAAGGACCGATTTTGGCCTCAAATTTCAGGTTCATCTGACGAAAGATTTTGACCACTTTTTAAACACTTAAGTGTCTATTTCATTTGATTCAATTAGTTAATGTGAAAGATTTTAACTGATTTAGTCATTAAAATCGATCCGAGTCAAGCTCAAATATGAAAATTCTACCAAATATGCCGAAAAATGTCACTTTTCAGACGGTTTTTGTCAAAATTGAAAGTGGCCGCATCCGTGTTCATCCTCAACCTTTATATATGTTATGTATTATCATAAAATACAACTTGCATTTCAATATTAAGGATGAACACGAATGCGGCCACTTCCGTTTTACACGAAAACCGTCTAAAATTTAACTAAAATGCTAGAATTGTGAAGATTTCAGTAATTTAGCATGACTTAGTGGTGCTAGAACCCGGTATATGTGCATTGTATTGTCAAAAACAGCCCATATTTATGTAGCAGAGTCATTCTACTGTCCAATTAATAACTAAAAGTTTACATATTAACAGTTTTGTAAAACTGCTATATTTTGGGGCCAAAAATGGGTCTTACTGAACCTACTCCTTTGGTTAGCGTCACCTTAACAGTTCTTGAGTTGTGACCCTTCATTACATGAAATGATAGCGGGTGCATCATCTGTGTCGTATGGACACATTCCCTATTTATTTTCCAAATATATCCCTTTGTTGACAGTTAATGAATGTGTGTTTTTAATTACCATAATTTGTATTTACAGGCAGATTTACTGTGTATGACAGATGGTTGTGATGCTTCCTACCCCATGAGTAAGTTACATTAATTATTAGAATATAGTATTTGATATATAAATCAACAATAGCTAGTTTACATTTGTCTTTGACTTTTTTGAATCATCAATCTTTCTCTTTTTTCGTATTTCTCATACTCACCGGCTGACTGACTTCATGGTAAAGTCAAATCGCTATCAAAATCGTAAAAAAGGGAGACAACTTGAATTTTACAAGTTTCACAGGTAACAAAAATGGCAGCTACAAGGAAAATCAAAAAAGGACGTTTAAATGAAATAAATACAACGGCAAGTTTGAGCATCTTTGGATTTAACATTAAAAACTATTAAAGAGAGAAACAGAGCGTCTGTTTGAGTTTTCATTTTACAATGATTTTCATCCTTAATAAATCACTCAGCTGATTTGTTTTCTTTTTCTTTTTAATTTATTACGAGACGATCAATTTTACTATTCAGTAGGTCAAGGGTGGGAATGAACGGAAGATTTTTAACATTCTTTCATCAAAAATTGAAATTTAAAAGGTAGAAAGACAGCTAATGACTAAGTTGACTGCAAATGTACAACAAAAGGCCAGCTTAATTCATAATTGTGACCAATTTGTTAATTTGGGCTCATAAATAAGGGAGATATCTTTTATAACAAAATGATAAAAATGAGCTCTTAATTATCAACTGATTAAAATGTGATTGATAAATATTTGTATAAGTATATATAGGCTTATATTCTGTCAGTAGATTCTCAACTTACAGCTGACACGATGTCCTGGGCAGTCAAAATTATTTTAAATTATGATGTAATGATACTCATAAAATTGCCCAGTCATTAAAAAGTCATGACATAAACTGGGAGTCATATTTTTCTTTCTTAAACAGATGCACATGGTATTAATGTATGATAATATTACTAGGTAAACAACAGACTTAATTTCAAGTTGACAGCATAAAAGGTTGAATGAATAAATAACCACTAAATTGTCTAAACCTTTTTATTAAGAATTTCCAATTCATACATTTAATATATTATAATCATATAAAACACAGTCATGTATAAATAACCAATTTTATTTTACATTTATTTCTAAATGCACTAGAATGGTATATTTTGACAAGGATATTCAAATGGCTATTTGTAATTCTTCTCATATTAAAAAGATCATATAGGATTAAATGCTTTTTTAAAGGAATTTATTGGTGTATAAACACGATTAATTCACTCACAATCACTTTAAGGATATGTTTGCGAGTGACTTGGTCCAGTTTATACGCCAATAAATTCCTTCAAAATGGCTTTTAATTCTTATAATTCTTTAAAATAAGGGATAAGGAATTTAATTTCCCCGCTCCAAACCTTTATCACAGGTAAATTGTTGAATTGGCCTGGTGCATGAATTTATTTTCTGGTTATGGCAACAAAAAATGTACTGTATCAGTATGAAAATAGCAATGTGATAAAAAAAAAAAAAAATTCAAAAATGTCTTATAATCATTCAAATGAATTTATTTGTTAACTGTTGAATTTCACATTTTAACGATGAACACACAGAAAAAAAATTATTTCAAAGTTGCTGTCATCTTGTCCACAATGGTTACAAAAAGTAGTTCCGTCAATGTCGTCTATAGAAAAACAAATGTCAAGAACAACTACTGGAAGACCTCTCAACCAATTATATCAACATGATCCCTAATATGCAAATCATATTATTATTATACCCCACACAACGAAGTTGCGGAGGGTATAATGTTTTTGACCCGTCCGTCCGTCCGTCAGTCCGTCCGTCAGTCCGTCAGTCCTGTTTCTTGTCATCGCAACTCCTCCCAAACCACACAACAGAATTTCACGAAACCTTTTCAGATGAAAAGGACATACTATGTAGTTGTGCATATCGACAGGAAATTGCGATTCAATTTTTTTTGTCAAGAGTTACGCCCCTTTCAACTTATTTGCTTATAGTGCCTAACAAGATTTTGTGAGGTAGACGAAATTGACTTTAAAACGATCGTATTGACTTTTGATGTGCAGAAATAGGCAGATCGGACATATTTTGACTTTAGTTACTTACTTCTTAAGTTTGGGATTAATTGTTATCAACATATTCCAATGAGACTGAAAAATGCTTTTTTTTATTATGATAAATAATAATTTTACCTGCCGTAGTCGTGCGTAAAATATATTTCGGTATTTCTCTTACGAAAATGACTTGTTTAATGGAACAAAACGTATTATTTGTAAACTTTCTCTTTACTCTTCACAATAGGCTTTTAAAAAATAACCTTTCCAACTGTATATTCCGAAAATTTTGTGAAAATCGAATAAGTGGCAATTCTTGCCTTTCATACCTTAACTTTCATTGATAAAACATAATATTGACTCGTCCAGTGTCCAGTTTGAAGGTCATTTTAGTTACCGGTCACATTCATGCACGTTCTAATTAATCAATAGTCATGTATGAAAAGCATAAACAAGTTTGAAGGTAAACTAATAACAACTTAATCCAATCAAATTGCCTACGATTCAATAACAATGACCAGTCCACATCATAAAAATGTATAGGGGTAAACTGGGTAGGGAGAAAATGTCAGATATATTAAGTTCATTATTTTGCAATAACGAGTAAAAATTTGTTAACCAATAGATTTGTTATAATTTCATAATCATGTCGTTATGTATTGGTATAGTTTTTGGATCTTTCATTAGCGTATTTAAGGCTGTAGAAAGTTTGGCCTTCAAAAGTCAACATAATCATTGACTTTATAAAGAAAATTCGCCTTTTTAAAACATTGAATGTTTCACAAATAATACGCGACAACAAAGCAAAATCATTTCTTAAAACACTGCAAAAAAAATAATTCTGATTGATGCAGTGGTATTGTCATAAATTGCACTGGAGTGAACAGTGGTACATCAAACGTTGAATTCCCTCACACAATGTTATCACACACTATAATGTACTACTGCAACAGTTTGTCATCGCAACTCCTCTGAAACTACACAACAGAATTTCACGAAACCTTTTTAGATAATAAGGACATACTATGTAGATGTGCATATCGACAGGAAATTACGATTCAATTTTTTTTCTAGGAGTTACCCCCCTTTGAACTTATTTACTTTATTGTACTACTGCAACAGTTTGTCATCGCAACTCCTCTGAAACTACACAACAGAATTTCATGAAACCTTTTAAGATGATAAGGACATACTATGTAGATGTGCATATCGACAGGAAATTACGATTCAATTTTTTTTCTAGGAGTTACATCTCTTTGAACTTATTTGCTTTAAGGTACTACTTCAACAGTTTGTCATCTCAACTCCTCTGAAACCACACAACAGAATTTCATGAACATTTGTAGATAATAAGGACATACTATGTAGATGTGCATATCGACAGGAAATTACGATTCAATTTTTTTTTCTAGGAGTTACGCCCCTTTGAACTTATTTGCTTCAATGTACTTCTGCAACAGTTTGTCATCTCAACTCCTCTGATACCACACAACAGAATTTCATGAAATTTTGTAGATAATAAGGACATACTATGTTGATGTGCATATTGACAGGAAATTATTATTCAATATTTTTTCTTATACAATTTTTTTTTCTTACACTTATTTAATTTCTCCAATGACAATGTGGGGACGTGGGGTATGTGAGCGTGCTCACTAAGGTTCTTTAATTATTATTATTATTATTACAATTTTTCTATAGCGCTAAATCTAAAACAATATTACTCAAAGCGCTTTACATCACATGTTAAACGAAATATACACACAGACAGTGATAAAAATATAAAACATGAACCCACAAAATAAATATTTAAGTGTTAAAACTTTTCTAGATAAAAGGATTAATAATGTTGAAATTTTTACAAAAAAGTGGAATATATATATCAATGAATCAAAATTAAAAAAATTAAAAATTAGAAAATTAAAAAATTAAAAAATATAAGAATTATTTTGAAATAGACCTTCTGTTTTAATGATAATTCTACCATAGACAAAATATATGGTGTCAGATTGCAGGTAAATATTGAACCAATGAATATATTTCTCTAATTCTTACTTGATTTATTCCTTTCATGACCTTATTGTATATATGTAGGTCAATTACAGAAAGCTCTTTCCAGTAACATTCTGTCCAAGTATGAAGATAGAGTCCAGGAAGAAAATATCAACTTAGCAGATTTAACAGATCTAGTCAGGTAACATAGAAAATATCAACTTGGCAGATTTAACAGATCTAGTCAGGTAACATAGAAAATATCAACTTAGCAGATTTAACAGATCTAGTCAGGTAACATAGAAAATATCAACTTAGCAGATTTAGCAGATCTAGTCAGGTAACATAGAAAATATCAACTTAGCAGATTTAACAGATCTAGTCAGGTAACATAGAAAATATCAACTTAGCAGATTTAGCAGATCTAGTCAGGTAACATAGAAAATATCAACTTGGCAGATTTAGCAGATCTAGTCAGGTAACATAGAAAATATCAACTTGGCAGATTTAACAGATCTATTCAGGTAACATAGAAAATATCAACTTGGCAGATTTAGCAGATCTAGTCAGGTAACAGAAAATATCAAGTTTAGTGAGGTAACATACAAAATTCTTGATTCTGATTGGTCAAGGGTTTTTATTTCTTCTCAGAATCTTCAAATCTTTTCAAAGTGCATAGAAAAAATACTAATGACCAATGGTCAAGTTGCTGGAGTGTTCTTCAACAATAAAAGAATCATTAATACCAAGATGGTCCCTAGTGTCGACTTAAGCAGTACAAGTACTTAAAGTATAATACTGCAATGTCACTAAATTTAAATCTAGTCATAAAAAAAATCACCAAAGTCTAAGCACAATACAAGACGAGAACAGACAGTCGACATACAGATTCGGTATTAATGATTATGAGAATTACTATTTTTCCTTTTTTCTACATATCGGTCTTTTAATGTTGTCCATAAAATGTAAAAGTCTTAAATTATGATGAATCTATGTTTTTGCCGTTTGAGACCAGAATTTTGTGGAGAAAAAATAGCTAAAACTTAATTGCGTTTCAATGTCAGAAAGCGTCCTGGAAACGCGCAGAATGCACGATTTTGCGTTATTTTTCTCAGAGCTTCTGGGGGCCTTGAGCCTTGAGCGGCCCTCAGACCCTTCGCCAAAAAAAATTCCCCTCGCTCCGTTGGTGAAAATATTTTGCCTCACGATTAGAAGAGGCTAGTTACGGCCCTGCCCCATATTGTTAGAATTTAGTTCAGCTTTGTCACAGAGGCTTTAAAAGCCTTGACTGACGATGCTGATACATCACCAGGAGGGAGAGTGTTCCAATTTTTTATGGTTCATGGAAAGAAGGCATAATTCCAGTAATAATTTCAAGGCTTCTGTCATGCATTTTACTTGACAGTTGTTTAGGGGCATCAGATGACCTTTCTTTGTCACTGCAACTTTCTCATTTCAAAACAATTTTGAAAAGCATTGTGAGTCTTACATCTTTTTGCCTTTGTTCTAGAGATCTCCATTCTAAGCGTTTTAGCATTTTACTTACACTTGTTACAGTCAGAAATCACCTTTTAATTGTAGCCAACAAAAGACACATATCAATAATCAAATTTAACAAGATTTATTATACAAAAGTTTACAAGAATTATTACACAAATATTACTGTCAACTCAACTGTCAAAATCCAATCTTTTATCTTTATCTGTATGCGGAAAATACAATCAGAATATTACGTCCACTACTAAGATCACAATCTAGTATGATGATGTACAATGTAAAATAAAAGTGTCAATCCAAATACTGTGAATACTAATGTCTATCGATGTCTATGTCTTAGCCTGAAAGTTTAACCTTAGTCTCTGTATATAATATAGTTGTCACGGAAATCTCTAGAACACTCTAGGAATAGAATGCCCTAGAAAACTAGAACAGAAGATTCTAGAAACTTGTAGAAGTTTGAATAACGCATCTTTTATTAGGATCATTCTGGAATCATTATGCATGTTATGTAAGTTAAATGAAAAGTTCCAATTATTCCATCAGTATTTGTGATTGTTCCAGTGATTTCTAAACTGCACAGTTATAAGATTATTTGTAAACAACTATCAGGCCATACAACACAAATAAGGCCAACATAAATAAATATAATAATTACAATATCATAACACACTCAATTTTACAAGAATATTATTATCAAAGTCTTATTTTGAAACCTATTTTTCTTTTACAGATGTCCAAGTTGTGATTTTGCTGCCCTTATGGACCCTGAAGATAAAGTATTTAAATGTCATAACCATACATGTTTGAAGGTCAGTTTATAATAGTATAACAATAGTTGTGATTTTGCTGCCCTTATGGACCCTGAAGATAAAGTATTTAAATGTCATAACCATAAATGTTTGAAGGTCAGTTTATAATAGTATAACAATAGTTGTGATTTTGCTGCCCTCATGGACCCTGAAGATAAAGTATTTAAATGTCATAACCATACATGATTGAAGGTCAGTTTATAATGTCAGTATAATTCATGCCTCAAAGTCTGTAATGTGACACCAATGCATGCCCCAAGGTCATTTATATGTCATACCAATGCGAGTTTCAAGGTCATACTCCGCTATAAAAAGGTGGGGGTTAACTGTTTTACCTTTGTTTGTCAGTCTGTCAATCCATCCCATGAATATTTTTGTTGCATCTTTCTCAGGAACCACATCATTAGGGTTTCTGAAATTAAGTTTCAGGATTTATATTATAAGTCAGCTTTCATCACTCAGCAATTTCCTGTTTACCTAACACTTATATATTTTTACACTATTAGAATTATCCAGTTGCAGCGGGGGTATCATCAGTGAGCAGTAGCTCACAGTTTCACTTCTTTATAATGTCATAACAATTTATACTTTTAGGTCATTTATAGTGTTGTAACAAGGTCATCCCAATTTTCCTTTTCAAAGTCACTTAAAAGTCGTAACAATCGTGCTTGAAATTAACAATTTAGAAAGGAAAGGAGCTTGATTCAGCCATATAGACCTTTTGGTTTTAGTATTTCTTCTGTCATACCTCCCCTAATAGGTGAGCTAAATGTCAAGGTCAAATTACCATTTACAGATAGAAAAACATGTATGAATCAAATGTGTCGGGTGTGATTTTCAGAAAACAGGACAAGGGGGATTCCTCTTTCACTATAAACTGCCACTTCAGAAAGCTGATTAAAGATGTTCCTTAAGACCAACAGGGATTCAATTAGCTGTGGTCCAAGATCCTCGACCTTCCACTATTGCAATCCCAACTTGTTTTGGTTGCTAGCTACGCCAGACGGACTTTTGATTTGAAAGAAGAAGAAAAAAAATGCCAACCTTTTTTCACCATCAGTATGATCATTTCAAGGCCATATATTACTATTGACATAGGCTGCCGGTACAACTCCCCACATATTTATGCCCCACCTACGATAGTAGAGGGGCATTATGTTTTCTGGTCTGTGCTCTGTTTGTTCGTCCGTCCGTTTGTCTGTGCGTCAGTTCAGGTTAAAGTTTTTGGTCAAGGTAGTTTTTGATGAAGCTGAAGTCCAATCAACTTGAAACTTAGTACACTTGTTGCTTATGATATGATCTTTCTAATTTTAAAGCCAAATTAGACTTTTGACCCCAATTTCAAGGTCCACTGAACATAGAAAATGAAAGTGGGAGTTTCAGGAAAAAGTTTTTGGTCAAGGTAGTTTTGATGAAGCTGAAGTTCAATCAGCTTGAAACTTAGTACACTTGTTGCTTATGATATGATCTTTCTAATTTTAAAGCCAAATTAGACTTTTGACCCAAATTTCACGGTCCACTGAACATAGAAAATGAAAGTGGGAGTTTCAGGTTAAAGTTTTTGGTCAAGGTAGTTTTTGATGAAATTGAAGTCCAATCAACTTGAAACTTAGTACATATGTTCTCTATAGTATAATCTTTCTAATTTCAATGCCAAATAAGATTATTACCCAATTTCACGGTCCATTGAACACGGAAAAGGATAGTGCCAGTGGGGCATCTGTGTACTTTGGACACATTCTTGTTTCAAGTATTCCACAGAGTCCAATATTCAGACCCATTTCAAATGGGACTGACAAAACTACAATGGGTGCCATGAATCAGAAATGAAGACGATTACAATACTTGATCAGATTCCCAGGTGGATAAGGGTTATTCAGGTTTTGCCGATCAAATACAATAGAAAAAAAATGACACAGCTGTTTTGGGGTTATTATCCTGAAAAAAAATCACAGTTATTAATTAACTTTTTGTAATACTTTCAATGAAGATGAAGGGGACCAATCTGAATAAATTTATATTAAAAAAATTTTAGGTAGGTTTTAATATAAGAAAGTTTTATCATATTTTGATGTTATTTTGTGTCAAATTTACCATGCTATCAATTTTGTAAATTTTCTCTGATTTATCAACAAAATGCATATTTTTTAACTTCTTTGTTATTAATAATTGAAACAATACATATCTAAGAAAAAAAGGAAATACACAGCTACTTTTGCATAGGTACTATTTCTGTACTTAAAATCTGTAGTACTGGAAATTTACTTTTAATATTTAGTACTGTTTCTTTACTTTAGAATTATTGTAATTTTTAGGTACCTGTACTTAACAGTACTTGTTTTGTACTTAAAAAATTGGTACAAAATAAAAATAACAACAACGATCACAGTATTCCATGTTTGAATGTCATTATTTTAAAATATTTAAAAGAGAAAAACTTTCAAAATGCTGAAAATGTAACCATGCAACCAAAAATATGTGGTACTTAAATTTCAAGTACAAACCAAGTACGGTAAAATACAGGTACCTAAATATTACAATAATTTTAAAGTAGCAAAATAGTACTGAATATTAAAAGTAAATTTCCAGTACTACAGATTTTTGGTACATAAAATATAGTACCTGTGCAAAAGTAGCTGTGTATGGGATTTACATGTTTCTGGTAAAATCATTTTTTGTGTCCCTCACACATTTTCTCAAAATGTTTGCTAAAAAGACTGACTTGATTAGTAACAAAATTTCAAAAATCAATAACTTAAAAACTACTCATTGTAAATACACAATTTTTTTCACAAAGTGAAGTTTGATTATAAAAAAATTAAATTCATTGATATTTTCCACTTGGAAATTATTACAGAATCAGATTTAATTGAGACTCAAACCTCAGAAGAATACATCCCATATATAAATTAAAATTAAATTATAAGAATATAAGGATTTGTGACGTGAACATGAATTAGACAGTAAACCAACAGCACAATAAAAACTAACAAAAACATCTATTCACTTGTCTACATTTCCTCCCACATTCAAACCAAATATCTCTAGTTAGGAATACATGAATAACCAAGGGGGGGGGGGTCGTTGGACTCATGAATTCGACTTTAACAGTCATAATTTGAACAAAACGTTGACTTTAATAGTGCTTATTTGATTTCGGGGGGGGGGGGGGGTTGGTTGTCTGAACCCCCCTGGCTACGGGTATGATAAGGTAATGTGATGTGAATGTTAATTAGACAGTAACCAAACAACAACATAACACTTTAACATATGTACACTTGCCTTTTTTTTCTTTGACATTCAAACTTCACACCTAATTTCACAACTTGTATTATGTATATTTGTATATTACTTTTTAATATTTTCAAACCCAGGTACACAAATGTAAATATCATAAGATTACTTAATGTGCATTTTATCTATAGGTTAAGTTAAATTTTGTCAAGTAGTTACTGCTGTCATCACAAATAAAACCTGTATACTGCTTTATCTTTATAGTCACTTAATAGATTACTCTGTCATTACAATAAACAAGGTGATAAATTAAATTTTGCCAAGTATGTACTTCTGGAATCACAAATAAAACCTGAACACTCATTATGTTTAAAACAAATACACTTTGCATTCTTCAGTCCATCCTCTTTACTAATCAGTACTTTACTCTCCTGTCCATCTTTTGATATTACTATTCTATCAGAGTAATTGTCTGCTACAATAATGTTACCATAACTATCTGTACAAAGTCCCCATGGTTCCTTTAAATCCTGTGTATATTGCCAGATCTGTTTACCTGATTCATCATAACAATATACTGCTTTACCATAATTGTCACTATAGATTACTCTGTCATTACAGTAAACAAGGTTAAACAGGTTATCTCTACTCTCAACCTGTATTGACTTCAGTGTAGTTCCTTCCAAGTCTATAATATGGATTTCATCATTACTCAAACCTACAGCCAGGGAATTATTGGAGAATGATAAACCCAAGCATACTTTGTCTAATGTGATAACTTTGGTAACTGTTTCATTCTCCATATTAAAGATCTTAATGGCTTTCTCATAAGGATAAGTTATGGCTATAGTGTTCTCATTGATCTGTGTAACACTGCAGGCTCCACCAGGTATAGGTAATTGTTTCTGTAGTTTGCCATCAGAAGTAAGTAGGTTAACTTTACCCCACTGTTCCACTACTATAACTCTCCCATCCATCAGACAAATCAGGTCACTAATACCCATCTTTATGTTGATGTCTATCTTTGTCTCTATATTCATTGTCATGTTGTTTATGTTGGATTGTTCTTGTAATTCTACTTGTGGTTCTGTTCCCACACTTATTTCTATGTTCATGGCTACTTCTGTCTTTATAACAATGACTTCTCCTAAGGATTCTAATGATTCTAACTTGCTCAGTATCTTTTCTATTACATCATTTTGCTTCATTTTGATGTCAACTTCTTTGGTCCTCTCATCATCATCCAGATCTTCAACATATCTTTGACATTGATGTACTTGTTGATCAATCTGATGTACACCAAGAAATGATTGTAGTTTAGAAGTATGTGTTGTGACAGTTTGTAAATGTTCTTTCATTTCCTTCAAGTTTTTCTTTTTCGCTTCAATTTCAGAAATGAAATCAGTTGCAGTTGATTTTTCCTGATTCCAAATGGTATCTGTTTCTTGGCATAACTTCATCTCCAGGTGATCTAAATGTTTATTTATTTCCTGTCTAATTCTTTTAATTGACTTTTTTATGCTAACAATCTGATTTTCTCCAGTTTTGATGTTTTTGGATTTGTTGTTGATTATTGTTTCCAATACATTTAATATAGAATGTATGTCTGTCTCTACAGTTTCCTTTGATTTTTCAATCTTTGTTTTATCCACGACACCTGCTAAACTTTTTATTCCGGTACATTTTGAATGAACGGTGGAAATACATTGATCACAGCAAGGCATTAAATGACTGGGGCAGTACAAGTTGAGTTGTTGACCATGTTTGTCACATTCTGTTTTAATGGCTTGGATGGATGGTTTATAAATTTTGATATCAATGGTCTTATGATCACATGTTGCTCTGAATCTTTTGTGATGACTTAAACATGTCGAGCATAATCCTTCATCACAGTTGTAACACCAGATGTCAGCTTTAGTGGTTACTTCCCCTTTGTGGCAAGGTCCACATAGTATAGGTTTACTGGATGCCATTACCTGAACATATACAAATAAAAAAATACATAAGCTTGCTTTTCAAATTCCTAACAGTTTATTCGTTACCTGTTAAAAATTGTTTAAAAGTAGAAAAGGCTAAAGAAAAGTATGACCAAATTCAGACAACGAATCAGAGCTATTGCGGACTCACGGTTATGCACTACAGTTAATTTTGAGGTTATGAAGTTGCAAACGTAAAATTTTATTATTTGTAATATCAAACTGCTATTTTTAACAGATATATAATTTTATGGTGGGGTATTTGTGAAAAATACCAATCACGGGACTGTGAAACTTCCCGAGCCATTAGGTGAGGTAAACTCGGTCCACAGATTGGTATTTTTCATAATACCCCTCTATAACATGATATATCTGTTTAATATCACAGAAGAGATTTGATTATAACTCTCTGTAAGGAAATGCTTTAAACTAGTAAGTTGTAATCCATAAATATATTAATGCATAGATTGGAGGATAAGTAGGGACTATCAAAGCATTGTAATGCATAGATTGGAGGATAAGTAGAGACTATCAAAGCATTGTAGGAATATAACAAGAACTTGTATGTGCTAGCGCTGTCTTTATGTAACGCCATGTCTGAATAGTTTTGGCAGGAAACCGGAAAAAACTTGCGGGGCTAAAAAGGGAATATCCAAAATAGCAAATAACATGATGTGGAGCGGAATTTGAGGCATATTCTCTGGCAGTGGTTAAAAAAAACCAGACAAATTGGTTGGAAACAAGGAAAAATATTAGAATATGCCAAAAAATACACTGGTTTCCAACCAATCAAAATCCGGTATTCTCATATAAGGTGTAATTATGGAGAGAAAAAAAATCATTTTTTAACTGAGTTTAACCTTATGTTTGAAAACAAGTGCATGTACTTTCTAAAATATGACATTTGGCTTGATTAGGCCTAAATTAAAATATTGTTTGTTTGCCCTTTTCAGACCCTATGTTTTGAAACAGGGTAGGAAAGTAGGTAAAATATTTTATTTTTTTCCCCGAAAAAAATAATTTGGCTCGGTATATTTTTTTTCATGGGTAGGCAGGTAGGTATAATATTTTATTTTATAGATACAAAATCTGCATTATGTCATTTTTGACTGTTTTGCTTTTGCTAATAAGTTTCCGGGACTACGTTTCGAAAAAAAATATCATGTCGAATGTGAAGTTAATTCATATGCACTACTATTTTGTTTTCAAATATCAAAATATAGAGCTGTGCCGCATATTTTCAACGTTTATATATGCCTGGAACTTTGAAGAGTTTTAACTTGCACTAATATTCTGTACTACGACTACGTACCTTGTACGCTTACCTCTACCTAAAGGTTTTCTCTAAGAGATAACTTTGTCCTGGTAAAATATGTCCGGGCAGACATACATTACTAGTAGAAAAGTCCCTAGAGTGTTTAAATTTCCGTGTGTGCCTATGTTTTCAATAAAAATGCTACAAGACTTAAACTCAATTGTCACATATTTGACATCGCATTTATAAATGATCTGTATGGAAAACTTGGGCGATTTTACTGCCAAATATTCTCAACTTCACAGGCTTTTGTCACCTTTGGTTCATGTAAGATATAAATAATATAGCAGTGTTCATGTCAAACGCTCACGTGATACCAAACGGACTAGACCTTTCACGATAAAGATAAAACCCGAGGATTCCGGTAAAAAAGTTTTGAGTGGGAAATACAAATAAAAGATTTTTGGTAGGAACGAAAAAATTAAATAATATAAAATCTTGCTGATAAATACAAATAAAAGATTTTCAGTCGGAACGAATTTATAGGGTCAGTCGGTTAAGGGCAAACAAACAATATTTTAATTTAAGCCTTATGTATGACATCTATTTGTACCAATAAACAAATCACAGCTGAATTAATTTCACAGAAATAAATGCCTTTTTATGCCCCACCTACGATTGTATAGGGGCATTATGTTTTTCATGCCCCACCTACAATAGTAGAGGGGCATTATATTTTCTGGTCTGTGCGTCTGTTCGTCCGTCTGTTCAATTGTTTGTCCGTCCGTCTGTCCCACTTCAGGTTAAAGTTTTTGGTCAAAGTAGTTTTTGATGAAATTGAAGTCCAATCGACTTCAAACTTAATATACACTGGAACACACCCGCGCAATTGCGGGTAAATAGAGCATATATTTACTGTAAAAAAAAAAATAACTGGAGAATTTCAGGAGAGGTGTCAAAAGTCAAAGGTACTTGGGGACTGGGCACATTTTTTTGGCCTCCCCTTTTTTCCAAATTCCGATTTTCATTCCTTCTGTTATTCTGTATACTATGAACATATATCTATAATACTAAAATTACGAGGTCCAATTTGTCAGCCGTCATCACGTAAAAACAATGAATCAAAGAATTCAACTTTATATATAACTAAATATAGTACAATGGTGTTGATTAAAAATTACACCACTCCAGGCCCATTAGTTTCCACGTAATTAATATTGCCAATATTTAAGAAGTTCCGGGTCGAGTCCGACACCGATACCAATAGTATATTCACCTGTTACCTACTACCTTATCTGTACGTTCCGCATCTGACAAGCGCACTACCAAACAGTGTATTTAGAATTTTGCTTAATACTGTTGAGTAAAAAATACTCCAATCAAGGCCCTTTTGTTTTCCAAATAATTAATATTACCAATAATTGATGGGTTCCAGGTCGACGGGTTCAAACAGAAAGATTTTGAAAGCAGAGAAAAATGTGCATTTTATAATAGATGACAATACCAATACTAAAATAAGGCATACGCATAGTTATATACTTTAATTCAGTCACGGACCCACGATATCACGGGTGTGTTCTAGTATATACTATAATTACCATAAACTGTCACTGACATATTATATAAAATTTATCAGTGACTGCTGTAAATAGTAAAGAACCCCCTCCCCATCCACCCACCCAGTAAACCATTTGAATTTATAGTAAATCATAGCAAATACAATTTATTCATAGTATATGTATGTAGTAGTATGTAGTATACAGAAATATATCAGTGACTGCCAAGGGATAGTAAACTATTGATAAATTTTTGTAAAAGATTTTATGAATGGAGAATTTCAGAAAAGGTATCAACAGTCATAGGTACTTTGGGACATGACAATTGTTATTTTAAGCCTGCTCCTCATTTTTTGGCTCCTTTTTGTTGTCTATTAATTTCAATTATTTTAGCGTTTATCTGTATATTATTAACATTCATTATAAATAGAGTGTCCCAGGTTAAGGGGAGGGTTGGGATCCCGCTAACATGTTTAACCCCGCCACTATGTATGTATGTGCCTGTCCCAAGTCAGGAGCCTGTAATTCAGTAGTTGTTGTTTGTTTAGAAACTTACAAAACCTTTGAATAGACTTATTAAGAAGGGATATAATTACGATACTGTTGTCAAGTCATTAAAGATTGCATATTTTGGCGTTAATATTGAGTCACTGATAAGGTCTTTGCATCGGAACTAAACACATTTATTCTAAAAACAGTTGTTGGCATGACACGGGTTATGTTCTTTTCATATATGTTATGATGGTATGATACTAAACCCCTAATCATAATCTTTCAGTCAGTTTAATTGAAGTCTGGAGCTGGCATGTCAGTTAACTGCTAGTAGTCTGTTGTTATTTATGTATTATTGTCATTTTGTTTATTTTCTTTGGTTACATCTTCTGACATCAGACTCGGATTTCTCTTGAACTGAATTTTAATGTGCGTTTTGTTATGCGTTTACTTTACTACATTGGTTAGAGGTATAGGGGGAGGGTTGAGATCTCACAAACATGTTTAACCCCGCCGCATTTATGCGCCTGTCCCAAATGATATCAGATAATCTATATTATTTCATAACATTAACCCTTCCGACCTTACTAGAATCTGAGACAATGTGTTATAGTGGTATCAGCTAAAATCTAATGCCAAACGCTAGAAGTAAAAATGAAATACAGGTACACCTTTCATTTGGTCATGGCTTTCAAATGTCTAAATTTAAGTGTTCCTGACATTTTTTGCCTATTTAGGACAATTAAAATGCTTGTGTAAAACTAGTTTTATTTTACCTTTTAAAAAAATATAGATAAATGATAAGAGTGTATATCATTACATTCCGACAACTAAATTTAATTTCCAGACTTTAACCGGTTCATTTCTTAGTTTAGTTAACTTCTTTGAATTGAAATAAAATAATAGCACCAAATATAATTAAATAATTCCACCGCGATTCACTTATATTTGTCAACACCTTGAAAATGTATTTTAAATTTGTGTATTAAACTTGACCTCCTGTCGTATAACCCACTGATCTGAATAGACAGTCCCACCTGGCAGGGTGTGCCCTAGAGGCCAAGCTCATTACCGCAAATAACATTTCACCTTTATACAGGTCTTTCACGAGTATTGTCGGAGAATAATACAAACATCGCATAAATAAAGTCATATAGCACAGATAGTAAAAGGTCAATAAGCGTAAACCTAATATATTATCTTAACAGTTTAAGTTATATATACTTTAATTTATTCACTTTATCATTCTCAAAAAATAGTATAAATTTAAGCTAAAAAAAAAATTATAATAATTTCTTGTGCTGCCTACAAAAATAAATCGAAATATATATACGGTAAATATAGAATTTTTCTCATGAATGTGTACAACTGCACGACGTGCGTTTTATTTTCTTATTATCGGATGATTATTAGATATAGCATTAGTCATCGTAACGCTTACGATAACGGTAAAATATGATTAAAGATCAAGACTTTTAATGATTGTATTTTAAATCCAGGCATGCAAAAACCAGGAGAAAACGACCTACAGGAAGTTGTTAATATTTTTTCATTGATTATTGAATTTCTCCTTTATTACTGCACATATAGTGATAAAACTTTGTGAATATATATATTATGTCATAATGAACGCAAACTGGAAGTCTAGTCTGACTTTAAATTTCGCCCAATGACGGAAAAATATCCGGACAGATTCTTTTTCATTTTTCTCCCAAAATAACCCAAACTGAATAATCCTAAGAATGGATGACAAATGCGACTATACATGGTACCTATTGGACACAGAGGTATGATGATTAATTTATTGTGGAAGGAAGAAAAGCGACACACAAAATGAGGTCTTCTCGTTTAATAGTATAGATGTTCCCTATATCAATGATATGATCTTTCTAATTTTAATGCCAAATTAGAGATTTTAGTGACTTTTTACCCCAATTTCACGGTCCACTGAACATAGAAAATGAAAGTGCAAGTGGGGCATTCGTGTACTGGGGACACATTCTTTTTTTTAGCTCACCTGGCCCGAAGGGCCAAGTGAGCTTTTCTCATCACTTGGCGTCCCTCGTCCTGCGTCCGTCGTCGTTAACTTTTACAAAAATCTTCTCCTCTGAAACTGCTGGGCCAAATTTAACCAAACATGGCCAAAATCATTATTAGGGTATCTAGTTTAAAAATTGTGTCCGGTGACACGTCCCAACCAACCAAGATGGCCGCCATGGCTAAAAATAGAACATAGGGGTAAAATGCAGTTTTTGGCTTATAACTCAAAAACCAAAGCATTTAGAGCAAATCTGACATGGGGTTAAAATTGTTTATCAGGTCAAGATCTATCTGCCCTGAAATTTTCAGATGAATCGAACAACCCGTTGATAGGTTGCTGCCCCTGAATTGGTAATTTTGAGAAAATTTTGCTGTTTTTGGTTATTATCTTGAATATTATTATAGATAGAGATAAACTGTAAACAGCAAAAATTTTCAGCAAAGTAAGATCTACAAATAAGTCAACATGACCAAAATGGTCTGTTGACCCCTTTAGAAGTTATTGCCCTTTATAGTCAATTTTTAACCATTTTTCGTAAATCTTAATTATCGTTTACAAAAATCTTCTCCTCTGAAACTACTGGACCAAACTGAACCAAACTTGGCCACAATCATCATTCGGGTATATAGTTTAAAAATTGTGTCCGGTGATCCGGCCAACCAACCAAGATGGCCGCCATGGCTAAAAATAGAACATAGGGGTAAAATGCAGTTTTTGGCTTATCACTCAAAAACCAAAGCATTTAGAGCAAATCTGACATGTAGTAAAATTGTTTATCAGGTCAAGATATATCTGCCCTGAAATTTTGAGATGTATTGGACAACTCGTTGATAGGTTGCTGCCCCTGAATTGGTAATTTTAAGGAAATTTTGCTGTTTTTGGTTATTATCTTGAATATTATTATAGATAGAGATAAACTGTAAACAGCAAAAATGTTCAGCTTAGTATGATCTACAAATAAGTCAACATGACCAAAATGGTCTGTTGACCCCTTTAGGAGTTATTGCCCTTTATAGTCAATTTTTAACCATTTTTCGTAAATCTTAGTTATCTTTTACAAAAATCTTCTTCTCTGAAACTACTGGACCAGATTTAACCAAACATGGCCAAAATCATTATTAGGGTATCTAGTTTAAAAATTGTGTCCGGTGACCCGGCCAACCAACCAAGATGGCCGCCATGGCTAAAAATAGAACATAGGGGTAAAATGCAGTTTTTGGCTTATCACTCAAAAACCAAAGCATTTAGAGCAAATCTGACATGTGGTTAATTTGTTTATCAGGTCAAGATCTATCTGCAACAACAAAAGAAAGAGAGTTTTTAACGACCTCAGCTGGCTATACAACCGTTGCACAATCAACTGAATTTTGCAGAAATCATTTATAGGATAGATTGCCCATATATGATAATTTTTTATTACCTTTTTGTTTTTTTTGGCAAAGAGATGGGGGGTTGCGCAACAACAAAACTACTTCACAACTTTCTCATTACTTTGCATTTCTTGTTAGATAAATTTTACAAAAATTCTCCCCTGAAACAACTGTCGAATTTAAACAAACTTGGTTTAAATCACCACTAGGATATCCAGGGACCACTGTGTATGATGACCCTGCCTGCCCACATGGCTGAAATAAAACATAGGTTTCAAATGCACTTTTTAGTATTATATCTCTGAAACTAAACAACAGTACAACAGTTGCATTTATCATGCAACAATTGTAAATAAAAATATCAGGTGAGCGACACAGGGTCCTTGGACCCTCTAGTTTCTAAAGTAAGGATAATTGATATAAGATGAATTAATGTCCAAGGATTGTTTAAGAGTGTACTTATGTAAAGAAATATCTTTGATTCAAGAAACTCACTTAAATTCAACTGATCATTATTGTTATAGTAGCCATGGAACAACTTCAAGCAGAAGGGTAGCTATATTAATTTATAAAACTATGAATTAATAAATGTGCATAAAGATTCAGAAGGTAAAACAATTTCAATGAGGGGACATGAATGATGCCCTTACAAATTTAGATAGAAAAAAAATCCATTAAAACCCCCAAAAGAAACAATATACATGGAGATGTAAAACTCCAGTTCAGTCTAAAATCAAAGATTTGGGGGAAAGAAAAAACATGCAACACATGATCATGATGATTTAGAACCAAAACTGAAAATGTAATATGAAAATCTATTATTTATAAAAGAAAAATACCTACATTAGAAAAAAATTAATAAGCCTAAAAAGCTAAAGGAGCACACATCAGATAAAAACAAAATTTTATAGAAAAAACAATGCATACTCTCCAGGAATTCAGAAAATCTTAGCAAACAGTACAAGACATGACTTAAATTGAAAAATGATAACGATGAAAGTATAACAGATGAAAATAAATATTAAAACTTGAATGAGATTTATGCTAATTTATTTGACACTAAACGAAATCCTTGTATGATAAATGTTAAAAATTTCATTAACAGTACTAAAACTCAACTTTATCAATAATTATTAGAAGGATAAAAGTAAATGTCACTTTATCGCACCCAGGGTAAATTATCATTTGTGATTGGTTAAACGCCTTAACGTGGTGACCCGTAGGGGGTTAGTAAATTTCTTAGGGGGTTCATGATGTCACGTCTACTGTTAATGGTTACCATCATCTATTGCTGTTGTTGCATTTCATTTTTATTAGCTCACCTGGCCCAAAGGGCCAAGTGAGCTTTTCTCATCACTTTGCGTCCGTCGTCCGTCGTCCGTCGTCGTCCGGCGTTAGCTTTTACAAAAATCTTCTCCTCTGAAACTACTGGGCCAAATCAAACCAAACTTGGCCACAATCATCATTGGGGTATCTAGTTTAAAAAATGTGTGGCGTGACCCGGTCAACCAACCAAGATGGCCGCCACGGCTAAAAATAGAACATAGGGGTAAAATGCAGTTTTTGGCTTATAACTCAAAAACCAAAGCATTTAGAGCAAATCTGACATGGGGTAAAAATGTTTATCAGGTCAAGATCTATCTGCCCTGAAATTTTCAGATGAATCGGTCAATCGGTTGTTGGGTTGCTGCCCCGGAATTGGTAATTTTGAGGAAATTTTGCTGTTTTTGGTTATTATCTTGAATATTATTATAGATAGAGATAAACTGTAAACAGCAATAATGTTCAGCAAAGTAAGATCTACAAATAAGTCAACATGACCAAAATGGTCAGTTGACCCGTTTAGGAGTTATTGCCCTTTATAGTCAATTTTTAACCATTTTTCGTTAATTAAAGTAATCTTTTACAAAAATCTTCTCCTCTGAAACTACTGGGCCAAATTAATCCAAACTTGGCCACAATCATCTTTGGGGTATCTAGTTTAAAAAATGTGTGGCATGACCTGGTCAACCAACCAAGATGGCCGCCATGGCTAAAAATAGAACAAAGGGGTAAAATGCAGTTTTTGGCTTATAACTCAAAAACCAAAGCATTTTGAGGAAATCTGACATGGGATAAAAATGTTTATCAGGTCAAGATCTATCTGCCCTGAAATTTTCAGATGAATCGGTCAATCGGTTGTTGGGTTGCTGCCCCTGAATTGGTAATTTTGAGGAAATTTTGCTGTTTTTGGTTATTATCTTGAATATTATTATAGATAGAGATAAACTGTAAACAGCAATAATGTTCAGCAAAGTAAGATCTACAAATAAGTCAACATGACCAAAATGGTCAGTTGACCCGTTTAGGAGTTATTGCCCTTTATAGTCAATTTTTAACCATTTTTCGTAAATTAAAGTAATCTTTTACAAAAATCTTCTCCTCTGAAACTACTGGGCCAAATTAATCCAAACTTGGCCACAATCATCTTTGGGGTATCTAGTTTAAAAAATGTGTGGCGTGACCTGGTCAACCAACCAAGATGGCCGCCACCGCTAAAAATAGAACATAGGTAAAATGCAGTTTTTGGCTTATAACTCAAAAACCAAAGCATTTTGAGGAAATCTGACATGGGATAAAAATGTTTATAAGGTCAAGATCTATCTGCCCTGAAATTTTCAGATGAATCGGTCAATTGGTTGTTGGGTTGCTGCCCCTGAGTTGGTAATTTTGAGGAAATTTTGCTGTTTTTGGTTATTATCTTGAATATTATTATAGATAGAGATAAATTGTAAACAGCAATAATGTTCAGCAAAGTAAGATCTACAAATAAGTCAACATGACCAAAATGGTCAGTTGACCCCTTTAGGAGTTATTGCCCTTTATAGTCAATCTTTAACCATTTTTCATAAATCTAAGTAATCTTTTACAAAATCTCCACTGAAACTACTAGGCCACAATCATCTTTGGGGTATCTAGTTTGAAAAATGTGTCCGATGACCTGGCCATTCAACCAAGATGGCCGCCACGGCTAAAAATAGAACATAGGGGTAAAATGCAGTTTTTGGCTTATAACTATGAAACCAAAGCATCTAGAGCAAATCTGACAAGAAGTTAAATTGTTAATCAAGTCAATATCTATCTGCCCTGAATTTTTCAGATGAATTGGACAACTGGTTGTTGGGTTGCTGCCCTCCAATTGGTAATTTTTAAAGAAATTTTGCCGTTTTTGGTTATCTTGAATACTATTATAGATAGCGATAAACTGTAAACAGCAATAATGTTCAGCAAAGTAAGATCTACAAATAAGTCAACATGACCTAAATGGTCAATTGACCCCTTAAGTAGTTATTGCCCTTTATAGTCAATTTTTAACAATTTTCATTAATTTGGTAAATTTATGTAAATTTTTACCAAATATAGTTCTCTGTTACTAATGGGCAAAGTTCATTATAGATATAATTGTAAGAAGCAAAATCGTTCAGTAAAGTAAGAACTTCAAACACATCACCATCACCAAAATACAATTTTGTCATGAATCCATTTGTGTCCTTTGTTTAATATGCACATAGACCAAGGTGAGCGACACAGGCTCTTTAGAGCCTCTAGTTTTTTTTTATACAAAATGCAGCAAAAAAATTACTGCCTGCCATATTAATTCGCTTTACAGTTTACTACTGATCCCAAACGGTCCATTGAGGTTGAATAAAATCCATAGGGGATTTAGCCTACGGCCTCACCCCTATGGATTTTACTATCCCTCTTTTGATCCATGTAGGGTCAGTAGCGAGGGAACCATATAACATATATAAGAGGAATTAACTCTCATGACCATGACTATTGCTCAAATAATTTGAAACAAAAGTCCAGGAATGGATGGGATGAGCGTTATTTTTTTAATCTTAACTTTGAAAAGACACAACCAAAATTTCCAGATGACAAGTGTACTTAATCTTATTCACAAGAAAATTATCCTTTTAAACTGGCAAATTACCAACAGATATCAGTATGAACTAGTGGTTATAAAATACTTTCATACATTTTAACATTAAGAATAAAAACAAATTCTAAATCTAATCATTAATGCTAATAAAACAGGATACATCAAAAACAGATACATGTGATTTAATCTTATTTTTCTATGGCAAATATAAAATGTAATAGATCATGCAGATAACATAAATGGGAAGGAGGCCTTGGTGGCCGAGTTGTCTTAGTAGTTACTATACAGTAGTCACTAGCCATTCCGGCCAAAACGTAACAGAACAAAGGGAAGCATGCAGAAGAAGGAAACTGTTTTATGATGATCTAGAAGTGAAAACATATGCCTGTTGTGTTCCCCTCTAGATATTATTTGAAAATTGTGTTTCTGGTTTGTGGTCTCCTTGAGATTTACCAAACATATTGTTTTTATTCAATTTAAAAAAAAAAACTAAAAAGTAATAAAATACATGACAAGAAATACAAGCCTTTGTTAATAAATGACCTTTAACTTTGTCAAAATAAAATAATATAGCCTTATCAACAATGATATATACCTCTTAATTAAGGAATTTGACATATCATATGTATGAAGGTCTCTATGTGTTCGTTTACTAAAATGTCGGTAACAAGGAAGTAAATAGGACATGTTTATACATGATCCATATATTATAAATCAGTAAATATTTAAATGACATCTTTAAATAGATAAAACCGGTTCTATTATACTAGTAACATTTAGAAGACACAATTGTGAATATAATATAATGATAATTATTGTATCTCTAAAGTTAAATTTTAAAACCTTTGGTCCTTGTTTAATCATACTTTTTAAGATTTAAATGTTTGCTAATAAATTTTAGATAAAGAATTTTGTTACAAATGTTCATGCCTAATCTGGTTCATTCTTTTTTAAAACCATTTAAAATTATTGTCTAACCTATGGTAATTTTGAAACAAAAAAAATATGTAGGGTATGATTTCAATTAGACAGCAACCCAGCAACAAATATATCTAGAGGTCAAGGTACAGTCTTCTGCAATACACAGACATCTATCTGATATGCCAGCTATAATAAACAATTTAACAGAGACAAAGATAATACAGATCTAATATTGACACTAACATGATGAGAATAAAACAATTGATGGTGCTAGATTACTATTTTTAGTGTGTATTTTAAACTTGTTACCATGGAATTTTTTTACCCTCCCCCTCGGTTATGGTTTATTGACTTTGAAATTTTGCTTAGTTTACATGTATTAGTTTGTGTTTCGGTTTGTTTAAATAGAACTACTTATGATAAGTCAATGGTATTTGGTATGCAGTTGTATTAGCATTGGCACATCTCATTTCCATGGAGATTATCATGATTATAATTCGACATATGCATTATCGAAATTACAAAAAAGCGAGACATATCACTGTAATAACAGTTTATTTATGCAAATTAATTTTTAATGTAGGAAATGTAACAGTCATGTTTAATTCAGTTTAATGTAGGAAATGTAACAGTCATGTTTAATTCAGTTTAGTGTAGGAAATGTAACAGTCATGTTTAATTCAAATTCATGTAGGAAATGTAACAGTCATGTTTAATTCAGTTTCATGTAGGAAATGTAACGGTCATGTTTAATTCAGTTTCATGTAGGAAATGTAACAGTCATGTTTAATTCAGTTTCATGTAGGAAATGTAACAGTCATGTTTAATTCAGTTTCATGTTATTGATTGAGTTTTTAGTTTTGCTTTCCCCAAATTTTCAGATGTAACATTGTTGTACTGATAATTAATAATTTAAAACGATATCATATAAGTAAAGGAAGGTAAATCTAACGTGCTTACGTTTTGTTTAATTTGGATGAAAGACCTTATAAAGTGTGCTTTCCCTTTTAACTTTTTGGATTCGAGCGTCACTGATGAGTCTTTTGTAGGCGAAATGTACATCTGGCGTATATACAAAATTTAGTCCTGGTACCATGATGAGTTTATTCTTTACCAGTCTTTTATATTTTTTCAATTCACTAATTTTATAGAACAGAAACACGGTAAATGTAGCAAATGTTTTTACAACTGTCGTGTTCTAAATGATCACTCATATCTTGCATTCTTATGGTTGGATCTCATATATGTTGTCTGCATTTAGACTCTTTCACTAATTATACTTACAAACTGACAACTGTAATTGTTTGTTGTTAATGTTGTCTTCTCAAATTATAAATCTTAATATACATAAAACAATCATTCTCAAATATATTTTGGGGGGATTTTTCTATGCATGGGGGTATTATTTTGCAAATGTGTTGGAGTTTCTCTACTCTATAAATATTTCGTCTAGATATTAGTTTTGTTTCTATCTGTTACAGGAAACCTGTCGTTATTGTAAAGAAGATTGGACAGAACATTTTGGTAAAAGATGTGAGGAAATAGAGAAGAAAGATGAAGTTAAACTCAGGCTGCAATTGTTAGTTAAAAGTTATTTTTATGCCCCACCTACGATAGTAGAGGGGCATTATGTTTTCTAGTCTGTGCCTCCGTTCCTTCGTCCGTCCGGTGTTCGTTCGTCCGTTCGTCCCGCTTCAGGTTAAAGTTTTTGGTCAAGGTAGTTTTTAATGAAGTTGGAGTCCAATCAACTTGAAACTTAGTACACATGTTCCTCATGATATAATTCTTCTAATTTTATTGCCAAATTGCAGTTTTGACCCTAATTTCCTGGTCCACTGAACATAGAAAATGATAGTGTGAAGTTCAGGTTAAAGTTTTTGGTCAAGGTAGTTTTTGATGAAGTTGAAGTCACATCAACTTGAAACTTAGTACACATGTTCCCTATGATATGATCTTTCTATTTTTAATTCCAAATTAAAAGTTTGACCCCAATTTCACCGTCCTCTGAACATAAAAAAATTATAGTGCGAGTGGGGCATCCGTGTACTATGGACACATTCTTGTTCATAAATGCACAAGTTGTTGACCTTTGTCAAATCTTATGAAAGTTTGTATATACACGATGGTGTTCTGTTTGCATAACTCTGTTATGTTACCATTGTCAGAGGCCAATTGAGTTAATCCATATAATTAATACATGTTTATTATAAGACTACATGATATAGAACTGCATGTTATAAAACCCCAGTGTGTTATATATAGATAAAGTCAATGAACTTTAAGCACGTGTAACTATTATAATGTCACTCAAGATAAGATAGGCGGAGTCTCTATAAACGTAAACATTGACCAGATGATATAGCAATATCATTACAACCCCCCTCTTGAGACAAGCAATTAATTTAACACAGTTCATTAAGTCACATTGAAAGTCTAGCCAGTTTGTGTTGTATGTTGAATCTAATTAACTACGATAAATATTTACAGACAGCATGCAATTTAACGATCATACGAAATTACTTTAGAAAATCACATGTTGATCAATAAAGAAAATAGAGAAAACATTTTCTAGAATAAGTAGTAAACGTATACTGAATTAAATAATTTTGATGAACAAATTTGAAGAAATTGTGATTATCTATTTAAAATAATTTCATACAAACGTAAGGTCAGGATAGACTCTCCTGCCTTTTCCTACTCGATAAATCTGAGCAAGGGCATTATTCTGTCCCTTACGGCACTACTCAGATTTCCTTAAGAATTTAACATTCCTCTATTAGTCGAGTAGGTTTTTTGACAGATCTTTCACTTCTTCTAACAGACGATGGTTCTGTAGATTGTTCATCGGTTATATTGTCGTTGTGATTGTTTTCATTTGCTTTTTTTAAAGATGTTTGTTCGATTTTGTCTTCTTTTGTTTTCATTAAATGTTTTCTGTTTCTTTTGAAAATTTGTCCTTCTGGTGTTTCAATCACATATGAGTTCGGAGTGTTATTATTTTTCACAACAGTTCCTTGGTCCCATTTTCCTTTTGGCTTGTGCTGGAATCGAATAGTGTCATTCGGTTGTAATTCAGGTAATGGTTTTGAACTTTTATCGTAATATTGTTTTTGGTTCATTTTTGTCGAGCCTTCGACTTTAGTCGAAAAAGCGAGACTAAGCGATCCTACATTCCGTCGGCGTCGTCGTCGTCGTCGTCGGCGGCGTCCACAAATATTCACTCTGTGGTTAAAGTTTTTGAAATTTTAATAACTTTCTTAAACTATACTGAATTTCCACCAAACTTGGACAGAAGCTTGTTTATGATCATAAGAAAGTATCCAGAAGTAAATTTTGTAAAAATAAAATTCCATTTTTTCCGTATTTTACTTATAAATGGACTTAGTTTTTCTGCGAGGAAACATTACATTCACTCTGTGGTTAAAGTTTTTAAAATTTTAATAACTTTCATAAACTATCCTTGATATGTACCAAACTAGGACAGAAGCTTGTTTATGATCATAAGATAGTATCAAGAAGAAAAAGTTGTGAAAATAAATTTCCTCTTTTCCGTATTTTACTTATAAATGGACTTAGTTTTTCTGCGAGGAAACATTACATTCACTCTGTGGTTAAAGTTTTTAAAATTTTAATAACTTTCATAAACTATCCTTGATATGTACCAAACTAGGACAGAAGCTTGTTTATGATCATAAGATAGTATCAAGAAGAAAATGTTGTGAAAATAAATTTCCTCTTTTCCGTATTTTACTTATAAATGGACTCAGTTTTTCTGCAAGGAAACATTACATTCACTCTGTGGTTAAAGTTTTTAAAATTTTAATAACTTTGATAAACTATCCTTGATTTGTACCAAACTTGGACAGAAGCTTGTTTATGATCATAAGATAGTATCTGACAAGAAGAAAATTTTGTAAAAATAAATTTTCACTTTTCCGTATTTTACTTATAAATGGACTTAGTTTTTTTGCCAGAAACAAAACATTCACTCTGTGGTTTAAGTTTTTAAAATTTTTATAATGTTCTTAAACTATCCTGGATTTCTACCAAACTTGGACAGAAGCTTGTTTATGATCATAAGATAGTATCAAGAAGAAAATTTTGTAAAAATAAATTTTCACTTTTCCGTATTTTACTTATAAATGGACTTAGTTTTTTTGCCAGAAACAAAACATTCACTCTGTGGTTTAAGTTTTTAAAATTTTTATAATGTTCTTAAACTATCCTGGATTTCTACCAAACTTAGACAAAAAGTTATTTCTGATCATAAGATATTATTCAGAAGTAAATTTTGTAAAAAAAAATTCACTTTTTCCGTATTTTACTTATAAATGGACTTAGTTTTTCTTCCAGTTAACATTACATACAGTCTGCAGTTAAAGTTTATAAAACATTTATTAGATTCATAAACTATCCTGGATTTTTTTACCAAACTTGGAAGCTTCTTTCAATCAAAAGACAGTATCGTGAGGGAAACTTTTATTGATGTTTTTCCTCATTTTTGTTGAGTCTGCGATTAACAGAAAAAGTAGGCGAGACACCGGGTTCCGTGGAACCCTTACGAATTTTTTGTTGTTTCATTTTGGTTTGCGTGTTCTTCAAATTACCGCATTTTGGTTTCAAACGGTTCTTTATTGTCGGAATAGTTGTCCTCAGTCTTCTATTCATTAAAAGTTGAGCTGGTGAGTCAAGATTTTCCAACGGCGTATTTCTGTATTTTAACATGGCAATATACGGATCTTTTCCGTCCTGTTTAGATTTGCTTAACATTTTCTTGACGCTTTGAACGAATCTCTCGGCTAATCCATTGGACTGTTGATAGTGTGGACTAGACACTGTGTGTGTGAATCCCCATGATTCTGCAAATTGTCGAAATTCAGCTGATACGTATTGAGATCCTGAATCACTTCGGACTTTTGTCGGTATGCCGTGTCTCGCAAAAACGGATTTCATGTGTGTTATAACGCATGACGCACGTATGTTCTCTAATTTCGCAATTTCAAAATATCTTGAGTAGTAATCTACAATGATCAAGTAATTGTTATTGTTCCAATAAAAAATATCGGTACCAACTGTCATCCACGGTAGATCCGGACATTCACTTTCTGACATCGGCTCTTTTGAGTTTGATCTTCTGCTTTCTAAGCACACACTGCATTTCGAAATAAAATCAGTAATCTGTGCATTAATTCCTGGCCAAAAGATAGAGTCTCTTGCTAATTTTCGGGTTTTTTCTATTCCCAAATGTCCTGCGTGTAGTTTGTTGAGAATATTCTTTCTCATACTCGCTGGTATAACTACCTTTTCTCCTTTTAGAATAATTCCATTTACGTTTGATAATTCATCCCGGAAATTCCAATATTCAAAAACCTCCTTGGGAACCTCATTTTTCTCATCTGGCCAGCCGTCTATTATTAGCCTGGTCTGTGTTTGTAAGGTACCATCCTTTGAAGTTTCTTCCGTTATTTGTTCAAGATTTCTATCAGACATTGATGTATTTCTTATGACCATGTTCACGAAACACTCTATATCATTTTCCACTTCATTATTTGTGTTGATCTTTATCGGCGCTCGCGATAACATGTCTGGAACTATTAAATCCTTCCCTGGTATGTACTTCAGTGAGAAGTCATATTTTTGTAACCTCAGTAACATCCTCTGTAGTCGTGGCGGAGCACACCCTAGAGATTTTCTCACGATCATCTCTAACGGTTTGTGGTCAGATTCAACATTTATGTGTTTACCATACGTGTAATCATTAAATCTTTCCAATCCAAATAGCACACCAAGTAATTCTCTTTCTATGTTGGCATATCTGCTTTCGGCATCTGTCAATGATCTTGATGCATATGCAACAGGTTTATTGTCCTGTATCAACATTGCCCCTAGACCGCATTGGGATGCATCACAACTTACAGTAACTGGTTTTGACACATCGTAGAAACTTAATACTGGATTCCTAGTTATAATGTCTTTTAGTTTCTCAAATGCTTGTTGCTGTTCATGTGTCCAAATGAATTCATTTTCTTCTTTTAACAGCTTTCTGATAGGCTCTGTAACTGCTGACATATTCGGAACAAACTTTGCTAAATAATTAATTGTCCCTAGTAGTCGTTGTATTCCTTTTTTGTCTGTTGGAGCCGGCATTTCTTTGATAGCCCGTATTTTTTCCTGATCGGGTCTTACTCCATCTGCGCTTAGGGTATGTCCTATGTACGTCACCTCTTTTACTCGAAACTTGCATTTTTCGGCATTTAACGTAAGTCCAACCTCTTGACATCTGTTAAGAACTGAGCGAAGTCTATCATCGTGTTCCTTTCGCGTTGTTCCCCACACTAGAATATCGTCGATATCAGTTTCAACTCCTTTTAAGTTTTCAAACAATTGTGACACTCGTTTTTGAAATACTTCTTGTGCCGATTTAATTCCAAAAGGCATTCGTAAGAAGCAATACCTCCCAAATGGAGAGTTAAACGTAGTAAGGAGCTGGCTCTCTTTATCCATGCGTAACTGCCAATATCCACTATTACAGTCTAGTTTACTTAGATATTTAGCACCTGTCAGTCGTGTGGTTATGTCCTCTATTGTTGGTAGCGCAAAATGTTCTCTTTTTATCGCTTTATTCAAATTTCTTGGATCTAAACAAATCCTCAACTTTCCTGTTTTCGGCTTTTCTACAACAACCAACGAATTCACCCAGTCTGTCGGTTCGTCGACCTTTCGGATTACTTCTTTGTCTTCCATTTCTTTTAATGTACCTTTGAGCTTTTCTCGAAGCGCGGCGGGTATCTTTCTCGGCGGGTTTATTACAGGATTGACGCTTGAGTCTATTTTGATATGGTACGGTTTTTCTAGACATCCTAAGCCTGTAAAGACTTTCGGAAACGATTTGACAGGATCGTCAACGTCTGCTTGTACCGTCATAATAACATGAATAAGACCTAACTCATTTGACGCCTTGAATCCTAATAGCGGAGATTGATTTGTGTCCGTCACAAAGAATTCACAGTTTTTGTCTTTTAAATACAACGAACATTTTCCTATAACTTTGAGTTTATCTCCTGAATAGCTAGTAAGAGAAGTGGAAGTTTTGCTTAATTTGACGTTTGACAATTTCTTGTAAATTGAAAGCGGTAAGATGTTGACTTGAGCACCAGTATCGATTTTAAATTGTACTGTCTTACCTTGCAATTTGAATGATGTAAAGCAAGCATTTTCTTTGATTTCCGTTTTTCTATTTACTGCTCCTACGAAGTAATTTTCACCGTCCGATTCGCATGAAGAATATTCATCTAATCCGTGAACACTTTTCGAAAACTTTGATTTACAGAACTTCTGATAGTGATTCGTTTTTTTGCATTTATGGCACTTTTTACCGTATGCAGGACAGTTTCTTTTCTCGTGAGTTGTTCCGCACTTTCCACAACTGAAACTCGACCCTCGCTTCTCGTGATCTCGTCTGCTCGGACCTATCTTTGAGTAGCCTTCATTGCGGTTATTTCTTTGGTTTTGAGTTTTCCTCCTCAAAGCGTGTACTTGTTCTTCCTCATTCAACGTTTTCATCTGTTTTCGAGATTCTTCGTCGGCGCGACAAATACCAACAGCTTTGTCCAGTGTCAACCCATCCTCTCGAAGTAAACGTTCTTTTACTCTGGAAGAGTTCGTACCACAAGCTATTCTATCACGAATGAGTCCATCTTTTAAGTGTTCAAATTCGCAGTTTTTTGCAATTAACTTCAGGTCTGTTAAATACTGATCAATACTTTCGCTCGAATTTTGAACGCGTGTATTAAAACGATGTCTAATTACCGTTACATTCTTCTTCGGGATGCAATAGTCCTCGAATTTTTTCAACAGTACTGGAAGTTTGTCAGCCTCATGTTCACCGAAATTGAAAGTATTATAAATTTCTCGGCCGTCTAATCCGATAACATATAAAACAGCTCTGCACTGTTCCTTTTCCGTTTTTTCACTCATAGCTACTTCTAGGTATAAGCTCATTGTTTGTTTCCACCTTTTCCATTTCTCGGATAGGTTGTCTTCATGAGAAAAATCCATTTCTGGTGGTTGCTTAAAATGACCATCCATTTTTTCTTTTATCTTTTCCCCACCAAACAAGCATTTGCTATTCTAACTTTTGTAAAGTCGTTTTCACATCCGACACCATGTTATGTTACCATTGTCAGAGGCCAATTGAGTTAATCCATATAATTAATACATGTTTATTATAAGACTACATGATATAGAACTGCATGTTATAAAACCCCAGTGTCTTATATATAGATAAAGTCAATGAACTTTAAGCACGTGTAACTATTATAATGTCACTCAAGATAAGATAGGCGGAGTCTCTATAAACGTAAACATTGACCAGATGATATAGCAATATCATTACAAACTCATTTAAAAATTTCATTCTAATACGTTTTTTTCTTTCTTTTTTTGTTAATATTTGTACTTTTTCCACAGTTCTGCAAAAATTATTTGAATGTAAGTTTTTCAAAACATAACAATGTACTTATACCAATAATAACCATGTTTGTTAAATTTATTTTCATGCTCACTCTGTAATAGGACTAAATTATGTATGTAAACTAATGGTATTAACTCCTTATCTTCAATATTGACTAAGTAAAAAGTCCTTTTATATTTAGATTTTTCTGTTATCTTTTTTTGACCAAAGGTTTCATAAATGTTTATAAGCATAAGGCTTTTCTTGATTTGTAAATTTTTTTCTGTGTTTTGTAGTGAAGAGAAGATGACTGAAGCTAAGATAAGAACATGTCATAAATGTAAAGCAAAGTTCACTAAATCAGATGGCTGCAATAAAATGACATGTCGATGTGGAGCAAAAATGTGTTATATTTGTTAAATTTATTTTCATGCTCACTCTGTAATAGGACTAAATTATGTATGTAAACTAATGGTATTAACTCCTTATCTTCAATATTGACTAAGTAAAAAGTCCTTTTATATTTAGATTTTTCTGTTATCTTTTTTTGACCAAAGGTTTCATAAATGTTTATAAGCATAAGGCTTTTCTTGATTTGTAAATTTTTTTCTGTGTTTTGTAGTGAAGAGAAGATGACTGAAGCTAAGATAAGAACATGTCATAAATGTAAAGCAAAGTTCACTAAATCAGATGGCTGCAATAAAATGACATGTCGATGTGGAGCAAAAATGTGTTATATTTGTAGGAAGCCAAATGTAAGTTTACAGTACACAGCTACTTTTCCATAGGTACTATTTCTGTACTAAAAAAATGTAGTACTAGAAATTTACTTTTAATATTTAGTACTATTTCTTTACTTTAAAACTATTGTAATATTTAGGTACTTGTAATTTACAGTACTTGATTTGTACTAAATTTTTTGGTACAGAAATAATACAATATTTAATGTTTGAAAATAATAACTGTAAGAGATTGGAAATAGAAAAACTTTCAAAATGCTGAAAATGTAACGGTAGCAACCAAAAATTGGTAGTACCTAAATTTCAAGTACAAATAAAGTACTGTAAAATACTGGTACCTAAATATTACAATAACTTTAGAGTAACAAAATAGTACTGAATTTTAAAAGTAAATTTCCAGTACTACAAATTTTTAGTACAGAAATAGTACCTATGCAAAAGTAGCTGTGTACTTGTTTTGTTAAGTCCTATCTTCTTAAGTTACAGGAGTTTTATTCTGATGAAGCAATATTACGCATGCTACTGCCCTTGGAAAACATAAGACGTCTAAGAGAGATAAAATACCTTGATTCTTCGAAGTTTACCAGAGAGGAAACATTGTTTCTTCGGCATGTTCAAGGGAAGGTTTGGCGCTCAATCATAGAAATATTCTCATATTTAAGTAAATCAAAAGTTAAACATTAGATTTCCAAATACTTGTGCATCATCTCTCTTTCCTTGCTCAAAATCAAATGTTTGTTATGTAATTAATTATGGCATCATGCTTTGATCAAACTTTAAATGCATGTAATTGCAGCACAGTAACATAGAATAAGTTGTTGAAACAAACATTAGGAATAGCGCCTATGGAGTCATATTGTGTAGTACCATATAATAATAATATAAAAGTATTAAAGGAGATGTGGTATGATTTCCAATATGACAACTATCTACCAAAGTTTAAATGAATTGCATATTTAAGAAATAATTCATGGGGGCTTGAACATATCGTGATTTTACCATGGGTTGTCCCTTTATGACAAATATTTTACCCTGAGCGATAGCTAGATATCTAGATATATTCAAGCCCCCATGAATTATTTCGATTTTAGATCGAAGCGCTCTAGGTGGAGGCAAATATTTGCTGTTCCCATAAATTAACGCACTTTTAGATTGGCGTAAAGGAACGGAGCAAACAGAATTAGTGACAAGCTCAAACTATTTACAATAATGTATTTAGATAGATTTGGATGAATTTTAATGATAATTTACTTATATGTCTTCTATGTATAAAAAATGGGCTTATACCACCATTTTAGCATCATTTGTTTACGTTTCCTTGTTGTGATCATTTTCGATATCAGAAGCGTGTATTTTCCCGTAAAAATGCTTAAATTATCACGTCATCATTCTATGACGTCGGGTACTTCATTCATAAAAAAACATATGACATGGGAGTACGATCGGAACAGCCAATGCAATATATTCATATTTTACCAAGGGTGTGTACTCAAAGGGTTTGAAGGACGTCATGTTAGAATAGCAATTATAGACTACTTTATATTGTATATATAGGATCATGTGAACATTAAAGTATGACAATGTTCCTAATCAAAGACAACAATATTTGTATTATCCAATTATGGTTTGACATTCACAAAATGCTCCTGCACAACTTATGATCAATTAAAAGATGATGTACTACATTTTATATCAGATGATTAAATTTAAAAATTGTTCTTCTCTTTTGGCAATCTGCATGTTGGGTGATTGAACAATGTCCTTCACTCTTAACATCACTGATTTTACCTGTGTATTCATTTATTTTTAGTGGGAATCAATTATTGTGTATCGAGGAAAACTTTAATTTTCGTGGATATTGAATTTTGTGGTTTTGGCAAAATCTGCATATATTCCTTTAGAAATTTGTAATTGTGTTCAGAATTTACATTTGCGCTTCTCCTGTACAAACGAAATACACAATAATTGGTATACATGTACAAAGAATATTAATGAATCCACAGTAGTCTTTCAGATTATAAAATATGTTCACCATTTTAATAGACTTTTCGTTATATATCTATGTATATGATTATTGATATTTTCTTTCAGATTGATTATGACCATTTCTGTCGCCACTTTAGAGATCCAAACAAAGGCAAAAATTGTACTGAATGTACATCTTGCTCTTTGTGGTCAAATCCCGAAGTAAGTAATTTTACATCATGTTCTTTGTGGTCAAATCCTGAGGTAAGTAAATGTACATCATGTTCCTTGTGGTCAAATCCTGAGGTAAGTAAATATACATCATGCTCTTTGTGGTCGAATCCTGTGGTAAGTAAATGTACATCATGTTCTTTGTGGTCAAATCCAGAGGTAGTTCAATGTATAACATGTTATTTGTGGTCAAATCCTGAAGTAAGTAATGTACATCATGTTCCTTGTGGTCAAATCCTGAGGTAAGTAAATATACATCATGCTCTTTGTGGTCAAATCCTGTGGTAAGTAAATGTACATCATGTTCTTTGTGGTCAAATCCAGAGGTAGTTCAATGTATAACATGTTATTTGTGGTCAAATCCTGAGGTAAGTCAATGTACACCATGTTCTTTGTGGTCAAATCCTGAGGTAGGTCAAGGTACATCATGTTCTCTGTGGTCAAATCCTGAGGTAAGTCAAGGTACATCATGTTCTTTGTGGTCAAATCCTGTGGTAAGTAAATGTACATCATGTTCTTTGTGGTCAAATCCCGAAGTAAGTCAAGGTACATCATGTTCTTTGTGGTCAAATCCTGTGGTAAGTAAATGTACATCATGTTCTTTGTGGTCAAATCCCGAGGTAAGTAAATGTACATCATGATCTTTGTGGTCAAATCCTGTGGTAAGTAAATGTACATCATGTTCTTTGTGGTCAAATCCTGAGATAAGTCAATGTACATCATGTTCTTTGTGGTCAAATCCTGTGGTAAGTAAATGTACATCATGTTCTTTGTGGTCAAATCCTGAGGTAAGTCAATGTACATCATGTTCTTTGTGGTCAAATCCTGAGATAAGTCAATGTACATCATGTTCTTTGTGGTCAAATCCTGTGGTAAGTCAATGTACATCAAGTTCTTTGTGGTCAAATCCTGAGGTAGGTCAAGGTACATCATGTTCTCTGTGGTCAAATCCTGAGGTAAGTCAAGGTACATCATGTTCTTTGTGGTCAAATCCTGTGGTAAGTAAATGTACATCATGTTCTTTGTGGTCAAATCCCGAAGTAAGTCAAGGTACATCATGTTCTTTGTGGTCAAATCCTGAGGTAGGTCAAGGTACATCATGTTCTCTGTGGTCAAATCCTGAGGTAAGTAAATGTACATCATGTTCTTTGTGGTCAAATCCTGTGGTAAGTAAATGTACATCATGTTCTTTGTGGTCAAATCCCGAAGTAAGTCAAGGTACATCATGTTCTTTGTGGTCAAATCCTGTGGTAAGTAAATGTACATCATGTTCTTTGTGGTCAAATCCCGAGGTAAGTAAATGTACATCATGTTCTTTGTGGTCAAATCCTGAGGTAAGTCAATGTACATCATGTTCTTTGTGGTCAAATCCTGAGATAAGTCAATGTACATCATGTTCTTTGTGGTCAAATCCTGAGGTAAGTCAATGTACATCAAGTTCTTTGTGGTCAAATCCTGAGATAAGTCAATGTACATCATGTTCTTTGTGGTCAAATCCTGTGGTAAGTAAATGTACATCATGTTCTTTGTGGTCAAATCCTGAGGTAAGTAAATGTACATCATGTTCTTTGTGGTCAAATCCTGAGGTAAGTAAATGTACATGATTCATCATGTTCTTTATGGTCAAATCCTGAGGTAGGTCAATGTACATCACTTTCTGTATAATCAAATCCTTAATTTTGTGTATACTCAAATCCTTAATTTTGTGTATACTCAAAACTATTATTATAATGCACATGAATACTTCCCTCATTTCATTTCATTTCATTTCATATTGAGGAACCTGTATTCAGAGACCACCTGTATTTAGAGACCACTTTTGCCTTCTCCTTTGAGTGGTTTCTCAATACAGGTTTGACTGTAATTGTCATTATCTCAGTATTAGGTATTTTTGTATATTGGAATGCAGGAAATGTATTAAAGTTAGATATTTATTTTAGCTGTTATTGAGATAAATGTGCTTTTTATGCCCCACCTACAATAGTAGAGGGGCATTATGTTTTCTGGTCTGTGCGTCCGTTTGTTCGTTCGTTCGTCCTTCTGTCCCACTTCAGGTTTAATCTTTAGGTCAAGGTAGTTTTTGATGAAGCTGAAGTCCAATCAACATGAAACTAAGTATACTTGTTGCTTATGATAGAATCTTTCTAATTTTAAAGCCAAATTAGACTTTTGACGCCAATTTCACGGTCAACTGAACATAGAAAATGAACATGGGAGTTTCAGGTTAAAGTTTTTGGTCAAGGTAGTTTTTGATGAAGTTGAAGTCCAGTCAACTTGAAACTTAGTACACATGTTCCCTATGGTATGACCTTTATAATTTTAATGCCAAATTAGATTTTTTACCCAATTTCACGGTCCATTGAACATGGAAAATGATAGTGCGAGTGGGGCATCTGTGTACTTTGGACACATTCTTGTTTATGTCTCTTTCTGGAAATTATCAGCACAATTATTATTAATATTCATATAAAATATGTGCTACACATTTGAAGATTACCCTTAACATTCTTGCCAGAATGAGTGAGTTTCTAATAAAAAAAATATGTAGACTAGTCTGACAACTGTCTTCAATTAAAATATCAAAATAATTTGTGTTAATATTTCAAAATTCTTCATCTTTGGTAGTCAAATGGAAATTTTACAGTGAGACTATGGAAATGAAGATAACAAAATGATACCATAATTGAAAGAACAAATTTATGGTCAGAAAAATGCCAGACCCCAACTCATATAAGAGGGACGAAAGATACCAAAGGGAGAGTCAAACTCATAAATCGAAAACAAACTGACAACACCATGGCTAAAAATGAAAAAGACAAACAGACAAACAGTAGTACACATGACACAACATAGAAAACTATATTTACTATATATTACCATTGTCAATGTCTTAGTTTGTGTTTTGCTTGGTCATTTAATTCCATTTGTACTGTGAAAGAAGTGGGATGTATTATTTTGAAATGTCTTTCAGTTCTTCTCTCAGTGGATGATTGTTTTTTTTTGTGTTTTTTTTTTAGCAAGATGACGAAAGAGCTGTATCGGAAATAAGAAAAGAAGCTGAAGAAGTCAGGAAAACTATGGGTAAGTTGTTACTTAAATGATCCAACCTCTATTCAATGCTTCCTCTGATTTTCTATAAACTTAAATGGAAACTTTTGTTGGAAGAGTAATCATTATTATCCATGGACACATTTCTGTGAAAGTACAGTGAATTAACTAATATGTTGAGTTTTTTGTCATTTTAGTGTTTCTCAATGAAAATATTTGTTTGAAGTCTCAATAATGTGTGGAATATTCTGAAAATTTCTTGGATTATTTTGTGAAATAGTTTTATTTTGATATTAATTTGTGCAGGAGAGAATTATTGCTGAATTCCTTGTGAGTTTTTGTCATCACTTGGCGTCTGTCTTCGTCTGTAAACTTACACAAATCTTCTCCTCTGAACTACTGAAACAAATTTAACCAAACTTGGCAATAATCATCATTAGGGTATGTAGTTGTAAAAATGTGTCTGATGACCTCACCTGCCAACCAACATGGACGACATGGCTAACAATTGAACAATTTGGTGAAATATAAGTGTTGTCTATTGTCTTGGCCAAATTAAACCAAACTTTGTCTCAATCAATATTCGGTTATCTTATACTATTTATTATTATTTAAACCTTATTTTACATAATTTCAACCCACAGTAGATACAGGTGAGCGACACAGGCTCTTGAGAGCCTCTAGTTTTCTTTAAATCTTTTTCTTTCATTTTAAATAAGAATATTGCCTGAAAATTCACTGTTCATTTAAATGCAACCATCTAGATCATTAAACTTTATAAGTAACACAGCCAAGATTTACTGCCCAATATAAGGTCTAGCTACAAAAATAACCAGATATAAGATATTTCACGTAAGAAGTTAGTTTTGTCACTGCATCCAATGCTATAAAGTACAATATATAAATTCTGTAAGATATACTTATACTTGTTTTTCTATTATGTAGGATATAATGATGACAAGTTGATTGGTGCTCCAGATGAACCTCCAAGTAAAAAACCCAGAATAGTGCCTCCTGGAAACCCTCGTGCTCAAGTTGTGTAATCTTGGATATAAACCCAGAATAATGCCTCCTGGGCACCGTTGAGCTCAAGTTGTGCAATATTGAATAAAGACCTAGAAAAGTGCCACATGGGCACCCTTGGACTCCAGTGGTGTAATATTGGATAAAATCCCAGAATATTGCCTCCTGGGCACCTTTGTGCTCAAGTTGTGTAATATTGGATAAGAAACCAAAATCCAGACTTCTTGGCACCCTTCAGGCTCGTATTGTGTAATATTGGATGTTCATTCTACCAATTATCAGGACAAGTTATGCAAAGCGCCTTATTATTTATGATCAATTCAATGAGTGATTGTTTTAAAGGAAAAAAGAGTTGGACAAGAAATTCGAAACAAAGAGGATTGTTGCTGTTTCTTGGATAAAACATTTTTTAAAGTTATGATACATGTATCAGTGAAAACCTTGTTTGACTTGTGTGACATTTTATAGTGTAAAATTTATCGCAAGCTGCTTGCAATTTTGGCATGCAAACAACATCTTTTCTTGTAAGGCAATATTAATATACGGATGGGATATGAAGATGTTTTATTTCCAATAGTGCGCTATTTTTACTGTTTATTATATTATGTATAGCTATGGTTTAATATGGTGACTGATAAAAATTAACCATAAAAACTGAAAAAGATAAACAAAAGTTAATATTATATATGACATGTATGAATTCATTCTTTTTGATTTCAAAAATATTTTCAGATTAAAATTAAACCCTTTTGTACGAATTAGTTGGTACATGTATTAGTAAATGATAAGGAAAATTTGGAACTTATGTTAAAGTGCAAGGGTAACTTTTCAACAGGGACTATTTTATATATGATTTGGTCACAGGTTACTATAGTAGAATACTGAGTGAGACATCTTTTAGGAGAGAACTCTTTTTAAATAATATATTAATCAGTTTCTATATTAAAATCTGCATGTATACCATGTTATTTGTAATGATTTTATAACTGCATTTTGTTTGATGTGAAACGCAAGACGCAGCAAAATTTTAGTGCTTAAACAAAACAGAAAGCTATTTAGTGCTAATAGTCATGATAGTTGTACACAAGTCATGTTTGTTGTGTGTTATTTTATTCCTTTAATGCTAAATGTCTTTGTTAAAAATTGTAACATGTCTCCAACATAATAATTTAAACCTATAGTGTCGTAGTAAATAACCCCCCTAGCTGTTGTAATAGTATCGTTCATGTAATCTATTTTTTTCTGTTTGTGGTCTTCTTGTACAGGTCTAAGATTATACTCGAAAGAAGGTCCCGTTTGGTATAATAGAATGTTTGTATGGCTCGTTTTTTTGGCCAAATTTACTCGTTTGTGTAATATCCCACTCGATGTCAAGTTATTAATATAAGTAATAAATTTTTTGTAATTAACGATTACATGCCTGGAGAATGACTTCAACTCTGCAATTATGGTAGAATTATATATTGTGGGATTCTTAATAGCCCAATCGATAGTATACTGCCATATTGCCATGAATTCATCGTGAAGCTGACCGTCACACAATTCGGAAGATTCTAATAAAACTGATCCGTCGTTATTTTCCTCGAATGAAAATATCATTTTTCTGGTATTTAATTTTTCCTTGGCTAATAGGTGATCTCTCAAATGTTTCTCTGTGTTTATTTGCAAGTTAACTAATTTGGATTGTAACAAGGCGTTATCTATGCAATCTCTCTTTTCTTCTTCTTCGCTACTACTGCTACTATCCTCATTACCATCATCTTCACTACTACTACTACTACTACTACTGCTACTGCCACCACTACTTCTTCTATTCCTTCTCCTTTTAGATTTCCGTTTAGATCTCTTTTTCGGTTTTTTCTTCTTCTTTTTCTTCTTTTTATTGCCACCGCCGTTTTGTATAAATTCGTCTAGTGTTGTCAACATTTCCGTTACTTTGGTTGTTAATGCACTAACTTCTGTATCATCGACATTATTACCACCACCACCACTGTTGATACCCTGACTCACTAGATTAGTAATCGTTTCGGCATGGTCTGTGATTTTTTTTTCTATTGTATCAAAGAATGTCGCGTCGTCAGGTCTTGCGTCAAGTTTGTCTTCTATTTTTTTAATAGCTTTAGAGAATGGTAAACACGTTTTATTTTTTTCAAATTCTCTCTCTAATCTAGTTAACATTTCTTCACATTTGCTGACATCGGTTACGTTCTTTATATCCGAGATTTTACGTTCTAAACTAGTTAATATTTCTGCACATTTATCTGCGTCGTAATCTCTCTTTATATCCGAGATTTTACTTTCCACACTAGTTAAGATTTCTTCACATCTACTGGTATCGTAATCGCTCCTTATATCCGATATTTTACTTTCCACACTAGTTAAGATTTCGGCACATCTGTTGGTATCGTAATCCCCCTTTATATCTGATATTTTACGGTCCAGATTAGTTAAGATTTCTTCACATTTTGTAGAATTTTTTTTGGAAGTTTCTTTACCCGTCTTGTTTTCGGAAACAAGTTTAGCCAGTTTAGTTTCAAAGCGTGCTACGATCTTTTCACATTTCTTTTCATTATTGGTTTCTACAAATTTAGCTTCCAATTGACTTATCAATTCTTTGCAGTTTCCATTATTTCTGATTTTCACGAGTTCTTGCTCGAATCGATTTACTATCGTTTCACATTTTTTATTTCCATCATTATCGACTATCTTCGCCTCAAATCGTTTTATCAGATCGTCGCAGTTTACCTTTTCAGTGGTATTATCGACGATGTTTGTAAGTTTACTATTAAATTCTTTAAAAACTTCTTTTAAATTTTCAGAAACTTGAAATGCTGTTTCTTTGTTGCGCTCCTTTTGTTGAGTGATGCTAAAATACGTATCTAAAGTTTTTTTCCATTCTTCTATATTTATATTTTTCTGTTCTGATAGGAGGATCATTCGATCCAATTTTTGTTTAATAGTGTTTGGATCATCATCAGCAGCATTTGCTTCCGTTCCCGGCGGAGGACCAATTCTGGAAACATCCCCACCATTGTTAAGCATGTTGTCTAATTTTTTTTTAAACTCAGCTAAGTGTTTATCTAGTTTTTTCTGGTAATCGGTTATATCGGGGATGCTTGAGATTAGTTTATCCATTTTTTCCTTAATTTTGTCTATTGAATCTAAAAGCGTTGCAACTGACAATTTTTTGTTAATCGCAGCGATTGCTTTGTCAAAGTCTGTAATTTTGGTCATAACGGCAGCCTGAGCGTTATTTACAACTTTTGTGACACTGGCTTGACAATCCGTCGCAACTTTTTTTAAGGTGTTCGCAATAGTTTGCGAACCGTCGTTCATACCAGTCTTGATTTTAGCGACTTGAGCCGTGAAATCGGTAACGGCGTCTACTGTTGATTTTCCCATATCATCTATTTTTCCCGAAACAGCGTTATACTGATCGTGTAAGTTTCCCACTGCCACCTGTGCTGTATTCGTTATCGATACAGCATTTTCAATTGCTTTTATGATAGTAGATTCTGCATCGTTAGTAAACTTCTGAACCAACATCATTTGGTTCTGGTTAAACTTGTCAATTTCGCCCACCATTTCCTTTGATCTAACAGCACCGGCCCAGTATAGTTCCATCATGTTATTAAATTTTTTGGTGACATCTTCAGAAATGGCCATCTGCGATGCGGTATGTAAATTATAGACCGTTTGTCTAATGGAAACCAGCTCGGTGTCAAATTTTTTAACCATTTCTGTCGTAAGGGCAGAAGTCATCTGATCCACATTAGCTGGAATGAACAACGTGTCGTTAAAAATTTGTCTGACCGCTTCATACTGCTTAATTTCGGTTTCATGCGAGGTTACCATGGTTGCCAACTTTCCGTTTATCAATTTTATTTCTTCAGTTATCGTTTCGTTAACTTTGACCGCTTGTACGGTTTCTATTCCGCGCAGATATTGTTGGATTTTAATCAGCTCACTTTCTCTCTCGTGCAGTACAGTATTCAATTCGATGATTTTTGAGTTATCGCACTGAGGTTCAATTAAAGCCACCTCCTGAGGTCGACGTAAAACCACCTGTGAAATCATGTTTTCTATTTTTTGGTCTAGCGTCTCGACCACTGTTTCATATTCTATCATAGGCTGATGAGATTGTTGAGATTGTTGAGTCTGTACAATTTGGGGATTCAAAAAGGCCATAATATTATTCATGTTTCTGTTAATCTTGGAAAATTTCTTATCGACAGACGATGTTATATTGGTGAGATCCTGCCCCCCTTTTTCTACGATCATATTCAATTTTTCTTCCGCACTTTCGCCTTGTGTTTTAAGAGCATTGCTGTAGGAATCAATCATGGTTTTCACCTGAGCGATTTGAGTGTATGTGTCTTTGACTTTTGGTGTCAGGTCCAATTCTGGAGTTTGATGTAATTCGTTAGCATTATAGGCTTTTGCACTGTTAGCGAAAATCTCTACAATCTGTTCAAGATTGGGAACATCAAATCTATTGACAATCTCCGCAATTTCCTCAGTGATCATTTTTTGTACACGCTCCGGAATGAAAGTAATCGCGTGACCTTGTAATTTATTGAAAACGTGAGTAGCAATCTTTGTACCTGTTTGTCTAGAGTGGACATCTGTATTTTCTATAACTGCACCGGTTTGTTGGTTTATTTCCTCTGTAAGTTTTTTTATTTGATTCTCCAACTGAGTGTATTTTGAAGACAATTGATTAAAATTTGCCTCATTACTAGCAAATGTTTCATAGTATTTTGAAATTTCTTCTAGTTTGTCATTAACAGTTTGGTGATAATCGTCCACTTTCATTTCCAAATTCCAGTCCAGATCATGATTGGAATCGACGGCTTGTCTTTTCCCCGCAACTCTGGTCTTAATCCCCGCCTGGATAGATGATAAAGCTGTAGCTGCACTGACAACGGGTCTCGTGTCAGGATGTTGATATTGGGGAATGGGATCATTTTCGAAGACGTCCATCGTTGTATTTTTTTAAAGAGATCCGTTTAATTTGATTGAGGACAAACGGAGTTTGATTAATAGATGATTTTAATGAATCAATGCTATTTTGACTGTCTGATTTTAGTAATATACCACTATTGCGTCCATTGAGAACGAACCAATCCTTATATAAAATCTGAACACACGGTACAACGTAGGTGAGTAAAGTGTGACGTAAACTTTTAAATGAAATTGTGACACCGTTGATTGTTACATCGTTAGAATTAATAAATAAAGAAGATATTATGTTATCCCATTTCTGCTGTAACTCGTCACGAAGAAACGCTAAACTGTTTTGATTCATGGGTTTGTGAATGTCCGTCATTCTCACGATACCATCAAATTTATAGATGGTCGGTTCGTTTTCTAACGGTACATGATTAACAAACGGTCCGTTAAGTTCGTTCCATTGCGATACGGCCAAACGATTATATTTTTCAAAAATGTCATTGCTGTGTTTGATTGCACATGCTACTTCTTTACATCTTTTTTTATTTTCCAAGTCATATTCATCCTTTATTTTTCTTTCGCGAGCCTCTTTGGCTTGCATGTGAACGTTTATATCATCGTCTGCTGGTTCAAACGGTCTACGCTTACCATCTCCAGTGGGAGGAAATTTGTGCGGAGGATCAAATTCTTTACGACTTTTATTAATTGCATCTATCTGTTTAGCGCTTTCTCTTTTATGTTCGTCCAGTTGATTTTGTAATCGGATATTTGCTTCATCATTAAGATCGTTATACCTTCTCATGATTTCATCCATTACGCGGCTATGATTAACATATCCTTCCTCTGAAATGCTCCCGTACATAGTGTTTTGTCTGTTGCAAACATCGGATACTTTAGTCATGTTAATCTGTAATAGTCGAATCTGTTCGTGTAGTGAGTCCGCCTCTTCCGAATACTTTGCTCGCATGGTATCCAGTTTGCTCTCAAACTTCTGCCTTTTTTTCTCCTCCTTTGCGGCATTATCTGCAATGCTTTTTTGTATTTTCATTAATTTTTCCTTAACTGCTTTTAACTCCTTCGCGGTCGCTTTGGTCGCCGTTTCTAAACCCTTTGTTACAACGGAATTTATTGCTTTAAGATCACTGATGACGGCTCGGGCGGCTTTTAATTTTATCAAACATGATGTCTGATTCTGAAGCGATTCTGAATACAGATCTTCGACCTTTTTAGCATTAACGTTTAACATAATGTCTAATTTGATAGCCTTTTTAAATCTGGCGAACATCTTTTTAACCAACTCGTTGTAATCTTCGTCGATTTTTAATGTGTGTGGCATGTTAGTATTAATAAATCCTCGAAGCTCTTCCACGAGTCCACTTCTATCTTCCATATCTAATTCCATATCTAATGCTGAGAATTGACCCATTGCATCCGTTTCCATTGACGATTCGAACGGTCGTTCGTGCACGGCTGTTGTAAACATTGGAAGGTTGGCATCGTGAGCATCTTCCAAAACCTTTTCAATATTCTTATATAATATTTCCATTCGCTGATTTGAGGTGCTTACATCCTTTTGCCAGGCTAAAAGTCGTTCTAATATAATGTTGTCCATTTTTGTTTCTAATGCATCGCCAATCGTTTTAATTTTTTTACCAGACTCGGTAGACGGCTTTGCGTCACTCTCGTCATCATTCGACAAGTCTTCATCGAGTTCCATTCCCAACGACTCAACGATGTCGCTGAGTGTACTCATCATTGTTTCAATTGTTGGAATTTGTTGTGTCAAGTCTTCTATTTGGGCGGCAGACATGATACCATCAGATTTTTGTGGCTCCTTTTCCAGAACACCCGCCGTTCTATCTGCAACCGTTGATATTTTACTTACTAGTTTTGACAGAGCAGACGAAGACGTACCGAAACCCCTTTTGGCCGCTGCAATTAATTCCCGTCTCAGAGTTTGATCAGAAGTATCGGCCTTTAAACGTTTTTCAAGAATCTTGGCCATTTCCTTTGATGATTGTGCTGTTAACTGGGCATGTAACCTGTCCTTTTCTGTTTGACGCTTATTAATTTCTTCTTTATACCTCAACAATAACTTTGCGTGATTTGCTTCTACTTCGAATTCATCCTTTCTTTTCCTTTCCGCATGTTCATGTATAATCTGTAGTCGTTTATATTCATTAATTTCATATTGTTGCTCATTCATCTTTCTACGCCACCTTCCTTTTTCGTAAATGTTTGCGAGTTTAATGTTATTTGCTTGAATGGCTAACGCATGTTTATCTCTTTTGATATTTTCTCCTTCGTAATCGGTTTTATCAGTAAAAATACCATCATCACAATCGTCGCCTTTTGCCTTCTTATCGCCTGATTCTTTACCTTCGGGTCTTGCTTCCAAAATCACGTATGGCTTATGCGTTAACGACAAGGCAAATTGACGTGTCAGTTCATTCAGTCTTATCTCGTCTTGTAATAACATATTAACGATTGATAATGATCCGTTGCAACCCCCTATTGCCATATGCTGATAACGATTAATGTGCAACTCTTTGTCTTGTTTAAAATCATAACCCACCAAGACGTTATTTGGCAATTGTAAAACGACAAAATCGAGAGGTTGCGGAATATAAGAATCGGGCTTGGTGTTAGTTAAAATGCTACTACACGAAATGTTATGCGCATGATCTCCGCTAGCCGACAATTTACCTTCAGGTATAAATTGTAAAGCCGTAATATAATCGATTGCAGTTCTTATTGCATTTGTTATATCACTAACGTTTATATTTTTAATGATCATGTCGTGCATTCTTTCGACAAAACCGTCTAATACTCTATCGTTAAATGCTCGAAACGACTCTCCGTCTTCCACCACGTAAAATTCCGATTCGTCGCTGGCTAGTTGATTAGCAAAACAGGTCGTCAGTTCATCATCGTTCACGTCGAGAATGGCACCTATTAGTAGCACCTGTTCCAACCTTAGATCATTCTTTTCTTTCAAGAATTTGGCATTGAATCCCGACCAGAAAACGTCTGCGTGATCCTTTGATCTAGTAGTATATTGACTGTACGTGTAAGGTTTGTTCGCCAGTAGATTGAGAGCGTTTAAACTAATTTCTGTCGGATAAACGATTTTTGATGCAATAAATTTGTCAAACAATTCCTTTTGCTCTTTTCGGTGAGGTAGCGACCGACTCCATTCCTTTTTAACAGTTGTTTTAGTTACCGAACTCATCCATTTGTCGATTTTTGTAATGTCATCTTTTGATAGGTGTGCGTCCATGTATTTGTCCCGTTTCTTCAACTCTTCGATAAAATTTAAATGTAATAATTGTTCTGTGTGTTCTATGCGATTTTTGGTATCTTGTAAAGACTCTGGATTGTTTAATTTAAAAATTTTATTTTTCTGTTCCCTTGCATCTTCTTCCAATTCCGATTCTAATTTACGTTTTAAATTCCCATGGTTTGGAACCCCTTGATTTTCCCATACTTGCTGTTGTAAAGCCTCAGCATAACTATCTGTAGTGAAACTCATTTTTTTGGAAGATAAAAAAAAGTGAACAATTATGAAAAAATATATTGTGTTTAATATCATAAAATTAACAATCGTGGGTCAGTAAATTCATCAGTCTGTTTCTTACTCTTCCTCTTCCTCTTATTATTATTCGTGGGAGTTGAAATGTTCACACTTTGTCTTTTACTCATTATGTCAACAACCTTTTTCCATTCGCTACTAAATGATTGCAGTTGCGTTTGAACCACTTTTTTCCTTTTCTTGGGTAAACTTGATGAAGAAGGTTGTTCGCTGTCATCTAATTGTCTCTTACGGGAAGCTATTGGTGCAAAGTTTAACAATGTCTGTTTTATCGTGTCGGTTGGTGCTATATCATCAGTTGTAAAATTTATATCGCTAGGTAACAGGGCATATTTCCTTTTGATTCGAGACAGACACTCCTTTGTTACATCACGAATAGCATTATCAAACGATTGACGTTTTGATCCTGGTTTGATATAGGTTTTGGATGGTTAGTGTTCACTTATTTCATATGGACAGGATTATTCCATATTTTTTACGTAACATTCTGGTGGAACAGATATACTCAATGCGTTATTGAAGACAGACAATGTTTTTTCTTACGTTGGTTCGAATATGCTTGGAGCGCATCAGTCATGATGTTTATGATTTCATATTTTCTAGGAATAACAAACATTTTTGTTTTATGTTTTGTGTGTTTAATTTTTTATTTCATAATAGCCTTACCGTTTATTGTCAACAAAAATGGAACGTTACAAGATTATGTTATAGCAGGTGTGACATACATTGTTTTATGGGCATTCCTGTTCGCAATATTTTTTTGTCAGAATCAAGATTGGCTTGATCGAGTTCCAGGGTTTGTTTATGCTATTATTTTTATAGAGTTTGTCTTGTACAATGTGTTTCCAATCATATTCGTAATTGAAAGATGGAGGATAAAGAATGATATGGATTTAATCCTGACGGAATCGTTGTATAATTTATTCTCAGCACTCTCTAAATTATTATTGGGAATAATATTAGGTTTCTTTGTTTTTATGTAAAATTTGATAAATAAAAAAATAATAATATTATAAATTTTGATTCTTTTTATTATATTATCACATACAACACAATTTCACACATATAAACTAACAATGTTATATAGTAAGCACTGTAATGTTCAGTTATTTCTTCTTTTATCACATATAAACTAACAAATGTTATATAGCACTGTAATGTTCAGTTATTTCTTCTTTTATCACTATAAGTCTTTCTTTCTTTTTCTTCATTCCTTTCCAAAGAATACATTATAACAATAGAAGATTCTTATCATGATGCGCATCAATCTTTGCAACAGATTCTTCTGTTTTGTAATCTTTCGTTTCTTCTAAAAACTCATCAGGCTGTTTCGTTTCGTCAGATTTGATGACGTCCTCAGATTGAGACAATTTATTCCTTAAAGGTATATTTTGATCCATGATTGTAACGTCTTTGAAGCAAAAACAAATTTTAGAATGCGTATGTGTGTTAATTTAGAAATACATGACCCTTTTTATACTTTTTTTTACACGAAACAATATTATAAACATGAAACAATTTTATTGTTTAAACAATTTTATTATTTCGATTTTTATGATTTGATTTTTTTTTATTATATATTACATTATTTCTTATTTTTTAAATGTCATTTAAAAAAATGTCTCAGGAAGAAACAGAATATTTAATTTTTCTTGCTTGCATTGCATGGATAATACTAGGTTTAATGTCTTTACTGCACACGGCATAATTTATGAACGAATGGATTAAATACGCGAATCCCATACAGGATGCGTATTATGAAAATAACGAAAATGTACATAACAAATATGATTTATTCGAGTTAAACAATAGCGACGGATTTTTAAGAACGAATTATATTATTCCGGAAGATTGCGACAGAAAGGAAGATTATAAAATTAACGATGGAGAGGTAATTGAAGTAATTGAACTGAAATTTGATGATGAAATTATATCTAGAATAGATAGCAGTTGCAATAGTCCAGAATTACATTACGACAGCGATGATGGGTCACCATGGTATCATTACGAATCTAACGATGGTTCCCAATACAGATGGTACGCTCATGTGAGCGACGACGAAGACGAATTATCATTAGAAGAACTAGACAATAATAATGATATTAATGTACAAAATTTAAATATTGTTTAATTAATTATGTCGGCCAAAATTTGTAAATACACGAATCGTATCAATTGCTTGTGTAATAAATGCGTAATTGAACACGCAGAATACTATTTGTCGATTTCTTTTAATTATTTTTCCGAATGGAAATGTCCTAGAACAAAGGACTGTTATTTTGACAAATGTGCTCTGTGCAAAAAAATGTTTGAGTTTATAGACGAAGAAAAAAAACCCATATAAAATTGTTATCTTTATTTTTTAAGCAAACAATTTTATTGTTATATAATATTTTTCTGTATAAAAATCAGTGACATTTTTACTTTTTACCACATCCTAAAGAAATTTTCACAATGTGTGACGTTAGAAGAGTACGGGCGATAACCAAAACTTTTACAGTGAAAAACACTATTGAAGAACTACACGCATTACAAGAAACGATTAAAAAGGACACGGATACTACGCTTGCTATATATAAGGACATAACTAGGAAAAAATTGGATCTTAAAATTAAACTTTTGGCGGCAAGAAATGCATCTGAAATAATTGACATTCAATCAAAGGAAGGAAAGCATTTATCTGATTCGAACGGAATTGAAACAGTTTTTCTTTTGAAATGGTTAAACAAATATAAACCGGGTAACTATTATGAATATAAAAGAAGACGTGACTTTGAGAGCGGAATATTAGACATTCGTTTCAAAGATGGCGTTCATATCGTTGTAAGATACGATCCGAAACTGATACAATATTCCGACGAGGATTCATGGGAATATGATTGTATAGATGTAACCGTTAAGGTTAAATCGAAAAGGAGGATATCATCGGAACAAATAAAGGCTGTGTTGAAGATTATCAAAAACCGGGTTCTAGTCTACCATATAGAGGGAATCTATTGCGTAAACGATGATATGTGTATTTCGAAAACGTTGTTTAATGATCTTATAAAAAGGACACGCCTGTCTTTGGAGATCAGTATGACCGTGGATTGTCCTACCGAACTGTGCAACGAGCCGGCCGACTACAGTCCCTGTACGAGCAGCTGCGACGAAGAAGAAGGAGAAGGAGAAGATGAAGACGACGCCGACGAGGATGATGACGAGAATTCAGAAAAGGAAGCTGATGCGAAAAAAGAAGAAGCTGGCGGAGGCCATGGAGGCCATGCAGCGGGAGCAGGAGCAGCAGAAGTAGAAGTAGAAGCAGTAGCAGAAGAAAAGGAATATTCGGATGACGAAGAAGACTCGTGTCATTGTATTTGCGAAGACGAAGACTACGTGGACGAGGATCCAGACATCGTCTACTAAAAAAAAAAACAAACACTTTTTTTTGTATATAAGATATAATATATTATGTTATGTGTGGCGCTTGTGTAATGTGTAATAATAATAATAATAAAATATATAATTTTACAACATTTATTTTTTTATTTTTTTAAAAATAAAAACAACAACAGCAAACAAAAAAACAAACAAACAATGCCACCTTTCCAACAATCCAAAAAAAATGCAAGTATAAAAATCTACATTGTTCGCATGTAAGGTGGTGATGGCGATGATGATGATGATGCAGCATCATCTTCTGATCGTCGATGTCGTCGTCTCATCACCATGGTCTTTCTTTTAACGATGTGAACCCGTCTCAGGTTGGGAGACTCTCTGTGTCTGTTCAGTTCACACATGGGACCTCCCCAATTCAACGGACAGAAGCAACGACAGTACCCGAAGATGGATCTGGGCATGATGAGAGTTCCTCCGTGCAGACAGCTGTGAGTGTTATAACATCTCATACCTTCCGGTATGGACATGGCAAGACCGCTCGATGCTAATGATAATACAACCAAGAGCGTCGTCGTTAAAATCATCATATTAGACGTCATTATTATTATTATTATTATTATTATTATTCTCAAAATTCAAAAAGGAGAATGGGGGGAGGATGAGATAAATTAATAAAACAAAAACTATATAATAATAATGTTACAAATATGACTCATGTCCAAAAAAAATCATCGGACGTGGGTCGTATTTGTAATTTTACTATATATACATAACTGGTTATTTTTAACTTATCATAATTTTACTATATATAACTCATAAATCAATCAATCAATCATGTATAGTATTGTAAAATCATCGAGCGTGGGTCGTATTTGTAATTTTACTATATATACATAACTGGTTATTTTTTAACTTATCATAACTATAAATCATGTATAGTATTGTAAAATCATCGGGCGTGGGTCGTATTTGTAATTTTACTATATATACATAACTGGTTTATTTTTAAATGAATCATCGGACGTGGGTCGTATTTGTAATTCTAACATCATCACCATCATCTGTCAAGGGTTGTATTTTGTCAGCTTGTTTTTTTTTAAGTAACTTAAGCATCGAATGAAAAAAGTTACTTAAAAAAAAACCCCAATCAATCAAACAAAGCCGCCGAACGTTTTGAGTCTTCAGATTAACAAAAGAAGATGATAAATTAAAATTTTACTATATTTTTTATTAAGGAAAAACCATACACACACATACACATTGCAAAGAATTAAACACATTTTACAATAATAGATACCTCAACATGATATTAAAAAAATACAATCCTTTCACGCCTCACACACTGTCATTTATTACCCTTGAAAAGGGGATACCATTGAGAGAGAGAAACTCACACACGTCCATTCGCACAAAATTTTTTAAAATGAATGACAATTAAAATTTTTTATTTTCCTTTTATACTCCCGGAAAAATAAAAACTCCTACGCAATAAATTTTTGATGAAACAATTTTATTGTTTGGTCTAATTTTTGATGAAACAATAAAATGTCTTGAAACAATAAAATATAAACTCTCTTACACACACACACTCACAACCCGTGTACCGAACTTGTTGTAAGGATTAAAAAAACATACAATTTACATACAATTACAACAACATTTTACAGACAAGTCACAGACGGATCGTCTTCGTCGGGTCTCGGACGAAATGGGGGTAATTGTTTTTTTTTATCAATGTTCAATATTTTCTTCTCTGCAACAATGTTCGGTGGAACTGTCTTTGCCACCTGTGCCATGGCCACGGGTACGATGGCGTCCGGTGAGATGGCGGGAGGACCGTACGTCGTTGGATCGTCTAACGATATTCCATTGAGTGCCGCTATGCTCTCGAGCCGTTTGACCTTTCCATGCAAGACGGACATGTTTTGACACAACTGTTTGTTAGATTTCCAGAGGGTGTCGTGGACCTTCAAATTTGCCGTTTTCATTTTAGCAATTTGTTTAATTAACATAAAAACGGCATTCTCCGCAGATTCCACCCTTTTTTTATACCAATCATTATTATTATCACCATCATCATCCGTTGGTTGATCGATTACGATGACTTCTTCTTCTTCTTCATTATTATCATTTTCTGGTGGTGGTGGTGGTGGTGCGTGCAGTTCGATATTACACGTATGTTTATCATACTGTTTCAACGTTCCCTTCCAAGTACAATGTCGTTTGGGACAAATCACATTAGCACTAGCCAGAGTTAGTCTACAGTCCTGCAAGTGATGACATCGTTCGTTACTCGTGACCGCTACCACGTTTCTTTCTGACATGCAGACCGGACACACGTGTAATTGATCGTAACACAGAAAACAAAACTTGTGATCGCATTCACGATCATCGGTGCCGTACGGATCCTTCAACACCATCTTGCAACTGGCACACGTGTACTCCGAAAGGTTTATGTGCGGATTGTTTTTAAAGATGGCCATGGGATAGCCACAGGGAGGTGGTTCGTTCTCTCGACGATTATTGATCGGTGGTGGTTGTTTCGAATCGAAAAGGAAATCGGTCGCCATACGAGTCCTGTACTTTTTAGTCTTGTTTCCCATGTTAGAAAATCTTGACATTCCAGGAACAACCTCATCGTCATCTTCGTCGAAACCTACGGGATTCTCGTAAAGACGCCCACCAGGTAAAACGTTACCGTCGTTGGTCGAGAAAAGGAAATTCAAATCATCTGAGTTGTTTTTTTTCTTGCCTCTCTTTCTGCTGTTGTTTAATTTCGGATCGGGTAATGATTCATTACCGGAAGACTCATCGCCGGAAGACTCGTTCGATATGATGGTAATCTCTCCAGTCCTCAAAGCCTCGTTGACCCTTGTCATGTTAACGTCTGCAGTCATTTTGTGGTTTAATTTAATTTTTTTAACAGGCCGCATGATATTCCATGCATAGTAGTAATAATAATCCTTTTTTTTAAAAACAAAAAAAATTTAAAAAAAAGTTGTTTGGGAATTTTTTCCTCCTTTTGATTTGTTTGTTGTGACACCAAAAAATATAACTATTTTCACGAACTTCCTTTCATCGAATATATAGTGGAAAATTATAAAAAACAATATTATTGTCGAAACAATAAAAAAAAAGTTGATAAAATTGTTTCAACAATAAAAAGGTTAATATTATTGTTTCAATATCATAATATTGTTTCGACAATAAAAAGGTTCATAATATTGTTTCAAATCTCATAATATTGTTTCGACAATAAAAGGGTTCATATTATTGTTTCAATCTCATAATATTGTTTCGACAATAAAATTGTTTCGACAATAAAATTGTCCGATTTAACAAAAAGTATATAATGAGTCGAGGTCGCATTCATTCATTCATTCATTCATTCGATATCAACAACAGTGACATGGATTATGTTGATTGATTTAATAACTTTTTTTATTACATCGATAAAAATGGCATCATCATCTCATAACAATAAAAAGGGAGAAGATAACAGACGAAAGGATTTGGATAAGGGACATGCCATTACCGTAAAATGTACCATAGATGATCGGAAATTCACGGAAAAGATTTACTCTTGTAAGGACGAAGGTCCACCAGCACGTCAACCCGAAATCTCTTACACATTAAGAGGTGACATCTCGGCATCCGTTCCGAAATCTGCTCAAGGTTCACACGAGAAGATGAGACATTACTTTTACTATTCGGACGAACCCGGTGAAGGTAAGACTGATCTGCTCAAGGCTGTGAAGAAAAATTGTAACTCTACGACGATAAACACTCGTACCTGGTTCGATCCTGAAGCACAATTTGCTGTCGTCGACGATTTCAATATCTCTCAATGCATACCTTACAGAGCGATGATTGTGAACGGAGAAAAGACCATTCCTCACAACGGGACTCAGGTCGTTACCAGACCCGACATGCAATTCATCATGGCTGGTAACGAGCACTTGTTTGGATGCTTCACGGAAGAAAAGATCTCTTACGTCGACAAAGACACGTCCAGGAAAGTCATACCTTACGACGCCGCCCTGCAGCTGTTGTACAACGTGAATATCGTGAAGATGAACGATGTGTGGGATAACTGTTTGCAACAGGGAGCATTGTATTTACCCACTGACAATAACAATTATCGACGATTCACCACATTCGATTTCACTGTCGAAGACCCACCCGTCAACGTGTTTGATGAAATTAAAAGGAAACGTAATTTCGTATACGATTTCAGAGACGATGAAGAAGATGATGAAGAAGAAGATGATGAAGGCGGGAAGATGGAAATTAGGTACATTAACTGTTTCATAAAATATTTTGCGGATTATTGCTTGACATATAAGGGTTTGATTGGCAATCTTGTCACTAAGCCCTGTTCATCTATGTTTGGGCAATCGTCTTCCATGGACGTGATTAAAAAAAGGAAGAAGCTGCAGCAGCCAAAGAAACCAATATCTGTGCCTTCTAAAAGGAAGAGGAGGCGGATGGAAACAGATGAAAAGGAAGAAGTAGACAGCGATGCTGAGACTACAACGGGAGAAGACGATGATGACGATGGGGAGGATGGGGATGATGAGGTTAAATTAGATACAATGGGATTAGATAAATTCAAATTCTTTAACAAGATTTTATACTGCAGACTAATGAACAATTTGATGAGATACGTTTCTTGGGATAGAAATCGAAAAAGGAAATATCAATTACCAGATGACCGATGGTGTTCTGACGATTGAAAAAAATTGATTTGTAAAAAATTGTTAAATTTAAAAAAAATAAATTGGTTGTTGATTTAAAAAAAAACTCTTCATTTTTCATTTTCATATCCAACACAAAATAAAAAAAAGATTGCAACAACAACAACAATAAAAAAAAGATTGATTCAAACCCCAACACAAAAAATCTGTCTTCCACTTCAACAACAAAAAAATCTTGGTCTTCAAAAAAACCCATCCAAAAGCAAAAAACGAAAAAATTTTTCCTGGCGGAGCCACTTTTTTTAAGACCTTAACTGGAAAAAAAATAAAATAAATAAATTTCCAATTGCCCATGCGAGAGAAAAATCTTGCTTTTGTCTTCCTTTCCCGGAAGTCTCACTGGCTCGTCCTAGTCATTTTTAAGACTTTGATTTTTAAAACTCGCAGCTGAAAATACCCCCCCCTCCCATTGTAAAAATACCCCCCCCTTTTTTTTCAGAATGAATTTTCTTCTTCTGTTGAAGTAAAGATAAGATTTCCTTTTTTTCCCCTGTTGAAGATAAGATTCTTTTTCTTGATGTGAAGTGGAGATTCTTTTTCTGTTGAAGATAAGATTCTTTTTTTTCTTGATGAAGATTCTTTTTTTTTCTTGATGAAGATTCTTTTTTTTCTTGATGTCGAAGTGAAGATTCTTTTTTTCCTTGGTTGAAGATTGATTGATTGATTTAAAGACTAAAAAATTATTAACATATATATTTTATTTATTTTTTTTACAACTACAATAATAAAAAATCAATCAATTTTAAACAGTCCAATAGTTCCTTTGATTCCATACGTGGAATTACTGACATCGTTTAAATCAGTTCCGTTATTTAAAAACTTCATCACATATCTCTTAACGGCCAGTCTAACCAGACTACCTTTGTACATGTATTGGACAGTCAGGCGATATAATGTACTATCGGATCGTTTGGTATCGTCGTAATTCCTAAACATGAATTGACCCTTGTTGGTCAATGGTCGTAGATCGTTAAACACTCCAGATTTAACGTTATCGCTCTGCGTGACAAAATATTTTTTGGTGACCTTCCAGACTTCCGTATCGTCTTCGATATTCCTGACAGACACGTCCGTGTAAATCAGATATAGTCCAGATGCCCGCACGACGATTGTGGATGATTCATTCAACAAAAGGTAAAAGTCCCTTTGCGTTTCACTCAAAGGAATTGACGTGTGTTGATTCAGGTAACGTTTCCAATTAGACATACAGAATCTAGTTCTTGCATCGTTACACGTGTTATACGAATCTCTAGACGTCAACACGATGGAATGTTTCCTATTACTTTCCCTCTCCCCGTACAAAGCATGATTGTAAAACACTAGCGATTTAATCAAGTCACTCAGTGAGCATCTGATCTCATTGTCATTGAAAACTGTTAATTGTTCGTTCCTGATGATGGAACAGTTGAAAGCGAAATGTCTGTCCGGGTCTTCTTCTTCTTTCTCATCCATCGAATTATTATCATCATCGTGAGGATTTAACGTCGATGGATAAGTATCGTAGGTGATCATTAATCCAATCAGCAATAGTACGGCAATCAACATTAGCGATACCATAAACAGGATACACCATAGAAAACACCACATCCTTTTGATTTCTCTAAACGGCACCTGTAAATCATCCGATATCATCACTCTACTGGGAACAGTGGGTGACGGCATCCTTCTGTTGCTGGAAATCGAGATGGGAGGCGGTCTAGAAAATACCAACGGTCTGTTTGTTGCAGAATTACTACTACTACTGGCTGTTGCTGCTGCTGTTGCTGCTGTTGCTGTTGTTGCTGCTGCTGGAGGAGGAGAAGGAAATGGTACTGGAGGCAGAGGTAAGTCATGTAATCTTATACTACCACTCCCGCTACTATCACGGATCGTTGTTCTTCTGCTGCCGCCGCTGTTTGAAGAAGACAGGGGATGCTGTTGCTGCTGTTGAACCGGTGTCATCAACATCATGACGGATTCACTGCCCCAAGATGGAGGAGGAAACTTGAATCTGTTGTTACTACTGCTTCCACGTCGTAAAGTCGAAGAACAGATAGGAGGGGAAGCCGAATATAATCCCTGCGGACTTCCGACTGGTGGTACGGAAGGTAACATTGGTCTCCTCATCATCGAACTCCGTCTATCTGTAGTAGTAGTAGTAGTAGCAGCAGCAGTACTCAGACATGTTTCTTGCTGCCGTAAAAAGTCGTTGCTGTAGCTGTTGTTGGATGGTTGTCCCGTTTCAGAAGAAGAAGATGATGATGACGAAGACATAGGGCGTTGTCTGACAGGTAAATCAAGATATTGATGCAGTGGTGGTGTTGTTGTAGTAGTAGTATTATCGACCTCGCTCATATCCTCATAAGTCTGATTGTTTAAATCCATATTTTTTTATCATCATCATCATCCGTCTATGTGTGAATGGAATGAAAAATATCAAATTGGGCCTGATATATATAACAAAATCTTAAACACCTACACTTTTTTTTAATAAAGCAATAAAACCAATGTTTTTAACAATAATATTGTTTCAGCAATAATATTGTTTCGACAATAATATTGTTTCGACAATAAAAAGTTGATAATATTGTTTCGACAATAAAAAGTTGATAATATTGTTTCGACAATAAAAAGTTGATAATATTGTTTCGACAATAAAAAGTTGATAATATTGTTTCGACAATAAAAAGTTTGATAATATTGTTTCAGCAATAAAAAGTTTTTTTTATTTACTTGGCATGATGAAAGCATATCGTTTTACTTCGTCTACTTCCATCTATGTAATCGACCAACACGGCTCGTTCCTCCTCTTCTGCTGCTGCTATCAACCAGATGTCCTGCGGCGGCGGCGTGAGTGATATTATGTATTTTACTCCTTCTTCATCATCATCATCCTTTATGCAATTTCGTACTATCCAATCGTGTAACTGACATCCTAAATGACTCTGTATGTTCCCGTACGTAATGTCAAACACTTTGAAATTCATGATGATGTCTTCACAGTCGACGTATCGCATCACACCCGAGAGCGTGACGTAATTGTTCGATTTCTTTTGAAACCTGGTAAACACCTCGTCGTACGTTTTGATCCACGATTTTCTATGTAAGAATTCTACTGTTCTGATGCTACTGCTGCTAATGTCTTCGTCTAACATGACGATACCCCGACCACCACCACCACCACATACTGTTCTCCTTTTAATGATAATTCTGCTTCTTTCATCATCATCGTCGTCATCGTCGAACAACATAATTTGTTTTTTTTCCCCCAAAAGAAAAAAAGGGGGGCCGGTTTGATTTGGTTATGTCTCTCTCCTCTTCTTCAAGACAAGTGAGATGAATGAATGAATGATAATGATAATGATATTATATTATATTATATTTCTTTTTTTTTTTCAGGCAAACAATAATTTGTTTTGTTTTTTTTTTAAAAACAGTGAGACGAAGGATATCCCATACCCCGACTCCACACGTGATAGAGCATGTCGTACCTCAGTTGATTCTTAATCGAAAACACTTCTAGCGTCGATGACGCCTCCTTCGCCTCCGCGTTGAATTTAAACAACTCGATCCCTTGGTAATACACGGTCATCATCGAACCGTATTTGACGAACAGATCCACGTCTGAATCGTCCATCACGACATCTACGATATCGTAGGCTCGGGTCATGAGCGACCATCGTCTGTCGTTATATCTACATCTCAATATGACTCGACTCAAAAGGACCAGGCACTTCAATCGGTCCAGCGACGATTCTGCTTCCGCTTCACCCATCGCCTTCATTACTTTCATCTTCCGATTCCTTCTCTCGTATTCTTTAGCGTTTTCGTCAAACAACGTTAACCTGTCGGCGAAACTCATCGTCGGAGGTTGCTGCATCTTTTGTTGGTTTTTTTTCCGACTGACTGACTGACTGACTGACTCTCTTTTTTTTTTCCTATATATATTATACTACTACGCCGCCGCCCCCCTTTTTTTTCTGTGGTATGTGGAATGAAAACAATTATATTGTTTCTCTGGTTTTTTTTTGATTTTTTTTAATTATTGTTTTTGATATAATATTGTTTTTTTCGGTTTGGTTTTTTTCCCCCACAAAGACAAGACAAGACAAGACAAGACAAGAGAGAGAATTGATTTTTATTATTATTATTATTATTATTTTTTTATAATATAATTATATATATATACAATAATATACAATAATGTCACAACGGTCTCGTAAGTCAAATTCAAAATTCAAAATTCAAATTCAAAAAAAAGTTCGTCACACACACACACACACGTTCGTCATTGTTAATCGGGTTCCGGTCCACCCACCTATATTCGTTCGCATCCAATCAATCAATCATCATACCAGACAGTTCCCAAAGAGCAGGCTCCGCGCCAGCATTAAGACAGTCATGGTAATCCATTTTCCTTCACCACGTGATGAACTGTCACTTTTATCAAATCTGTCTGCAACCGGTGTAGACTCCAGTATATAGTTAGTGAAGTTATATTTTGAGTCATTTATTTCAAAACTTTTCCTATCGGTAGTACTGTTACATTTCTCTACATGTTGTAAGGTTCCCAGTCTTATTTTACCACGTGGAGTCATTTGTCCAGAAAATTGTCTATTCCAACCAGTTAAACTAAAAGTTAGCAGTGGATAAGTCAAACATATACTATCGTTTGGGACAGCTCCTAAATGAATTATGATTTGTTTGCTATATATAGAGTTCGTACGTAAGGTAGGAACAATTGCCAGGTTAATCAGATGGCTACAATCAATCGATGTTTTATTAATTTCAGCTGGGTCAATCGTAGTTACTATTGGTGGTTGTGGTTTTAGTGTTACCATTGGTGGTGTAGTCATATCTTGACCTATACATCCTTCGGCATGATGACATATTTCTCCGATCTTACAATTACAAGTCTGTAAACATCTATATCCATATGAATCACTTGGACACAGTTCGTCACATTCTCTACCATGGTAACCTTTAAGACATCGGGTGCATATATACTTGTTTATACTTGAATTGTATACCTTGTGATAATCAGAACAACAATAGTATATACCATCCCCACGCCAACACAATCTGTTGTCCGATACGAAATGATCATAATTCGTTTCAATGCATTTATTGAAATACGGGTATGCTTTAGAGACAGTCAATAATATAGCAAACAGTAGAAGATCCATTGTCAAATGTAATGATGATGATTTGATCTCGCATCTTATTTTATTAAGTTTTTTTTGCGTGGGTGGGTGTATTAACTAAAACAATAATATAACATTTAAGCAATATTTTATTACAATAATATTTTTATATTACAACAATATTTTACAATTTCACAATGTCATTTCACACAAAAATGTTTTTTTTTCTTTTCACACAGTTCCATCAGTTTTTTTGGGTTCTCCACACTCAAAATTGTCTTATGCTCCATTGGTTTGAGGTTCTCCATTATAATAATCATCTGTAATGTTCTTAGCACCATGTGATGGTGGTGATAATTTCTCTTCTTTCTTCCTTTTCTTTTCTTTTGATTCACTCGAATCTGCAATTACCGTTGTGGTTTTTCTTTTTAATCTGCCAAGTTGTTTTAAAAAAAAACCTGGTTTCTTGCTTTTGGCCTGAGCTACTGAGGAGGAAGAAGAAGCAGCAGAAGCAGTAGCAGTAGCATCATTGTTATCCATTCTTAAAAAAATCAATATGCGTTATGAAAGTTTTATTTAAAAAACACAAATATATATACAAATTTTAATGAAACAATATTATTACTATAATTTTTTCATGAAACAATTTTATTGTTTGCACAAAATAATTTTATTGTTCAACACGCGTGATATATCCCCATTCCACGTTTTCTAGCGATGGTGATTTGATCCTCTATTAGAACAGTCATCTTTTCGTGAAGTTCTTCATCAGGAATGCGTAATACACGGCCTTTAATCTGATACAACAGGCAACCCTGGTAGTATATTTTCGCGTCTCCCATGTCAATACTCGGTTTATCATAGGATGATGGAGGACAATCAAGATGAACCATACTATTAGCAGTTGCAGATTCAAATGAAATATCTTCATCTGATATCACATTCATGACAACCGATTGAGCGGATTTATGTTGAAAGAAATATTTAGGTGAGAGCATGCACTCTCTAACAGCGTGCTCAAAACAGTTGTTCAGTCTGAGTAGTATATTTTCTCTAACACGAGGTGTCGAAGATCCATAAACGTGAACTAAAGGTAACGACGACGATGGTGGTGGAGGAGGTAGGAATAATTGGACATTTTTGTTACGACGACCTCTACCATCTCTTCTACTCCCCATACTTGTCGTCGTAATGGTTCCATCATTACTGATAACTGTCCGTAAATTGTCTCCTATTGCTATATGACCACAATCCGTTATATTTATCTCCATTATAAAAATTTTTTTTGCCTTTTGTGAAAAAAAAGTTACCCTTCACTTTATATACTATTATATACTGGGTGGTGTAGTGAAAGCAATAATATTGCTTTCTTAAAAAAATCACAAGATAAAAAGAAAATTTTTTTAAAAAAGTTTTATCAAAGGGGAGATAATCTTTTTATAACAATTTAATATCGAAATGTTTTTTTTTCTCACGTCGATAGCATCGCTCCTCTCCATGATAGCTTGTTTTAATATGTTACCATCAGATCCGGATGTACCATGTCTCTGTTTAAAGGACACGTCTGTACAATCGTTTCAACATACTAAATTATGTTTTGGCGTCCCCCCAACTGTAATTCCAGACACAAGCACCGATGGATGGAAACAACTTAGGATTTGTCTCTATAGAAAATTCTCGTATAAACTAAGCGAATTTAGTTTTTACAACAAAAGGATTTATCGTGGAAGCGAATGTCCAATGCCTACCGACTTAACCAAAGAAGAGGAAACCAGTCTCGATGCGGAACAATTATCCTATTTCATTGACCCTAATAGGTACGGATGTGTATCGAGTTGTTCAAATTCAAATTCTCCTCCGGGAATCATCATGCGAGAATTTAAAGGCGAATGGAAATGTATTCGTCCGTACTTATCTACGAACATTGATACCTCGAACGATTATATTTTTACCAGTCTTCCTTTGGAGAGATCCATCATTGATTTAATGACATTATACTATAGAGGAAATTCATACGAGTTTCAAACCGTAAGTGGCTGCAAACATTGTTATCGAGGAGATGAGTATAAAGGAAATTCGTGTCCTTATCAAAAAATTTTGAATTATTACAGATTCATGTCGGTTAACCAAACGTTGACTAGATTTCCCGGTAAGCCCGATAAATTAACATTTAGCATCGTGGACATAAATCGAAACAATATTTGCGATGTTTTCAACACTCCCACTGGCGAGTTACCCAAATGGTTTGACGTTTTCACGAGCGTTAAAATTGTAACACCGTTGAAAAGAACCGCCCAAGATTTATGTAATTACGTGACGACAACTCTACCACCAGACCCTGACCTAAACGTACGAGGATTTTATCATAAACCCGAATACTACAGTTGCGGATTGGATTGCGAAAAACCCAAAGGAGTTCTCGTTAGAGCAGCTGGAAATAAGTGGGTTTGCATTACAGATCAGGAAAGTACTCATCCCATATACATTTTTACCGACACCGACGAAGAGGCTGTTGTCATATCATTAATGAACGCCACCCAACCCGACAGAGAATATATACTAACTTACTCTCCCAATTTAAACTATCGGTGTAGTAGTTGTATGCAAGGGACAAATTTCAAGCAAACATGTTCCTCATCGGCTATTATCTTTCACAACATGATGTATCAAACGGGATCATTTAGAATCGTAGACAGGAAAACAGACGAATGCATTACTGCAGAAAATGCTCAAATTGCGGCATTAATCAACCTGAATAGCATTGTAGTCATACCCAAAGAAACAGTATTGACTGTGAATCCATATTTTAATGGCTGTAGGACTAACTCAACGATAGAGTTATCGGAAAAGGAAGAGGAACAATTCGATCGAGGATTATCATCGTCACAATCGTCATCGGCATCGATGCCCTCCCCCCAATTGTTGTTACTGTTGATGGTATATTTTTTATATTAAAAAAACAAATAAATTGAAGAAAATTTTTTTTATTGTTTTAATCAAGTTTCCTGTATTTAGCTTCTGAATAGTCAACTCCAGCTTTTATTTTTATTGCTGTAACGGCTGAAGAAACCGCCAGAAAACATAATGTTATAGCTTCTTCCGCACCAGAGATCTTGTTAAATTCATACAAGGCAGATATTCCGTATACGATCAGAACTATGTACGGTAAGAAAATCGAATACGAATACGTTCTGAATACAAGAAAGTCGTATGTAGCCATCATAATTAAAAATATAGTAGAAAATCCTGAATACATTGCAATGTCAGCTACTCGATTGAGATTTGCGTCGTCTAACGTATAGACACGTAAACCATATCCGATTGTTATCATTACAGTCGTTGCCACTATCCCCCAGATAAAATTCAGTTTACCGGTCACATTGATTTTAGCAAACCAATCACTTCTTATTTCTGCGGTATATTTATCTGCCAGGTTATCCACGTTTTTTCCAAATACAACCTCGGCTTCTTCCTCATCATCTCCGCTATCTTCGGAATATTGTTTTGATCGTGTAAACGACGCAAACGCTCTTCTCACATTCTGTATCTTTGATTGGCCCTCTAGAGGCTGAAATTCATCGGTGTTAAAACAGTCGTGTATGACGCATTGAGTATATATAATCTTGTAGCTCATTATATATACAATCCCAAACAGCGAAGAGATTATCATGAGTATCAAGGTTACAATCAAGCCAACTCCTTCCATTTTGTCTGGTTCCATTTTTGTACTGATGTCATAAATGCAGTCGATGAATATGGGTAATAATAGAAAGGGGGTGGTTACCGCCGAAAATGTATTTTCGCCCTTAGCCACCTTTTCCGATTTGCAAAAATTGTATATGTAAATAATCAGTCCAATTGCTGATATCACAACTGTCCATACATTAACGATAATCGTTTTGAAATACATGGAATTTGACGTCATGATTATTATTTTATTACTCTTCTCCTTTATCTGTTTCTTTTAATTGTCGCGGTGTTAACGTCAATTTTAATATCTCTAAATATTTTACTATAAATACGTGGCTGTCCCCGTATTACAATTGCCGAAGGTAATTCGCAAAAAAATAATTGTAAAAATTTCCAAGCATTACTTGCTATGGGATAAACCAACGTAACACAGTTATTAATTTTCCTATATGTGTACGACACTCGCATATAGTACGACGTTTCGGGAATAGAATTTACCTGCCAATAAGGAATGATCGCCGTAGATGTTTGGCTTTTTTTAATTAATACTTTCTGATTGTAATCCACAATTGAACGTAAACCATTGTACGAAGTGTAAAGGTTAAAATCTTTACTTGTTTGGTTAATGCCTTCTAGGTTAAACTCGAAACGGATTGTTCCTTTAAAAAAAATATTTAAATTCTCGATTAATAATAATACTTCTCGATCATTCTCTTTTGAATTGTCATCGTGTGATAAAATAAATACGACAATTGCCCTATCTGCCATGGGTAATAAATCAATCTCGTCACCAATAAAGGAAAATAACGACGATGATCAAGATAGTTCACTCATTTATCACGTTGACTTACAATTACATTTGTTGTGCGATGATGCATTTAATTTATCAAAATATATAATTAATAACCCATTTGATAATGTTGGAATAAGATTGATGCAACACATGGACGTTTCTGTGATTAATGACAATTTAATCCTGACGGGTTTAATGTTCGACGACGTTATATTTCAAAAGACAGAATTCGTGGTGCCCATAATAGGACTAGACGATGAATTTTTAATTTTAAAGAATAGCTGTGTTTTTTTCAGTTCAAATTATTGTCAACACGAAATTTTCAATTCGTTGTTACAAGAAGAAGACCCCGTTATTTACAGTTATCAACTAGTCGTATATAAAGATTTCGTTAAGGTATCTTGTGTGACTAACAAAAAAAATGTTTTTCAATTAGACGCGTGGAAGTTATTTGGATTCGCGTTACCATTTATGATCTGGAGACGATTATTTAATCATTTATTTAAAATCGATACAATGATTGTTACCATCAAAGGATTAGAAAATACAGCCTTCGTCGATAACGATTTATACTCTTATAAATTCGTTTTGTACATTCGCAAATATTATCATTATTTGATTTGATTTGATTTTTAGAAGAAGGAGAAAATTTATTTTTTGTAAAAAAAAAATTTAAATCATGTCGTGGATTAATCTGTTAGTGATATTCTTGTCTCATGGCATCGCACTCGGTCATGACGAGCCAACCTTTGCAAACCCTCAAGAATATATGTGTGGGTCAAATAAAACCATTGCAGACAAAGTGAGAGGTTACGTAATGGTTTATCAAGCGATAACAAAAATTCCTCAGAAATGTATACTGATACGAAGATGGGATAGTGGAACGAGCGGTGATTTTGATTTTTCGTCAAATACATCTTCAGGATACGAAGGTGGACAATTGTTAGTTGTTCACCACACACAAACCGAGAATCTCATCCTACAATATCCTTGGCATCTCAGCCCTCCAAAACAAACACTGGTACTATTATATAGCCATTCATCAGCATCGCGTTGTCATCATAAAGCAATTCCCAATCAACCGTATTGTTATAATATGACAACAAAACGAGTTTCTAAATGTATGGACACCGAAGTAGACCAAGGCAGCATGAGTGTTTTGTACGAATTACCAGAAAACACATGGACCGTATACAAAATAGATCGTGCGATAAGACAGACAAATCTTACTACGGCAAAGATGTATCCACCTTACCCTTCGGGATCAATTACCAAACAGAACAACTCAATGATAATCGAATCATTAGCTTTTAACATAGATTCGTTTTTACATGCCTGTGCATTTACAACCATAGACACGTCTGCAGCGGATTCCATTATTCAGTCATCAAACACGATTATGTTGTTAAACTTTGCATCAGTGGTTTACTTGTATTTTTGTTTGATGTAATAAAAATAATAATAAATCGATTTTATAATAATTTTTTTATTATAACACTTACTCAGTAGTAGTAATAACATGAAATGAAAATTAACTCGTTTTCTTCTTCTTCTTCTTCTTACTTTGCAAATCAAACAGTTTTAGTACGTTCTTAAGTTTTTTCTTTCGCAGTTTATCCGGACGGATAGCTGCTCTAAAAATCGCCTTCACAAGTTTTGGATCAAATTTCTTGATGATTTCTATTTTCTCTAAAAATTCGAAACACTTATCTCCAACACGTGATAATTGTAGCGAGCTTGTTTCGGAATATTTCCGTCTGAATGTCCCGTATAACCGAGCCCAATCACTATAATTTCCAATTTTAGTCCTACGATATTTTTCCTGTGCTGTCATTTTGGATTGTTCATGTGTATCATTTTGGTCTGTGTCAGTAGAAAGTTCTCCTTCTTCTCGCATTTTAACAATATGTATTTCACCATCATTAACTTTTTCATGGATATCGAGTGTTATTCCTTCGTTATATGACTTCCGTTCTTCATCATCAACAATAAACAAGTCATCATCAAATGACTCATCACCGCTGTAATCGTTCATTATAATGTGGTCAAAAAATCCATGTTACATGGTTTTTAAAGGAAATTAAGTGAAACAATAAAATTGTTTTGACAATAATATTGTTTCATCAATAAAATTGTTTCAAACAATGTAAAATTGTTTCGATGAAATGCATAAAAGCAGAATGTGGTTTTAAGTTAACCATCATAACCACAAACATTCCATTCGAGATGAATTTTTTTAATGTAAGTATTATATATCATTATAATACAAACTGGAGATGTATTTAATTTTTTTTAAAAAAATATTATTAAAATTTTTCCTTTCTTTTTTTCAGTTGTTCCTGTTTGCTTCCGTGTTATATGTTGTATATAATTCAACAATGCCTTTAGTTGCTGCTCTACCATTTTCACGTGAAGGACCCGAGAACCGTATGAGATTGCATGTACTGGAAAGATTACGTTATCGTATCAGACCCTCGGCGGAATCTTTGAAACGAAAAGTTGGGATTTTTATCCCCGACTGGGCTAAACCATATTTAGATGCTGCACCGATAATGAATGGATTTCCTAATATGTCTGAACCGTGTATTGAAGTGAGCGATTGTTTTGAAGCAGACTGCGACTCGCTTAAAACATTAATGAGATTCATTACTGACCAAACCTCTTCGGTTTATAATGCTGATATAGCAAAGATAACGGCAGAATTGTATGTAATTAGCGATCACATGGGTTGTGATACTGTGACAATCATAACAATACCTTTATCCGTATTTCAAGAAAAGGACTCTAATTATAGAATTGTGAAAGACATTGTAGGATATATAGATGCATTGGAATTACGTTACTCAAGTATGTAATTAAAAATAATAATAATAATAAAAAACAGAAAAAATTTTATTTTACTTTATTATTTTTCATACAGAAGAAACAGTTTTTGCATATACAGTAGGTTGTGGTGCTTTCTTTTTTTTCAATCGTTCGTAATCTTCATCATAGATGGTCGAATCTCTCTTTTGAATTGCATCCCTTGCAGCCATAGATGGAGCCATTTGATGAAAATACACTTGATTGGTTACTTTGTGCGAAATGTTGTTTAACGTCAACAGGATGTATATTAGTATAATTATGAATATGATTGACACGAAAACTTCTAAACAACTTAAAATGAAATCCACATGATATCGATCAATTAATGTGAGTATAAAATCTGTTGCAGTTTTATCTTCCATGTTATTACTATCGGTATCGTTTCCATTAACGGTAATACCCAGAGAACGACTGTTTTTTTGCAGCATCATGATTGATTAATTATTCCAATAGATTATAATTTTAAAAGGCGAAAGAAAAAAAAACCTCTAATATTTTTATTTTTTAAACTGTTGTGATGCAAGGTATATTGGGACAATCTCCTTTATCGCATATGTACATCGTACAGACGAATACTAGGTTCGATTCTGGAATGCCATTAATCAGAGTTCTAAACATATTAAATTTTGAAGTGAATGATCCCACGGAAGGATCATTAATAAAATTTGACATAGGTGTTTTGGCACATCCGTATTCGACGATAAGATGACTGTTGACATAACAGTTTAATGGAACAAAATCAAAATCTCTCCTGTAAATAGGATCCATTGTTATTGTTAACGCAACAGGGGTCTTTACTTGAATGCCATTTGTGACGATTTGAAGTGGATCGTCTTGCATATGTAAAAACATTAAAGCCTTTACTGTGGTAAGAAATGGTTGGTTATCTCTTTTTTCCAAATCGGATATTACATCAATGTTTGTGAGTTCCAACTGAGTATCGATTGATTGGCATTTCATCAATATAACAAAATCTTCTCCCACGTTAACGTGTTCATTATGACGCACTTCAATTTGAAAAGTTGAAGAATATATTAGTCCGCACACAGACATATTTATCTTAACGTTGTTTCCGCCACCAAGATTTATTTGAAAACTGCATTCTGGATTTAATTCCTGACCGACCAAACTAAGGTAATGTTGATTGTAAGAGGCGGGAACCTTTAAATGAATTTCGTCATTTAAACAAGATAACAATAAGATTTTGGTTTGAGGAGATAAATGAACGAAAAGATAAATCACTTCCGCAGCTCCATTCGTATTGACAACTTTGAATTCTTCGAAATAAGTAAAGCCGTTCACTTCGACAACCAGTAATGCCTTTGAGTCGGCAGCCGGATAAATAGCCGGCGTAAGTGTTATGGTTCCATCTAGACTTTTTAAAACCAAATTAGCAGCTTTGATTTCGGTAATGTCTCCCGTAGCAATAAAAAAAAGATGTGTTGGATCAGGTGCATTGTTTACAACTACAATGTTTGAGTTATTCACCCCTGGAGCATTTCTTTGTAGATCTATCTCGACCGTTATTACAGCGGTTGAGATACCAACCATGCAGGCGATCCCGAATAGAGAAATAAAACTGAGCATATTAATTATTTATCTTTTTTTTGATTTCATAAAAATTAATGTTATATTTATTTTTTCCCCCCATTATAAATTAATAATGTCAACCTGTGAGCAATCAATGGGAATCTTACTCGGTATGCTGTTATTGACAACAGTAACCTTTTCACAACAACTGTATATGTGCCGCATATTTAATCAATATGTACATTTGACGTTCAATCGACAAGAAACGGGTATTATCGAAGGATGGAATACTGTAACGAACGAATTAAGTTGCGAAGGCAACATTGATTCCAGTATTCAGGCTGTGTGCAGATTAAACGACAAGGCGTCTGGTTATTATTATAAAAAATATTTAACGGGATTCATGATAAAACTGTATGATAAAACATCACGAAGCGAGCTTACCATCATCAATGGAGACCTTTGTCAACATGAAATCATGGAAAATCCACCTTCATACGTGATTGTTAACGACGATGATGATAATAGCAAAATTTTAGATTTATCTTATAACAGTCAAAATAATTTTTTAGCTAATATTAACTCAACTCTGATTTTAACAGAAGAAGCAGATGATGACGAAGTCGATGAATGCATAAACAAAAAATGTTATGATCAACATACTACCATATCAATTGTAATAACAATATCAGCCTTAGTGGTATTTGTCATGCTGCAAATTATCGTAATAATAATTTGCAAGCAATAAAATTGTTTGCATTATAATTTTAATATATAATATAGCTCTCTCTCTTTCTTTCTACAGAAAGAGGAAAAAATATGGACGATATTAATAAAAATTGGTACTCTGAATATGTTACATATTTGAAAACTCATTATCACGATCGACAAAAAGTACATGGTAATATTAATCCACTGACGATAACGAGATATTCCGAAAATAATAATTGTGACCAGCCGCTGGTTCATGATGCTACCAACGACGTTCCATTTAGACATCCCGAAATATTAAAAACCGGTATAGCAATAGAACCGAAACACGATTTTTACGCTTTATTTACAACTGCAGTGTATTTGCTCGTCTCGTGTAAGATTTTTAATTCGCCCGAATGTCCTATCGATAATCAACAGAGTTTATTTTTCAAGATAGATTTATTTATGCAACAGGGAGAGTTAAAACTGTTGCCAGAAGAAAATAAATCTATACTTATTTACTTGTGGATGTTAACAAACGGCACTATATTATTATAAAAAAAATCATGTCGACTGTAAATGACGCACGGATTTTACTAAATTTCATAAAGCCATGCATAGTGGAAGGAACTGGAGAGGATGGCTCATATCCGATATTGGAGACGTCATTTAAAAAATATTTTAAATACGAACTGTTCATCGATGCCGAAAACGACGACGGAGTGTGGTTTAAAAGTAAAGGATTTATCAACGTTAAAGCAAAAAATACGATAACGGGGGAACTGGCCTTGATTAAATTCAGTACAAATCCCAAGCTTGATATGACAATTATTGCCGACATTATGAAACGATATGAAGACATAAGTTCGTTTCAGAAAGTAATACATTGGGAAAAGTCTTACATTATATGTCCGTGGAACGGCATGGCATTGAGTTCAATAAATACACAACAGAAAAGATCAACCACAGTGGCCCTAGCCATGTTTTTGCAAGTAATCAAAGGGATTAAAATAGGGGCCCCTCTGTTTGCACCTCTGTCTAGTATATTATTGGATGAAGAAAGGGAAAGTCAATTAACTCTATCTGGTGTAATGGAAGACGGATACGAAGAAGATTTGCGATTAAATGGTCCAGCCTTGTGTAATCTACTGTTGCTATTTATTAACGGCTGCGCTTATACTGGATATTCGACAAAACGGTTTAGAGAGGTGTTTGATTGCAAAATTGCCATATTACTTGAAACACTACAAGAATTTGACGATGTAGTAAACCTGCCTTCGTTGTACGAAACAGTAAAGGAAATTTATGAATCATATGAAAGAAACGAGAGGGATCCCATCGATCAACAGATTAGTAGAATCTACACCGGGGAGTATAACGAAAGTGGTATCCAACCGTTCAAGGCTGGATACAATGATGAATTTATTGTCTTGGAATCACAAGAGGAAAATGAATCAATCGTTGTGTCAACTAAAACAAAGGCAATCAAAAGGATATCACCCGCTTGTACTATGACATTACGAACGGCTATTGACATTATGGACTTGTCTATTGCTGAAAGATTATGCATCTTTAGGAAAATGATTAGTCAAAATCAAAGGTTTTGTCCATCTAACTTCCTGTCGTCGTATTTAATTTCTAATTGTTGTCAACCAAACATGCAGGTTGTGTGTTTGTTTGAAGAAGAAAAAGGTGCTATTCCATCAAAAAAAAGGTATGAGGGAAAAGTAGAATGCGTGAACATGATTGAGGGAAAAGTAGAATGCGTGACCATGCTTAAAAAATTATTTTATAATTTGAATGTGGACATAGATTATAATCGGTTGGAGGTCATTCATGCGAAGATGCCAGACACGGGAGAATTTGTAAACAAAATTGAGAGAATGATAGAGGTGCAAAAGAGATTCGAAATGGGCATTCATTCAGTACGCGACAAGAATACAATGTAACTTTTTATTGAACAAAATTATTTTTTGTAAAAAATGTTGCATTCTTGAAATATATACTATAGTTTTCAAGAGAAAAATTTTTGTATAAATGTCTAGATAACGGAATTCCACCAGGAATTCTATTTCGTTTGAATCGACAGATGCTGTCTAAAATATGTAAAACCACGTCTGTAATGTCGTGTGAAATTATTTTCATATGTTTAATAAACGTCTCTCTTACTAAACGTTGACCATTATTTATTCCTTTAAGAGACTGTACGAATCCTAGTTTATGCTGTTCAAACCTGAATGCCCAATTACATATCAATGTGAATAGTCCAGGGAAACACTGTAATACCGTAAAGCATCCGGTTCCTTCTTCGAACGCCCGTTTAAAGTTGCCATCTATCTTGTTTGATATCGTATTCGGGAATATTGCTTCGATGAAAAATACCAAAGTTAACAACAACACCTCACTAACCATAAAAGGTAAAATGTCCTGGGCCACGTCATCTAATAAAAGTGCGTTCATAGGGTTGTTATAGTTAAAGATTTGATTAGGATTAAGGTAATTAAATAACTTGTTGTCTTTATTACCAAAAAACTCGCTAAACTCGAACGTTAACAGGTTATCTTGATTCAAATCTCCATAATTTGCTGTCGTCACGAGAATTTTAAAGTCCTGTAGAGTTTGTATGGTGTTGGCTTTTTTAAAACATGCGAACGCCATTGACAACGGATTATTGGTTCCTTTACCGATCGAATTGACTAAACTAGCCAACTTATTAAGCGATAGGGTTATGTCCGCAATGTATTTGTGTTGTTGTTCCAAAGGTTGCGATCTAACCAGTCCCGGAAAGCAATGTTTGTAGATGTGTTCCAAGTGCTTCATGTTAAACGATACGATTCCTTGAGACTGAACGGCTCGACGTTCTCCGGTAGGTAATATGCTAATCTCGGTCATTTTAATCGGTTTTCCCATCCATTCCAAATTAGTGGGTCTATTGTTATGATTGAAGAAATCTCGCTTAATTATGGTTTTAACAAATTTAGCGGAAGCTTTCGTTATCCCTCGTCGAATAATCACCTCTTTCTCGAGGTCTCTTTTCATTATAACGTCTCGAACAATATTATTACTGTGTACTCCTCCCGCCGTGGTGGGCGTTGGATTCCAATAGCTTGGAGGTGGTTGATATCTTCTTAATACCATATTATATTCCTCATATGGATTTTTTTTACGTCTGACCATAAGTGGTGATATGTTATCAACTAAGTAATCGATTTTAGTATCTTCTATTTTCATGAGATTCCCTAACGTATCTCTAACGGAATTTTGAATCGTTTGAAACACTGTGAAGTTTAAAAAATCAGACAATGCCGCGATTGTACGTTTAACGGTTATGGACGTGATGGCGTTATTAAATAAACCGTTGGTATTGTTTTGTTCGGGAATGAAAAATCCTCTTTCCGTAGAAAATACACCAAAGTTTGATTCGTCGTCACTCGGATAATGGGGCTCATCACCACTAACTATGCCATCGCTACTACCCTCGCTACTGTAAAAGGGGAAGTCTTCATCTGTTTCCATTTTATGTGTTGCTTCTTCTTCTTCTTCTGTACCCATTCTCCTTCTTTCATTATTTCTTCTTTCATTTTCATCCCGTTGACTTCTTCTTTCATTATTTTCATCCCGTTGACTTCTTCTTCGTTCATTATCGTGGTATCGTTTACTTCTTCTAGCTTTTCGTGGTCTCTCCTGTCTTCTTCTCGGAGGAGGTGACCGCCTCCATTTATCAGAACGTGTTTTATATCTGCCAGTTGCGGGTATTTCTCCTCCTCGTTTTTTATTAGTAGGTGGAGGGGTGTAAGGTTCTGGTTTAGGAGGAGGTGGAGGTTCAGGTGTTGATGGTCGAGCTTCATTAGGATTTTCTGTAATTCTATTAGATCTCAACTGGAATTCGATAAGCTCCCCACCCTCAATTATGTATTTCGTTAAGATCTTAACGAATTCCGCAATTAATGTATTTAATTTTAACGGTAAATCGACTAATACCTTATCGTATATCATGCAAGCGTTATGTGCCGTGGCAGCTGCTACAAATCCGCATTTTGACGTCTGACCCTGATTCATGACCATTCGTTGTTCAATTTGTAATGCTCTTCTTTTATCATCTCGATAATAAAAGCGAACAAGCCTTTCCATATCTTTGCTAATGGTTCTATCCGACAGAGAGTTGTAAACGAACACCTTGTTATAAATTTTATGCGATACAACGAAATGGTTATTTGTGTAATGAATCTGCACCGCTACATCTTCTTGAATGCCGGGTCTAAACAACGTATTGTGCAATGTGCTCGTAACGGGAAATAAACCACCGATCCTTTGGTGATATTTTATTCGTAAGGCTTCGATGTATGCGTCCAATAATATGATGGACATATCTGTGTCTTCCGTTAAAGGCATGTCTCCAATGAGAATGTTTACCTCCTCGGGACTCATGATTAAGATATTTTAATCCAAGGTAATGAGAATTTTGCTGTAAAATCGCTGGGATTGAAATGATGGGTGAAATAAATACTCAGTAACACGGCAATGACTAAATCGTCGGACCCTTGCTCCGTTTTAAGTTTACCGTGATATGTACGCTTCACCGGTATCCATCTAAACGTTCGACACTGTGTTAAAAAATACTGAACGGGATGTATGTCTTTACACGAAATAAAGCTACTGACTTTGACCTGCTTCTTGTTAAATCTGGCTAGCGATTCCTGCACGATGTATCGTTTATCGTATTTCATCGAATATCCAGGGATTAGCATATCACGATTTTTCAAATCGTCCTCCTTTTGATTAGTTTTATAGTACATGTAACAGTTACAGTTTTTCGTCTTCCATATCTTTTCCATCATTTTGTAAATAATAGCAACGTTTGCTACGTTACCGTTATTTTCTATGGCTAGAAAGAAATTTTTGGCCGAACGAATGTAATGACGGATCTCGATGACACAAGACAGAATCATGTCCCTTATTATCTCATTGGTCAGATATAATTTTTCCATGGCGATAAATTGATGGTTCATGTAGTAAATTACTGTTTCGGAGTTGTCGTTGATACCTGTACAAGCAATGCCAACACCGGAAATCGTCGATCCACAATATGCCGGATCGACGTAAATGAAAAAATCCCTGCATTCGGTGGAAAAAGAGAGAAAATCACTGCTTTTATAGAACGAATAAAAAGTAGGTGAGAATGCACTCGTGGTTGAATCATAACTCACTTGGTTCATGGCTTGAATAAAATCATCTTCTCGAATTATACCTAATTCGCTGTTGTAACACGTCGTACTACACGTCATTATTTCTGTCAGGGTCTTATTGGCATGGGTGAACGTAATATGTCTAGGTTTGTAAAAAATCATGTTTACGCATCCGTCTTGACTAGAACTGTACTTGTAATGATTTGTTTCACCGCAAAAATAGTTTACGTGATAAAAGTTAATTCCGCTTTCTTCTTGTGCCAGCTTTGTCATAAATTGAATCAGCAAATCACGAGATTCGGGAGTGGGACTCGATAGCAAACCCACCTTACACATTTTCTTTTGACCCAACGCTAAAATGCTGTTAAACCTGTTATGATTAATGCACATGGTCTCGTCAACTATACACAATTGAGGATCGGGCCCCCTCAACGAATTATCATTATGTGCGCTTACACATACCAACAGCGAATCTCCTTTATTCTCGTCTCGGTAACTTATGCTAACGTTATCAGTCGTTGGATATGATATCCGCATGGAACCGTATTCAAAATTATGTACCCAAAAATCGACGTAAGCCACAATTTTCTTTTTGGTATTGGTAATAATATTTTTCGATTGCGCTATTGCCAACACCGTTAAATTAGGGAACGATACCAGGAACGCAGCTATAACAGCGTAAATAATTAAAGTTTTACCATGCCTACGTGGTATGATCGACACATAATGTTTTTTTGTGTACATTCGAATAACGTGTTCAATCATGATAGAAGTAAAAGCAAAATACGGCTTCATTGCTGTTATGAATAAGTGTAGCACACCAGGATCATTTTCGTTAATGTAAAAGAATAAATGTTCATACAAAATAGACAATTGAAACGGTTCAAACAGGTATCCTTCCTTTCTCATGATTTCTACAGCAACCAATACGCACTTCTTATACTTTGTCATTTTAACTAAACACTCGGAAATGTATCGAGCTATTTCTTGCGAAAATTCCGGATCTGGTTGTACAACATTATATTCTGTGGTATTATTACCAAACAGAAAATCGTCGTCGTCGTCGTCATCGTCGTTGGATACATACGGGTTATATTTGGTTTTATTTCGATACCTATCATCTGGTCGATCGTTTAACATACGCACCCACAGGTATTGTTCGTACGAATCCTTTATCGTTTTTATATTACTATCCACGTACGTTAAATGACCCCACAGATTATCATTGTTTGCTTCTCCATCATCATTAATCGAGAATTCTATTTTAAATGTACATTTATTTTCCGTAGTAATAAACATTGTTGAAACAATAAAATTGTTTCTTTTTTTTAAAAAAAATATATTAAAGATGTTCGCACACATCAATATTTACATAATTAATAAAAAAAGTCATGGTAAAGTTTCCATCATGGGATATTTACATTTTAAGGTTTTATTCGTTTACACACTGGCCTCACGCAGATTGGATAAGTTGCGAAGCAATGGCGAAATCTGGATTTTTTCTGCCTCCTCAAACGCAGGCCGATATTTATAAAGACAAAGTTTACTGTTTTCATTGTGGAATATCGTATGAACGGTGGCAGTGTCAAGATATTCCAGATGTAATACATGCTAATAAAAGTCCTAAATGCGGACACATTTTAGCCTTAAAGGGACCAGAGTTTATTGCTAGAGCTGTTAAATTAGTAAAGGGAGAATTTTCTATTGGAGATCCGATGAAGCTGTTACCAAATGGAAAATTTGTAACAGAAGAAGAAGAAAAAAATCCTTTAATTACAGAATCCGCGAGAATAGTTATTAGTCACGGATACCCGCCTGAAAGGGTTAGAGTGGTAGTAGAAAAGGTTGTACGAGAACACAAGGGGGATTGGAGAGGATTTAACATCAAAATGATTTTAGAGGAAATGAAAAGATTAGATAAAAGGGAAGCAGATGAACAGAAACAGCAATTATTAGGTGCGACTGCTGCACCCTCGAGAGATGAAGAGACTACTAAACCAAAGCAAATTCAACCATTAATTTGTAAAATTTGTATGAACGCTGATTTATGCATGTTATTTCAACCATGTGGACATGCAAAGACATGCGAAGACTGTGCAAGGTCACTTAAATTTTGTCCCATGTGCAAAGTATACATTTCAAACAAAATAAAAATATATTTATGAAAGTATTGATTTAATTTTTTTTTATTCATCCAACTGGTGCATTTATTATTTTTTATAATGAGACTAACAGCAATAATACTAGTAATAATACTAATGGTTATCACGAAAGTGATATTATCTGTATCAAAAAAAATTATCTTTGTATTAATGGCAACACTTATAATTCAAACAATTATTACTCAACTTTCGATTTTGTGAAATTAAAAAACCCCGACACCTATTATTAATTTATTTATTTATTTATAAATAAAGGGAATTTTGAGTATGTTTATTTTTAAATATTTTTTAAAACAAAAAAATGTACATCGTAACGGTCTTACCCCTGTTGATTTATGTCGTCGCCGCCGCCGATACATCATTTTACCTTAATCCCAATGTGTTTCAATGCAGAGATTCGCAATCGATATGTGGTACAGGAACAATTGGATTTATTATACGAGAAAATAATAATTTATTCAGATGCGTCAGTACATCACATGCTATTTTAACAATTCCAACCATTTTCGAGACGATTGAATTTGTCGTTTCGTCTTTAGCAATAGAGGGGGCTATAACGGAAATAATGGCTGATTATTATCCGGTTCAAACATATGAAATGTTAACTAGTGAAGGTTGTAGAATTTGCATGAAAGGTAGCCAATTTTTAGGTAACGAATGCAAAGGGGATCACTTGAAACTCATAGATGAAAATAAGAGAACTTCACATTTGAATGGAAACGAAGAAATTTATGTGCATCGAATAGGATTAATTATTAATAATCAGCCCGTATGTAAAAAAATCATACAAACAAATAATGAATCATTTCCTTATTGGTGGCTTCCACATATACATACCTTAGAAGTAAACCAAGCATCATATAATATTAAACCTTTAAACGAATGCTTGAATTTAACTAGTACATCAACTTCAACTACACCAGTGCCAGCTCCAGCAATTGCAGGATACTATTACGACCCCTCCAAATATAAATGTGGAATGAGTTGTACAGAACCCAAAGGTTACATCGTTAAAACAGCCGATGCACCATGGACATGTATAACTGAAAGGGGCGATCAACAAGATACACCATACGAATTTACAACCCAAAATGACCAAGCGATCATTAGACACTTAATGTTTACGGAGAGGCCCACGGAGCAATATATCATGTCGTATAATGACACGAAAATCAGATGTATCAGTTGTATGAGAGGAAAAACCCATCTGTTCGAAAACTGTTTATCGTCTGCTATTGTTTGGCATGCCAAACAAGGTTACTATAGAATTGTAAACACTATCACGAAAGAATGCATCCCAGATTTAGAAGTATACAAAGTTATAATCGATCGAAATGCTGTTATAAATGTACCAAGAGATTCTGAGAGTCTTTTACTTCAGGCATGTCCTGTTGCCAAATCGTTAGCAAATATTGTAATCACGTCGTCTCATAATGTATTTTTTTTAAGTTTGTTGTTATTATTATTGTTAAAAGAATGAAATTAAAAACTTTTAAATTTATTATTTTTTATTTTTTCAAATCACATAGACTACAGTTGATTGAGTTCATATTCGTCAAAAGGTTCATTCATAATGAATTTTGGATCGAAGGCATAAGACATCATGGCTCTTCTGTTTTGATAATTTTCTGTCTAAGATCTTTCAGTTCCAATTCTAATTCGGCAACTTTATCCTCAAGCGACGTTGTTCTCTTTTCTATCAAATCACATTGTCTTCCCAACACTTCCCAATTTTGTTCGGTCGAATTATATCTCCTACAATGTCAAAGTTAGTTTTATTTTCCGCAGAGTAGTTCTTCAGCGAGGCAAGTAATACGTCGACTTTTTCTTCACAAGAGCGAAGTATCTTTTTGTATTTATTGTATTGATTACAATCATCCGCCCCGTCATTTGAAGAGTCTATTTTTTCCGGTTGTTGCTGTTGTTGTTTCTTCCCTCTTATGGTTTTAGATATAACATGCACATCGGCAGGATCTTTTATTTCCTTATAGTTTAATGTTAGTTCAACAGATTGAACGTCGGAATCACCTTCTAATACGTCTCGTATAAAATCTGTGTATTCTTGAATCATTTTGGAACTATGACTTAAAATTTCCATTTACACGTTTTTATAATTTGAATTTGATGAAACAATATTATTGCTTTAATTGAAACAATAATATATAACATTATTGTCTTATTATTATTTTATAATATTGTGTCGTCATTTTTAAAAATTGAAACAATAATATTGTCTCCTTTTTTTTGCCATTATTTGTTAAACTTGGAAATAAAAATCAAAACGTAAACGGAAAATTACTTTTACAATGGCTCATTTTTATTACCAAGAGTATATTGACATATTACCTCGGTCACAAATGTATGACATTTCTTATGCACAACAGAAAAATATCCGGTACAATTATACATCAAAATTACTTGAATTTAACAAAACATTCATATATCCCACTGAGGTAGATGTTCAGAACTTGAGAGCCCAAGAAACTCATGGGATAGATTGTTTTAACGAAAATTATATACCGCCACCCGAAAATTTAACAGTATATAATAAGTGTCAGTTAAAAGAAAGAGAGAAATTTCTTGAGATGAAAAAGAGAGCGCAGGATTTAGAGCTGCTTGAGGAAGAAGAAGCCTTAAACCGAGATGAACGTGAGAAAATCATTCAAAGACAAATCAGGCCAAGAAAACCCATGAAAAGAAAACCGGTAGATGAGGAACTAATTAAACGTAGAAAAATCGATGAAGCAGCGAAAAGATCTAGTGCAATAAAAGAACTATCTAAAAATTTTCATCCTCAATCTGAAGAAATAAGTAAAGAAATGGAAGGGAAAATAATGGCAGCGATTCAAAAAATTTGGTTGACATACTACCAAAATAAAATTCGAGCAGCATCAGCAGCAGCGAACTCATATGTAATTAGTGATTAAAAGTTTTTTTTAACTTCATAAGCAATAAACTGATTTATTTATTATTTATTAGTTATAGATTAAAAGGTAACACACCAGTTTTTTTGAATTTTAATTTTTGATAAAAAAAAACCACATCATGAATGTTGACGAGATAGACAAAAGAGCTAAAGCTCTCCAAGACAAAATTTTTACCGAGTATCATCTGCTACTACCAAATGCTGCAAAACTAGCGCTTACTTATGCAAAAAAATTCAATAATCATTTTAATTATGAAACAAGATCACTTGAATTCGACGACGGCAAAACTTTTGTATATCCTACCGCATTGGATTTGAATGAACTAATGGGACATTCATCACTATCAACATCACTAGTAGCTGATGTTGAAGAGGACTTCAGGAGAAAGCGACTGGCAGAGGCAGAAAAAAGGGATGTAAAAAATTTAAAGAGACGATTACTGTATGCTGAAAAAAAAGCGGAAAAACAGGCTGAAAAAGAGAAAAAAAAGAAGGATGATGAGGCAGCTGAATTTTTAAAGGGAATAGCAATGAAACAACTATCTAAGGGGATTGTCCCAGACGAGGCAATAATACCAGACGAGGTAAAACGATCATTTATGGTCGTGAATAAAATGTTCTGGGAGAAATTCATGGTCGAAAAGTATTCCCTCACTCTAGCTTCATCCCTCGTAGACCAGTTTGAAAGAGAAGCCGCGGTGGAAAAAACATCTCCAGGTCCAAATTACTATGCGAAGCGAATCAAGGAAGAAGATGTATACTGAAACAATTTTTGAAATCTTGAAACAATATAATTGTTAATAATAATAATAAAATCTTATATATATATAAAATAATCTTATTGGTTTTTTCTTCTTTATTTTAATGAAATCCAAGATGAAGGTGATGTCCTATCAGGTAGAACTGGGGAAACCGGTTAAAATAGTTCTCCAAACAAACGACGGAAATGTTGGTTTTATTTCGAGCCACCCCCACGTGTATACTGACGATAACACACTGAGACAATTTTTTCCGAATCGAGAAATTCCTAGAAAGTATATTGATATCGTTGAAAGAGATGAGGCGTCGACGTCGCCAACAACATTTAAACTTAAAATTGTTTCGCGAGGTGATGTATCCAACCTCGATGAATTTGAAAAATATGGCCACGTGATAAGCGAGGAAGAATTTTCGATGTTTTTCAAAGATATGGGTAAAATTCATCAGATATTATCAATCTACAATACAAAGGGAATTCATAACGATGCGATGTTAACTCATCCGACTAAAATGACCGAACGCGATTTTGTTCTGCAATTTATAACACCAAAGGGTCATGGATGGCTTAAACAGCGAGTGACTGATAAATTTTTATATTACAGTAAAAAAATCGGTCTGTATCCCAAAGAGGAGAGGTACTATAATTTATATTTCGAGTCTTGCGGTAATTTCGAGTCAAACACTGGCACGGCAGCTATTAAAGATGTCATTTACAAAAAAATGTTCAAGTATGTGGTCGAAGAGCTGTGTCCGTACATTACCGTCTCGTTGACGAGAGAAGAACACTTGCATAACATCGCCCTACAGGTTTCTCTGACCGATCCGAAACAATTAAAGCTAGATTTTGATCCTTTCATGGAAGAAATCTGCTATTCTCACACTATCGACCATAACAATGCCCGTATCAGGACTCAGGAAGGAGTTGGACAGTGCGTGTCTGACAAATTGTCCCTATTTTGTTCCAGCAAAGAAACAACGGATGATTTAAAAAAGAAAAAAAATAATAAAAAGAAACAACAGATACGATACACGGCGCATCCAATTAAACGTCCTTTAGTTATACTAAAAGTGAATAGAGAACCCCGGTATTATATGTGTTTCGATTTAACCCGAGCAATAGTCATCTGTCATGGATCGAGTGTATCGCAAATGCTATCGGATATGAATTACACGCCCATTTATTTTTACAATTGCGAAAAGGAGTACAGGAGATTTCGACGCGAGATGCGTCGTAAGAAAAAACACGTATTCAGAATGGTATGTAAACCCCCCGGATACAACGTCATGATGAAGGCTGGTAAAATGTATGCCAGAGACAATATTTTGGGTGACATTAAAAACGCAGTTTGGTATAAAAAGGGCAACGTCGTGTTTGAAAGTGAAAAAAACTACAAGGATAAACACGGTTCCGTCACTTGTTTTGATTTTTCTAATTATTATGCCACGGTGTTAAATGTTAACAATCTGGATCGACGTGGCATAGGAAGATGCGTGACATTGCTGGGAAAGTTTAGAACGTGTAATGTGTCTTCCGTTAAGATAGACATCGTATGTTTACTAGGACTGTCTAAACATTACGACGAGCGATTGTATAATCTAATGAAAACAGCAAGTGTAACCAATATGTTGGAGACGATAATCAAGAACAATCCAGCCAAAGTGTTAACCGTAACGACCGATGGCATTACGTTTAAAGGAAATATCGATGACATTAGCTTACCAAATAAAGACTATACAATCAAGAAGGAGTACACGTTCGACAGGAATAGCTATTTTTTTGCCAACAGCAATCTGTACTTTGGTTTCAACAAATTGAATAATAACAGTTTAATATGTAAAGGGATCGTGGGGAAAAACAAAGTCCCGGTAATTAAGAAATTCATTGAGACCGTCATTCGGTGTGTGCATAACGGTGTGATGAAAGGCGATAAGCTAATGAATGAATTGAAACCTTTACTTATACCAACGGTTGAGGATTACACCATCAAGTCTCGACCTAATGGTAAAAAAACTTTCTTTTCTGGCGACTTAGCCTACCAGGAACTGTGTCAAGACATGTACGTTTGTTATGCAAACATGGTATCGTGCGAAAGTAATGCAAATATCGTCATGGACAGCATCCATCGACATAAGAATCCCGAGATTGTTGCAGAATTTTTTGATAAGAACTCCCATTGTAGGGGGATGATTCACGTTAATTGTGCTCTGGCTTTAGACGCTAAGGAATACGCAACGCAAATTACGAATAAGCTGAAAAGTTGTTGTGAAATGCTTGTTTTGGCTTACCCGACATATAAAAACAGAATCAAATATATGCACGATATCGTGAGATCTTTTGTTTTTAATGAACTAAACGAAAACATTACATTGAGACAATTTGGTACCGTTGTACCTGGAGCACTGTTTGTTTAAAAATTTTCTTGTGCACCATAATAATTTGAATATGGATAAACGTTTGCTGCATCAATTATATCTGAATAAACGAATTTATGATGTTTATCTCTTGTTGATTTATGCATGTCAGAGGTAAAGGGAATTTCTGTCTTATCGTATTCTACACTTCCTTTATTAACATCGGTTCGAGTTTGATTTTGATAGGCTTCTGCAACCGATTCTTTCTTATTTCTTAAACGATTCACTTGCCGTTTCAGTGTTTCAATTGATTCTATTATTGATTTACGTTCGAGATCGTTCAATCTCATCTCAGTCGATTCATCCTCATTCTTACTAAGTTTGTCTTGTTTGACTTCAATTTCTCGAATGGCTTTTTCTATGTCCCTGCCTAATTCATTGATGAGAGCCATTCTAGACTTTTGTTTTTTTATCACTGATTTTCTATTTTTTTTCTCCGCTCTGTCGGTTTGTGCAAGTCGACGTTTTATTTTGTCTTGTTCCTCCTTCCCTTTTTGATTAGATTTTTCTTTCTCTCGACGATCTCTCTTTTCGTCGGACTCTTGTTTTTCCTGTCTAATTTTTACTTCTTCCCATCTTTCACGACTCTGCATCGCCATCCGACGTTTATAAGTTGAAATAACGTCATTTAATTTATCGATTTCGGCTTTATCGTCCCCCCGCTTAAGTTTGCTAATCTCATCTCTATAGTAAGCTTCCATACTCTCTCTATGTTCCTGTGATCGTTTTATTTCCGATGCCATTTGAGCGAGGGTTTCCTGTAATTGTTGGATATTATATTGTAGCTGTCGATTTTCTGCAATACGGGTTGACAATTTTTTTCTAAATTCTTCGATTTCCGCTGTTTTATTGTTGACAACAATCGAAAGATGGTCATTTAACTTTTTATACTCATTAAGCATTTTCTCTATTTCAATCGATGGGTTTTCCGTTCCAACCTTACTCTCAGAGTCTAAAACCCGCCTGGACAATTCATGTATTTTTGATTGGTACTCATTTATCGCGTGATTATATTTATTAGTTTCTGCTTCAAACTGTGTATTCATTTGGGCCATTTGTTGTCTATAACGATTTGTTAAATCGGCCATTTCCCCTCTGAAATGGTTCGTTACTTTGGCATCCACGTCAGCAACCGCCGACGATTTGTCCATTAAATGTTGTTTGTTTAAATCGTCGATTTCCTTTGTATGTTCATAATTAATCAGTTGTAGTCGGTCTGTGAGTTCTTGAATACGTTCCTTATATTGTTCATTTTGCAAAATATTTTCATCACGAAGTCGGTTTATTTCCGATTGACACTCTTGTTGGCTGGCAGCTATTTCGGTGGCATATTGTTCAATCATACTCTGTTGTTGATGGTTCATATCTGTTACTTTATCAGTATACTGTTTCTCGTATTCTTTCATATTAGAGGAATATTGTTGTTCTTGGTCTCTAAATTGCTCCGCATACTGCCGTTCTAGCTCTTTATTTTCTTCGTTCCACCGTATTTCATAATTTCTCAGTTCTGTTTTGTATTCTTCTTTTGCTTCTTGTTTATATCTATCAAATTCATAATATAGTTTATCGAGTTCTAATCTATAATGTTGAGTCTCCGATTTACTCTGTCGAAGTTCTTCTGCATATCGTTGAATTTCACCATTACAGCGTTGAATTTCATATTTATGGCGTTTTTCATCTGATTCTGTTATTCCTTTAACTTTGCGTCTAATGTTTTCTTTGGAAGTAAGCTTTTCAACGTCTTTTATTTGTGCTAAAGTCACCTTGCTCGGGTCAATAATTGCCATATCTTTAAGTCGGTCTTCTAGATTCCTGATGTCCTCTTGCAATTCAGTTACGCCTACACTACTTAAACTGCTATTAAAGCTGATAAAGCTGTCTGACAGGGGCTGCGGGATAGGTCGTTTCACTGGCATACTGTCTGTTCGTGGTGGAGGTTGTGGACGTTCATCATCTTCATCTGATATTTTATCCGATGTGTCGTATAATGGGATGGCGGCGGCGTTGTCAAAATCCTGTTTATTATAGTCGATTTTTGAATTAAAAGTAAAATTCGGAGTAAAACCTCTGGGTATATGAGAAAATGAATCTGCCATATTGAATCCATTGAAATCATCAGGATCGGATATAAAAGAAATATCATCGCCTCCCTTTTTTTGGTTATAAATTATTCCCTGTAGTAAGCCTATTCTTGTCTCGTATTTCGAATTATGTTCATCTGAAGCCAGCAACCACAATTGTGATAAAACTGAAAGGCTTTCATCATTGAAATTTTGTTGTTTAATGAAATAATTAGCAACTGATTCAATGTTAAGGATTATTCCACAATCCTGTTCCGTGATTATAGAATTGGAGTCGCGTAATCGTTTGATCCAATTATTTTTTACTTCCTTGAATTTATTGAGATATTTATCATCCCCCGGTTTAATTTCAAACTGGGGATCTTTTATTATTATTTGATAACTCACTCCGTATTTTAGAAAGTCTTGTAATAAAGTATCCTCGTCCATGGCTGTTTATAAAAATTTATTCGATGGTTCAATTGATGAATATTCGACGATAGCAAAACAATATGTTAAATACTGGGCTTTGGCCAGTGGAGGATCATCCGCAATTAATTGCTGTTTTCTCTGTCGATTATGTTACGATTTACCGGAAAAGGAGTTGTTTCACTTGTATTACAGTACTATGCCTTTAACTGCGGGGGTACTCGTTGATGCGGCTGTAGTGTTAATCTCGTGTTTCAATAACGAACCGGATTTCAATACATTAGATTTAATAATGAGTTTAGATCCTTTAATGATAGCATATCATTTGTTTTTTAACTGTTGCTTCATCAACAGCGAAAATGATACGAATACAGCTGATTTAATGTACGAAATAACGCGTAGTTACTTGATCTACAACACGATTAATTTCAAAGAAGTCAGCTATAAGTTAAACATGATATCTCCCAAAGAGTCGAAATGTAAAGGGGATTGCGGACAATTGAAGCAAATCATCAACAAAATGCAGACCAATAAAAAATCCGACACGGTAATATTCGCTGGTGAAGAAAAAAGTATAAGTGTCGGCGATCAAATAAACCTTATAAAGTATGCGGACAGTAGATTAGTGCAATCTCACAAACTGGTTTTTGATTTGGCTCTAAATGTGGACGGAGGTGGAGACGGAGATGACAAAGATTTGAACATCTTTGAACGATTTCACTGGTGTAAAATATGTACTAACATGATGTTATGTGAAAATTACATTGCACTCGAGGAGTGGGAAAAAAAGTTTTGTAACAACAAGAATGGATTAAAAGGGGGTAATGTTGCCACTTGCGTTTTTAAGACAAATCAGCAGTTACCTTTATTGCTGCAAAATAATGTGGGAGAAATAAACGTTGAAAAACTTGTTAATCATAAACAAAATATGTTCTGTGTCTGTAATACCAGAAGATTTGTTAAATTCTTTGACGTGTTCACCGACATCAAAAAACTTTCAGATCCCATTTGCGTTAAACACACCACAGATACATTTTTAAATACAAGAAACAATCTGATTTGTTGCGAAATGCATTTTTTTATTTGGCTAGAACAAATTATGTGTAACGAAATGAAAGTGTATAATGATAAAATCGCAGGATGTATCAATAAGACATTCTTGGCACATCAAGAAAATAAAAAAATAAAATAACAATTCATCTTTCTCCTTCCATTAGCTCTCCTCCTCCTTTAACAATGCTACTCAATTCCTCTCGAATTTTGCTGGTTATTTTCGTTACTTCGCTGGGATTTTGAAAGTCGGCCAGTAAGATTTTATCCTTTATGATTTCAGTGATTACTGACACCTGATTCTCCGTGAATAAAGAAGGAAATTGTTTTTCCTCAACGTTTATTTCTAGACCGATACCTTCATAGATGATTATAATTTTGTCACTGCTAACCTTTTTATCTATAACTGGAGTTAATCGTATATTGACGTTTACATCATTATTGAATGTAATGTCTATTGCTCCGGGTGAAAATTTCTTCTCGATATCGGCATGTTTTAGGTTTGTGCCGAATTCATGTAAACCTTTCAAAGCGAATTTATTCAATGGAATAAATGTTTCTATCTCCCGAATAGCTGCAAATGAATATGGATGGATGCCGCAGTCTGTTTGAATTTTAGTCACAGAGAGTAAATTTTTTAAATTTTGTGCTGTATTGTCGTGCCATGTTTTTTCGTATGAAAGTTTCATACATTGTTTTCTCAATTCTCTAGACATTCGCATAGAGAATTTAACTCTTTCGCTTAATGCTGCCATCCTTTTATTACAAGATTCTACCAACGAGGAGCTAGGTTGTGGTGGTGGTGGTAAGTCAGACATCGTCAGTTTGAATGTTTTAATTTTGTTTTTTTTGTTTAATTATATACTCAGTAAGGAAAACAATAAAATTGAAAAAACATTTTTTTAATAAGACAATTAATTTTTATAATAATAAAAAAACCAGTGTTCATGAGATTACTGTTCTTCAACTGGACTCTTCTCTTCATCGTCCTTTAAATGAACAACTATTGGTTTTAGCGTTGCAATGCTCTGTTCCAGTTCTTCATTCTTCTTTATATTGAAGTGGGTAAATTTAAACAATTTTTTATTCTCTTTTGTTTCGTATCTCATAACTATCCCTTCAATCGGATGAAAAGTAGGACCTCCGTATTGAGGAATATAACATTGAGAACGTAAGAAACAGTCTTGAAGTCCTCGTATGCGACTAACATACTCCTCACTCTTCTTTTTAAGAGGTTTTTCGTTTCCAATTCCTGGCTTGACAACGGTAAGAAAATTATGAAGTGTAAACGAATCTGTTCCAGTTACTATCACAGGAACGGTTTTCATACCGACATTCACGCAAACTCTTTCTATTGAGTCCCAATTCAAAAAATTCTCGGGTAGGTACGGCTTTTCTCCATTAAACCCTCCAATCAATGGATACTGAATCAGTGAACTATCGCATGCATTGGTTGATATATCAAAAACTCTGAATTGATTCTCTGCAGAGTAAAAGCATGGCGTGCTTTTGGTAATTCTTCCCTGAACTTTATTTGCACCAACGCCTCCAAAGTATTCGCCGTTGATGCGAATATATAGGTCTTTATTACCCTTCAAACAAAGTTCGAACTCCTTTCTCAAATCTGCAAAGATCTTGCACCATTCCCTGGACTTGAAAAAAGGTTGTATGTTGTTACCATTCGCAGGGAAACCGTTTCTCGTTAATATCGAGATTTTGTTTTCAAATACAAAAATCGACAGGTTTGTTCCATGTATTTTTTCTGTACAGATGATTTTTTCATACGTATATAAATACGGTTCCGGAAGATCTCGTCCAATACTGGGATAAGGATAAAAAAACCCAGGTGCTTGTGTCCTCCTCTTTTTGGGTCTCAGTCTTCTTTTAATAGATGTCGCATCAGCATCGTCGTCTGTACCACTTCTATCATCATCATCTCCTTCACTCCTTCTTTTTTTAGAATCAGTTTTCGAATCTGTTACTGTAGAATCTGTTACTGTAACTGTGGAAACAATATCAGCATCTGGTGCTGTAACAATATCGGCATCTGTTACTGTAACAATATTACCATGGACGGATGAAACAATATTACCAGCCATCACAATCTTTGCTGTACTATTTACTGGTGGAGTAAATACGCTAAGTGTTGGTATTTCCATTAATAAAATTTTAATGATACATAAAATATGATTTCTTTGGTTTATATTTAAAAATATAAGCGTAACAATATTATTATTACGTCAAAATTTAGAACAATATTATTGCCTCATCATACCTCCCCTTTCTGAAGGTATAAATAAACCATAAACCCTCCCCCTTTTTTTTGGGCAAAAGGATGTTGCAGACGAACAGGACACCAGAAATCGTCGATCAAATCCTAGATCGATGTTTCGGTTATCCAAATAAAGTAAACAGAGGTAGAAAGTTCTTTAAACATGTTCATCACATCAACGAAAGATATTTGCCGTCATTCAACAAATACATCCAGCCATATTCTACTCAAACGCCCCAAATTTTATTCGTTAAATCTGCCATGGGTACAGGAAAAACCGCCAGATTTTTTGATTTCGTGGCAAGCGCACGTACCGTGATCGTCATTAGTAGCCGGGTTACATATACCAATTTCATGTGTTCAGAAAACTCTGATTTTAAAAATTATCAAACAATATCATCCAAAAAAATTGATCACATCACTCATCCAAAAATAATAATTCAATTTCAATCGTTGGGAAGAATTCTTGATATCGACGAATCAGAAAACTATGCTAAATGGTCCGTCTGTTTTATCGACGAAGCCGATAGTGTTTTGAAGGAATCAATATCATCTACCATGTCTAAATTCGTAAAGGATAAAAATATGAAACGTCTATCGAAGCTCATCACATCCATTAATACGGTGATTGTATGCGACGCCAATTTAGCCGATTGGCATTACGAGATCTTCATGAGAAGTATTATGACCTTACCCAGACAGATAAATCATTTAATTTTAAACGAAAGCAAAGGTTTGTTTGAAGACGGACCAAAACGTTCGTTGCGGATTTTTACCACCTGTTCTCTTAGCCCGGCATCATTTATAAAGGATTTCGTTAACGCTGTGGATGAAACGTCAAGCGGCGATCCCAACAAAATTAAACCTCTCATTAAGATCGATCAACATTTTACCAAACGAGATAACTGTCGTGGTGGAGAAAACATCAGTACGGGGGAGTACACATACCTAGATATTTTACATCAGTGGTATAAAAAGGAGGCTTCCTCCAGCGAAATCCTAAATCGATTTATATCTACAGACGCTTCATACTCTATGGTTAACGATGTTAGGACAGGCAAAAATGTGGTCCTAGTATGCGCAACCAAACGACACGCGCAAATGTTATACAGTTATTTCATCAGGTTTGAGCATCTGACTGAACGGCAAGAGATTTTCATGTTAACAGGAGAGTCTGATAAGGACGACAAAATGATGTTGAGCGATGCTAAATCTTTACACAAAACTTTGTCACAGTGTCGTGTATTTATTTACACTAGTTGTTTTAAAGTGGGCATTGATGTGTCTTTCGAACATTTCGATAACATTTACGTGTTTTTGAACAAGATCACTCCCCATTTGACTCTCAGCGTATTGGACGTTTATCAGATGATTGGACGCGTCAGGAAATTTAATTCGTTATCCATCTGCGTAACCCTTCCGAACGAAGGGGGGTTTGGGAAGAAGAAGAGAACATCACCTTTTAACATAAATAAAGAAATGGATTTTTTTGACATTGATAAAAATTTTAAAATTAATTCAATCATAAGTTTTGCCAATAGCAAAATAAGTGTCGAAAACAAGTTGAAAGAAGACCCGTTGCTCTACATGGCATGTATATTGAAATTATTGTTTGTCACGATGAGGAAGCCACGTTTGTTGTATCACAATGTGCAGGTGAAAACAATTGAAGAATTATCTTTAGCATTGAAACCTCCCGAGTTTCCGCTTAAAAAATTATTCGCTATGATGATACAGCGATACGAATTTAGAAATGTCGATGTCGATAACTTATACCAAAGAACGTATACCTCGATTTTACAACATTTGGCCAACAAGACTCCCTTGTTTTCATTCGATATATTTAACTCTTACCTCGGAGATTTAAGCAATAAAATAGAAGACGTGTGTAATATCGTAACGTTACTGACTACCGAAAAGGGTTTGTTTCACTCATGTGCTGAATTCTGTGAGGAAGATATTCGCCGATGGATTAAGATTTATCATACTCCCAACAGCAATAGAAATGTCCGAGATATGGTTATAAATGACGAAGACTGCTATGATGACGTGAGAGTTCCACAAGCTGCCCCCCACGTTTCTAAAACGGTTTGGATCGAAAAGATTAAGCTTTTACTATACAACTCTTATGAACTACTTGGCAAACAAAGCATCACTTTAGAATCGTTTTTGGGATCAATGAATGACATACGAGAAGTTGTAAAATTTGGATCGAGAAGCATCACCATATTGAGAAAATTATACGCCGTTTTTATTAACCATTTCATACCAAGCGACGACGATTATATAACAGAAATGATAGAGAATAAATTTGTCGATAACTTACGACAAAGATATAACAAGCGACGACCGGTAAACGTTAATGCTTTTTTAGTTTTTTCCGTTATGTAACAATTTTATTGTTTTCGTTATATGAAATAAAATTCATATATAAAAAATTTTTGATTTTATTTTTTTTATTCATACACCATGGACGCCTCCCATAGCACATCATATGATAAAATATGTATCGTGAAACGATTTAAAATCGAAATAACCTTTGATAATTTTTTAAGGAAATTTTCCGTCCTGTCTGTTAACAATGATCTTAAAAGATATATGTGCGATATGCCAGCATCCGACCAGCATAGGAATATATCTTGCATTTATATGTTGGGACACCCTTTGGATCCCGTGGATGGAAAGATGGATACAAAAACGAGAATTGGTGTTGTCTGTATAGGTGTACCTTACACGATATACAGACAAAAAATCGATGAGGACGAAGACGATATCGTTACAGAGACCAAAAAAATCGCCGCCCAGAATTGTTATGATTATGATAAAAACCAATTCACTTTACACGATATCGTACCAATGGTTTTTTATTCATACGATAAGGCTCAAGAATATATTGCCGATCATCCAGAATTTACATTCTATAATAACAAACATGACATTCTTCACGAAGTAGCCTTTAACTCGACCTGTAGATTCGATTGTGTTACATGTGGAAAGAAAACAAATATGAAATGTATGCCTTGCGGTAACGTATATATGTGTGTTGAATGTCACGAGCATTCTGAATTGAAGGGCGATGCTATTAAGACAATTAACCAAGCAAAGATTTTGAGAATCAACGAATTGGAACCATTAAAACGTATTAAAATGTACGGCCAGACCGGATTTGTAGTGAGCAATCCTTCGAATATTGATCGGGAGATTTGTGTATCTACACCATTTAATGAATTACCATGGGACGACGAACCCACAGACGTTATTAAAATTGACAAAAAACATTCAATAAAAGTTTATTAAAAAAAATTATGTCATCTCTTCTTTTAAAAGTAAAAAATCATAAGTTATTGAGAGTATTTCCTCACGGTGGTTAATCTCTATGAATGGCACAGAACATAACTTGAACCATGGCAAATCGTGCCAAACAATATTATTGTCATTATTGCTGCTGCTGCTGCTTTGGTTCCTCATAAAGTCACTAATCAAATCGAACAATTCCAGGTCATTATTGTTTAATAAAAGTTCTGCATTTTCTTGACATTCCACACATACAGTCTCGTAATCCTTACTATTTCTTTTGTCAAACTCGGATATGAAAATAATATATTTAACACATTGAGCTACTTCTAATTTTATATCCATCAAAGACATCACTTTCAGATATCGTATCTTTGTTTCGATTTCAAAATAAATTGTTTTATTTCTTCAGATAAACAATTTTTTATTTCATCTGGTGTTTTCCCTTCAACATTCAAATACGATATGATTCGTGGACTGCCGTCTCTGATATTTTTATGGTAAGAAGTTTCTTCTTTAAAGGAATGCGAATAGGGGCTATCTGGTCGAAATTTGCGGTAAGCGTTCCAAATCGTAAGGGGATAAAATGATCTATGTTCCCTGGATAGTTTATCGTTTTCAATACTTGTTTTTTTACTGACTTCAAGTGAAATAATTAAATCAGACGGTTTGACTGTGTCAGATAAAGTATCATACAAAGATTGCAATTTGCAATTCTCTTCATACGTCATATTTTTCAATTGACTGTCTATACGAGAAAATATATTATGAGCCGGTTCCAGACCTCTTTCAACGATGATAACTGTTAATTTATTCGGATCACCGCCTGCACTTATTACATCTTCTAATTTTTGGTGTGAGGATTCATAGATGTACGCGTTGCGTTCAAAATCCGTTACATCATTAGAAAAAATTCCTTTCCTAATCCAATCGTTAACATCTTGCGGTACCAGAACCTCTGTGACATTAACACTATTAAGTTTATTAAAATTTAAAATATTTCCATTTTTAAATACCTGTGATTTGCCCGTTCCCAGATGTCCATCAACTGTTATTATTATCGTTGACATTTCCTCTTTTTTTTTAAGGACAAGCGTGTGTGTGTGTTTAATCAATTGATTTAAGCAAAATATGTTATAACTCTTTATAATATATGAAAAATTGTTTCGGTAATAATATTGTTGAAACAATAAAATGCGTATAATATTGTTTCGACAATAATATTATTTCAACAATAAAATGCGTATAATATTGTTTCGACAATAAAATGTATATTATTGTTTCGACAATAAAAAAATATATTATATTGTTTCGGCAATAAAATTGTTACATTAAACTAATCCCTATATTTAGAGTGCAACGCTTGAATTTAATTCATTTTTTTTAAAAAAAATGGACCGTACATCGTACATTCAACGATTAGGTTCATTCAAACAATGTAAAGACGACACGTTTGATGCTATTGAATTAGCCGATGAAGGTTTCTCATATAAGGAAAGGACAGAAAAAATTACCTGTGATAGTTGTGGCGTACAGTGGAGCAAAAAAGCTATACATGCAAACAATTGTAGTTTTCATATTCAACATCATCATCATGCAAAGATTGCACGTGTGGTTCCCGAACAAATGACAGCAAATCATAGCCATTCTCCTAGTCCCGTAAATAAACCTGCTGTTAAAAAAAAGGATGTGAAGCCATCAACATCCGGACCATTATTAACTCAAAACAAACCTGTAGTTAAAAAAAAGGATGTGCAACAACCATCAACATCTGGACCATTATTAACTCAAAACAAACCTGCAGTTAAAAAAAAGGATGTGCAACAACCATCAACATCTGGACCATTATTAACTCCCAACAAACATCCCACATTTAACCATGTGGTTAGGAGAATTCAAACATTTACCGATGCCGTTTGGTCTCCAGCTTTTATGAGAAGAAAATCAAGAACTCAATGGCTAACTGAAGATTCTGCAGCAGCATATAAACGTTATGCAGATGCGGGATTTTTTGCAGTAGATAAATATCATAATGCCAGCGATCCGGTTATATGCTATGTTTGTGGAGTAAACGTTCGTGGGTTTTCAGACGATGATGATCCATGGAAGGAACACGCATCGTGGGCACCGCATTGTACTTTATTACGTGCTAACAAAGATGCGAAATTTATTGCAGAAATACAAGAAAGTAAAAAACGACACAACGAACGGAGAGCAGCCTTAGCTGTTAAAGAGAGACAAGAACTAGAACTAGTTATAGGTATAAGTAAACGAGAGGAAGAAGAAAGAATTGCAGAAGCCGAAAGATTAACAGTTCAGAATAACATAGCAGCTAGAGCCGAAAGAGACCGATTAGAAAGAGATAGAAGAGACCGATTAGCTAGAGCCGAAAGAGATAGAAGCAACCGGTTAGCTAAAGCCGAAAGAGATAAAACAAGAGCCGAAAGAGATAGAGCAAGAGCCGAAAGAGATAGAGCATCTAAAACCGAGAGAGATGAAATAGCTGCAGCTGAAAGACAACGAATATGGCAAATAGCTATTGAGGAGGACATAAGATCTCGAAATGCTCCCCCACCAAATGCTACGCCTCAACCATCTACATCAAATGCAGCTCAGGTTTCCGTTAGAAAAACGCCACAATCCGTAAATGATTATGTTTATTCCATGTTTGAAAATAGTTATAATATAACTGAAATTAAAACATTTCACGCGGAATTTGTGAATGAAAAAAAAGTTGAACCAAACGGCGAACAATTGATTGATTTCATTTGCAATAAAAAGAAAGCTTTATATTCTTCGAATCCAGATGACAATATATGTGTTGTTTGTATGTCAGAACCGTTTAATCACGTTTTTATACCGTGTGGTCATTTATGTTGTTGTCAAACATGTTCAGATAGATTGAAGGACTGTCCGAGATGTAGAGGACGTATTTCTAAAAAACTGAAAGTGTACTTTTAAATTTTTTTATTTTGTAATCTTTGTCTCAATAATAAAGCACGTATCATTTGTTTAATTAGATTTTTTTCTGATGCAGAAAACTTCTTAGACTTAGTTTTTTTCTTCGACATCATGTTGGTAATCTTCTTTGTAATGAAATGTTGAATGGCTGACTCTGATAAATTGAAGGATGACCCTTCTGCGTATGCCGTTCGGGCTAATTCTTCTATTAAACCCTGATCTGCGTAAATACTTTTATCAAACACCCGTTTCGTGATGTGCTTGGTGTAAGCAATGGGATTATCACAATGAGTCATCGAGGTCTTTTTCTTTTTCTGTTTGTTACGACTGGTATCGGCGTCGCTCACAATCCTCCTTTTATTGTTGATCGTATCCCCCTTTTCTGACTGTGATACATCGTAGCAGGTGTAATTGTCGTTAAGAAAATCATCTGTTTTCTCGTACGTAACATAATCATTTGAGTCGAGACAAATTAAAAAAACCTTATTGTAGTGATGATCTCCCCCTATAGTTTTTGATAATATCTCTGGTAAGGTACTCAAATTAGAACCACCACCGGTCATCCTGCCTATAAAAATAAAATAAAAAATTGACTTTATTGTTTTTGTTTAAAAAAAAGGGGGGTGTCATATGAATTTTATTTTATTGTTTCATCAAGTTCTAATAACAATTTTATTGTTTCACTAAAAAGAATATATAATCAATTCATTTTTATTTATTTTATAAAATTTTAAATCAAGCAACACACACACACACATAATGGAAGAAGAAACAGATCTCGTTTTTGATCCTGAAAATTCAACAAGTGAAGAACTTGAAATTATCATTTCAAGATTCATTGCTGAGAGAGTTAATACAATCTCTCCCAACGCTTCTGACGATATCCATGATACGATGAAGGAACTAATTTGGAAAGCCATATATGATGAGACTAACAAAAATATGCCACGCAACGCAGCACATACTATAAAATTACTGACTTTATGTCTCCGTCATATGTCTGTAACAGCAATAGCAAAAGAAATTACATTTTTGCTACGTGCGATGTAACAATAATATGTGATGAAACAATAATATTACTGAAACAATTTTACCGATTTGAAATATTGTTTCAATTATATATTCGAAAAAAGTTTATAAATAAAAGTAAACTTGATTCAATAAACATTCAATATTTCACAATGAGTGATGATGGAATTTTTTACTACCCTGGTGGGCGAAGGGAATATCGAAGGTTACATATGAGGACGTCGTCGTTTATAGGGTGGATTTCAAAAAGTAAACTACCTGTAGCAAGATTTGCCGAAGCTGGTTTCTTTTATGGAGGATGTAAAGACATAGTCCGTTGCTTTGTATGCTACGAGAGAACTTCTGACTTTTCCGAAACTGACGATCCAGTTAAACGCCATATTGAAATGTCACCAAATTGCAAATACATTTGTTCTTTAACATCAGCTGGAATACGATGTTGGGAGGATTTAATACGAACCACACCTGAACCTGATCCAATATCATCACCACCGCTGACATCAAGAACATCATCTGCATCTGTATCTGCATCGGTATCTGTATCGATGATTTCATCGATGACTGCTTCAATATCTATGTCTTCGGAAATAACGTGTAACGAAGCTTCCGGACTATTATTATGTAAAATTTGTTTGGTTAATAAGTTAGAAGTAACGACGAGCCCTTGTGGACATTGTTCAATGTGTATGGATTGTTATAACGGCGTGATGAACAGAAGTAACCGTTGTCCTGTATGTAGAGGCCGTATCGTTGGCTTTATTAGAACCTTTATAGGATGATCATTGTTATATTTGTTATTGTTTTTTTTGTGTAAAAAAAATAATAAAAACTTATATTTTTATTATGGTTTATTATTATTTTTCGAAATCAAACAGCGAGATGGGTTCTCCCATTTTATGTAAGAATTGTCGCCATGTGAACCAGTTACTTTCTATTACAACAGAACACAATTCAATTGGTGACTGTTCTAACACCAACCCGGTTTCCTTGACAGCATCTTCCTTATATTGAATCTGGTATGCCGATATAGGCTGTCGATCGTTAACAATTGCACGAACGTAATCTGATCTGGCTGAATGAGAAAATGAATTATGAATTGAAGTCTGAAATGGACAAAATACTGCTAAGCAATGACTGCATAATAATCTAGCCAGGCGTCCATTACCATCTGAAAATGGATGAATCGATAAAAATCCGAAAAGAAAAACACTAGCACATTTAATTAGTCTTTCTATTTTTAAGTCATGATTGTAATGTGAAATCTGTCGCACCATTTTATTATACTCTAAAATTAGTGTGTCAACAGCTTGGTATGCTATTTCTTCTGTCGCATACGTAGGATAAAGGTAATCATTACCGTCGAAATTTGCCGATCTGGGTAACACGCTGAATCTCCCGGGCTGTGTTCTGGTTTCATCGAGTAAATCCTTCATCAGAACTCTATGACATTCTTGTACGCACGTCTCAACGTCCAGTTCTCCAACATAATTTTTCTGCTCCTTGTCTGATAATTTCATTAGTTCTCCACGCAAATGTTTGAATCCCTCCTGTAAATTCTCCATCTCCTTTGCCGTTCCGTCAATGTCTTCGCCTTGCTTGATTTGAATTAAAAAATCTTTTACCATTTCGTCACTAACCTGTTCATTGATTGGTTTTCCGGATTGTATCCACATAGTATGATATCGGTTAATATCTACCAGCATTTGTTTAATAGAAGGTAACCGTTCAAAACATGACTTCCTCCCCCTCCACGAAGGTCGTTGATCGGTAGGTTGGAAATTTAAAAATCTCATTTAAACAATAAAATTGTTTGCCTTAAAAAAAAATATATATATTAAGCATTTTCAATTCGTAATTATCAATTAGGAGAAAAAAATGGGAGACTACGTACGATATAATAAAAGGGATGAAGTTGAAGACGTTGATCCTCTTAAAATAACGGGAAAACAGAAAAGGATACTAAAGCATAGAGCAAAAATGGCTGATAGAAAATCAGAAATAGATGCAATGAAGCCAGCAAAACCAGAACCGCCAACTGTGGTATTTGATAGAAGCGATTTAGTGAATTTAGATAATGGAGAACTGATACATAAATATGGATCGTGCAAAGAACAACAAACATTTTTGGATTGTTTAACCAAAATCCAAAAATCTGACAGTCCAGTTACCAAACACACCGTGGCTAAACGTATAGTGAGATTGACTAACAGCATTAGGGACCATGTCAAGAAGGAGTGTAACATCATTGAACAACAACAAAGGCGGATGGCTCGTGCTGGAATTACTGAATTTGGACGTTGATGAATTTAACAAACAATAATATGTGTGTTAAAAATTTTTTTTGTAATCATTGAAACAATAAAATTGTTTGTTTTAAAAAAATATGTTTTTTTTATTATATATATATGACAGAGGTCACACATTCAATCATAATCCTTTTTTTTTACAAAAAAAAACCAAAAAAAACAATGTCGTTATATGATACTATCGAATACGAAGAATATATACCATGTTATGATGATGAGGAGATAATAGCATACGAATTAAATACAGGTGCAGATCATATGATATCATACGAATTAAATAAAGATGCAGATCATATGATAGCATACGAAGAGAGCGTAGACCAAATTATTAACGATTACATCGATACATGTGAAAATAAAAATGATCTAAACTATTGCTCACCTTTTTCAGATGATCATGATTATAATCAGACGTGCAAAAATATTGACAAATTAATTGAAGAAGAAGACATTACTACAGAGAAAATAGATTACTATAATCCACCTACGTCGACGATAGATGACAGTGATTTACTAGAAGATCGGTATTAAATGTGTTATATAATTAAATGAATTTATTGTTTTGAATAAATTTTATTGTTTGATCAATTTTATTGTTTGATGAACTTTTACTAACAATTTTATTGCTTGATGAACTTTTTCTTGTATAAATAGCCGATGATTATGTTTAACATTTTATAATTTCACTAAGCATTCAAGTATGAAGACTACTTTATTTTTTGTTGCTATTATTGCAGCCGCATCAGCATCTTGCGAATATACTGTTCAGGAACAGCCTTCAAATGTGTCGATGGTTATACGTTCGACAATAGATACAATCTATAACAATACGAGAAACAATTTTGCACTATGGGACATTCAGAGTCATAGAACATTCATTTACTTCAAGCAAATGACATTTCGTGACCAGGAATCGGTAAATAGTCATTTACCAAATTCGTGCGAATACGCATTTGATGTTAGATTTCAATGGTTTGGAATTAAACAGGTTCTTAACTTGACCATGAATTTTTTGGCAGACAGGAAATTTACCAGTCCCTATTGTATCGATCCAAACGAGATAAACACTTTTGTTTACAAGATAAATAGAGAACGGAAGGAAAAGACTATAATGATTACCAATGAAGATTTTAGTGGTTTTCTCATGACCGGACCGAGATCGATGTATTGTGAAAATTTTTATTACGTTTATTAGAACTGAACTGAAACTGTATGTGGTGGATTATTTTTTTATATATATATATAACAATAATTATGTGTTGGGGATCCATTTTAGCTGCTGCCTTGAGGAGTAAATATTCGTCCAGGAAACAGCAACAAAAAAAGAAGCGTGACAAAAGTCAAGTAAAGAATAAACGGACTAAATCTCATCGGCGGACAACACCTCCACCACCAACAAGGATGAAAATGAGACAATTTAATAATTAATCTGAACAATTTTATTATTATCTTTAAAAAAAATAAAAATTTTTTCTTCTCATAAATTATTGTATTCTGTTAAACAATACCATTTTAAAATTTTGTTTCTAATAAGAAACAACTCTGATATTGTTATAGTACATTCTGGGTGTGGTAAAATTCCGAATTTTATTGTCTGTCCATGGTGGTCTTTGTTTTTAACGATAACAATATTGCCGAAACAGCACGTGGATCTACCATTATATTTCTGTTGTGGTTGTCTGTAATGTTCATTCTTTGTCATTGATTCCATCATTTCCATTATCAGTCCGGGAGTTAACAGTTCAATAGCTTGGAAAAATAATAATCCTTGTGTTATATCGATGACTGGTTTCACAGTTAAAGTTTGACTCGATCGATTTACTGTTAGGAAATCGTTTCTCTGCAAGGCATTAAGCTCTCTACGAAAACTGTTTGGCATATACAATCCCTTTTTATTTTTAATTATTGTTTTCGGATGCATTGGCATCTTAAACAATAATTTATTAACTTGGTATTTCTCGAAGAGATTATTATAAAAAGTATAAACCGGATCTACTTGTCCCGTTATTTCATTTCTTTCCGTTAAAGATATCTGTAAATCTTCTGGCAAAAGATCTATTTCAATTTTATTCTCCAGAGGTATAATGAGTGCAAAATGGAACTGGTCCGACATATTGTACAAGGTTATACCAGCTCAGGATTCAAAATCAGTTGATGAAGTTCTGGAAGAGATTATGTTATGTTGTTTAAATGTCGAAAAAAAGGTGCCCCCTACCGAATTTATCGTAGCAGTTAGAAAATGTATCCGGCAATTTACAATCAATTGTTTGTATTATCACACCAATGCCGTTGATTTTTGTCAGACTAATCTAGGAATGTTTTTTCATTTTAATAACAATAACAAAGACGAAAGGGACGACGTTGATATGAGTTTAGACGATAGATTGCAAAAAATGGAAGAAGACGACAACATGACTTACGATTATGATAAATTTGTCTATCCTGCTTTACATAGGGTATACAGTCATGTCGATACCTTTAACCAGAAATATTTCAACGTTGCATGCATGGAATACGTGATTGATCACGATGATATCGCAACGAAGCATATTAACAAATTAGATTTTAATCATGTAATTCTGTATTTAATATTACATGGTAGGATGCAATTATCGGTCAACACCGTTCTTACGTTTATAAAGAACAGGTTCAACGTAATTGCCTATCTTTACGACACCATTCAGAAATGTGTTATTTTCGAACATAATCTATCGTAATCGGTTCTCAAAAATATTATTGCTGAAACAATATTATGGGATGAAGCAATAATAATATATAATGAGACAATATTATTGTTTAGACAATATTATTGCTATAATTATTTTTAAAACTTATATAAATGAAAAAATAAGAGTGAGATATCATCATTAACAGCATCTGAAAAAAAAAATGGAAGAATCAATAAAACATGCTTTCATACGTTTGGTGAAGGAAGTACATCCTAATTCAAAAATTGCGGCATGGTGGGAATGCGTTCAAGAAAAATATAATCAAAAAAATATCTATCATAGAATAGACAATATATTCATGAATAAGCTGAACGCTGCTACGGACAGACTCGTGTCAATGTATGCGACAATAGAACATGGACGGGTGAACCAGTTGGAACTTTTCGAACGCAAGGAGCTAGTGAAAATAATTTCACACTGCTTTGAGAACAATAACATTTCTTTCGGTCCGTGTACAAGGGATAATTTCCCACCGGCTTCTTTGAACTACTATGATCAGTGTGGATGCGACATGTTACAACGGTTGGACATGACCAATGTATATGTGAAGGACACGCTTTTTTGCAGATTTACTAAGTCATACGTTTGGATCGTTGATCGTATATTATATAACGAACTATGTATTATTCATAGAACGCAACATTTGCTGACAATGGAAAACCGAGATTCAATAGATACAAAAGACAGGCCAGATTATTATTTGTATAATGATACGTACCCACCTGTTAACAGATCTGATCTGTTACAATACTTGAATAGCCAATTAATGGAAAGACAGCATGATCCCAATGACAAACCAAAAAAACTATCTGTACAACAAAACGATGTCAGTGAACCAAAAACATTACCTAAATGTAGTATATGTTTGGATAATTATATTGATTCCTTTGTAATGCCATGCGGACATGCTTGTGCCTGTTACACTTGTTTTAACACTAATGCAAAATATTATACCACATGTCCAGTATGTCGACGACTCGTTGATAAGATATCACTTTTGTATATATAAAATAAAAAAAATTTTAAAAAATCATTTTTTATTACTTTTTAAGTGTTTGTTTAATCAGAGTCATCAGATGATATTTCTATTACAAACGAATTCTCATCGTCACTGTCGATTGGTATTACAAGCTTTGGAGTTGGTATTACAAGCTTTGGAGTGTTTTTTTTCTTGCTCCTTTTGGGAGCTTGTACTAAAACAGGTTCGGTGCTGTGTCGTTTACGTATGGGAGCATCATCATCATCATCATCGGCTAGTACGAGTGATTTCCTTAAGATAAAATCCATTTGTTTTTTACGCCAATAGTCCAAGAGTAAACTGTGATACTCTCTTGAATTAACTATTATTTCATTCTTTCTTATGGATAATAATAACGAAATCATATTAAATACGTCGAGGTCTCCGGTTACATCACCTATAAAAGAAAGGTAATTCGGATTGGTGGAAACACGAATCACATCAATGAGTTCGTCGAGCATCTGAAGGCTAAAGTTTTTTGGTTTCAATTTTTCAGCCTCCAATATCTTCACAAGGTCGAGCTTGATTGTACTACAATGGTAGGCCCCTTTCTTCTCATATTTGTCTTCTATCAAGCCAGCATAAATTGACGGACTAAGATGCAATAACATTATTTCATCACTAGGCTCTCCCTCTGATTCTATTGCATCTTCGTCTTCGTCTGAACCAGGCAGATTTTTGTAAGTACACGCCATCGCCATTTTTAATATTATATGCAAACTCAAGATCTTTCTGAGAGAGGGGAAAAATATAAAGTAAACTAATATTGTTTTTAAACTTATAATTATAAGTTGTTGTTAAAACAATTTTATTGTTTGCTTATTTTTTCTAACCACTTCAAAACCCCCCTATATATATAATACGATTCACTCAAAAAAAAACTTTACACATACACCATGTCTGATTTATTATTGATACCAGAAGAAGGTACGGACACCAAATTTATTGTGACCGAAAAAATTCATGGTAAAATAGTTAAAATTCTCATATATACAGACCTCATCGAAATTCTTGATGAACACAAAAATCCTGTTGATTTTTGTGGGGTTCAACAGTTTTTTAGCGATGAACGATGGACAGTTATATTCAATAACCTTAGAAGTAATTTGTTAAACAACAAATACGAATTCGTTATACTCACAGGCGTATATTTTGGAGGATCAAACAATTCTCGTGTCAAATGGTGGTTAGATGATAAAAGTAAAATACCTTGCGATTATTCCGCTAGTAATCAGTTTTTAGTGTTTAACATTACCTCCAACGTTATAAATGGTCATTCCGTAGTTAATGATATAAAGTGGGAGATTAAAGAAAGAAGATTTTTCTCTCGCATGGGCAATTGGTACAAAATTTTCTCTCGCCGTACCGAAATGAAGTGTTTTTCATGGGATGAACTCGAATATATCTGTGATATAGCACGATTAGACACCGTTCCTGTGATCAAGAAATGTGATTCCTATCAAGATTTGGTAAATTTCTTAGATAACAATAAAAATACAAATTTGGTTGATAGTGATGGCGTAATATGCCATCCCTCCATTTCCATACCATCTCAAGTGTTCACACCGAGAGAAGAACGAAGGTCCTGTGGAGAAGGACATTTATTTTCCATGCATAAAATTAACGGACTCGTGATTAGATACGAAAACAGTGTTTCCAGTGAAAAAGTACACGTTCCATTTACCTACGAGGAAATAGCTTACAGCAGTGATGATAATGGTCTAGAAAAAAAACTACAAGAACTAAGTTTATAATTTAGAGCAATAATATTGTTTGTAAATATAATTTGTATTATATTATATATTAAATGAAAAAAAAATTCAAATATCCTTTCTTATTATTATTTTTTTCCACTTATGTCATCGTCATGTCGTCGTCGTTCCGATTTTATAATAAGCAGTATCAAGATGCAGCATTTAACATTTTCAATCCAAATGAGTATTTATTGGATGATGACTTGAGAAAAAAACGACGTGCTGCTTATGACTTTTTAAATCCGTATGGTAGTGACGACGAATGTGATGACTTTGAAACTAATCAAAAAAAAATAGAAGCAAAACATTTTTTATATCCTCCGTTATTGGAATATCGTAAGGAACTATTTGCAAGTGTTAAACGTCAATACAATACTAAATTATACGGAGGGGAAGATGATGACCAGCGCTTACGTCTTTTATGTTTATTGGTGGATGTTATTGAAGAAAAGGCCAGAAATTATGACACACACAATTTCGATTTAATAAACAACGTATATGATATTGTTGACAAATTAATGGTTGACGATAGAGATATTACGATTGAACCACAACGTTTACATTCCACATTTCGATCGTACATGTACATGGTTTTTCATAGGGGCCATTATTTCATTCGTTTTGACGATCAAAGTAACGTCTTTGAGGTTATTGACAAAAAATTTTACGTTAAAGCATCGTATTGTTTAAATCGCTTTAACGAGAATCCAGAAAATTATCATACATTAGTACTGGATTGTCCAAGTTGTTGCTGTAAGGATAACCGAGGTTTTTTCAACCAAACACAGGACATGTATTGCTGAAACAATTTTATCAACGAAACAATATTATGTAATTAACTTATTATATTATACAACATTTTTTCTTAATTCATTACCTTGGAAAAAAATGGATGAAAAAGGATCGCAATTTCAACTTTTTTTTGATAATTGTAAATCTTACTGGGATAGAAAATATAGTAATGAACCTGACGAAAAATTACATAGACTAAAGTGCTTATGCAAGATGGGAAATGTCATATTTATTAATACTAAGAACAATGAAACGGAACACACCGAAATTATGACAACCATATATAATTTTATTAATATCCTTAAGGACGAGGATATTACGATTGAAGAGATTGCAACCCACCTTAACAATGAATATCACGAATCAAATATGATGTTCGTTAAATATCAAGGCGAACTGCTGTTTAAATTTAACACTGACAGAACGACGTTTCAAATCATGAACTTCGCTCTGCTAAATAAAATTTTACACTAATATTGTTTCAACAATAAAAATGTGCAATATTGTTTCAACAAATATAATTGCTTCTCGAAAATTTGACTATATATATTAAGAACTCGTTACATTTTTATTTCATTTGTGAAACAAAAATAATATGGATGAAGACCTATTTTGGGAATCCACCGCAATGAATGTTTATAAATTACGATATCAAAAGTATATTTATGAGGTCTATATCGATATTGAAGAAGAGGTACATATAATAAATAAAAATATCGAGCAAGGATGTGAAGGAGAGGATATAATCGATATAACAGATGAAATTTGGAACAAGCTGAAAAACATTATACCATGTGATAATCCGATTGATGAATCAGTAAAAGAAGAAAAGAACAAGTCGGAGGAAATGCTGGCGCGGAGCCTGCTCTTTGGGAACTGTCTGGTATGATTGGATTGATTGATTGGATGCGAACGAATATAGGTGGGTGGACCGGAACCCGATTAACAATGACGACGCGTGTGTTGTGTGTGTGTCTGTGTGACGAACTTTTTTTTGAATTTGAATTTTGAATTTTGAATTTGACTTACGAGACCGTTGTGACATTATTGTATATTATTGTATATATATATAATTATATTATAAAAAAATAATAATAATAATAATAATAAAAATCAATTCTCTCTCTTGTCTTGTCTTGTCTTGTCTTGTCTTTGTGGGGGAAAAAAACCAAACCGAAAAAAACAATATTATATCAAAAACAATAATTAAAAAAAATCAAAAAAAAACCAGAGAAACAATATAATTGTTTCGTTCCACATACCACAGAAAAAAAGGGGGGGCGGCGGCGTAGTAGTATAATATATATAGGAAAAAAAAAAGAGAGTCAGTCAGTCAGTCAGTCAGTCGGAAAAAAAACCAACAAAAGATGCAGCAACCTCCGACGATGAGTTTCGCCGACAGGTTAACGTTGTTTGACGAAAACGCTAAAGAATACGAGAGAAGGAATCGGAAGATGAAAGTAATGAAGGCGATGGGTGAAGCGGAAGCAGAATCGTCGCTGGACCGATTGAAGTGCCTGGTCCTTTTGAGTCGAGTCATATTGAGATGTAGATATAACGACAGACGATGGTCGCTCATGACCCGAGCCTACGATATCGTAGATGTCGTGATGGACGATTCAGACGTGGATCTGTTCGTCAAATACGGTTCGATGATGACCGTGTATTACCAAGGGATCGAGTTGTTTAAATTCAACGCGGAGGCGAAGGAGGCGTCATCGACGCTAGAAGTGTTTTCGATTAAGAATCAACTGAGGTACGACATGCTCTATCACGTGTGGAGTCGGGGTATGGGATATCCTTCGTCTCACTGTTTTTAAAAAAAAAACAAAACAAATTATTGTTTGCCTGAAAAAAAAAAAGAAATATAATATAATATAATATCATTATCATTATCATTCATTCATTCATCTCACTTGTCTTGAAGAAGAGGAGAGAGACATAACCAAATCAAACCGGCCCCCCTTTTTTTCTTTTGGGGGAAAAAAAACAAATTATGTTGTTCGACGATGACGACGATGATGATGAAAGAAGCAGAATTATCATTAAAAGGAGAACAGTATGTGGTGGTGGTGGTGGTCGGGGTATCGTCATGTTAGACGAAGACATTAGCAGCAGTAGCATCAGAACAGTAGAATTCTTACATAGAAAATCGTGGATCAAAACGTACGACGAGGTGTTTACCAGGTTTCAAAAGAAATCGAACAATTACGTCACGCTCTCGGGTGTGATGCGATACGTCGACTGTGAAGACATCATCATGAATTTCAAAGTGTTTGACATTACGTACGGGAACATACAGAGTCATTTAGGATGTCAGTTACACGATTGGATAGTACGAAATTGCATAAAGGATGATGATGATGAAGAAGGAGTAAAATACATAATATCACTCACGCCGCCGCCGCAGGACATCTGGTTGATAGCAGCAGCAGAAGAGGAGGAACGAGCCGTGTTGGTCGATTACATAGATGGAAGTAGACGAAGTAAAACGATATGCTTTCATCATGCCAAGTAAATAAAAAAAACTTTTTATTGCTGAAACAATATTATCAAACTTTTTATTGTCGAAACAATATTATCAACTTTTTATTGTCGAAACAATATTATCAACTTTTTATTGTCGAAACAATATTATCAACTTTTTATTGTCGAAACAATATTATCAACTTTTTATTGTCGAAACAATATTATTGTCGAAACAATATTATTGCTGAAACAATATTATTGTTAAAAACATTGGTTTTATTGCTTTATTAAAAAAAAGTGTAGGTGTTTAAGATTTTGTTATATATATCAGGCCCAATTTGATATTTTTCATTCCATTCACACATAGACGGATGATGATGATGATAAAAAAATATGGATTTAAACAATCAGACTTATGAGGATATGAGCGAGGTCGATAATACTACTACTACAACAACACCACCACTGCATCAATATCTTGATTTACCTGTCAGACAACGCCCTATGTCTTCGTCATCATCATCTTCTTCTTCTGAAACGGGACAACCATCCAACAACAGCTACAGCAACGACTTTTTACGGCAGCAAGAAACATGTCTGAGTACTGCTGCTGCTACTACTACTACTACTACAGATAGACGGAGTTCGATGATGAGGAGACCAATGTTACCTTCCGTACCACCAGTCGGAAGTCCGCAGGGATTATATTCGGCTTCCCCTCCTATCTGTTCTTCGACTTTACGACGTGGAAGCAGTAGTAACAACAGATTCAAGTTTCCTCCTCCATCTTGGGGCAGTGAATCCGTCATGATGTTGATGACACCGGTTCAACAGCAGCAACAGCATCCCCTGTCTTCTTCAAACAGCGGCGGCAGCAGAAGAACAACGATCCGTGATAGTAGCGGGAGTGGTAGTATAAGATTACATGACTTACCTCTGCCTCCAGTACCATTTCCTTCTCCTCCTCCAGCAGCAGCAACAACAGCAACAGCAGCAACAGCAGCAGCAACAGCCAGTAGTAGTAGTAATTCTGCAACAAACAGACCGTTGGTATTTTCTAGACCGCCTCCCATCTCGATTTCCAGCAACAGAAGGATGCCGTCACCCACTGTTCCCAGTAGAGTGATGATATCGGATGATTTACAGGTGCCGTTTAGAGAAATCAAAAGGATGTGGTGTTTTCTATGGTGTATCCTGTTTATGGTATCGCTAATGTTGATTGCCGTACTATTGCTGATTGGATTAATGATCACCTACGATACTTATCCATCGACGTTAAATCCTCACGATGATGATAATAATTCGATGGATGAGAAAGAAGAAGAAGACCCGGACAGACATTTCGCTTTCAACTGTTCCATCATCAGGAACGAACAATTAACAGTTTTCAATGACAATGAGATCAGATGCTCACTGAGTGACTTGATTAAATCGCTAGTGTTTTACAATCATGCTTTGTACGGGGAGAGGGAAAGTAATAGGAAACATTCCATCGTGTTGACGTCTAGAGATTCGTATAACACGTGTAACGATGCAAGAACTAGATTCTGTATGTCTAATTGGAAACGTTACCTGAATCAACACACGTCAATTCCTTTGAGTGAAACGCAAAGGGACTTTTACCTTTTGTTGAATGAATCATCCACAATCGTCGTGCGGGCATCTGGACTATATCTGATTTACACGGACGTGTCTGTCAGGAATATCGAAGACGATACGGAAGTCTGGAAGGTCACCAAAAAATATTTTGTCACGCAGAGCGATAACGTTAAATCTGGAGTGTTTAACGATCTACGACCATTGACCAACAAGGGTCAATTCATGTTTAGGAATTACGACGATACCAAACGATCCGATAGTACATTATATCGCCTGACTGTCCAATACATGTACAAAGGTAGTCTGGTTAGACTGGCCGTTAAGAGATATGTGATGAAGTTTTTAAATAACGGAACTGATTTAAACGATGTCAGTAATTCCACGTATGGAATCAAAGGAACTATTGGACTGTTTAAAATTGATTGATTTTTTATTATTGTAGTTGTAAAAAAAATAAATAAAATATATATGTTAATAATTTTTTAGTCTTTAAATCAATCAATCAATCTTCAACCAAGGAAAAAAAGAATCTTCACTTCGACATCAAGAAAAAAAAGAATCTTCATCAAGAAAAAAAAAGAATCTTCATCAAGAAAAAAAAGAATCTTATCTTCAACAGAAAAAGAATCTCCACTTCACATCAAGAAAAAGAATCTTATCTTCAACAGGGGAAAAAAAGGAAATCTTATCTTTACTTCAACAGAAGAAGAAAATTCATTCTGAAAAAAAAGGGGGGGGTATTTTTACAATGGGAGGGGGGGGTATTTTCAGCTGCGAGTTTTAAAAATCAAAGTCTTAAAAATGACTAGGACGAGCCAGTGAGACTTCCGGGAAAGGAAGACAAAAGCAAGATTTTTCTCTCGCATGGGCAATTGGAAATTTATTTATTTTATTTTTTTTCCAGTTAAGGTTTCCGCCAGGAAAAATTTTTTCGTTTTTTGCTTTTGGATGGGTTTTTTTGAAGACCAAGATTTTTTTGTTGTTGAAGTGGAAGACAGATTTTTTGTGTTGGGGTTTGAATCAATCTTTTTTTTATTGTTGTTGTTGTTGCAATCTTTTTTTTATTTTGTGTTGGATATGAAAATGAAAAATGAAGAGTTTTTTTTTAAATCAACAACCAATTTATTTTTTTTAAATTTAACAATTTTTTACAAATCAATTTTTTTCAATCGTCAGAACACCATCGGTCATCTGGTAATTGATATTTCCTTTTTCGATTTCTATCCCAAGAAACGTATCTCATCAAATTGTTCATTAGTCTGCAGTATAAAATCTTGTTAAAGAATTTGAATTTATCTAATCCCATTGTATCTAATTTAACCTCATCATCCCCATCCTCCCCATCGTCATCATCGTCTTCTCCCGTTGTAGTCTCAGCATCGCTGTCTACTTCTTCCTTTTCATCTGTTTCCATCCGCCTCCTCTTCCTTTTAGAAGGCACAGATATTGGTTTCTTTGGCTGCTGCAGCTTCTTCCTTTTTTTAATCACGTCCATGGAAGACGATTGCCCAAACATAGATGAACAGGGCTTAGTGACAAGATTGCCAATCAAACCCTTATATGTCAAGCAATAATCCGCAAAATATTTTATGAAACAGTTAATGTACCTAATTTCCATCTTCCCGCCTTCATCATCTTCTTCTTCATCATCTTCTTCATCGTCTCTGAAATCGTATACGAAATTACGTTTCCTTTTAATTTCATCAAACACGTTGACGGGTGGGTCTTCGACAGTGAAATCGAATGTGGTGAATCGTCGATAATTGTTATTGTCAGTGGGTAAATACAATGCTCCCTGTTGCAAACAGTTATCCCACACATCGTTCATCTTCACGAATTAGATACGAAAACAGTGTTTCCAGTGAAAAAGTACACGTTCCATTTACCTACGAGGAAATAGCTTACAGCAGTGATGATAATGGTCTAGAAAAAAAACTACAAGAACTAAGTTTATAATTTAGAGCAATAATATTGTTTGTAAATATAATTTGTATTATATTATATATTAAATGAAAAAAAAATTCAAATATCCTTTCTTATTATTATTTTTTTCCACTTATGTCATCGTCATGTCGTCGTCGTTCCGATTTTATAATAAGCAGTATCAAGATGCAGCATTTAACATTTTCAATCCAAATGAGTATTTATTGGATGATGACTTGAGAAAAAAACGACGTGCTGCTTATGACTTTTTAAATCCGTATGGTAGTGACGACGAATGTGATGACTTTGAAACTAATCAAAAAAAAATAGAAGCAAAACATTTTTTATATCCTCCGTTATTGGAATATCGTAAGGAACTATTTGCAAGTGTTAAACGTCAATACAATACTAAATTATACGGAGGGGAAGATGATGACCAGCGCTTACGTCTTTTATGTTTATTGGTGGATGTTATTGAAGAAAAGGCCAGAAATTATGACACACACAATTTCGATTTAATAAACAACGTATATGATATTGTTGACAAATTAATGGTTGACGATAGAGATATTACGATTGAACCACAACGTTTACATTCCACATTTCGATCGTACATGTACATGGTTTTTCATAGGGGCCATTATTTCATTCGTTTTGACGATCAAAGTAACGTCTTTGAGGTTATTGACAAAAAATTTTACGTTAAAGCATCGTATTGTTTAAATCGCTTTAACGAGAATCCAGAAAATTATCATACATTAGTACTGGATTGTCCAAGTTGTTGCTGTAAGGATAACCGAGGTTTTTTCAACCAAACACAGGACATGTATTGCTGAAACAATTTTATCAACGAAACAATATTATGTAATTAACTTATTATATTATACAACATTTTTTCTTAATTCATTACCTTGGAAAAAAATGGATGAAAAAGGATCGCAATTTCAACTTTTTTTTGATAATTGTAAATCTTACTGGGATAGAAAATATAGTAATGAACCTGACGAAAAATTACATAGACTAAAGTGCTTATGCAAGATGGGAAATGTCATATTTATTAATACTAAGAACAATGAAACGGAACACACCGAAATTATGACAACCATATATAATTTTATTAATATCCTTAAGGACGAGGATATTACGATTGAAGAGATTGCAACCCACCTTAACAATGAATATCACGAATCAAATATGATGTTCGTTAAATATCAAGGCGAACTGCTGTTTAAATTTAACACTGACAGAACGACGTTTCAAATCATGAACTTCGCTCTGCTAAATAAAATTTTACACTAATATTGTTTCAACAATAAAAATGTGCAATATTGTTTCAACAAATATAATTGCTTCTCGAAAATTTGACTATATATATTAAGAACTCGTTACATTTTTATTTCATTTGTGAAACAAAAATAATATGGATGAAGACCTATTTTGGGAATCCACCGCAATGAATGTTTATAAATTACGATATCAAAAGTATATTTATGAGGTCTATATCGATATTGAAGAAGAGGTACATATAATAAATAAAAATATCGAGCAAGGATGTGAAGGAGAGGATATAATCGATATAACAGATGAAATTTGGAACAAGCTGAAAAACATTATACCATGTGATAATCCGATTGATGAATCAGTAAAAGAAGAAAAGAACAAGTCGGAGGAAATGCTGGCGCGGAGCCTGCTCTTTGGGAACTGTCTGGTATGATTGGATTGATTGATTGGATGCGAACGAATATAGGTGGGTGGACCGGAACCCGATTAACAATGACGACGCGTGTGTTGTGTGTGTGTCTGTGTGACGAACTTTTTTTTGAATTTGAATTTTGAATTTTGAATTTGACTTACGAGACCGTTGTGACATTATTGTATATTATTGTATATATATATAATTATATTATAAAAAAATAATAATAATAATAATAATAAAAATCAATTCTCTCTCTTGTCTTGTCTTGTCTTGTCTTGTCTTTGTGGGGGAAAAAAACCAAACCGAAAAAAACAATATTATATCAAAAACAATAATTAAAAAAAATCAAAAAAAAACCAGAGAAACAATATAATTGTTTCGTTCCACATACCACAGAAAAAAAGGGGGGGCGGCGGCGTAGTAGTATAATATATATAGGAAAAAAAAAAGAGAGTCAGTCAGTCAGTCAGTCAGTCGGAAAAAAAACCAACAAAAGATGCAGCAACCTCCGACGATGAGTTTCGCCGACAGGTTAACGTTGTTTGACGAAAACGCTAAAGAATACGAGAGAAGGAATCGGAAGATGAAAGTAATGAAGGCGATGGGTGAAGCGGAAGCAGAATCGTCGCTGGACCGATTGAAGTGCCTGGTCCTTTTGAGTCGAGTCATATTGAGATGTAGATATAACGACAGACGATGGTCGCTCATGACCCGAGCCTACGATATCGTAGATGTCGTGATGGACGATTCAGACGTGGATCTGTTCGTCAAATACGGTTCGATGATGACCGTGTATTACCAAGGGATCGAGTTGTTTAAATTCAACGCGGAGGCGAAGGAGGCGTCATCGACGCTAGAAGTGTTTTCGATTAAGAATCAACTGAGGTACGACATGCTCTATCACGTGTGGAGTCGGGGTATGGGATATCCTTCGTCTCACTGTTTTTAAAAAAAAAACAAAACAAATTATTGTTTGCCTGAAAAAAAAAAAGAAATATAATATAATATAATATCATTATCATTATCATTCATTCATTCATCTCACTTGTCTTGAAGAAGAGGAGAGAGACATAACCAAATCAAACCGGCCCCCCTTTTTTTCTTTTGGGGGAAAAAAAACAAATTATGTTGTTCGACGATGACGACGATGATGATGAAAGAAGCAGAATTATCATTAAAAGGAGAACAGTATGTGGTGGTGGTGGTGGTCGGGGTATCGTCATGTTAGACGAAGACATTAGCAGCAGTAGCATCAGAACAGTAGAATTCTTACATAGAAAATCGTGGATCAAAACGTACGACGAGGTGTTTACCAGGTTTCAAAAGAAATCGAACAATTACGTCACGCTCTCGGGTGTGATGCGATACGTCGACTGTGAAGACATCATCATGAATTTCAAAGTGTTTGACATTACGTACGGGAACATACAGAGTCATTTAGGATGTCAGTTACACGATTGGATAGTACGAAATTGCATAAAGGATGATGATGATGAAGAAGGAGTAAAATACATAATATCACTCACGCCGCCGCCGCAGGACATCTGGTTGATAGCAGCAGCAGAAGAGGAGGAACGAGCCGTGTTGGTCGATTACATAGATGGAAGTAGACGAAGTAAAACGATATGCTTTCATCATGCCAAGTAAATAAAAAAAACTTTTTATTGCTGAAACAATATTATCAAACTTTTTATTGTCGAAACAATATTATCAACTTTTTATTGTCGAAACAATATTATCAACTTTTTATTGTCGAAACAATATTATCAACTTTTTATTGTCGAAACAATATTATCAACTTTTTATTGTCGAAACAATATTATTGTCGAAACAATATTATTGCTGAAACAATATTATTGTTAAAAACATTGGTTTTATTGCTTTATTAAAAAAAAGTGTAGGTGTTTAAGATTTTGTTATATATATCAGGCCCAATTTGATATTTTTCATTCCATTCACACATAGACGGATGATGATGATGATAAAAAAATATGGATTTAAACAATCAGACTTATGAGGATATGAGCGAGGTCGATAATACTACTACTACAACAACACCACCACTGCATCAATATCTTGATTTACCTGTCAGACAACGCCCTATGTCTTCGTCATCATCATCTTCTTCTTCTGAAACGGGACAACCATCCAACAACAGCTACAGCAACGACTTTTTACGGCAGCAAGAAACATGTCTGAGTACTGCTGCTGCTACTACTACTACTACTACAGATAGACGGAGTTCGATGATGAGGAGACCAATGTTACCTTCCGTACCACCAGTCGGAAGTCCGCAGGGATTATATTCGGCTTCCCCTCCTATCTGTTCTTCGACTTTACGACGTGGAAGCAGTAGTAACAACAGATTCAAGTTTCCTCCTCCATCTTGGGGCAGTGAATCCGTCATGATGTTGATGACACCGGTTCAACAGCAGCAACAGCATCCCCTGTCTTCTTCAAACAGCGGCGGCAGCAGAAGAACAACGATCCGTGATAGTAGCGGGAGTGGTAGTATAAGATTACATGACTTACCTCTGCCTCCAGTACCATTTCCTTCTCCTCCTCCAGCAGCAGCAACAACAGCAACAGCAGCAACAGCAGCAGCAACAGCCAGTAGTAGTAGTAATTCTGCAACAAACAGACCGTTGGTATTTTCTAGACCGCCTCCCATCTCGATTTCCAGCAACAGAAGGATGCCGTCACCCACTGTTCCCAGTAGAGTGATGATATCGGATGATTTACAGGTGCCGTTTAGAGAAATCAAAAGGATGTGGTGTTTTCTATGGTGTATCCTGTTTATGGTATCGCTAATGTTGATTGCCGTACTATTGCTGATTGGATTAATGATCACCTACGATACTTATCCATCGACGTTAAATCCTCACGATGATGATAATAATTCGATGGATGAGAAAGAAGAAGAAGACCCGGACAGACATTTCGCTTTCAACTGTTCCATCATCAGGAACGAACAATTAACAGTTTTCAATGACAATGAGATCAGATGCTCACTGAGTGACTTGATTAAATCGCTAGTGTTTTACAATCATGCTTTGTACGGGGAGAGGGAAAGTAATAGGAAACATTCCATCGTGTTGACGTCTAGAGATTCGTATAACACGTGTAACGATGCAAGAACTAGATTCTGTATGTCTAATTGGAAACGTTACCTGAATCAACACACGTCAATTCCTTTGAGTGAAACGCAAAGGGACTTTTACCTTTTGTTGAATGAATCATCCACAATCGTCGTGCGGGCATCTGGACTATATCTGATTTACACGGACGTGTCTGTCAGGAATATCGAAGACGATACGGAAGTCTGGAAGGTCACCAAAAAATATTTTGTCACGCAGAGCGATAACGTTAAATCTGGAGTGTTTAACGATCTACGACCATTGACCAACAAGGGTCAATTCATGTTTAGGAATTACGACGATACCAAACGATCCGATAGTACATTATATCGCCTGACTGTCCAATACATGTACAAAGGTAGTCTGGTTAGACTGGCCGTTAAGAGATATGTGATGAAGTTTTTAAATAACGGAACTGATTTAAACGATGTCAGTAATTCCACGTATGGAATCAAAGGAACTATTGGACTGTTTAAAATTGATTGATTTTTTATTATTGTAGTTGTAAAAAAAATAAATAAAATATATATGTTAATAATTTTTTAGTCTTTAAATCAATCAATCAATCTTCAACCAAGGAAAAAAAGAATCTTCACTTCGACATCAAGAAAAAAAAGAATCTTCATCAAGAAAAAAAAAGAATCTTCATCAAGAAAAAAAAGAATCTTATCTTCAACAGAAAAAGAATCTCCACTTCACATCAAGAAAAAGAATCTTATCTTCAACAGGGGAAAAAAAGGAAATCTTATCTTTACTTCAACAGAAGAAGAAAATTCATTCTGAAAAAAAAGGGGGGGGTATTTTTACAATGGGAGGGGGGGGTATTTTCAGCTGCGAGTTTTAAAAATCAAAGTCTTAAAAATGACTAGGACGAGCCAGTGAGACTTCCGGGAAAGGAAGACAAAAGCAAGATTTTTCTCTCGCATGGGCAATTGGAAATTTATTTATTTTATTTTTTTTCCAGTTAAGGTTTCCGCCAGGAAAAATTTTTTCGTTTTTTGCTTTTGGATGGGTTTTTTTGAAGACCAAGATTTTTTTGTTGTTGAAGTGGAAGACAGATTTTTTGTGTTGGGGTTTGAATCAATCTTTTTTTTATTGTTGTTGTTGTTGCAATCTTTTTTTTATTTTGTGTTGGATATGAAAATGAAAAATGAAGAGTTTTTTTTTAAATCAACAACCAATTTATTTTTTTTAAATTTAACAATTTTTTACAAATCAATTTTTTTCAATCGTCAGAACACCATCGGTCATCTGGTAATTGATATTTCCTTTTTCGATTTCTATCCCAAGAAACGTATCTCATCAAATTGTTCATTAGTCTGCAGTATAAAATCTTGTTAAAGAATTTGAATTTATCTAATCCCATTGTATCTAATTTAACCTCATCATCCCCATCCTCCCCATCGTCATCATCGTCTTCTCCCGTTGTAGTCTCAGCATCGCTGTCTACTTCTTCCTTTTCATCTGTTTCCATCCGCCTCCTCTTCCTTTTAGAAGGCACAGATATTGGTTTCTTTGGCTGCTGCAGCTTCTTCCTTTTTTTAATCACGTCCATGGAAGACGATTGCCCAAACATAGATGAACAGGGCTTAGTGACAAGATTGCCAATCAAACCCTTATATGTCAAGCAATAATCCGCAAAATATTTTATGAAACAGTTAATGTACCTAATTTCCATCTTCCCGCCTTCATCATCTTCTTCTTCATCATCTTCTTCATCGTCTCTGAAATCGTATACGAAATTACGTTTCCTTTTAATTTCATCAAACACGTTGACGGGTGGGTCTTCGACAGTGAAATCGAATGTGGTGAATCGTCGATAATTGTTATTGTCAGTGGGTAAATACAATGCTCCCTGTTGCAAACAGTTATCCCACACATCGTTCATCTTCACGATATTCACGTTGTACAACAGCTGCAGGGCGGCGTCGTAAGGTATGACTTTCCTGGACGTGTCTTTGTCGACGTAAGAGATCTTTTCTTCCGTGAAGCATCCAAACAAGTGCTCGTTACCAGCCATGATGAATTGCATGTCGGGTCTGGTAACGACCTGAGTCCCGTTGTGAGGAATGGTCTTTTCTCCGTTCACAATCATCGCTCTGTAAGGTATGCATTGAGAGATATTGAAATCGTCGACGACAGCAAATTGTGCTTCAGGATCGAACCAGGTACGAGTGTTTATCGTCGTAGAGTTACAATTTTTCTTCACAGCCTTGAGCAGATCAGTCTTACCTTCACCGGGTTCGTCCGAATAGTAAAAGTAATGTCTCATCTTCTCGTGTGAACCTTGAGCAGATTTCGGAACGGATGCCGAGATGTCACCTCTTAATGTGTAAGAGATTTCGGGTTGACGTGCTGGTGGACCTTCGTCCTTACAAGAGTAAATCTTTTCCGTGAATTTCCGATCATCTATGGTACATTTTACGGTAATGGCATGTCCCTTATCCAAATCCTTTCGTCTGTTATCTTCTCCCTTTTTATTGTTATGAGATGATGATGCCATTTTTATCGATGTAATAAAAAAAGTTATTAAATCAATCAACATAATCCATGTCACTGTTGTTGATATCGAATGAATGAATGAATGAATGAATGCGACCTCGACTCATTATATACTTTTTGTTAAATCGGACAATTTTATTGTCGAAACAATTTTATTGTCGAAACAATATTATGAGATTGAAACAATAATATGAACCCTTTTATTGTCGAAACAATATTATGAGATTTGAAACAATATTATGAACCTTTTTATTGTCGAAACAATATTATGATATTGAAACAATAATATTAACCTTTTTATTGTTGAAACAATTTTATCAACTTTTTTTTTATTGTTTCGACAATAATATTGTTTTTTATAATTTTCCACTATATATTCGATGAAAGGAAGTTCGTGAAAATAGTTATATTTTTTGGTGTCACAACAAACAAATCAAAAGGAGGAAAAAATTCCCAAACAACTTTTTTTTAAATTTTTTTTGTTTTTAAAAAAAAGGATTATTATTACTACTATGCATGGAATATCATGCGGCCTGTTAAAAAAATTAAATTAAACCACAAAATGACTGCAGACGTTAACATGACAAGGGTCAACGAGGCTTTGAGGACTGGAGAGATTACCATCATATCGAACGAGTCTTCCGGCGATGAGTCTTCCGGTAATGAATCATTACCCGATCCGAAATTAAACAACAGCAGAAAGAGAGGCAAGAAAAAAAACAACTCAGATGATTTGAATTTCCTTTTCTCGACCAACGACGGTAACGTTTTACCTGGTGGGCGTCTTTACGAGAATCCCGTAGGTTTCGACGAAGATGACGATGAGGTTGTTCCTGGAATGTCAAGATTTTCTAACATGGGAAACAAGACTAAAAAGTACAGGACTCGTATGGCGACCGATTTCCTTTTCGATTCGAAACAACCACCACCGATCAATAATCGTCGAGAGAACGAACCACCTCCCTGTGGCTATCCCATGGCCATCTTTAAAAACAATCCGCACATAAACCTTTCGGAGTACACGTGTGCCAGTTGCAAGATGGTGTTGAAGGATCCGTACGGCACCGATGATCGTGAATGCGATCACAAGTTTTGTTTTCTGTGTTACGATCAATTACACGTGTGTCCGGTCTGCATGTCAGAAAGAAACGTGGTAGCGGTCACGAGTAACGAACGATGTCATCACTTGCAGGACTGTAGACTAACTCTGGCTAGTGCTAATGTGATTTGTCCCAAACGACATTGTACTTGGAAGGGAACGTTGAAACAGTATGATAAACATACGTGTAATATCGAACTGCACGCACCACCACCACCACCACCAGAAAATGATAATAATGAAGAAGAAGAAGAAGTCATCGTAATCGATCAACCAACGGATGATGATGGTGATAATAATAATGATTGGTATAAAAAAAGGGTGGAATCTGCGGAGAATGCCGTTTTTATGTTAATTAAACAAATTGCTAAAATGAAAACGGCAAATTTGAAGGTCCACGACACCCTCTGGAAATCTAACAAACAGTTGTGTCAAAACATGTCCGTCTTGCATGGAAAGGTCAAACGGCTCGAGAGCATAGCGGCACTCAATGGAATATCGTTAGACGATCCAACGACGTACGGTCCTCCCGCCATCTCACCGGACGCCATCGTACCCGTGGCCATGGCACAGGTGGCAAAGACAGTTCCACCGAACATTGTTGCAGAGAAGAAAATATTGAACATTGATAAAAAAAAACAATTACCCCCATTTCGTCCGAGACCCGACGAAGACGATCCGTCTGTGACTTGTCTGTAAAATGTTGTTGTAATTGTATGTAAATTGTATGTTTTTTTAATCCTTACAACAAGTTCGGTACACGGGTTGTGAGTGTGTGTGTGTAAGAGAGTTTATATTTTATTGTTTCAAGACATTTTATTGTTTCATCAAAAATTAGACCAAACAATAAAATTGTTTCATCAAAAATTTATTGCGTAGGAGTTTTTATTTTTCCGGGAGTATAAAAGGAAAATAAAAAATTTTAATTGTCATTCATTTTAAAAAATTTTGTGCGAATGGACGTGTGTGAGTTTCTCTCTCTCAATGGTATCCCCTTTTCAAGGGTAATAAATGACAGTGTGTGAGGCGTGAAAGGATTGTATTTTTTTAATATCATGTTGAGGTATCTATTATTGTAAAATGTGTTTAATTCTTTGCAATGTGTATGTGTGTGTATGGTTTTTCCTTAATAAAAAATATAGTAAAATTTTAATTTATCATCTTCTTTTGTTAATCTGAAGACTCAAAACGTTCGGCGGCTTTGTTTGATTGATTGGGGTTTTTTTTTAAGTAACTTTTTTCATTCGATGCTTAAGTTACTTAAAAAAAAACAAGCTGACAAAATACAACCCTTGACAGATGATGGTGATGATGTTAGAATTACAAATACGACCCACGTCCGATGATTCATTTAAAAATAAACCAGTTATGTATATATAGTAAAATTACAAATACGACCCACGCCCGATGATTTTACAATACTATACATGATTTATAGTTATGATAAGTTAAAAAATAACCAGTTATGTATATATAGTAAAATTACAAATACGACCCACGCTCGATGATTTTACAATACTATACATGATTGATTGATTGATTTATGAGTTATATATAGTAAAATTATGATAAGTTAAAAATAACCAGTTATGTATATATAGTAAAATTACAAATACGACCCACGTCCGATGATTTTTTTTGGACATGAGTCATATTTGTAACATTATTATTATATAGTTTTTGTTTTATTAATTTATCTCATCCTCCCCCCATTCTCCTTTTTGAATTTTGAGAATAATAATAATAATAATAATAATAATAATGACGTCTAATATGATGATTTTAACGACGACGCTCTTGGTTGTATTATCATTAGCATCGAGCGGTCTTGCCATGTCCATACCGGAAGGTATGAGATGTTATAACACTCACAGCTGTCTGCACGGAGGAACTCTCATCATGCCCAGATCCATCTTCGGGTACTGTCGTTGCTTCTGTCCGTTGAATTGGGGAGGTCCCATGTGTGAACTGAACAGACACAGAGAGTCTCCCAACCTGAGACGGGTTCACATCGTTAAAAGAAAGACCATGGTGATGAGACGACGACATCGACGATCAGAAGATGATGCTGCATCATCATCATCATCGCCATCACCACCTTACATGCGAACAATGTAGATTTTTATACTTGCATTTTTTTTGGATTGTTGGAAAGGTGGCATTGTTTGTTTGTTTTTTTGTTTGCTGTTGTTGTTTTTATTTTTAAAAAAATAAAAAAATAAATGTTGTAAAATTATATATTTTATTATTATTATTATTACACATTACACAAGCGCCACACATAACATAATATATTATATCTTATATACAAAAAAAAGTGTTTGTTTTTTTTTTTAGTAGACGATGTCTGGATCCTCGTCCACGTAGTCTTCGTCTTCGCAAATACAATGACACGAGTCTTCTTCGTCATCCGAATATTCCTTTTCTTCTGCTACTGCTTCTACTTCTACTTCTGCTGCTCCTGCTCCCGCTGCATGGCCTCCATGGCCTCCGCCAGCTTCTTCTTTTTTCGCATCAGCTTCCTTTTCTGAATTCTCGTCATCATCCTCGTCGGCGTCGTCTTCATCTTCTCCTTCTCCTTCTTCTTCGTCGCAGCTGCTCGTACAGGGACTGTAGTCGGCCGGCTCGTTGCACAGTTCGGTAGGACAATCCACGATAATTGACCTGTAGAACGAACTTCTTTGTTACAATGGTCAAAGCCTTTCAGTTCGGGGAATCTGGTATCAGATATTTGTTGATGAATGCTCAATATATATTCACCATACGAGTAAACATCATACGAATAAACGTTATTTTCAAAACGAATCGAACTCGTTTCTAAATACTCATTAGGTATTTCTTCAATTCTTTTATAAACTTCATCGATTTCTTTAATTACCGGTGTATGTTTAAAATTTTCACATAGGACGTCCCGTATTATTCTATTAATACCTGACATCGTGGGGTACTTGTCAATGTACCAATGAACGGTAGTCATGGTACTGCGTTCTACTTCTTTCTGAATATCATTATGCTTCAGGTTTTCGAGCTTCATACTTTTTACACTGGATAATGTTTGAAGTATATTACCTTTGGTGTTCGGACAGTTTATACGTGTATCAGGCAACGTTGGTTCGGTGGGTAAGAAATATACCACACGTTTCGGTTTCTCTATTATTACGTTATCAGCAAACTGATAATCACCTATTTGACATGCCATTAGTTTGGTTTCCTCCTCACCAACAGGAGGTGTTACTGAAAGGTAAGTAACGTTACCATCTTCCCATCTAGGAATTATATTCATTGTAATCTCCGAATTTTTGTAAGTGTCTACCCATATGCTCATACTTGGTAGGGTCACCAACATGAAATCCTTTCTGTCCTCCATAACTGGTCAAAGTGTAAATGAAAAATAAATACAAAAACTCGCATATAATATAGAAATTTTTATTCAAACAATTTTATTGTTATAAATTAAGAATAATCATGTATTGCTGAATTTATTAAATCGCTTATATTGTTATACGTTTCTGTCGGATCGCACACAGGTTGTTCATTTGATTGCTCATTTGATTGTTCAGCAGCTGCAGCAGCAGCTACTAAATCGCGAATTTCGTCCTCATTTGATTTCGATACATTGATATTTTCGTGTTCCGATAATAAATCACATGTGTTATCCTTCGATTTCGCGGCATCTGCTGCTGCTGACAATAATAATAATCGTTCTCCTGTATCGCTAGTTGACACTTCAGCTAATAACAACTGTTCTTCTGCATCTGTCGCTTCAGTAACTAGTGATCGTTCGTCTGCTTCGTTAGCAGCTAACAATAATCTCTCTTCTGCATCAGTCGTTTCGGCAGATTTATTGTTAGCAGCTAATAATAATTCTTCTGCATCGGTCGTTTCGGCAGATTTATTGTTAGCAGCTAATAATAATAATTCTTCTGCATCAGTCGTTTCGACAGATGCATCGTTTGCTGCTAACAATAATAATTCTTCTGCATCGGTCGTTTCAACAGATGTATTGTTAGCAGCTAATGATAGTAGTTCTTCTGCATCGGTCGTTTCAACAGATGCATCGTTTGCTGATAACAATAATTGTTGTTCTACATTGTTTATGAGTTCATTTGCCGATTGTATGTCTGCATCTCTTAATAATCTTAATTGTTCATCAGCTACAGTTTCCGTGTAATCATCAAAATCTTGTATTAAAGTATGTAAATCTATTTCGGAATATATTGCCGATGCAAGAATATCATGTGGAGGAGTAGGAACATCTGGACTACTTATATCCTCATATTGCTGTGGTGGTTGAGGACGAGGAGGAGACATCCTAACTGAATGTTCGAGTTCAGCAAATACTTCTGGTGACATCAACAAATCCGTTTCCTCGTCTTGATTTGATGGAGCAACGGGTGTACGTTGCTTATCCATACAATGAATGAATTGATTAACCTGATTGTGTGAAATAACCTTATTAACTAATTGTTCTGGAATAGTATCATCCTCTTTTGTAACAGGAGATTTCCTCGGTTTTCGTTTCCTCGGTTTAGGAATTATTCTTGGAGGATTAAGAGGAGCAGGTCGCATATGAGGTGGTAAAGAATCTTCACCAGCAACTCCTTCATTATCTGACGAGAGTGGAGACACGATTTTATCATCCACCACTGGTATCTGTACTTCTTCATCACTCAAACTTCCAATTCTAATTCTTCTTCTTCTTTTTTTAGTGCTATTGTTATAGTTGGCAAGTATTTTATTAATGGCATCTGTTTCATTATCATCTGATGATGATGACATGCGAGAAGCTCCCCCCTTTTCATCATCACCACTAACTTCGTTTTCTGGTTCTTCATTTTCATCTTCATCTGATTCAGGCATTACCTTTCCCTTTCCAAACCTTATAATAGTATTTGATTCGACATCATCGTCATCGGTAAAAGGATCAACCTCGCTCATATCCTTTCGTGGAGCAAAAAATTGACGAGGGTTTTTTGCACCAATTCTCGTTGAAACGGGTTCATAACTGGCCTTTTTCACTACCTTACCGTCAACAATCGAAGGTGGACGATTGGGTCTTTTACGTTCGACAACAGGATCGGGACGTTCGACAACAGGATCAGGAGCAAATAAATCGGATTGCGGTGGAGAATAATGTTTCTTTTTCTTTTTAGGTACAGAAGACGTCGAGGGTGATGGAGGTGGTGATATATTGCTATAGTCCATATCTTTCCTTTTCTTTTTCTTTTTAGGTACAGAAGACGTTGAAGGTGATGGATGATGTGATATATTACTACATATTACATCTTTCTTTTTCTTTTTTGGTGCCGATACGTGTTTAATAAAATCCTCGATTTCACTTTCACCATCATCATCATTCTCCTCAACTATGATTTGTTTTCTTTTGCTGCCCGAGTTCAGAACCTTCACTTTTTTTTTATCCTTCACTAATTTATAAGATATCTCTTCTAACGTATTAATTTTTTCCTGTCTCATATAAGTAGGACAGTACCCGCCAGATCTTTCCCCTCCTATTTGTAATGCATCATTACACCAATTTTCAAATTCATCACATAATCGTCTACCGCTTGTCCATCTATGGTTACATTTTTCATCTGAACATGTTTTGGCTTTGATTGAAATGATTGTAAATTTACGCCAATCAAAAAACTTTTTGTAATTTTCTGGTTGTACGTGTATTGTTCCAGCCACTTTCTGTTTGAGATCTTTTGGTGCACTAAATAACCAAGATCGTATCCTACTTATACCACTACCTCTTATTACTGTTTGCATTTTGCTATTTGCTTTCTCTTTTGGTCTATTTTTTGGCGGATTTTGCATTTGCAGTACACAATAAACGGCAGTGTTAAACAGAGTTAAAGGAGGAGGTCTAGGCTCCTTTCCAAGTAAACTCGTTACGGTTTCGATAAATGGATATATTGTATCACAAGAAGAGAGAAAACATTCCTCGTTAATAAACGTGGTAATAAATTCATAAATGCGCCGGTATCCTCTAATGAATTCTTTAGACGGACCGAGAAACGAATTTAAATTATGTTTATACGTATCTTCGTCCACATTTTCACTAGCAACACGATAAATCCAATGATAATACGGTTTGGAAGTTTCATTCAAAAAAATTCTTTCATCGGCGCTGGGAGGTTGGTAACAACTACGCCAATTCAAAGCCTTGAAACTATCATTGTTTTGTCGCGGATACGACTCTCGCAAGTTCTTTATAATTAGTTTCCTGTCTTCTGTAGGATTATTTACGAAAAAAGCTATTTGTGTTTCTCTATCCTTTCTGCTAAGTCTTGTGATGTTATTCAACACGATTTCTAACTCTTCCCCACTCATGTTATTGTAACTTTTTTTCATCCTAGGTTGTCCTCTGCTCCACATGATTGATTGATTTCAGATTATACTTAAAAAAAAATAAAAATTTTTAAGTTTGGTAAAAAAATAATCATTTTTTTTAAAGTAAAATAAATATAATAAAAATATGAGAAACAGAAATACCGCCCTATTTTACTTTATCATTATCACCTTATCGTAATTATTGTTTCGAGACATATTATTGCTTCGATATCGTATTATTGCTTCGATGTTTGTATTATTGCTTCGAGATCATAATATTGATTTAAAGAGATAAATACCTTGTATGTCTTTACATCTCGATCGTTTAAATAAAAATGAGAATTTCAAACAATTGTTTGAACCTTAAAATTGTTTAATTTAACAAAAAATTTGTTACGATGAAAATGTGAAATATTGTTTCGACAATAAAATGCATAATATTGTTTCAACAATAAAATGTGAAAATATTGTTTCGACAATAAAATGCATAATATTGTTTCAACAATAAAATGTGAAAATATTGTTTCAACAATAAAACGTGAAATATTGTTTCGACAAAATTTGTTATTTGTGTAGGTTTATGAAAATCAAAATAAAAAACATTAAAACCTAGTACAATATGAAGTACTTAATCCAGTTAATAGTGTTGGTAGTAATAATGTCTAGTCGAGGCAACAGTTTAATTTCAAATAATAATGTAAGGGAGAGATTATCAACCACCATCACATTAATTAAAAACAAAACACAATGTGGATCTCCATTACTATATTCAATGGCTACTAATAAGGAATTGTGTGTCAAATCGGGATACGTCCTAATAAAAAACGATGCCTTGTATAATACTCAACCCATTGTAACCGAATTAAAAATAAATATGTCAATTTACACGGCGCGGATAGTTATTCACTTTTTTTGGATTATTGTAATATCTTTATTAGTGTATGTAGTTCGACGCTTGAAGATAAAATTAAACCAATATGAAGCTACAATATCGACTGACCGTCCTGCTCGCTTCTATTAATTATTTACAAGCTGAGGAGTTAACATTATGTTCTGTTTCTGCAACGAACCCTGTCGTAAACAAAGGAATTATCATAAATGACATCTGTTATCAAACAACGAAACGAGAAGGGAGATCTGTTACCATATACAATGATGGTGGTCAACTTATATCCGATAAATTAAAAAATTACCTCACCGGATTTACTTATTATTCTCGCCCAGAAAGATACATTAGTCTGGGTTTGGGATGGTACTACGACACAACAAAGAAACAACTAAATTATATGGTACCGCCCAATGATAGTCATACGACATATTTATATCTACTGCATACCAATTATCACATGTTTCAAGAAGATGATTCCATCGAGTTTCCAAAACATTTCATATACAAAGGAGTTTTTAAAAAAAAGACGGAATGTTGTAGGCATTGGATGACAAGTTTATAAAAATTGAATATATAATTTTTTTAATTATGATTAAATTTATATACATTTAACAAAGTGTTTTTTTTCTTTCCTTTACAAAGTTTTTTTACACATCAGAAAATCCATCATCAGCTTTAATTTTCTTTGACCTTTCATCGTTCTTTCCCGATTTACGTTTGCGCTTTTTACCCTCATCCGCCCCTTCGTCTTCCTCATCTGTTTCTTCCTCTTCATTTTCTTCCTCTTCACTATTATCATCTAGATCTTCGACATCATCTTGTTCCATGTTGTTTGATAGTTGAACCATAAGAGCATCATATGATGCCAAATACAAAGTATTGTTATGCTTGAAATTATCAATTACATTGTTAATTGCAGCTAAAACGCACTCATTGGATAAAATGATTTTGTTCTTGTCCAGTGACTTCACCAATTGTTCCGTATGCGTCGACTTTAAGAATTGTGTTGATTCTTCGCCTTCTTCATTTCCAAATCCCATTGCTTGAACAATTGCATCATAAATCTTTGATGCATTAGTGTTAATTGATTTCAACTGTTGTTCCGGAGATAATGAAATCATTTCGTTTATCCATGTAGGGAGTTCAAACGCTTTAACTGTTACGTAAGGATCCTTTAAGATTGTAACAAAAGCGGTATGAATCGAAGTTGCGTAAATAAACATGTCTGTTATCCCGGTGCAAGATTTGGAAGTTGATTCGGCATTTTTGAAATAATAAATGATACTGCTATTTTTTTTCGAAAGAAAATAACCAAGTGTTACCCTGGTAGACGAAAGTAATACGGCAGCGGTGAACAAATCTTTGTCTATGAACCTCGCTTGGAAATCTATTGATGATCCGTCGTCACACATCTTCACTAGACTTAAAAGCTTATGTTTTCCCGGTACGCTTTCTTTTACATCATCTCCACCAGACCCCCAATTGCGTTTTGTCTCGTACGGCTGATATCCATATTTGTTCAGCAAATAATGAGCTATGAAAACATCCACGAACGAATCCCAACTGGTAATTGATAAATTATTATTATCAATCTGAGACAAGACGGTGGCAAAGCAGGGATGTAAAGCCAAAAAAGTTTGTATTTTATCGCGTTTACATTCGAGTTTCAACCTGGTGAGTTTGGATTTTTTAACGTTAGGACTACCCTGTAAAAGATTAGGTAGGACAATTTTGAGCAATAACAGATCGGCCATCTGTGTGACTTCTTGACTAATGGATCCATAAGAAAGCTGTTCTGGTCCGCTATTAGTCGAAAAATAGGATGAAACGCTTTTTACTTTATTGGAAGCCTTCAGTGCACACGGATTGATTCTCGTTTCAGTAAACATCGTCTGACCCGAAGCAATCAAAATTTCTCCCATTTGATTTTTTTCTGATACAATAACCAACTTTTCAGTTAAAATCGGTTTCCCAATGTTCGGCATCATGTTCAAATATGATCCGTGAAGAAAGCCAGTCACCATGCACTTATAATTGTCATATTGAGAAAATAAGATGTCTTTGTCATTGACCATTGCCAACAGAGACATCAGTCTCAGTGTAGAACTTTTCCTAATACCCATGAAACATGTTCCCAGGTAGCCTACGCAAGGTTTTATGGGTTCTTTCATTTCCGTTTCCAATTTAGTTGATTTACTGTTGCGGTTAACCAATGGAATTCCGTGCTGTTCTGTATCAATATAAGTCATTAACGCCGATATCTTGTTGAGCATTTGCTCTATATGATTTGATTCTTTAGTTCCTGTTAATGAAAAACTCCCGAATTGTTGTGCTGTCAATTCTGCAGCGTGAATGAACCCTGGAGCAACACTCCTTTCCATTTCATTATCCCCCTCTGCAGCGGCCGAAGCGTTTCCTACGAAACATTCTGGACCGTTAAATTCTGTTGTTGCCAAATTAGCAAACCCATCTGTAACGGTATTATCCTTTCCACTGGAATCCTTTTGAGCAGATTCAAGATTATATCTGTTACAAAGTCTGTTACAACAATAAATGCTGTTGCATCGCTTACATGTGACCATAACCATAAGCATGTATTTTTGCTTGTTAGTTTTTTTCATCATCAGAAACATCAAAGACAGTGCGAACAAAGTATAAGTTTTAGATGAATGAAGGGTGAAATTCTTTAAACCCTGAAATGCAGAAGCAGCAAATTTTTCGTATTTACAATGACTCTTGTTCCCGATATTGATTGATTTAGGAAAGACACAATTCATTCCGGTTTTGTCTCCCATTAACATATTAAGATATAACTTGTGTATACTTAAAGGATTGTTTCCAGTGAAGTATGAACTGTTTACTGACGCAGAGTTAGTCAAATCGGCAGTATACTCTTGAATCATTCTTAAACCTATTGCTATCTTCACTCCATTTATCTGATTAGCATTGTCCTTGTCTGGTGAAGCATCTTCGTAATTCACCTTTTTGCTCTTTATGCTATACATGTGTTTACAAAAATCAAACAGATCTTCAAAGGTGTCGGCTAAACATAACGAAATACTAATGAATTCAATCATATCCTGTAGTATAGCAGCGCTCGATTTTAAAACGAAGGGTTTTTCGCCGTAATCCTCTCCACAGCCATACATTTGTGTTGCTATTGTATTAGGAATATGACTGTCTGTTTCGGTTAATTGAATAGCATCCCTAAAGACGAAAGGTTGAAATTCTTCATTCATACCATGTTTAAAGAGTTTCGCTTCAGTCAAATACACAACGAACGCCTCGTCGTCCTGTAAAATATCTTCCAGATATTTATTATTATCATCTTGTCCGGTATTATCAATATCGATGTATTCCGACCTAAAGGCCTTCTCGTCTGGAGAATCTGAACAATTGTTTTGATCTGATTTGTCAAATTTATCCATTAAAAGAGTCATGTCTTCCATTGGAAAGGGTGTATCGACTCCATCTTGTTTAATCGTCTCATCGTGGTACACCTTTCTATACGTAGTGTTAATTTCAGCTTTTAAATTAGTGTTACTGACAACAACGGCATATGATGCTAACGGTTCGCAGTCATAAAATTTTTCCTTGCTGTTTTTCGACGATGGTTTATGAGAAGGAAAATATAATGTTTTTTTAAGTAAAGAAGGATACATTAAATGCATCGGTATGTACATAACATTATTGTTATGACTGGATAATATGGCCATCGATCCACATAATGCCCGTTGATTAATTTTCTTAAACAAATCATTTTTATTTACTTTATAAGCAAATAAATCTCTATTAACGCAAGAGACGTGAGTGCGTAATCCTTGTTCGATTTTAGATGAATCAGACATTATTATTTGTTGTTTACGGTTTGACTGAATATTTAAAAATGATTAATATCTCAATTAATTCACCCATTTTATACCATCTGGCGAAACAATTTTATTTATTATAAAGAAATAAAATTGTTTCGAAAAAAGAGAGAAGTCAAATTTAAAAATGAGTGGTTCAGGTGGTGGTAGTAAAAGAAAGAAAAAGAAAGAAAAGAAAAAAACCACGGTAACGCAAATATTAGATAATGATGAAAAACTGATTAATGTAACAACATTGAAACCTCAAGACATAACTCCAATGAATAAACCTGTATCAAAAATGCCAGAACAAACAGGAACTTTGAAACCTACTGCCAAAAATGGAGAATCTGTAACACAACCTGCAGACAAAGTTGTTGAACCTGTAACACAACCTGTAACACAAAGTACAGCCAATGCTGGATCTGTAACACAAAGTACTGCCAAAGCTTCTACTGCTACAACTTCTGGATCTGTAATACAATCTACTGCTACAACTTCTGGATCTGTAACACAAAGTACTGCCAAAGCTTCTACTGCTACAACTCCCGGATCTGTAATACAACCTACTGCTACAACTTCAGGATCTGTAACACAAAGTACTGCTAGATCGGTTACACAACCTACTTCTGGAACACAACCTGCTTCTGGAACACAACCTGCTTCTGGAAGTACTGCTAGATCGGTTACACAACCTGCTTCTGGAACTGCTAGATCGGTAACACAACCCGCTTCTGGATCACAACCTGCTTCTGGAAGTACTGCTAGATCTGTAACACAACCTACTTCTAGATCGGTAACACAACCTACTGCTACAACTTCTGGATCTGCAACACAAAGTACTGCTAGATCGGTAACACAACCTACTGCTACAACTTCTGGATCTGCAACACAAAGTACTGCTACAACTTCTGGATCTGTAACACAAAGTACTAAATCGACAGAGTTAAAACCTACTACTATAGAACAAACACCCCCCGATAAACATGCTGCTAGATCTAATCCTGTAACACAAAGCACTCATCCAGAGTCTAAGGAGTCAAATAAAGTAACACAAATTATTACTACGGCTTCTGGTACAGTAACGCAAACAGATAAAGAGTCTAAGGAGTTAAATAAAATAACACAAAGTACAGCGTCTGGTAAAGTAACGCAAACAGATAAAGAGTCTAAGGAGTTAAATAAATTAACACAAAGTACAGCGTCTGGTAAAGTAACACAAAGTACAGCGTCTGGTAAAGTAACACAAAGTACAGCGTCTGGTAAAGTAACACAAAGTACGGCTTCTGGTGCAGTAACACAAAGTACAACTACGATTCCTGGTAAAATTGTCATAGGATCTAAGGAGTCAGATAAAGTAACACAAAGTAATAAAGAGCAAACACCTGCTAATAAAGTTACTGTAGGATCTAATGAGTCAGATAAAGTTGTTGTTGCTGAAAGTACTAAGGTGGCAGATGAGAAAAAAGTTAATAAGACAGTCGATGCTAACCCTGTTACAAGCACTATCGATTCGAAAACTTATGCAGCAGTAGTAAGCGAACAAAAAAATACCTCTGGTACTAAAGCAACAAACGGATCAGAAACAGCTAATCCAGCAAACAAAACAGATCTTACAAACAAAACAGGACCTATTTCTGTTAATAAAATTGCAGACGAACTAAAAGCTGTGCCTAATACGACAACAATTCTTATTGACAAAGAGTCTACTAAAGACACGGCAGAAAAGGTTGAGATTAAGGACCCCCTTAATGTTGGATTAAAAAATGGGACAGAAACGCCAAAGGAAAAAACAGTAAAATTTGAAATACCGAAGAATAGCCAAGAAGAAGAAGATAAGGAAATTCACCAAAATGAATTTTTTATTAACTTAGAAACCCGAGACAGTCAATTGTTTAATCCCGTAACTGAAAAAGAACCAAATAGTGAAACTGAGTATCCACCATGGTTGATTAACCATCATATACCAAAACAAAAAAAAATATTTAGACGCCAATTAAGAGCAGAAGACGGTCATGATGCATTCACAGACGTTATCGAAAGAAATATCTTATTAACAGAATCTGTTACACCAGATTTGAAGCAGCAGTACGTAAAACATATCTTATCAAAGATATTAAAAACTCATAAAATTTTGATGGAAATAATGAAAGATCCAATGTTGACTTATCATTATTTTGATTACATCACAAATCTAACAGATTTGGTTGAGAGAAAACTATATTTATCTCTAGCTCTCGTAGTGGTTAGAGGTTTTTCCGTTTTGGAAAAAATAACAAACACTCATATATTTTTAAAAAAAGAAGATGATAGTGAAAAAACAATTATTGATTGGAGTACTTCGTTTCATAATTTCAAACGTAATTATTTAGCCGAGAAGAATAGATATTCCGGAACAATAATCAGCAACAGATTTTTTGAACAATGAAAAATTTAATAAAGATAATCGTGGTGTTATCAAGTATTGTGTCGGGAAGCGTTTCAATTACTCGAAAACATAAATTCTTATTATTGGATTCACTACGTTGTATGTCAAGATATGTTCCAGCATCACAATTCAAATCGGTTTACATCTATAATGACAATTTAGGTTTGTTATCGTATTGTAATGGTAACAACAACATAGACTGTCAATGGAAATGGAATTCTATTCATGCAACTGAATTCATTTATGATCCTGTCCGGACAGCTTTAAAATTATCAGACAACAACAACAACAAATGGTTAACCACAACAGATGGAATGAATTTTTACATAAATGAAACCTTTACTCCTGTAATAAAAATAGATTCCCGTGTGTTTATTCAGATTTGGATCGATAAGACTCAATTCACATACAAGATGTTCAACATGGCAAATTCAGCTGCTGGAAAAATTTGTTAAAAAGAACAATAATTTTTTATAATAAAAAAATTTATTTTTTATAATACAAGTTTTTCTTTTTAAAGTTACAATTATTTTTTGATTCAAAATTTTAACAGTTCAGTTCAGATATCAGTTCAGTTCAGTTCATTTAAATTTTAAATTCAAGTCTAACTGACGACGAGCACTTTTCCTTCTTACTGGACCTGGACCTCTTACTGGAGTAGCAATTGGTCTGTCTTTTGTCTCACGAATTATAACTTTTCTCGGTTGTTCTGCATCATTTTCATCATCCATGAATTCTTGTGTAGTACCAACATCCATATCGTTCTCAGCTTCAAGTTCTGTAGTATCTTCTGTCTTGTCAGCTTCAATCTTGTCTGCTTCAAGTTCAGTGTTGTCAGATTCAATCTTGTCTGCTTCAAGTTCAGTGTTGTCAGATTCAATCTTGTCTGCTTCAAGTTCAGTGTTGTCAGCTTCAATCTTGTATGCTTCAAGTTTGTATGCTTTCAACTTAGCATCTTCTGCATCCTTTGCAGCTTTATCTTCCTGACGTAGTACTTCTCTGACTTTCATCAAAATTTTTCCTAACCAATTAGTTCCAGTCCATGTACGTGGCATATATGCGGCTGGATGCATTTTACTCATACCAGTACCCCAAATTGAATCATTTTTTCTCGATTCACCTATAAGTTTAGGATAAGTGTCCAATAAAACTTTCTTTAACATTCTATTCTGAGAAAACTTTGCATAGTTCCCTTCATAAACTATCCTCTTACAGTTCTCCTTCCAGATTTTTTCGTCGAAATTTTTAACTCGTCGTCCAATCATCTTAATTTGGAATTGATCTTTCAGTTTCATAATACTATCTGCCGCCTCCTGATCTTCAAATAACATTGCTTTACGGTACATCATATATTGTTCAGTACTAATAAATGTTTTACCATTTATATCAAAGTAGCAGTCGTACCATTGACTGAGGCAATTAGCATTAAACAGATAAACATGCTCTGGTCCATTTAATTCTCTTTGGTTAGTGATAACATGTTCATATTTTGAATTAACCTCTTCTCCTGTTTCCGTTGTTGGAGTCTCTTCACGTCTTGGCGCATCCTCAGAATGAGTTTGAGAGTCATCAATTGAGGTGGAGTTAAAAACATCCCTTCGCTTCCTTGGGGTTCGGATGGCATCGGTTGATCGTTGTCCATAGTCTGGTGGTGGTGTAGTATAACCCGAAAGTTCTTCGTCTTCTGAAGAGGACACTTCTTCAGCTCCAGATATTATAGGTCCTGCCGATTGTAGATATATATGAATTTCTGGCCTTTCGTCTTCTGCTTCAACTACTGCTTCAGCTATGTATTGAGTTTCTGGTACTTCTGCTGGTATCACTTCAGCTGGTACTACTTCTTCTGGTAATGAAATTACTACTTCTACTTCTTCTGATAAATTAGACATACTTATTCAGGTACTAATTTGATAATGATTAAATAAAACAGCATCCTTCCATTTATACATAAAATTTGTTGAAACAATTTTATCGCTATAATTTTTATTTCAGCAATAATATTGTTGAAACAATATTATCTGTTTTTATTGTTGAAACAATATTATCTGTTTTTATTGTTGAAACAATATTATCCATTTAAACAATATTATCCATTGAAACAATATTATCCATTGAAACAATATTATCCATTGAAACAATATTATCCATTGAAACAATATTATCCGTTTTTTATTGTTGAAACAATAGTTATTGATAAACTTTATCGTTATATACGATTTGAAAATTTCCATCTGATAAGCGTTCTATTTTAACTTTTTTAAAAAAATCGGCGTCCATTGTTATTGTATGATTAGACGAATTCCTATAAAATTGATGATTAACGTGGTGGAGGAGGTAGGAATAATTGGACATTTTTGTTACGACGACCTCTACCATCTCTTCTACTCCCCATACTTGTCGTCGTAATGGTTCCATCATTACTGATAACTGTCCGTAAATTGTCTCCTATTGCTATATGACCACAATCCGTTATATTTATCTCCATTATAAAAATTTTTTTTGCCTTTTGTGAAAAAAAAGTTACCCTTCACTTTATATACTATTATATACTGGGTGGTGTAGTGAAAGCAATAATATTGCTTTCTTAAAAAAATCACAAGATAAAAAGAAAATTTTTTTAAAAAAGTTTTATCAAAGGGGAGATAATCTTTTTATAACAATTTAATATCGAAATGTTTTTTTTTCTCACGTCGATAGCATCGCTCCTCTCCATGATAGCTTGTTTTAATATGTTACCATCAGATCCGGATGTACCATGTCTCTGTTTAAAGGACACGTCTGTACAATCGTTTCAACATACTAAATTATGTTTTGGCGTCCCCCCAACTGTAATTCCAGACACAAGCACCGATGGATGGAAACAACTTAGGATTTGTCTCTATAGAAAATTCTCGTATAAACTAAGCGAATTTAGTTTTTACAACAAAAGGATTTATCGTGGAAGCGAATGTCCAATGCCTACCGACTTAACCAAAGAAGAGGAAACCAGTCTCGATGCGGAACAATTATCCTATTTCATTGACCCTAATAGGTACGGATGTGTATCGAGTTGTTCAAATTCAAATTCTCCTCCGGGAATCATCATGCGAGAATTTAAAGGCGAATGGAAATGTATTCGTCCGTACTTATCTACGAACATTGATACCTCGAACGATTATATTTTTACCAGTCTTCCTTTGGAGAGATCCATCATTGATTTAATGACATTATACTATAGAGGAAATTCATACGAGTTTCAAACCGTAAGTGGCTGCAAACATTGTTATCGAGGAGATGAGTATAAAGGAAATTCGTGTCCTTATCAAAAAATTTTGAATTATTACAGATTCATGTCGGTTAACCAAACGTTGACTAGATTTCCCGGTAAGCCCGATAAATTAACATTTAGCATCGTGGACATAAATCGAAACAATATTTGCGATGTTTTCAACACTCCCACTGGCGAGTTACCCAAATGGTTTGACGTTTTCACGAGCGTTAAAATTGTAACACCGTTGAAAAGAACCGCCCAAGATTTATGTAATTACGTGACGACAACTCTACCACCAGACCCTGACCTAAACGTACGAGGATTTTATCATAAACCCGAATACTACAGTTGCGGATTGGATTGCGAAAAACCCAAAGGAGTTCTCGTTAGAGCAGCTGGAAATAAGTGGGTTTGCATTACAGATCAGGAAAGTACTCATCCCATATACATTTTTACCGACACCGACGAAGAGGCTGTTGTCATATCATTAATGAACGCCACCCAACCCGACAGAGAATATATACTAACTTACTCTCCCAATTTAAACTATCGGTGTAGTAGTTGTATGCAAGGGACAAATTTCAAGCAAACATGTTCCTCATCGGCTATTATCTTTCACAACATGATGTATCAAACGGGATCATTTAGAATCGTAGACAGGAAAACAGACGAATGCATTACTGCAGAAAATGCTCAAATTGCGGCATTAATCAACCTGAATAGCATTGTAGTCATACCCAAAGAAACAGTATTGACTGTGAATCCATATTTTAATGGCTGTAGGACTAACTCAACGATAGAGTTATCGGAAAAGGAAGAGGAACAATTCGATCGAGGATTATCATCGTCACAATCGTCATCGGCATCGATGCCCTCCCCCCAATTGTTGTTACTGTTGATGGTATATTTTTTATATTAAAAAAACAAATAAATTGAAGAAAATTTGACAGAACATATGACAGAGGAGATGAAAAAGATTCTAGCAGCAAATTCAAGTATGGCGAGGCTGATCACGATGGAACAGAAGACATGATATTTTTTTTTCATACAAATAACAGTGGTCAGGATAGGTATCTCATCGATTACACCGTATCAAATGTGTTAATGACAAAGGAAATTTTCTTAACAAATGTAATGAACTGTTATCATAAACAGTTAACGGGTGATGAAGAACGTAAAAAAAGGATTGCTCGGTACTCCGATGAATTAGAAGAATTAACACATTTTGTTGATTTTTTAAAAGATTTTTACGGCTACAATAGGATCACGAAAAGTCCAGTGGCTGATGAATTGATAAAAAACGAAATGGCTTTCCGAACCGACATTGTATTGGCTGCACGTAGACAATTAGGATATTCGGTGGTTAACGAAATCGATATCTCAGATTATACTGAAGATGCAACTACACCAGACGATATTATCAATAATAACATTTTGCGATCTTACATGTACGTATTGAGAATGAAAAACAAAGACATGAAACACATTCACCTTGATGATGGAATGAATCCTGGTATAGCTGTGTTGTTCATCAAACCGCAATTTGTTGAAAGTGACTCAATGATTATCAGTAGACCATGTGGTTATACTCACATTTCAGCCAACCCATTTCTGACAAAGAAATGTGACCTGTCTGATAATAGTAAAGAGGTTATTTTTAATTTTAAGCAACACGCTTGTCATACTAGATCTGGACTGGGTAACACCAGCTGTAAATTTTCTGCAGCATTTATGGTTCGAAACTATACAGATGATACCGAAAGATGCATCAACCCTGCAGACGATGAGGCAGAACACAATTTGGACCTGTTGGCTCGTCATAATACAACAGACGTATTACAAAACATACAAAATGCTCAACAAGTTAGTAGATGGTGGCCAGTGATATGTACACCCAAAATGCCAAAATCATTTTTTGAAAAGGGAGGTTCTCCCGCCGGACGTATTACGACGCAATGGATTGACAAAAAAATGTTTGATGAACAATTCTATGACTCAAACGTTTTAGATGCGTTGTTTACTGAAGTGTACACTGTTAACAATGTATTTTTTAACATGAGACATAACATAAACACCGAGTTCTACAAGTCTTCAGTATTAGAACGAGAAGAATGTCCACTGAACAAGTATCTTAACTTTAACATTAGTTCGACAAATACGATTGTCAATTGTAGACTGAATACACGCAGACGAGACAGTTTACTTCCACACGGATGCGCCTTCTTAGAACAAGACAAGAATCATCGACCGCTTTTTCCAAACGAAATTAATCTAAGCAAACAATCTGGCGTTGCATTTCCAAAACGATGTTATACCAATGTTGAATTATTAAAACAAGAAAATCAAATTGGAAAGCCAAAAACTTATCCTGTTCTTCAAGTTATACAAAATACTACCACAAACGATTATTTTATCACAGGAAACGGAACAGTTGAAAAATTCGATAATGGTGTAGGCCAAGGATTTTATACCACGTAAAAAAAATAAGTAAAAAAAAAAACAATGTATGCACAATTGAACAAATTAGAATTTCCGATGGCTAATAACATGTTTGAAGGATCGATTAAGGGTTCCGATTATGAAACACTTTTGGTGAATGCACCGGGACATTGTTTTAACATTAAAAGCATGGAAGACATTTTATATCCATCAAAAGTTCGCGATAAGAAAGAAACACAGGTAGAAGAATTCATTTCCAGATCAAACAATACCCGTCAACTTTGGAGACCTGTTGCTTGTATTCGAGAGTATCCTGGTTCGTCACAGTTTACAATTAATTTAGTATGTGATGATACCTACAGTACGCTTATTCATACCGGTCCGTTTAAAATGCTACTAGGAGACTATATCTACGTTTTACCTCCATTACAATGCTTAACGTCAACCCATGAAAGTTCACCATTTTGCTACAAGTACGCCAGGTCGGGACAAACGTGTGTCAACCCAATGTTAATGGGTAGCACGGATTTTCAAGCGTTTAGGGACGATTTTTATGGAGTGCATTTTCAACCAGAAGAAACGAAATATAAACCTGTATCAAAATTGGGGAAATACATAGGTGTTGACTCGCTGAAGGAACTAACCCAGATAGCCAAGTACATTCCAATTGGACAAATTATCAGCAAATATGATAGTTACGGTGCAAACAGTAACGAAATAGCTCCCGGTATGAAATTTACACTGGCTTGGTCTGGAATATAAAAAAATGTATATTATATTTTTATTGTATCCATTTATGTAATAAAATTTTTATAGTACAATTATTTTGCAAAAAATACATATTCGTCTTCATCTTCTTTGACTTCACAATCCTCTTCGTCTTCTTTAACGTTCTCATTATCTCCAATGTCTTCATCATCTTCAATATCTTCATTATTTTTGTCTTCATTATCGGAATCTGCATCATCATCTTTGTTTGATTTTAACGTCCATTCAGATTTTAACATCCATTCATGATTTGTCTCACAATATTCATCATCATCATCATCATCATCATCATCATCACTATTGTCACTATTGTCCGGGTAGAATCGGTCCGGGTAGAATCGGTCCGGGTAGAATCGTACAGTTACGGAATGATTAAAGGAAACTTTTTTCTTTATATTATCAGCTTCAACAACGATATCATCCATTCTTATAATAATTTGCACAAAAAACTAACACCTGATATGTTCATTAATCGTTTAATAGTTAATATATTCTCATCTGTCAAGTTATTAGTTTTATGCACACATATATCGTCAATAAACGGTATATCATTAAAATCTCTTACTCGTCCATAAACAGAAAACGTTTCTCCTGATTTAAAATAAGTCCAAAATATACCAATGTTATCACCAATATAATCCGAGTCTAATTCTTTACACCAGTCATAAGTCGAATACCACTCTGTTACATTATCAGCTTCTGTTATATATTTGTATTTTAAAACCAATGGTTTTGCAGTCATGGTTTTTTGTTTTCCAATTGATAAACAGAACACAAAAGCTTCCTTTTATTACAAAAATTAACTAAAGCAATAATATTGTTTAAACAATATTACCTTAATTATTGTTTTATTATTTAAACCAATTATTGTTTTATCTGCTGCTGCTGCTGTTGATGAAGAAATATCTTACATCCATCACACATTTTAAAATCATACGGTTTATCGTAATCCAAACAAGTCATAACGTGGGATGAATTATTGTTTTGAGAATTGATGAATGCTTCATTTATGTGGTTAACACAATCACCATCTCGCTTGTAAACGTTAATGTTACATGAAGTACGTTTATCGGCGTTAAATTGTATGCAGTATCTCGTTTTTTTATTAACGATGTACACAATTTCTGGATAGTACATTGCAGAGTCTGTGTAGTAAATGAGATTGTAGATTAAAAAGTCACAAGATTTATCACCACACGAATATACTTTGTCTCCGAGTAAAGGATCGCTATAGATTTTAGCACGATTGAATCCCTTACAAAGATATATGTTGACCATATTGTAACACGTTTTGCATATTTTGATGATGGACATGCTATCAAACTCGTCACGCCTAGAGTCGTTGGGACCGAAACATTTAGGTTTCCCACCCGAAAACGTCAGATTGAGAGTTAGTTCGATTTTTAAGGAATTAAAATATAAATCGATTATTCTCTGAAGATACGTCAAGAATCCAAAATTTGAATGTGTACCGGTGCATAACTCTCTATTGTTGAGTATGGCATTAATTAAATCCTTAATGCGTTCTTTAGGTTTGGTTATGATTATATCGAAAAGATTAGAAAGAAATTTTATATTCTTTTTACTATAAGTCAGATCCTCGGGTTTCAATAGAGAGGGGCGTTTAGTAGTTGCCAATTGCCTATTCGCGCATCGTTTAATACTGGCGGGAAGAACTCTAGCTACTTCTTTGTAAATGGACTCATTCCTCGGTTCTATGTAGAACGTGAACCTCAACGACTTTTTATAATCTCGCTCCGTCACAAATCCTTTTAAACAATTATAAGTGTTGGCCACCATAATGTAATGGTCGGATAAATTCAAAATTTGTTTTCCTGCCGGATCGTAAATAAACTGTCTCATCGACCAGTGTAACTGTAAAGTATCGACCAATTCCGCTTTACTTTTTGTCATGTATGCAATAATGCTATTATCCCATTTTGACAAATCGGCAAAGATTAAACCCTTTAAAACGTTAATGACAATACATTTTTTACGAGACATCGTCGTTATAAGGGCGTACAAAAGGAATAAAAAAATAAGAGATGGTACTTTTTTATTTATATAATAATTATAATTAAGGGAAACAATTAAATTGTTTCAATGTTCATTTAAAGTCGGCTCTCTTCCTAGTTCCTTCGTACCGTCTAAACTGATTAGGTTCCAAAGGTTCCTTGTTGAAAATAATCGGCATGGGCTTTATGTTGGCCGCATCGCATACGTCAAGTATATAACCCCATGGAAAACATATTTCGTTAGTGTCATAATCCTCAAGCAAATTCGATACAGTTGTAAGGTTGGTGGTTATGTCATAAATTTTAATGCACATATCTCCTTCCTCTCCAAAAAGAGTCGATTTAGATGTATCATACAATACGCCCTTTATCATGATATATCTGTCCTTTGGGGTGTCCGCATTAAAAAAACGTCGAACCACCTGAAATCTCTCTTTCCATTTATCTGTTTGAAACGCAGGAATGACCGGTTCGCCTACGTCGTTCGTTATTTTATCCGGAAAAATTTTGATTACATATTCGGGTCCATTAATTTTATCTATTATGTAAAATCGTGTCCAATTGAAATGAGGCAAATAGTCGACCTCTTGATTAGCCATTATGAAATAAAAATGAAAAATTTTTTTGATTCCCCATTTATATATACATTAAATGAAACAATATTATTGCTTCACTCAGAGTCACTGTTACTACTACTGCTGCTACTGCTACTGCCGGCATGACTAGTTTTTCTGGGTTTATACTGAAATGTGTGCTCGGGCTCGGGCTCATTTTGTTGTTGTTTAAGTCTACACGATGCCGCATAAGCCTCATAAGCTGCACTACGCTTTTTGGGACCAAAACCCCACGGATTATCATCATTTTCTACAGCAGCTAACGATATAGCAGGTGCCATTAATTTTCTCTCAAAATGTCGATCTAATCCAACTATCATTTGCCTGGGAGTAAGAGGGTATACCGCTATAAATTTCTCTACCACCCTGATAAATTTGCTCACTTTCTGTGCATCATTTAAATTTCTCGGTTGTCGTTTTGGTTGTTTAGGTGGTTTTATCGATTTGCACTCTTGAGGTGTTTTGCTTTTTCGCTTCACAGCCGTCTGTACGACTCTTGGTGGTATATTGTTAACATGTCGTTTTGTTCCTGCTGTGTGTGTGTATGTTATGGTTTGTTCAGAATCAGAATCGGAATCAGCGCTATCGATGATTATAGGTTTACCGTAGCCGTCCATTTTTTGCTTGGAACAATAATAATTAAAAAAAAGAATACATATTTCATTTTTAATTAAATAAGACAGTTTTTTTACATTTCATTAAACAGCGCCCTTGCGAGGCTTTAATTTACGTTTTTTTAATGAACCTCCTTCTTCAGTTTTAACAAATTCCTGTTCCGTTTCCATATTTTTTTCTGTAATCACTTCTTCTTCTTCCATTTCTGTAATCACTTCTTCTTCTTCCATTTCTGTAATCCTATCTCCTTCTTCTATTGGTACGATTCTGTCTCCTTCTTCCTTTTCTGTAATTCTGGCTCCTTCTTCCTTTTCTGTAATTCTGTCTCCTTCTTCCTTTGGTACGATTCTAGCTCCTAAAACAGTATAGGATGATCCTAATCCTTTACCTCCTCGATTATCCGTTTGGAAGTAGACTTCTTCACTTTCTATCATGTCAATATCCTTTCTTTCTTTAATTATCATCTGAGCTAAGGGATACCCTTGTTCGATAGTAATTGATTCCGTGCCTCTGTTATATACAAGTATGAAACACTCAGTATTGTAACCTTGATCAATGACAGACGTGTTAACCGTAAGGTCTGTCTTTAGAAAATTACCAGATTTATTAAAAATCTCTCCATAGACTCCCTGTGGAAAAGAAAAAACTAAACCTGTGGGAACACTTAACGTCTGTTTCGGAGAGATGTCAACTTTGTCGGAAGTGTACAAATCATATCCCGAATCGTTTTTGTTAGCCTTTCTAGGTGATGTTGCTGATGTCCGGAGTTTACGGTAATGGACCGGCTTTATATTTTTTACTGCACGAATTATGTGCTGCTCAAATGCTTGTAAACTATGATGAAGTTTGCTTTTAGTATTCACATTACGATGAGCCTTAACTTTAAGTATTGAGTCTGAAACATCTTCAGCGGGTGTTTTTAAATACTTCATGGTTAATAAAAAAGGAAATGACTATTTTTTTTAGTTATATATATTGGGAATTTTTTATTACTTCAAATAATAATATTATTTTAAAATATTACTGAAACAATATTATTGTTTGAAGTAATTAAAGATAACAATATTATTGTTTCATTAAAAAAATATATAACGTTATATAGTGAGAATATTCTCTTTTTTTCAAATTTTTTTTCTTAAAGTACATAAAATGGATTTGACTAGTTATTACCATGGCGATATGTGTAAAAAATGTACACAAGTTATAACATTACATATTTTATTACCTTCGTGTTCTCACACCGTTTGTTATTATTGTGCCAGACAAATGCTAAAGGAAAGGGGAGAGTGTGTTGAATGTAAAACACCCGTGAACGTAAAAACCCTGAAACCATACATTGCAAAGTGTGTAGAGAAAGAAATACGCAATTGTACAGTTGACATACTCAGCGCTTCGTCCATAACCAAATGGGCTGTTGCAAATATTGCAAACGAAATGGATTTCATAAAGGCCATTTATGAATCGTCTATTGCATTTGAAGACGGATGATCCTTGTGACACCGGTTTTGAAATACTGAAAATGTCAATGGTTCCATTCAACAGAGGAATAAGTATCTCCTGTGCAATAAAATGATACAATTCAACGAGGTTTAGTTCATTTTTAACTAATCTCTCCAACATGAAATTTAAGATTTTTTTGGTGGTTTGAAGATTTACTCGAGACGCGTTCGACAGCCCCTTGGTCAGTGTCTTGTTCTGTAACGGAATAAAAGCCGCATACTTCTTCTGACTGCATTGAAGACTGGGTAACATGACCTTCTCCACTTCTAGTTTAACTTGCTTGGGGTTAGATTCGTTCAAAAGGGGCGTCACGTATGTTTCAAATATACAATGAGAGAGGTAGCAACTTTTGTAGTAATCTGACTTATCGTCGCCAAAATTTCGTGTTTTTTCGTACAAAACCTTCAGATCTTCCTTTGGGACTACAACAAAATAATTGAAGGCTTCGTCTAGAGACATTGCTAAAATCTCGACATATGTTTTATCCATGTTGAAAAACACCGAATCTGTATCGCCGTAACGTAATACAACACGGTTTTTAAATATTTCCATGAGCTTTCGTCTGATGTTGTGTATAGTTTTTCGTCCCATAGCAGTAACACATGGCTGAAATTTGGGTTCGTTCGTGACTTTTCCCAGTACCCCGTAATACGAGTTAATATCCACCTTAAGAGCGTTTGACATTTCCGTCAGCATCCTAATCTCTTCATCGTTTGCAGCATATTTAATTAGTTTTTTAATGCTTAATCGTTCATTGATCTGTCTAGTGTATTGAACGATCGGAGGAGCCATTCTAGATCCGTCGTCCAACTCGTACAAGAAAAATGTATAATTATGATGAACGTAATCGTCCATACCTTGTTGTAAATAGACCGTGTAATCTGTGCTGTCGTCACATCGTCGATGATTAACCGAAATGAAATCTTTCTTGTGTTTCAACTTGTGTTTGGCAATGTAAGACAAATCTATCTCCGTGTGATTACTCATGTTTAGGGCTAAAATTGCTGAAGGATATTGAGAGGCAATATCGACCACAATAACGGGATAATCCACATTGATTTTATTTATTGGTTTCGCAATGAACGCTCCATCGTATGGCAGCATTTCTAACTCCATCCTAATCCTCCGCATCGACAGATGATCTAAAATAATGTCTTTGGCTCTAGTGTTAATTATAGGTTCATACAAGGAATAGCACCGTTTGATTGTTTCGTAAAATTCTGTAGTTATTCTGGGCGACTCGTCCGTTCCATCTGAGATAAATGTCATCATTTGTTTAAAAAATTGTTTCACAGATTGTACGTACACAAAGGATTTGTAATCGGTGTAGTCTTTCCATATAATTTCGGACAGTTCGTAAGGAGATAAAAATTGTGCTCGCATCGTAATCATGTAATGCATGAATTCATCAAATTTGGCCTTCTCGCGTTGTTCGACCTCATTTGTATTGAACGTAAACATTTTTTTGTATTTATCCCACAAGTTTTTGTAATGTTCGGGAGGAGTGTCACCTGCCGATAGATGATTTAACAGGCAGAGTAAATCTTTTGAAGTGTAAATTTTAGTCTTGTCAACCTGTGAATTAATCAACGTTGGAATGACAGAATTCTTCATTTTTTTCTTGGTCTTGCGTATATCATCAACTGTTCCGTGATGATAGCGAAGAACAGTCTCTCGGCTATCTGCTAACTTTAATTTTTCAATGTCGCGGTGTACCATGAAAAAATCAATGAGTTCGCCAAACACGTTTTTATTGTGTAATCGAGCAGGTTTGACTAAAGCTGGTTGTACGAAATTGTATTGTTGGTTAGTAGAAAACATTGCCTGATATGCTGGCACCGACCGATGTGTACTGCTGGACATGTCCCAAAATGTTGAATTAACCTTTTCCAACATGAAATAGTACCGAATGGTGAGAAAATATTGACTAAAGAACAATTTAGTTGTCAACTCGGTATCCTTTACGTTATAAATCAGTAATTTTTCATTTTTACTGTCAACCATTTTAGGTATGTCTGCATGAGGTAAATCAACCTTTTCCATGCCGAGTTTAGTCTTACATACTTCATTCAACGAACCATCATTGTACAGATAAAGATCAGTATGATTGATAGCGTTAAATGAATTGTGTTGCAAATCTAACACGTCTCTTTGAATGAAACCTTTGTTCTTGAATTTCTTCTTGGCTTTTTTAATTGTGTAAAGTCCTCGTTCATTACATAAGTTCGATGAAACCAAACTCAATTCTTCTCCCATGTTAATTCCATAACGAAAACCCGCCCTGATCATAAAAGGGATATCAAAGAATGTTCCATTAAACGTTACCAAATTATGAGGTCGTATTGCGTTTAATAAAAAAATAAAAGTAATGACTATTTCCTTTTCGCCACCCGAACAGTAAATCATGTTGATGACCTCCCCCGTTTCATCATCGACGTACTGATTAGTAATCAAATGCGAGTATAAATCAGAAAATTGATTGAACGTCCGATCTTTCACACTGACTTGTCTCCAGGAAGTAACGTTGAAATCAACCGAACCCACGTAAACTGTATCAATTTTATTTTCTACAATCGTCGTGTTCAAAACGATAGAAACAATTTTATCGTTAATGAACACATTCTTTTCCATTACAACAGTTTCAATGTCAAAAACTACAGAGATTAAATCATTCGTTTCTATCTCCGGCTGCTCGAAGGCTGATATTTCAAATAAGGTCGTACCCTGTTGAATAACACCGTCTCTCTTTTTATTAACAAAAATAGCGTCATGTTCTTCCTTTTTAAGAGCAATTGTAATTGGGTATTCTGATCGCAAGCATTCTTCTTGTAAGCATTTAATAAACTTTGTCCCTTCGTAATTGGGATCATCAAAGGCAAATCGTATTTTTTTTAATTTCCTTGCCTTTATAATCTTTATGATGTCATCCCATACAGATTGCGGATACATTTTTTTTTAAGGAGGAAAAAAAAGAAAATCGCTTATTTTATATATACAAAAATAAATAAATTATATGAAACAATATTATTGTTCAATATAAATCTTTTATTATCTGAAATAATTACAAAATCATTTTATTGTTTCAACAATTTTACAGTTTTATTGTTTCAACAATTTTACAGTTTTATTGTTTCAACAATTTTACAGTTTTATTGTTTCAATTCATATGGAATGTTTTATGTCAACACACTCGTCTATCGTTTTTTTAACGATTTTATTATCCCTGGATCGAGGAGAAAACATCTCATTCTTTATCATGCTGGCAATGGACTTCAGTTGATGAGGTAATAATGATTTTGAAAACTTAGTCACATTAACAATAACATCTGTACAGTTGTACACCTCTGAATACGTCTCTTCTCTAAGATATTTCAATTGCGGTTTTAATGTAACTTCATATTCAGCTCCGTTTCTGAATTCAATGCCAAATTTTCCGGAAAGAAACTTGGTTGTTGAAAGTTCACGACCGTACAGTATACAATTAAATCCTGGATCCCAAGTGTCGATAGGTACTAAAAAGGTGATCCGTGACACATCGTTCATTGGTAGATCATATTTATTGCAAAATTCTTTTATATCTGGTAGAACCGCGGGAGTGTCTTCTTTTTCCTGTAACCGCCTTTGATTCATTAGCTGTTGCCAAAGGATAATGATGTCCATACCTATCTGTTATTTGTGATCCAATCATGAAAACTCTTTTATTTTTAAACTATAAATAAAATTTGAGGAAACAATATTATTGTTTGTTCAATAAAAAAAATATATATAATTTGGGGAAACAATAATATTGTTTCATCAAAAAGTGTAGTGTGGTATATATATAAAAATCATAACAATTTTTGCGCATTAAAAATTTTTTTTATTAACCGTTATAATATGGACGAACCATTATTTCCGCTCATGATTTATGGAATGCATATACCGTTGGTTACAGAAGTCGTCGAAAAAATTTTAAGCAGGTTTCCTCAGCATTTTTATGAAAAAAAGATTCGTCCGAAATTTGCAGACAATAAAAAAAATACGAGGGATCGTAATATTGCTACCGATATTAGATTACATCATATTGATTTAATCACTAATGATAATAGATATAGTGTGATGAATCCAGTTTTATCATTTAAGACAGTTGAGAAGCAGACGATTAAAATGATAAATAATAATTGTAACGTTTTTCCGCTTCAAATATACGTTACTCACCACATTTCATCTGTTAGGAAAAATAACAAAGTTATCGTCACCACTAATACAGATAATCAACAGATGGAGTTTTATGCGACCGTCGACGTTCCTGTGGATAAAGAATTTAATTCTTTATCGAATTGTGATTTTGAACCGTGTATGACTATGATAAATAACAGTTTAAATTTATAACAATATTAAACGGACGATTTTACTTCCTTTTTTTTAAAATGAAGGGTTGATTAAAAAAAATGGTGCGTTCTACTGGTTCAAATAGCAAGATTCGTAGAGGAGTTAGTCGTCATAATTACTTTCAACGGGAGCTGATGAAGAAACGCATCTATGTCAAAAGTCTTAAAAATCGTCTGACACAGCTTGGTATCAAATATGATAGTGATAGTGTTATAATGTTCATAGAGGTACCGTTTAACGGTCATAAAGAAAAAAAGAAATCGCGTGCAGATGCTGTTATCTATGATAAAGCTACGAGACAGCTTATTATTGTTGAATACAAGACGACAGAACAGAATCCGCAGTTAAAAAACAAATGTTATCAGAATTACCTTACACAGATAGACAGGACGTCTAGGAATTTTGAACAAACAATTAATATGGCTTCGAAATCATCAATTTATCAACTGGGAGATTGTGGCAAAAAAGTGAAACTCATAAACTTGCTGGTTTTAAGAAATTATCATGTGGAAGGTACATTTTCCGACGTTACAACGCAGATTGGATGTGCAATCGAAATACCAAACATTAGATATTCTTTATTACTGAAACGGTTAAAGACTGGTACGTTATGTTCAGCAAATCAATAGTTTTTTTTAAAATTTTTTTATTCATATCATAATAATAAAACAATAATAATACAACAATTGGCGTTTTTTTCATTCAACTGTCTGGTATAAAGCTTATCAGTTTGTTAATGGTTAAACTAGCAATCATTGACATATGATAGTAAGGATCACCCTTTCTGACATAACTAAACAAGGCAACGATTCCATGTCCGACAACCATGGGAATTATCCATTTCATATATTTTTTTCCCATATCAAAAAGTTGTAACATTCTTCCGACAAAACCCTCCGTTGATATACAAGCAGGTATCAATGTGAATTTAGTCTCGTTATTATCATATGTTATGAGCATATCCACACAAACAATTTGTTCGTTGTCCGGGTTGTTATTGATGTATGCAGTTTTCTGTTGATTATGTAATCTTTCAGCTTCGTTCATCGATACTTGAAAAATCTTGTTGGTTCTGTTGAATGAATTTCGTGTGAAGTAATTGGTCGAAACCGAAATCGTGGCACTAGACAATTTATTGGGATCGTATTTAATTGCAATGTAAATGTTTGCATTAGGTTTGAAATATTTTTGAAACAGTTTGCAAGTGCCTATTACGGGTAGTTCAAAATTATTCATGATTATTTCTTGAATCTGCTGATATTCGTTCGATATGAATAAGTCTTCATTAACTTGCTTAAATTCAATATTAACGTGTCGTTCGAGAGTTGGCACGACGACAACAATCGAGTCCTTTTTCATTTTATTTTTTTTATTTCGTTCCCGCGATTTCTTCTTCGTTAGCTAAAATCAGAATGTTAAATATTCTGCAATATTTCTCCTTGAATTTATCTCCTATGATATGGGGTAGTCCATAAAAGAGATTGAGGACTAGAGAGCATTCATTCTCTCCTCTCATATTAATAAATAATTTATACGCAGGATCCGCACAATAGTAAAGTTTAAAATGTAAGTCTCTTATAAAGAAGAGTTTATCAGCCAAACTGTTTTCGTTTATTAAAAAGGTTGCCAATTTGTATTCGCTATCCATGCATATCGATTCTATGGCATCGTTGTTTAACCCGGCAACCGGTACGTCGACTAAAACGGGCGCTGGCTGGTCTTCGGCGACAGCAACATTGCCGACAACTTTTACATTTGCAGAGGATTTTCTTTGGAGTCCATTCCCTTCCATCATTATGTCTACTACGAATATTGGAGATGAACAGATAAATACTCCAGTGTTATTTACCAGCTATCTGTCCATTCCACATTTGTCTAATAAAACAGAATTTTCTGCGATAGTAATTACAGATAAAACGAGTGATTGCAAATATGATTTATGTCGCGTGACCTACAATAAAATATTCGGGACAATATTTCAGATGGATTCTCCGGCCAGAGACGGATCGGATGAATTGTTAGAGTTAAAACATGTCAGAGCGATTTACATCCCATTTTTGAAGTATTACATTAATTTGTATGCCAACTTGCTCGATTTCATGGGTTATGGACGAGAGAACGTAAACCTGGTATCTCTGGATTTACAAACACGAGAAAAATTCTCAGGAAACTTGACGCAGATATTGAATGAAATAAACAAGTATTACTACAAGAACAAATTATGTTATGCCACCAAAGAGTCGTCGATCCTGCCCGATACAATAAGATTTAAAGGGGGTTCTTTTTTTTATAACAGTGAAGCAGACATAAACATTGCACAAAAGGTTGCAATGACCATATTAAACCGTTACATAATTTTTCACGTTGAAAGTGTTGCGGTTTGCTATAAATTGGACATGCTTCGAGAATACAGAGATGCTTTAATACAGGAACCTTTTAATGATTATACTTACCTGGCAGATCCCTTTATCACTATATTAAAACACTATTTACCTCATATCGTCCCGCCCAAGAAAGATTCGAGTAAATACGAAGCCATTTTATCTATAAACAATGATGGTGATGATGAACTGTTAACTAAATTTCAACGTTATGCAGAACATCCAGACTTCTATTTTAGACAAGGCGACAACTACAGTTGATGATTTCATATTCGCCAGAAGGTTCATTCATAATGAATTTTGGATCGAAGGCATATCGAACGGAAGCATCATTTGGGATGAAGTTGCCGGATGGAATTTATATTATAGAATAGCTGGTGTTGCGGTATGTTCGAGTTGGCACATTGTCCTATATAATAACACGTTCAAAAGATGTTATTACATAAATAACCTCATGGATGGAGAATGCAGAGATGTCGAAATGAGAGTTGTTCATAAGATTTCACAAAACATCTTTATGTATGATTTATTTAAAATCGTTCCGCAAATCAACATACCAACAACTTTAGTATTACCTCCCCCCAGAGATTATCTATATTTTTGCGAACCACCTATAGCTTACGACATTGATAGTCTTTTTAAGAGTTTTTATTGCAAACAAATAGATGTTCCCGGCGATATAGCAACTTGTGCGACATCACCGATACTAATGATAGATGACAGCGAACAATTAATTGTCGTATTTCCAGATGAGAAGAAAAAGAAGAATTCATTAAAGAGAAATGAAAATTCAATGATTTCGTTTATGACTTCCTTTTTTAACCATCAAGAGGTTGATGACGACGATGATGTAATTTGTGATCATCCTCCGGGAAAAACACTTAGAATGATTAATATACATTCAAAGGAAAAGACCATTAAGTTTTCCATTGAAGATAACAGCCATAGACAATGTGTCATGTGTAAACTCTTGCCAAAATTAAAAACTTTAAATAAGAATGGTACCAATGGTTTATTATTTAGCTACAATTTATCATCTCTCTTTTTAAATTACTGAAAATAAAAAATTACAATGAATCGTTTTTTTTAATTTATAATGTCAAGTCCCTTTCCTTCACTCAATAGCTATAATCATTTGTGTAATTTTACTTCTCAATTTCCTGTCTGTAACAATTGATGGTATTACACAGGATTGTATAATGCTATCGATAACGAATTTCTGGCTATCAGTCAATCCTGTTTTTCTAGGTGTTATTGTGACATCTACAGATTTGTAACGGTACCAGGTATGCATGTCTGATACCACATCTCGAATTTCTTTATAATATTCTGGTGTTAATTTAATATCATATTTTGCTCCGTTAGTAAATTCGATGGATAACTGTCCGATAGGGAATAAATCCGCAGCGGAATAAAGTCTTTCTACATCGTACGAGTTACCAACGGTTAATTCTGATAATGTAGTTAGTTTATGAATAACCTTTATCTGATCGTCTTCCGAAAGATCATCAGTAAATGTTACGATTACACTTCTTAATTTCTCTACCTCTTCAATTTCAGCTATGGCCTTTTGATGATACAAAATGTCCTTCTTTGTTTCTAACATTAACGTTTCTAATTTTATCACTTTGATCTTGTAGCTTTTTTTCATAGAATCGAGGACATTATCTGCTAAACGAATATAATTTTTTGGATATGCTTGTGCCATTGTGAAATGTTGAAATTAAAATCCGATCTCGTTTCTTATATATATTATTTTGTTAAATAATATATAATATTGTTTTTAATAGTTAAGATAGTAATATTATTACTTGATGAAATAATCGAAACAATTTTATTGTTTCATCTTTTTCTAGTATAAATGCATTAAACAGAATCATTTGATTTCACACGTATCTCACACGGCGTAAAAAAACATTGATTAAAAAAAAATGGACATTGAAATTATTGGCAACAATGAACATAATATTGTTACCGAAGATGAAAATGAAGATGATTATGTTAGAAAAAGTAAACAGAGTAGAAAAAGAAAATCATCAACCGTAATGAAACAAAGGTCCAAAAAACCCAAAATCGATGCAGCAGCAGCAAAAGCTGCAGAAGAGGCTGAAGGTAGTGATGAAGAAATATCTAGTAGTGAGGATGAGGAAGAAGGAGAAGAAGCAGCCAAAATTAATGATGATGATGATGATGATGATGATGAAGAAGCCAAAAATGACGATGATGATGAAGAAGCCAAAAATGACGATGATGATGAAGAAGCCAAAAATGACGGTGAAGAAGAAGCCAAAAATGACGGTGAAGAAACCAAAAATGAGGAGGGTGATGATGGTGATGAAAGTGAAGTTGGTGAAAGTGATATCGTAAGCGATATCGAGCCAAGTACACCCACTAGAGATGAAGTTTTTACTGGCACACCGATTATTCCAGTAAAAAAAGTTAAAAAAAATGCAAAGCCGAAAGAAAAGAAGGTTACCTATTATAACAATAAAGATAAGTGGAATGCTGTTGTTAAGAGAGCATTCAAACGATTGAAACAAGAAGAAGATATGATTAAAATGCTTAATCAATTCAAACATAGGCTTTTTAATTATGACTCGCAAACTTTCATTTCAAGAAGGAATTTGATGTATAATTTAATTGAAATTGTACATGATCATGATGAAGGCCAAGAAGAAACGGTTAGCAGCGTTTTTACCAAAGATATCATCGATGGACATAAAAAGGCAGTGGCAAGCGGTAGAAATAAAACTAGAAGATTACACTTAAATAAGGGACAATATTCTTGTAATGGACCGTTTATGACACACAAGCTAGTCAAACCTCTCATTACCAGAGCTAATATAAATTGTCTTACTAACACTATAGAATTAGATCCGGAACTGAAAGGAGATAGAGAATTTCTCTTCGATAAAGAAGACGGAGTAGAGGATGACAAAAACAATCCTCTTATTTGCATAGAGAGACATATTTCGAGATTAGGAGAAGCCATTAAAATTGGTACATTTTTACCGTTGGCCTTTCAAAAACCATTTGTTAAAATCCTTGCCGATTCTTATATTAAATCAAATAAGAATGATCTGAGATGTCTGTTCATGATTGAACAGGTCATAATGGAAGGACTTGTAACAAGAACCACTTCCATTGGAAAACAGGTAGAGAAGACGATGATTTCATTTGAAAATTGGATGGATGGCATTGTTTTAAATTATGCCAATGGTAATAAGGATATTGCAGAACAAATTATAACGCACATTATAAAGACGATGAAGAAGTACGACATCTTGGATAAAGATGTATCGTGGACGTTTTCCCGTAAAAGGCCACATGAACTGGCTAAAACCTCAGAGATAAGACTACCTTTGTTGAATCTACAAAAAAAACTGGCGGATTCCAAAACACCGGCATGTCTTTTTACAACCGTTAAGACGAAGAGAGTCGCATTAAAAACCCCAGACATTGTTACAGTTGAAGACAAAAAACATTACACCGTAAAAGGTTTATCAGTATATATCAAGTTAAATCTTATGAAAAACAGCATAGTCCCTCGATGATGCAAAATAAAATTGTAGTGGAAATTTTAACTATTTTGACTTATTTATGAAATTAAAAGCTTTATAGCAATTTAATCTAATTTGTTTATTATTACTAAAAAAAATGTTGAACAGCCTGCTGTTGTTTTTGTTGATGGTGAAATATATACCATTTGCATCAACCGCAAATGGTATAAATAATTTTCATTTTTTAGGGTCTAACATGTTGTATGGAACGAAACTTCCACAAAATGTAGAGATAAGCGGGACGTATTATCTTAATACGGAAAATGAAGAAATTGCAAAATTATCAAACTCTCAGTTCTTTGCAAATGGTATAATAAAATCCGGAAATGCCACATTTAGTATTAATCAACTTAGGGGAGCAGGACCGTGGATGTGTACCAAAAATACTGTTAATTTAATTGCAATGATTAACGAACAGAATCATCTCGTTACCGAAAGAAATTTGGTGTTGATGAATTCGGCCGTGGTTGATAGAGGAAATCGTAACCTCAAAAAATTGTTGGATTTCAGTTTGGATTTTGAAACGATGAAACCCTATTTACCCATAGACGGTTGTACATCCATGGCTCAATACCTGAAACCGTTTAATAACATTTCATTTGTTGGTGTAGAGTATGAAAACAAAGTGTTTTCTTTTGAATTTGAGCACAAGTTTACAGAATTTTCTCCCATCCTGTTTATTGATTATATGGGTTCGGGAGCATTTCATTATAAACAGAAGCTCAAGAATGCAAATTCGTTAAAGGACAAAGGACACCCTTTACGTTATTGCGACGGCGTTACTTATGGATCGTCCATGTACACCTTAGAAGCTAGACCCGTCTGTCCACACGAATCGGCTGACAGAAGAATACACGAGAAGGGAGTGATTGTCGTGTACAAACCAAACATTGTTCCAATTACCAGAAAAATTACCAGATGCTCCAAAGGTAGAACACTGGTGCATGCCGGCAGAACATTTTGTTGTTTTGCCGAAAAATATGACAATAGACCGCTGGTAACAATAAAAACAGCCACGACGTATCAAGAATGTGCCGATATGCAAGCTACGCTTAAATCACCCTTTGGAGATTTAAAACCAACGCTCGAAGGGAATGGAACGTTTTCTGCCTTTTCAACGGCAAACAACAAAGATTTCGATTACGGTTCATGGTGGGAACATGGTACAAGTCAAAACAAAAACGTGACAGACATGTTTATGGAACATTCCGTCATGAAGGTGGAAATGCCTTCTATGAACATACTAACCCCTTGGTTGTCCGTCCCGAGATCGTTTCTGTATAAAAATACGTACCAGGGAGCTGAATCTCGTATTATATGGGAGCCGTTTGAGAAAGAAGAAATCTGCTTATACGTACCTAGAATGACCACAGAAGTGAACGCTGTTCATTATCCCGACAACGATCAGTTGTCAGAAGAATCGACGTCTGCAGGTGCAGATAAGACAACATATTTCGTTTCCGAAACGGTAAAGGGAGTCTGGTCGGTGGATGATTCAATGGTTTTCGTTAACACGAAGAAATTTAATTGCATTAGGAAAGAGTCTTCTGATAAATTATATATGACTAAAACGGGAGACATAATAAAATGGTCTCCCGGTAAAACATTACATCCCAAGTCGATGCCCAGTCCTGAAAATATTGGAACGACGTCAATACATCATGCTCACACAAGTTACGTTGAGATCACTCACGCAGGTAACGGTGTCGTTACAGCCGTTCAAAACAAGCATACGCTAGGTCACGACAAATCGGACAACTCGACGATAAAGATGAAAAACAAAGTCATCGCAAAACCACCCCCTCCAATAATGCCGTCTAGTCCACCATCGGGAGTTCCTAATCCAGTTGCTGTTACATGGCAAGATGCCATAGCCTTCATTAATTTTAAAACCGTCGAGCAAGAGAACGAAAACGTTCACAAGCGAAGCATTGCGAATTGCGAGTCCAGTCAATTGGAATGGGATATGTTTCATCAGCTGTTGGACATTTCTCCGTCTGTGGCCATAGGAGGACGTTTGCGAGAAGTTGTTCAGGCCACACATGGAGGAAATGGATTTTACAATGTAAAAAAATGCGAGATGGTATTTGATACAACAGTTATTCCCACCATGTTCACCAACTCGACGTCTACCATTATGTTAAATGGTAATAAAATATCGATCAGAGAGATTTCTGCTACATTGGGAGTCGTTCCCAGCGAGAACAAATGTTACTCTTACCCTTTGGTTAAGTTTCGTCTTGGCGGATTTAACCTAGAAAAAATTGGACAGATGAATAGAGACGGAAGAATAGACTCGATTAAAGCTAAACACTTGGAATACTGTCGAACGTCCAGCATGTTCGTTTTTAACATTAACAATGCCACTAGTTTTTTTAAAGACTATAGACTACACGCAACCATTCCCACAGCATCGGTGATGAGTCGAGTCGGAACGTTTGAAACAGCTCAGGCGGCCTTGAAGACCGGACGGAACGTGGCCATCATGGATCCTCTGACAGAATTTATCAGTAAAATTCACATTATTCCCATGACCGAACCGTTGATTGAAAAGAAATTTAAGCATTATCCGACCGGACAGTACGTGTCAAACAAGTACAGTCAGGAGGAGCAAGGAGCCGCTGCCGATTCTCTACTAGAAATGATGATGGCACGAGCGTACTCTGCGTTTTTTAATAAAGTGTGGCGACAGAAAACCATAGTCGATTGGACAGGAGGTAGTATTCCAAATGAAAAATCGGGATCGTTGGGAAGCGTAATAGCGGATTTATTTACTGGAGGAGTTAATGGTATAATTAGTGTAGCAGACACCGTCGTTACAAAGTTAGGATCGGGGATAGGTAGTGCATTTACTTCTCTAGGAGATGGACTCGATGATTTAGGCGGAGGATTAGGAAAGGGTATTAACGCTTTGGGTTCTGGCGTCGGTAGCATAATAACATCAATCGTGCTACCGGTCGTTGCAGTCGTTGCCATAGGTGTAGGTGGCTATTTCATCTACAATAAATTCATTGCCAAAAAACCAGAAGACGACATGGAATCGGAATTCATTAATGCAAAAAATAACGACAAAATTTACAGAGGAGAAGAGGAAGAGGATTATGGATATGCCACAGACAATCTCTATAGGGGAGCATTTAACGAAACACTTGGTACCACAAAAAAAAGAACACAACAATAAAAATTATAATAATAATAAAAATGTCAGTTTTTTTTATTGTGTATAATATTCCAATCGAGTGGTGTATAATGGAGTGAATCTTTTATACTCGCAGTTCAGTTCCTTAATAACAGTTTTTAGAGGCGCATTTCTTTCAATATTAGACCATAATCCTCCCGTCAGTTGAAACAATTTATAGATCTCCGTCGATTTATTGTCTTCCGTCTCCTCTTTTTTTTTAATGAGATAAATGGTCCACTCGTTTGTATACGGTTTGTAAATAAAATTATGAATGCGGTAATCTCCAGAAAACGTTTTAGAGAATGGAAGACTGTTTGCTCTCGTGTCAATAGTGTAACCTATTCTAATGTGCGCAATGTACTTTTTATTTTTACAATGCTCCTGTCCTTGAATGGAATCTAACCAGTCCTCGCATGAAAAGTATTTGGTCATGAGGAATTTAAAACAAAAATTGTTATCCAATAGAATGAAAATGTTTGTTCGTGTTAAATCTCTACCAACATCGTGCAGAAACATATTATACGGAACCTTGAGAGCATCATCATTGGTAGGATCGTTATAATTATCAGCACACATTCCCGAAATCATTACAGGCATGTCCATTGCGGGACTTTGCTTAGCATAATCTAGCATTTCTGAAAGTACGGTGATTCCAAAGGGTCTGACGTTGTTGATAAATTGCAAAGGAGTCGAGATGACTTTTTTAAAGGAATTCGCCATTTCTTTATTAATGTCATTGGACATATCATCGGTGTGACGAATGATTTCTAGTAACGTCTCGAATGTGTAAACGTCGTTGAAATTCCCTCTTAGTCTAAACTGGTTTGCGGGTGGATTTTCTATCTTCCAACACAAAGCCCCACCTTCTGGTTTTTGAAAAAATCCCGAAATGTCTCGTAAGGAGATCCATGCAAATTTACCCGCATGTTTAAACGGTACAATCTCATTTCTGTTTAAGGTGTAGAAGATGTCGGACATTTTTGTAACGATGAAAGGTGCTTCAATAAATCGTCTATGTATTCTGCATGTTCACTAATGTAGAAAAATTTTGTGTTCTTTAGAGAAATTAGTTTTCGAAAAGCTTGATAACAGAATGCATCTATTGCCGAAGTATTAATATTAATGATTACGTCGAACAACTGGAAGTCTATTTCATTCGCATCATCATTTATTGCGGTGTTTAACATTATGTTAAGCGTTCCTTCTGCAGTATGTTTGTCGATTAAATTGAAAATAAGAGGTCGGTCTAGACGTAACCGTTTGATAAACAAATTTGTTACGGATTGATCAGGTACTATTACTCCCGTATCGTTAGCATTTATCCATAACGTGTAAGCACCTCCAATGTGCGTTGATACCAATTTATTATTAGTATCATACATGAAATTCAAATCGTAATCATCTGGCTCATCACTTAATTTACAATCACCGTTACCATAGTCACACATGAATTTTTCACATATTGTTTTTTTATTATACCCCAGGCCATAGATTCTAATTACATTCTCTTCAAACACCAATAGGAACGATTTGCCTATTTTTGTCACAAGAGTTTTATCATCCGATGTGTATACGGGCCCGTATAAACGAAATAACTCAGGAATAATCTTTTCATCAAACATTTTTATTTTACACGCAAAAAAAGCACACACAAATTTTATCATACAAGTATTTTAAAATTTGGGTTTCACATTTAGTTCATAATTGCAGGAAACCTGTTCAATGCTGTTTTAAATGTTTCCGCCGACAGCAGTTTCGCTACATTTTTGCATTCCCGTTCATCAGCCAGTGTTCGATAGTGAATGTAATTATATAGGTGTGCTAAATTTGCAAGATTTATTACTTCACCAGACATCATCTTGTAGAAATCGAACATTACCAGTAACGCCGATCTTCCCACTGCTGTTGTATTAAAAAAAGCCAAGACGTAGCTATCATCTCTTACAGATTTATTTGCAGTACAAAAACATAGGTTCGTATCCAGCAAATTGAACCTGTTTATTTTACACAACGTATGCTCTGGGTTCTGGGTATCAACTGTCGATTTACATTTTTTGGTACACGGCTTACCCGTTTTATAATCAATTAATATCGTACAGTCTGTTAAACTTTTCGCATCATCATCTTTCTTGAACTCGTAAGCATACACATGAACATTATTTTTAGGATAAAGTTTTTTAACAACATGTTGGGTGAAGCTGTTCGATAGAGCTTCACGCATGCCCTCTAACATTAGGGTAGATCGACTTATCGCTACGGCTTCAATTGTTTCCTCATCTTCTCCAGTACTTTTAACCTCATGCTCTCTGGATCTATTTTTTCTTTTAAACATGGTGATTTGGGGGGTTTAAAAAAATCAAGTAACTCACTTTTTTTAAAAAAAAATTTTATATATAAATAAGTAAAACTTTCAAATAATTTGTTTTTTCCCCTTCAATCACACTAGTCGTCTTTCTTTAAGTACTTGGTCTAATCTATTTTTAGCTTCCCTGAAAATAGATCTTTCTGTGTTATGAGAAGTTGTTGAGATGATGTTATTTATGATCGATTCAATAGTATATCCATCTATCCGAGCAGAATATTCTGTTATGAGAGTATCGGTTATCCGTTTAAGGTTCTCTTCTCGAGTCATCTTCTCTTCTCGAATTCTTTTATTTGATTCTTCTTCTTCTTTAAATTTTCTACTATATTCATCTATAATTTCTTGTTTTTGATAACGTTGGATTATCGATTCTAATTCGATTATTTTTTTCCTATACTCGATATTTTGTCTCAGTAATTCGCGCTGTTTCTGTAATGTTTGCTCAATGATAATTTGATCATCTGTTGGTGGTGGTGGTGGTGGTGTTTCGTTTTCTGTTACTACTTCTGATCCCATTTTTTCTTCTTCCCTTTCTCCCATTTCTAAAATTTTTGTTTCTACTTCAGCTTCTACTGTTTCTCCCATTTTTGTTTCTACTTCAGCTTCTACTGTTTCTCCCGTTTCTAAATTTTCTGGTTCGACTTCTGATTCTACCTTTTCTTCTATCTTTACTGTTTCTAATTTTTCTGGTTCTATTTCATTTTCTTTTGTTTCTACTTTTATTGTATCTCTCTTTACCCTCTTTTTTTTAGACATGAAATTGCCCAGTGACGACTTACCGCCAACAAATAAGAGTTTATTTGATGGTTTTTTCGGAATTATTAAATTTAATCTTTGTAACGTTTCTGCCCTTTGGTCAGTTTTAACATCTGTTGAGGCAAACATGATCCTTAAATGTATTACTCGGTTAACTCAATTGATGATTAAAAATAACACCAATACTAATAACTGTAATAAAAGTGAAAATCCAACATTAGACCAGCAACCTTCTCCTAATAATGTAGAAGAGAGTTTAATAGATTCGTTTCATAACAATGCGTACAAACCTACCATATTCAATAACGTCATCAATTCAGATGACGAGGATGATATGGACGATCAGTCTTCGAGAATTCAGCAACAATTGTCTGTTGGTATGACCAGCGAAAATATGGAAATCTTAAAAACAGTCAATCCATTGCTTAAAGAGTATATACAAAAAAACGAATACGATAGATTATGTGATATAACCCGAGAAGAGAGATTAAAAACAGAGAAAAGGATCCATCAACGTAAACCAAAATGTATATCAAATCATAGCTCGATCCGCCTATTCCAAGCTTGTTTATACGAATACCAATATCAGCAGGTAATGCAATTGGTAGAAGAAGGTAGCATCTTAAATCTGACCGGATTTTCCTCAATGCCATCGATGATATCAATACATCCAATATTTAATTATTCTATAAACCATTATTTCAACTATATAATCTATGAAGAATACATTTCCACGTTAATACTACCTCCATTTATATACGATGTATATAATAAAGAAATAGCAACAACCAAGTATGCGATGCTAACTTATGCTTCCTTTATCATCTCAAAAGATAAATTCATTACGTTAACCAACGGAACTGATGTTACATTCAAAACTCTATTGTTTAACATTTTAGAAGCGTCACACATTAACAAAGATCAACCTCTCAGAGACATTAGATTAACAAACCAAATCATAGATTTTGATCCAGTAACGACTGATGAAGTAATCAAGTCTTTTATTAATAAAATTATTACCGCCTCAATAAATGCCATATATCTCATGGCTCTCGGATCAGCAATGAAAGAAAAAATCATTTTAAAACGTGTAGGAGCAAATACAGACGACTTGTATATTTGCAATACTACAAAAAAAATGTTACTTAAATTGGAAACAAAATCTACCATTTTTTACGCAGCAAAACATAAAGGATGGATTTTCAGAAAACAAGACGATACCTTTTATCACGATTCAATAATGATGATGGTTAATCAAGTGACTACACTACAACAACAGCAGCAGCAATCTCCGGCAATAATGATAAATCAACAATAAAATTACATTTTACTATTTTTTTTATTATTATTATTACAAACATTTTCTTTGTTTCAAAATTTGTTTTTACATTTGATTAAATCACTTCAAAGTCAAATAACAGTTTCTAATATAATTGTCCTGTACATTTGATTAAATCGCTTCAAAGTCAAATAACAGTTCTTTAACAACAACTAGTGAAAGTGTCCTGTTTAGTTAGCAATTGAGAATATAATCCATCATTTTCGATTGTGATGGAATTATCATTAAACCTCAATAACAACTGATTCTTGAAGTACACCGAATACATTCCAGCTGGATACTCGTTACCATATATTTCCCTGTACCCGGCTTCATCTGGAGAAGTCCGTCCCATTGTGAGATCTTCATCACAAATTACGTCATTGATAATGTCCACTATCTTTGTATCATCAAAAGTGGGATCATGCACCATTTTCAATTGTATTATCAATTGTTTCCCAATTCCAAGGTACGATTTGAGATCGTACTCTCGATCTTTGGGGTTTACTCTAGCATGATATCGTCCTTTAATTTCCTTTATCCATTGTTTACATTCATTGAATACTTCGTCTTCTCCGACAGATGCTCCCCTCATACCTTCACCATCATCTACATTTGCTTCACCATCAGCTTTTTCAATTACATCTTCTACATTTGCTTCACCATCAGCTTCACCTCTAATACCTTCATTTGCTTCTCCATCAGCTTCACCTCTAATACCTTCATTTGCTTCACCATCAGCTTCATCGGGTTCTCCATCAGCTTCACATACATCTGCTTCTCCATCAGATTCATCTACATCAACTACATCATTTACCTTCACATCAACTACTTTTACTTCCACATCAATTTCATCTTCAATTTCATCTTCACTATCATCATCATCATCATCATCGTATTCAGGTTCCTCTTCTCGTTTTAACAGTGCTACCGTTTTATACAATGTTTTGTCAGAGAAATAATATTTCAACTCTGTTGTAGATAGTGTTGTTTCATCTGAACCGGTCAGGTTTGCTAAAATAGCTTTTTCTAACATAAATTCAGCTTTTCTTAATTTTTCCTTTGCTCTCATTTTTTCCAATTCTCTCCTTTTTTCCAACTTTTCTGCTTCTATCATAGCTAATTCTAACTTAATTTCAGCGTTTCTTAACGATGTCAGTAATTCCACGTATGGAATCAAAGGAACTATTGGACTGTTTAAAATTGATTGATTTTTTAATGCTTTTTCTGTTTCCAACCTTGCAGCTTCTTCTGTTTCCAACCTTGCAGCTTCTTCTGCTTCCAACCTTGCAGCTTCTTCTGCTTCCAACCTTGCAGCTTCTTCTGCTTCCAACCTTGCAGCTTCTTCTGCTTCCAACCTTGCAGCTTCTTCTGCTTCCAACCTTGCAGCTTCTTCTGCTTCCAATTTGAGTTTTTTCAATTTAGCTTCTTCCTCCAACATTGCTGCTTCTTCTACCTTCACCATTTCATTTATAATCTTAACTGTTTCTTCTGCTTTCAACGTAATCCTTTCTACTTCTGCTTCCAATTTAACTTTTTGTGCTTCTGTTTCAGCTTCTTCTTCTTTCAATTTAAGTTTTTCTTCCTCCAACTTAATCCTTTCTGCTTCGGCATCGGCTTCTTCTTTCAATTTAATCCTTTTAGCTTCTGCTTCGGCTTCTTCCTGCATTTTAACCCTTTCAGCTTCCAACTTAATCTTTTCTTCTGCTTCAGCCTTCAACCTTGCTGCTTCTAATTTTGCTGCTGCTGCTTTAGCTGCTGCTCTTTTAGCAATTTCTTTGTTTTGCCTTTCAACTAATTCTACATATTTTTTAGAAGCAATAAATGTTTCTGATGTAATCTTCTCCTCTGTCTCTTTAGCTGCTATACATTCATCAATCTGTTCCAACATTTTAGCTGCAGCAATCCTTGCAGACTTGCAACCATCGCAATCACATATAACATTTTTGATTCGTAGTGCAACCCTTTTAGCTGTTATGATTGTACAGTCTGCACATGTACATCCGTCTATTACCTCTTTGGGTTTCACCTCTGTGGGTTTTCCACATAGCAATTGTAGTAAGGCTGCTATTTCATCATAGGCATCAGTTCTCTTCTTCTGACCCCCAGTGACATTGTGCTTCTTAGTAGCATCATCGGGCTTCTTATTAGCATCATCGGGCTTCTTATTAGCATCATCGGGCTTCTTATTAGCATCATCGGGCTTCTTATTAGCATCATCGGGCTTCTTATTAGCATCATCGGGCTTCTTATTAGCATCATCGGGCTTCACTTCTCCATCGGTTGTCTTAGTTCTAGTAGACTTAGTTTTAGTTGCCTCATCTTTAGAATCATTTGATTTCCTTTTGAGAGAGTTAAACGAGTTAAACGCAGCTCTAATTTGTTCAGCAACGTTAGCACTTGATGCGTCTATGACAGTAAATTCCATTCTTTTTGGCTGTTGGTGTAGTTGGTTTAACTTTAAAAAGATAATGATATTAATAATATTTTCTTCGGTTTTTATATTAATTTTTAATCGATACCAATACTCAAACAATATTATTATCGAAACAATAATATCTAATTTGAGCAAACAATATTATTATCGAAACAATAATATCTAATTTGAGCAAACAATATTATTGTTTGGTTTTAAAAAATATTTAATACCAGTACGATGAAATTTCTCCCTTTTTTTTAAATGGAAAATGAGAACATGTCCTGTATGTGAAGGTTTTTTTCACAAAAAAAAACGACGTAATAAATGTAAAAATTGTCAGGCTTTATGTCATATTGTCTGTTTTAATAAAGAACTGAAGATATGTCGTAATTGTGGTAATAAAGATGAACGCAATAAAGCTGTCGTTATTAATGACAATGCTGTGGATGAAGGATCTGATCCAATACCATCAGATAAGAAGAAGGATGATGATGATGATGCGAAGAAGGGGGACTCTAAGAATAACTGTTATTTACCACCCAAATTAAAGCCATTAAAATACGATAATCTATTTATTAAAGATGGATATTGGATGGTTCGACACACGTTTAGTCGTAATTCCGAAATTATTCAATTTCTTCCGGGTAAATTATATATTAACCGTACTGAAACTGTGGTATCGTGCACAGAAGATGAATTTATGGAAAGCATGTCTGGAGGTATAAATAACATATTTACGTCTACGGAACAAGAAAACATCTCCAAACGTGGATTTATGTACTTTTTAAAGTGAGACATTTTATTGTTTCATTAAAAATAAATAAAAAAAGTTCAAACAATTTTATTTCTTGCTCTCTTTTTTTAATATATATTTTACCTTCCCCCCAAAAAAAACATCACATAGAAAATTTTACAATGGCAAACGTACAAACAAAAAAACGTGGCATGTTTATACTCTTTGAAGGTTGCGACAAAGTTGGCAAAACGACGCAATGTTTAAAATTAGTTGAATACATTGATTCAACTAAACAACCAATAGGATGCATGATGTTTCCAAATCGAGGATCTCTTACTACTGGATGGAAAATTGATATGTATTTAACAAACAAACAGAACATGAATGATTGGGATGCAAACCTTCTATTTTCTCAAAACAGATGGGAACAAGCCGAGGAATTGAAAGCAAAGATAAACCAAGGAATCACATTCGTTGTGGACAGATATGCGTATTCTGGTGCGGCTTATACTGCAGCAAAGGGACACTATAGCCTTGCCGAGAGTATGAAACCCGATTGCGGTTTACCAAAGCCAGACGTCATCATTTATTTAAAAAATGATGACGAATATCAAATGTCCCAAAGAATCAGCGCCGGTAGCGAACTATACGATGTGATGAAATTTCAGCAAGAAGTCAGCAAACAGTTTGACCAGTTGAAAGAAAACGATCCAGATACATGGATTGAGATTTCTACCGTACAAGACGTATTTGAGAGTGCTTATTTTACAGAACTGTTAATAGTTGATCAAGCAACCAATAACCCTTTACAGTCTACCTACATTGGTCATCCAGTTAAACTACTCGTTCGTTTAACAGAGAAATTCCAAAATGAATTTAACATTAGAATAGACGAGTGTAAACTGAATGGTAACGTGATTTACACCGATAAATCGGGACCTACCACAAACCTATTTCAACCGTTTATAGAATCTTCCGAAGACGTGCTGGAATCGTCTTTTAATTTATTCAGACCCGAAACATCACAGCAAGTGCTACAATTGGTATACGAATGTAGCGTTACAACTTGTAGAGGAACTTGTCCACCTATATCATATGGACCACCCCCACCTAATAGACGACGAAGAAATGTTATCATCGGGAAAGATGCTCGCGATTTCTACTATGGTCTTGTGTACACGCTTATTTCTTATAAGTAAAAAAAAACAAAGATATTTGAAAGTATTTGAAAAATAAAAAAAATTATATAATCGTTATTGTTATTATTATTTTTTCATCATCATGGACGATGATGATCCCGCCAGGTTTGTTGATGCTATTCAATTGATGTATAGCATATCTGATCAAGCAACTGTTGCTAAAGTCACCAGAGATAATCCTACAGATCCCGTTAATCGACAACTGCGTATCAATGAACTGATTAAATTAAAAAATACCGTAGAACGTTACACAGACCATGAGGCGGCAATGGTCAAAGAGTTTTATCCTAAAAAAACTAAAAAAAAATCGTCTAAAAAGGATAAGTTACCGACAGATAAAATCTTGAATGACTTAACTCGAATGGTTAATCATTGGGACTTACGTCGAACAGATATAGAAGAAATAACCGAAGGTTTTTCCGAATTGGCAAGTTTGATTGATGAAGAAAGCGATTATGATGTTAGAAACAATATTCCCGACATTAGTAGCGATAGTAACAACGGAGGAAACAATATTAACGGAGGAAACAATATTAACGGAGGAAACAATATTAACGGAGGAAACAATATTAACGGAGGAAACAATATTAACGGAGGAAACAATATTAACCGTGGTAACAATATTAGCCGTGGTAACAATATTATTGGGGGTAACAATATTAGCCGTGATAACAATATTATTGTTACCGACAATAAGAGAAATTATTTTGGGGGAAACAATTTTATTGCTTCAGGTGGTTATAATTCTATATATAAGAATCCCGAGTCTTCATCAGGACCATTCATGTTTTGTAACAACTTACCGTCAGTACCTACCGGAGAACTTTCTGAAAAAAAATGTTGTTCTACCATCTCATCGGGTATTATATTATCGCCTGGGCTATTAAACACATAGAATGTCAAGTGTGTCGAGGATTTATCGAAGAGTCCGAATACCAAGGATTGATAGTATATATCGGAACACCAGACATGTCCTGTTTGGTTTTAGTCTACGATGACGGGAGTCGAGAGTACAACAAAAGATATCCAGCATATAATATTGATTCGGAAAAACCTATCAGACCTCAGTTGAACAGTTTGATCAGACTCATGATGACAATTGATTTACATGTGATTAATTTAAACAATGACAACTGGTATGATAGAAGATTTAATTTCATTCAAACTGGATCTGGATCTCCCAGTGATTATGTTGCATTAACCATAAAAAGTTATTTGATGCTGCTCGGAAAAATCGGTTTTTCGCCACAATATGAGTTATCAAATGATCTGTCTCAATACGAAATGGAATCGCGTGGTTGTCTTCAAGGAATTCGAATAAATAACACTGAACATTGCATATTTTCCGTTCCGTTTGCAGGATTTTATCGAGATACAGGTGATGTGGATCAGAAAACTGAATTCGTTTCAGTATTAAATCGTATGTGTGGCATTAGAGGAGGTACTTTACTTAACATTCATACACACGATGACATGCGTGGAATGTTCGGATTCATCAAAAGATATAATGCACAAGAATTGTTTTACGTTGGAAACGTGACCGAACTACGGTCAAATGAGAAGCAAGATGCATTAAGTTTTACCATCGACCACAACAGTACCATGCAATCGACTCTTTTCATTGGCGACCCCCAAACAATGATTATGTTCAACAAGGTCCCTGTTGTATACGGAGACGTTATAGTTGAACCGACAGTTATTATTTGTCGGGACGGAAGACGCAGCAATAGATCACCTAGAGACACAAATCATGTAGTTCGCGTGACAGGTCCCAGTAGCGAAAGAGAGGAATTAATGATAAATCTGTCTGACGTAATGAATCATTACCCGATCCGAAATTAAACAACAGCAGAAAGAGAGGCAAGAAAAAAAACAACTCAGATGATTTGAATTTCCTTTTCTCGACCAACGACGGTAACGTTTTACCTGGTGGGCGTCTTTACGAGAATCCCGTAGGTTTCGACGAAGATGACGATGAGGTTGTTCCTGGAATGTCAAGATTTTCTAACATGGGAAACAAGACTAAAAAGTACAGGACTCGTATGGCGACCGATTTCCTTTTCGATTCGAAACAACCACCACCGATCAATAATCGTCGAGAGAACGAACCACCTCCCTGTGGCTATCCCATGGCCATCTTTAAAAACAATCCGCACATAAACCTTTCGGAGTACACGTGTGCCAGTTGCAAGATGGTGTTGAAGGATCCGTACGGCACCGATGATCGTGAATGCGATCACAAGTTTTGTTTTCTGTGTTACGATCAATTACACGTGTGTCCGGTCTGCATGTCAGAAAGAAACGTGGTAGCGGTCACGAGTAACGAACGATGTCATCACTTGCAGGACTGTAGACTAACTCTGGCTAGTGCTAATGTGATTTGTCCCAAACGACATTGTACTTGGAAGGGAACGTTGAAACAGTATGATAAACATACGTGTAATATCGAACTGCACGCACCACCACCACCACCACCAGAAAATGATAATAATGAAGAAGAAGAAGAAGTCATCGTAATCGATCAACCAACGGATGATGATGGTGATAATAATAATGATTGGTATAAAAAAAGGGTGGAATCTGCGGAGAATGCCGTTTTTATGTTAATTAAACAAATTGCTAAAATGAAAACGGCAAATTTGAAGGTCCACGACACCCTCTGGAAATCTAACAAACAGTTGTGTCAAAACATGTCCGTCTTGCATGGAAAGGTCAAACGGCTCGAGAGCATAGCGGCACTCAATGGAATATCGTTAGACGATCCAACGACGTACGGTCCTCCCGCCATCTCACCGGACGCCATCGTACCCGTGGCCATGGCACAGGTGGCAAAGACAGTTCCACCGAACATTGTTGCAGAGAAGAAAATATTGAACATTGATAAAAAAAAACAATTACCCCCATTTCGTCCGAGACCCGACGAAGACGATCCGTCTGTGACTTGTCTGTAAAATGTTGTTGTAATTGTATGTAAATTGTATGTTTTTTTAATCCTTACAACAAGTTCGGTACACGGGTTGTGAGTGTGTGTGTGTAAGAGAGTTTATATTTTATTGTTTCAAGACATTTTATTGTTTCATCAAAAATTAGACCAAACAATAAAATTGTTTCATCAAAAATTTATTGCGTAGGAGTTTTTATTTTTCCGGGAGTATAAAAGGAAAATAAAAAATTTTAATTGTCATTCATTTTAAAAAATTTTGTGCGAATGGACGTGTGTGAGTTTCTCTCTCTCAATGGTATCCCCTTTTCAAGGGTAATAAATGACAGTGTGTGAGGCGTGAAAGGATTGTATTTTTTTAATATCATGTTGAGGTATCTATTATTGTAAAATGTGTTTAATTCTTTGCAATGTGTATGTGTGTGTATGGTTTTTCCTTAATAAAAAATATAGTAAAATTTTAATTTATCATCTTCTTTTGTTAATCTGAAGACTCAAAACGTTCGGCGGCTTTGTTTGATTGATTGGGGTTTTTTTTTAAGTAACTTTTTTCATTCGATGCTTAAGTTACTTAAAAAAAAACAAGCTGACAAAATACAACCCTTGACAGATGATGGTGATGATGTTAGAATTACAAATACGACCCACGTCCGATGATTCATTTAAAAATAAACCAGTTATGTATATATAGTAAAATTACAAATACGACCCACGCCCGATGATTTTACAATACTATACATGATTTATAGTTATGATAAGTTAAAAAATAACCAGTTATGTATATATAGTAAAATTACAAATACGACCCACGCTCGATGATTTTACAATACTATACATGATTGATTGATTGATTTATGAGTTATATATAGTAAAATTATGATAAGTTAAAAATAACCAGTTATGTATATATAGTAAAATTACAAATACGACCCACGTCCGATGATTTTTTTTGGACATGAGTCATATTTGTAACATTATTATTATATAGTTTTTGTTTTATTAATTTATCTCATCCTCCCCCCATTCTCCTTTTTGAATTTTGAGAATAATAATAATAATAATAATAATAATAATGACGTCTAATATGATGATTTTAACGACGACGCTCTTGGTTGTATTATCATTAGCATCGAGCGGTCTTGCCATGTCCATACCGGAAGGTATGAGATGTTATAACACTCACAGCTGTCTGCACGGAGGAACTCTCATCATGCCCAGATCCATCTTCGGGTACTGTCGTTGCTTCTGTCCGTTGAATTGGGGAGGTCCCATGTGTGAACTGAACAGACACAGAGAGTCTCCCAACCTGAGACGGGTTCACATCGTTAAAAGAAAGACCATGGTGATGAGACGACGACATCGACGATCAGAAGATGATGCTGCATCATCATCATCATCGCCATCACCACCTTACATGCGAACAATGTAGATTTTTATACTTGCATTTTTTTTGGATTGTTGGAAAGGTGGCATTGTTTGTTTGTTTTTTTGTTTGCTGTTGTTGTTTTTATTTTTAAAAAAATAAAAAAATAAATGTTGTAAAATTATATATTTTATTATTATTATTATTACACATTACACAAGCGCCACACATAACATAATATATTATATCTTATATACAAAAAAAAGTGTTTGTTTTTTTTTTTAGTAGACGATGTCTGGATCCTCGTCCACGTAGTCTTCGTCTTCGCAAATACAATGACACGAGTCTTCTTCGTCATCCGAATATTCCTTTTCTTCTGCTACTGCTTCTACTTCTACTTCTGCTGCTCCTGCTCCCGCTGCATGGCCTCCATGGCCTCCGCCAGCTTCTTCTTTTTTCGCATCAGCTTCCTTTTCTGAATTCTCGTCATCATCCTCGTCGGCGTCGTCTTCATCTTCTCCTTCTCCTTCTTCTTCGTCGCAGCTGCTCGTACAGGGACTGTAGTCGGCCGGCTCGTTGCACAGTTCGGTAGGACAATCCACGATAATTGACCTGTAGAACGAACTTCTTTGTTACAATGGTCAAAGCCTTTCAGTTCGGGGAATCTGGTATCAGATATTTGTTGATGAATGCTCAATATATATTCACCATACGAGTAAACATCATACGAATAAACGTTATTTTCAAAACGAATCGAACTCGTTTCTAAATACTCATTAGGTATTTCTTCAATTCTTTTATAAACTTCATCGATTTCTTTAATTACCGGTGTATGTTTAAAATTTTCACATAGGACGTCCCGTATTATTCTATTAATACCTGACATCGTGGGGTACTTGTCAATGTACCAATGAACGGTAGTCATGGTACTGCGTTCTACTTCTTTCTGAATATCATTATGCTTCAGGTTTTCGAGCTTCATACTTTTTACACTGGATAATGTTTGAAGTATATTACCTTTGGTGTTCGGACAGTTTATACGTGTATCAGGCAACGTTGGTTCGGTGGGTAAGAAATATACCACACGTTTCGGTTTCTCTATTATTACGTTATCAGCAAACTGATAATCACCTATTTGACATGCCATTAGTTTGGTTTCCTCCTCACCAACAGGAGGTGTTACTGAAAGGTAAGTAACGTTACCATCTTCCCATCTAGGAATTATATTCATTGTAATCTCCGAATTTTTGTAAGTGTCTACCCATATGCTCATACTTGGTAGGGTCACCAACATGAAATCCTTTCTGTCCTCCATAACTGGTCAAAGTGTAAATGAAAAATAAATACAAAAACTCGCATATAATATAGAAATTTTTATTCAAACAATTTTATTGTTATAAATTAAGAATAATCATGTATTGCTGAATTTATTAAATCGCTTATATTGTTATACGTTTCTGTCGGATCGCACACAGGTTGTTCATTTGATTGCTCATTTGATTGTTCAGCAGCTGCAGCAGCAGCTACTAAATCGCGAATTTCGTCCTCATTTGATTTCGATACATTGATATTTTCGTGTTCCGATAATAAATCACATGTGTTATCCTTCGATTTCGCGGCATCTGCTGCTGCTGACAATAATAATAATCGTTCTCCTGTATCGCTAGTTGACACTTCAGCTAATAACAACTGTTCTTCTGCATCTGTCGCTTCAGTAACTAGTGATCGTTCGTCTGCTTCGTTAGCAGCTAACAATAATCTCTCTTCTGCATCAGTCGTTTCGGCAGATTTATTGTTAGCAGCTAATAATAATTCTTCTGCATCGGTCGTTTCGGCAGATTTATTGTTAGCAGCTAATAATAATAATTCTTCTGCATCAGTCGTTTCGACAGATGCATCGTTTGCTGCTAACAATAATAATTCTTCTGCATCGGTCGTTTCAACAGATGTATTGTTAGCAGCTAATGATAGTAGTTCTTCTGCATCGGTCGTTTCAACAGATGCATCGTTTGCTGATAACAATAATTGTTGTTCTACATTGTTTATGAGTTCATTTGCCGATTGTATGTCTGCATCTCTTAATAATCTTAATTGTTCATCAGCTACAGTTTCCGTGTAATCATCAAAATCTTGTATTAAAGTATGTAAATCTATTTCGGAATATATTGCCGATGCAAGAATATCATGTGGAGGAGTAGGAACATCTGGACTACTTATATCCTCATATTGCTGTGGTGGTTGAGGACGAGGAGGAGACATCCTAACTGAATGTTCGAGTTCAGCAAATACTTCTGGTGACATCAACAAATCCGTTTCCTCGTCTTGATTTGATGGAGCAACGGGTGTACGTTGCTTATCCATACAATGAATGAATTGATTAACCTGATTGTGTGAAATAACCTTATTAACTAATTGTTCTGGAATAGTATCATCCTCTTTTGTAACAGGAGATTTCCTCGGTTTTCGTTTCCTCGGTTTAGGAATTATTCTTGGAGGATTAAGAGGAGCAGGTCGCATATGAGGTGGTAAAGAATCTTCACCAGCAACTCCTTCATTATCTGACGAGAGTGGAGACACGATTTTATCATCCACCACTGGTATCTGTACTTCTTCATCACTCAAACTTCCAATTCTAATTCTTCTTCTTCTTTTTTTAGTGCTATTGTTATAGTTGGCAAGTATTTTATTAATGGCATCTGTTTCATTATCATCTGATGATGATGACATGCGAGAAGCTCCCCCCTTTTCATCATCACCACTAACTTCGTTTTCTGGTTCTTCATTTTCATCTTCATCTGATTCAGGCATTACCTTTCCCTTTCCAAACCTTATAATAGTATTTGATTCGACATCATCGTCATCGGTAAAAGGATCAACCTCGCTCATATCCTTTCGTGGAGCAAAAAATTGACGAGGGTTTTTTGCACCAATTCTCGTTGAAACGGGTTCATAACTGGCCTTTTTCACTACCTTACCGTCAACAATCGAAGGTGGACGATTGGGTCTTTTACGTTCGACAACAGGATCGGGACGTTCGACAACAGGATCAGGAGCAAATAAATCGGATTGCGGTGGAGAATAATGTTTCTTTTTCTTTTTAGGTACAGAAGACGTCGAGGGTGATGGAGGTGGTGATATATTGCTATAGTCCATATCTTTCCTTTTCTTTTTCTTTTTAGGTACAGAAGACGTTGAAGGTGATGGATGATGTGATATATTACTACATATTACATCTTTCTTTTTCTTTTTTGGTGCCGATACGTGTTTAATAAAATCCTCGATTTCACTTTCACCATCATCATCATTCTCCTCAACTATGATTTGTTTTCTTTTGCTGCCCGAGTTCAGAACCTTCACTTTTTTTTTATCCTTCACTAATTTATAAGATATCTCTTCTAACGTATTAATTTTTTCCTGTCTCATATAAGTAGGACAGTACCCGCCAGATCTTTCCCCTCCTATTTGTAATGCATCATTACACCAATTTTCAAATTCATCACATAATCGTCTACCGCTTGTCCATCTATGGTTACATTTTTCATCTGAACATGTTTTGGCTTTGATTGAAATGATTGTAAATTTACGCCAATCAAAAAACTTTTTGTAATTTTCTGGTTGTACGTGTATTGTTCCAGCCACTTTCTGTTTGAGATCTTTTGGTGCACTAAATAACCAAGATCGTATCCTACTTATACCACTACCTCTTATTACTGTTTGCATTTTGCTATTTGCTTTCTCTTTTGGTCTATTTTTTGGCGGATTTTGCATTTGCAGTACACAATAAACGGCAGTGTTAAACAGAGTTAAAGGAGGAGGTCTAGGCTCCTTTCCAAGTAAACTCGTTACGGTTTCGATAAATGGATATATTGTATCACAAGAAGAGAGAAAACATTCCTCGTTAATAAACGTGGTAATAAATTCATAAATGCGCCGGTATCCTCTAATGAATTCTTTAGACGGACCGAGAAACGAATTTAAATTATGTTTATACGTATCTTCGTCCACATTTTCACTAGCAACACGATAAATCCAATGATAATACGGTTTGGAAGTTTCATTCAAAAAAATTCTTTCATCGGCGCTGGGAGGTTGGTAACAACTACGCCAATTCAAAGCCTTGAAACTATCATTGTTTTGTCGCGGATACGACTCTCGCAAGTTCTTTATAATTAGTTTCCTGTCTTCTGTAGGATTATTTACGAAAAAAGCTATTTGTGTTTCTCTATCCTTTCTGCTAAGTCTTGTGATGTTATTCAACACGATTTCTAACTCTTCCCCACTCATGTTATTGTAACTTTTTTTCATCCTAGGTTGTCCTCTGCTCCACATGATTGATTGATTTCAGATTATACTTAAAAAAAAATAAAAATTTTTAAGTTTGGTAAAAAAATAATCATTTTTTTTAAAGTAAAATAAATATAATAAAAATATGAGAAACAGAAATACCGCCCTATTTTACTTTATCATTATCACCTTATCGTAATTATTGTTTCGAGACATATTATTGCTTCGATATCGTATTATTGCTTCGATGTTTGTATTATTGCTTCGAGATCATAATATTGATTTAAAGAGATAAATACCTTGTATGTCTTTACATCTCGATCGTTTAAATAAAAATGAGAATTTCAAACAATTGTTTGAACCTTAAAATTGTTTAATTTAACAAAAAATTTGTTACGATGAAAATGTGAAATATTGTTTCGACAATAAAATGCATAATATTGTTTCAACAATAAAATGTGAAAATATTGTTTCGACAATAAAATGCATAATATTGTTTCAACAATAAAATGTGAAAATATTGTTTCAACAATAAAACGTGAAATATTGTTTCGACAAAATTTGTTATTTGTGTAGGTTTATGAAAATCAAAATAAAAAACATTAAAACCTAGTACAATATGAAGTACTTAATCCAGTTAATAGTGTTGGTAGTAATAATGTCTAGTCGAGGCAACAGTTTAATTTCAAATAATAATGTAAGGGAGAGATTATCAACCACCATCACATTAATTAAAAACAAAACACAATGTGGATCTCCATTACTATATTCAATGGCTACTAATAAGGAATTGTGTGTCAAATCGGGATACGTCCTAATAAAAAACGATGCCTTGTATAATACTCAACCCATTGTAACCGAATTAAAAATAAATATGTCAATTTACACGGCGCGGATAGTTATTCACTTTTTTTGGATTATTGTAATATCTTTATTAGTGTATGTAGTTCGACGCTTGAAGATAAAATTAAACCAATATGAAGCTACAATATCGACTGACCGTCCTGCTCGCTTCTATTAATTATTTACAAGCTGAGGAGTTAACATTATGTTCTGTTTCTGCAACGAACCCTGTCGTAAACAAAGGAATTATCATAAATGACATCTGTTATCAAACAACGAAACGAGAAGGGAGATCTGTTACCATATACAATGATGGTGGTCAACTTATATCCGATAAATTAAAAAATTACCTCACCGGATTTACTTATTATTCTCGCCCAGAAAGATACATTAGTCTGGGTTTGGGATGGTACTACGACACAACAAAGAAACAACTAAATTATATGGTACCGCCCAATGATAGTCATACGACATATTTATATCTACTGCATACCAATTATCACATGTTTCAAGAAGATGATTCCATCGAGTTTCCAAAACATTTCATATACAAAGGAGTTTTTAAAAAAAAGACGGAATGTTGTAGGCATTGGATGACAAGTTTATAAAAATTGAATATATAATTTTTTTAATTATGATTAAATTTATATACATTTAACAAAGTGTTTTTTTTCTTTCCTTTACAAAGTTTTTTTACACATCAGAAAATCCATCATCAGCTTTAATTTTCTTTGACCTTTCATCGTTCTTTCCCGATTTACGTTTGCGCTTTTTACCCTCATCCGCCCCTTCGTCTTCCTCATCTGTTTCTTCCTCTTCATTTTCTTCCTCTTCACTATTATCATCTAGATCTTCGACATCATCTTGTTCCATGTTGTTTGATAGTTGAACCATAAGAGCATCATATGATGCCAAATACAAAGTATTGTTATGCTTGAAATTATCAATTACATTGTTAATTGCAGCTAAAACGCACTCATTGGATAAAATGATTTTGTTCTTGTCCAGTGACTTCACCAATTGTTCCGTATGCGTCGACTTTAAGAATTGTGTTGATTCTTCGCCTTCTTCATTTCCAAATCCCATTGCTTGAACAATTGCATCATAAATCTTTGATGCATTAGTGTTAATTGATTTCAACTGTTGTTCCGGAGATAATGAAATCATTTCGTTTATCCATGTAGGGAGTTCAAACGCTTTAACTGTTACGTAAGGATCCTTTAAGATTGTAACAAAAGCGGTATGAATCGAAGTTGCGTAAATAAACATGTCTGTTATCCCGGTGCAAGATTTGGAAGTTGATTCGGCATTTTTGAAATAATAAATGATACTGCTATTTTTTTTCGAAAGAAAATAACCAAGTGTTACCCTGGTAGACGAAAGTAATACGGCAGCGGTGAACAAATCTTTGTCTATGAACCTCGCTTGGAAATCTATTGATGATCCGTCGTCACACATCTTCACTAGACTTAAAAGCTTATGTTTTCCCGGTACGCTTTCTTTTACATCATCTCCACCAGACCCCCAATTGCGTTTTGTCTCGTACGGCTGATATCCATATTTGTTCAGCAAATAATGAGCTATGAAAACATCCACGAACGAATCCCAACTGGTAATTGATAAATTATTATTATCAATCTGAGACAAGACGGTGGCAAAGCAGGGATGTAAAGCCAAAAAAGTTTGTATTTTATCGCGTTTACATTCGAGTTTCAACCTGGTGAGTTTGGATTTTTTAACGTTAGGACTACCCTGTAAAAGATTAGGTAGGACAATTTTGAGCAATAACAGATCGGCCATCTGTGTGACTTCTTGACTAATGGATCCATAAGAAAGCTGTTCTGGTCCGCTATTAGTCGAAAAATAGGATGAAACGCTTTTTACTTTATTGGAAGCCTTCAGTGCACACGGATTGATTCTCGTTTCAGTAAACATCGTCTGACCCGAAGCAATCAAAATTTCTCCCATTTGATTTTTTTCTGATACAATAACCAACTTTTCAGTTAAAATCGGTTTCCCAATGTTCGGCATCATGTTCAAATATGATCCGTGAAGAAAGCCAGTCACCATGCACTTATAATTGTCATATTGAGAAAATAAGATGTCTTTGTCATTGACCATTGCCAACAGAGACATCAGTCTCAGTGTAGAACTTTTCCTAATACCCATGAAACATGTTCCCAGGTAGCCTACGCAAGGTTTTATGGGTTCTTTCATTTCCGTTTCCAATTTAGTTGATTTACTGTTGCGGTTAACCAATGGAATTCCGTGCTGTTCTGTATCAATATAAGTCATTAACGCCGATATCTTGTTGAGCATTTGCTCTATATGATTTGATTCTTTAGTTCCTGTTAATGAAAAACTCCCGAATTGTTGTGCTGTCAATTCTGCAGCGTGAATGAACCCTGGAGCAACACTCCTTTCCATTTCATTATCCCCCTCTGCAGCGGCCGAAGCGTTTCCTACGAAACATTCTGGACCGTTAAATTCTGTTGTTGCCAAATTAGCAAACCCATCTGTAACGGTATTATCCTTTCCACTGGAATCCTTTTGAGCAGATTCAAGATTATATCTGTTACAAAGTCTGTTACAACAATAAATGCTGTTGCATCGCTTACATGTGACCATAACCATAAGCATGTATTTTTGCTTGTTAGTTTTTTTCATCATCAGAAACATCAAAGACAGTGCGAACAAAGTATAAGTTTTAGATGAATGAAGGGTGAAATTCTTTAAACCCTGAAATGCAGAAGCAGCAAATTTTTCGTATTTACAATGACTCTTGTTCCCGATATTGATTGATTTAGGAAAGACACAATTCATTCCGGTTTTGTCTCCCATTAACATATTAAGATATAACTTGTGTATACTTAAAGGATTGTTTCCAGTGAAGTATGAACTGTTTACTGACGCAGAGTTAGTCAAATCGGCAGTATACTCTTGAATCATTCTTAAACCTATTGCTATCTTCACTCCATTTATCTGATTAGCATTGTCCTTGTCTGGTGAAGCATCTTCGTAATTCACCTTTTTGCTCTTTATGCTATACATGTGTTTACAAAAATCAAACAGATCTTCAAAGGTGTCGGCTAAACATAACGAAATACTAATGAATTCAATCATATCCTGTAGTATAGCAGCGCTCGATTTTAAAACGAAGGGTTTTTCGCCGTAATCCTCTCCACAGCCATACATTTGTGTTGCTATTGTATTAGGAATATGACTGTCTGTTTCGGTTAATTGAATAGCATCCCTAAAGACGAAAGGTTGAAATTCTTCATTCATACCATGTTTAAAGAGTTTCGCTTCAGTCAAATACACAACGAACGCCTCGTCGTCCTGTAAAATATCTTCCAGATATTTATTATTATCATCTTGTCCGGTATTATCAATATCGATGTATTCCGACCTAAAGGCCTTCTCGTCTGGAGAATCTGAACAATTGTTTTGATCTGATTTGTCAAATTTATCCATTAAAAGAGTCATGTCTTCCATTGGAAAGGGTGTATCGACTCCATCTTGTTTAATCGTCTCATCGTGGTACACCTTTCTATACGTAGTGTTAATTTCAGCTTTTAAATTAGTGTTACTGACAACAACGGCATATGATGCTAACGGTTCGCAGTCATAAAATTTTTCCTTGCTGTTTTTCGACGATGGTTTATGAGAAGGAAAATATAATGTTTTTTTAAGTAAAGAAGGATACATTAAATGCATCGGTATGTACATAACATTATTGTTATGACTGGATAATATGGCCATCGATCCACATAATGCCCGTTGATTAATTTTCTTAAACAAATCATTTTTATTTACTTTATAAGCAAATAAATCTCTATTAACGCAAGAGACGTGAGTGCGTAATCCTTGTTCGATTTTAGATGAATCAGACATTATTATTTGTTGTTTACGGTTTGACTGAATATTTAAAAATGATTAATATCTCAATTAATTCACCCATTTTATACCATCTGGCGAAACAATTTTATTTATTATAAAGAAATAAAATTGTTTCGAAAAAAGAGAGAAGTCAAATTTAAAAATGAGTGGTTCAGGTGGTGGTAGTAAAAGAAAGAAAAAGAAAGAAAAGAAAAAAACCACGGTAACGCAAATATTAGATAATGATGAAAAACTGATTAATGTAACAACATTGAAACCTCAAGACATAACTCCAATGAATAAACCTGTATCAAAAATGCCAGAACAAACAGGAACTTTGAAACCTACTGCCAAAAATGGAGAATCTGTAACACAACCTGCAGACAAAGTTGTTGAACCTGTAACACAACCTGTAACACAAAGTACAGCCAATGCTGGATCTGTAACACAAAGTACTGCCAAAGCTTCTACTGCTACAACTTCTGGATCTGTAATACAATCTACTGCTACAACTTCTGGATCTGTAACACAAAGTACTGCCAAAGCTTCTACTGCTACAACTCCCGGATCTGTAATACAACCTACTGCTACAACTTCAGGATCTGTAACACAAAGTACTGCTAGATCGGTTACACAACCTACTTCTGGAACACAACCTGCTTCTGGAACACAACCTGCTTCTGGAAGTACTGCTAGATCGGTTACACAACCTGCTTCTGGAACTGCTAGATCGGTAACACAACCCGCTTCTGGATCACAACCTGCTTCTGGAAGTACTGCTAGATCTGTAACACAACCTACTTCTAGATCGGTAACACAACCTACTGCTACAACTTCTGGATCTGCAACACAAAGTACTGCTAGATCGGTAACACAACCTACTGCTACAACTTCTGGATCTGCAACACAAAGTACTGCTACAACTTCTGGATCTGTAACACAAAGTACTAAATCGACAGAGTTAAAACCTACTACTATAGAACAAACACCCCCCGATAAACATGCTGCTAGATCTAATCCTGTAACACAAAGCACTCATCCAGAGTCTAAGGAGTCAAATAAAGTAACACAAATTATTACTACGGCTTCTGGTACAGTAACGCAAACAGATAAAGAGTCTAAGGAGTTAAATAAAATAACACAAAGTACAGCGTCTGGTAAAGTAACGCAAACAGATAAAGAGTCTAAGGAGTTAAATAAATTAACACAAAGTACAGCGTCTGGTAAAGTAACACAAAGTACAGCGTCTGGTAAAGTAACACAAAGTACAGCGTCTGGTAAAGTAACACAAAGTACGGCTTCTGGTGCAGTAACACAAAGTACAACTACGATTCCTGGTAAAATTGTCATAGGATCTAAGGAGTCAGATAAAGTAACACAAAGTAATAAAGAGCAAACACCTGCTAATAAAGTTACTGTAGGATCTAATGAGTCAGATAAAGTTGTTGTTGCTGAAAGTACTAAGGTGGCAGATGAGAAAAAAGTTAATAAGACAGTCGATGCTAACCCTGTTACAAGCACTATCGATTCGAAAACTTATGCAGCAGTAGTAAGCGAACAAAAAAATACCTCTGGTACTAAAGCAACAAACGGATCAGAAACAGCTAATCCAGCAAACAAAACAGATCTTACAAACAAAACAGGACCTATTTCTGTTAATAAAATTGCAGACGAACTAAAAGCTGTGCCTAATACGACAACAATTCTTATTGACAAAGAGTCTACTAAAGACACGGCAGAAAAGGTTGAGATTAAGGACCCCCTTAATGTTGGATTAAAAAATGGGACAGAAACGCCAAAGGAAAAAACAGTAAAATTTGAAATACCGAAGAATAGCCAAGAAGAAGAAGATAAGGAAATTCACCAAAATGAATTTTTTATTAACTTAGAAACCCGAGACAGTCAATTGTTTAATCCCGTAACTGAAAAAGAACCAAATAGTGAAACTGAGTATCCACCATGGTTGATTAACCATCATATACCAAAACAAAAAAAAATATTTAGACGCCAATTAAGAGCAGAAGACGGTCATGATGCATTCACAGACGTTATCGAAAGAAATATCTTATTAACAGAATCTGTTACACCAGATTTGAAGCAGCAGTACGTAAAACATATCTTATCAAAGATATTAAAAACTCATAAAATTTTGATGGAAATAATGAAAGATCCAATGTTGACTTATCATTATTTTGATTACATCACAAATCTAACAGATTTGGTTGAGAGAAAACTATATTTATCTCTAGCTCTCGTAGTGGTTAGAGGTTTTTCCGTTTTGGAAAAAATAACAAACACTCATATATTTTTAAAAAAAGAAGATGATAGTGAAAAAACAATTATTGATTGGAGTACTTCGTTTCATAATTTCAAACGTAATTATTTAGCCGAGAAGAATAGATATTCCGGAACAATAATCAGCAACAGATTTTTTGAACAATGAAAAATTTAATAAAGATAATCGTGGTGTTATCAAGTATTGTGTCGGGAAGCGTTTCAATTACTCGAAAACATAAATTCTTATTATTGGATTCACTACGTTGTATGTCAAGATATGTTCCAGCATCACAATTCAAATCGGTTTACATCTATAATGACAATTTAGGTTTGTTATCGTATTGTAATGGTAACAACAACATAGACTGTCAATGGAAATGGAATTCTATTCATGCAACTGAATTCATTTATGATCCTGTCCGGACAGCTTTAAAATTATCAGACAACAACAACAACAAATGGTTAACCACAACAGATGGAATGAATTTTTACATAAATGAAACCTTTACTCCTGTAATAAAAATAGATTCCCGTGTGTTTATTCAGATTTGGATCGATAAGACTCAATTCACATACAAGATGTTCAACATGGCAAATTCAGCTGCTGGAAAAATTTGTTAAAAAGAACAATAATTTTTTATAATAAAAAAATTTATTTTTTATAATACAAGTTTTTCTTTTTAAAGTTACAATTATTTTTTGATTCAAAATTTTAACAGTTCAGTTCAGATATCAGTTCAGTTCAGTTCATTTAAATTTTAAATTCAAGTCTAACTGACGACGAGCACTTTTCCTTCTTACTGGACCTGGACCTCTTACTGGAGTAGCAATTGGTCTGTCTTTTGTCTCACGAATTATAACTTTTCTCGGTTGTTCTGCATCATTTTCATCATCCATGAATTCTTGTGTAGTACCAACATCCATATCGTTCTCAGCTTCAAGTTCTGTAGTATCTTCTGTCTTGTCAGCTTCAATCTTGTCTGCTTCAAGTTCAGTGTTGTCAGATTCAATCTTGTCTGCTTCAAGTTCAGTGTTGTCAGATTCAATCTTGTCTGCTTCAAGTTCAGTGTTGTCAGCTTCAATCTTGTATGCTTCAAGTTTGTATGCTTTCAACTTAGCATCTTCTGCATCCTTTGCAGCTTTATCTTCCTGACGTAGTACTTCTCTGACTTTCATCAAAATTTTTCCTAACCAATTAGTTCCAGTCCATGTACGTGGCATATATGCGGCTGGATGCATTTTACTCATACCAGTACCCCAAATTGAATCATTTTTTCTCGATTCACCTATAAGTTTAGGATAAGTGTCCAATAAAACTTTCTTTAACATTCTATTCTGAGAAAACTTTGCATAGTTCCCTTCATAAACTATCCTCTTACAGTTCTCCTTCCAGATTTTTTCGTCGAAATTTTTAACTCGTCGTCCAATCATCTTAATTTGGAATTGATCTTTCAGTTTCATAATACTATCTGCCGCCTCCTGATCTTCAAATAACATTGCTTTACGGTACATCATATATTGTTCAGTACTAATAAATGTTTTACCATTTATATCAAAGTAGCAGTCGTACCATTGACTGAGGCAATTAGCATTAAACAGATAAACATGCTCTGGTCCATTTAATTCTCTTTGGTTAGTGATAACATGTTCATATTTTGAATTAACCTCTTCTCCTGTTTCCGTTGTTGGAGTCTCTTCACGTCTTGGCGCATCCTCAGAATGAGTTTGAGAGTCATCAATTGAGGTGGAGTTAAAAACATCCCTTCGCTTCCTTGGGGTTCGGATGGCATCGGTTGATCGTTGTCCATAGTCTGGTGGTGGTGTAGTATAACCCGAAAGTTCTTCGTCTTCTGAAGAGGACACTTCTTCAGCTCCAGATATTATAGGTCCTGCCGATTGTAGATATATATGAATTTCTGGCCTTTCGTCTTCTGCTTCAACTACTGCTTCAGCTATGTATTGAGTTTCTGGTACTTCTGCTGGTATCACTTCAGCTGGTACTACTTCTTCTGGTAATGAAATTACTACTTCTACTTCTTCTGATAAATTAGACATACTTATTCAGGTACTAATTTGATAATGATTAAATAAAACAGCATCCTTCCATTTATACATAAAATTTGTTGAAACAATTTTATCGCTATAATTTTTATTTCAGCAATAATATTGTTGAAACAATATTATCTGTTTTTATTGTTGAAACAATATTATCTGTTTTTATTGTTGAAACAATATTATCCATTTAAACAATATTATCCATTGAAACAATATTATCCATTGAAACAATATTATCCATTGAAACAATATTATCCATTGAAACAATATTATCCGTTTTTTATTGTTGAAACAATAGTTATTGATAAACTTTATCGTTATATACGATTTGAAAATTTCCATCTGATAAGCGTTCTATTTTAACTTTTTTAAAAAAATCGGCGTCCATTGTTATTGTATGATTAGACGAATTCCTATAAAATTGATGATTAACGTTGGGCATCGATTTCAACGTATATAAATTTTCATGATTGCTGTTATATTTGCTAAAAAAATACTGTACGGCATCGCACACCACGCATTGGGTTGTGACTTCGTGTCGTAATGCATTGTTAAGTCCATCTAAATATATTTTTGCCTTTTTAGCATCTGAATACAAATCCCGACTGAGATTATATACCGAAGGGTTATGTAGTTTAGGTATCTTTGGGTACCCAATGTCATCATCGCTGACATAATTTGAGATATAATTAATACTATACGGAGCGAAACAAGCGATATTTTCACATGGTTCTGCTAATTTATATAAAGGAATATCATCTTCGTCTATGGAATAAGTACGCATAATATGTTTGATGTTTTCAATTAACCTGACTTGCCCAGGAAGCATCGCCTTTAACATGGTGTCAATACTGAAATAAGATATATCACCACCCTCTACAATCAAATCATCGCTGAAATGAGATTTAAATGTTTTTAGAACCTCTTCGGACATGAACAAAGGTTTTTGATGTGAAATTCTAAAATAGTAATCCGATCCATCATCATCACCATCATCATCAACCGAAATGTTTTCTTTAAATTGATTTATGGGATCGTTTAACTCGCTCCTGGTTGTACCGTGTTCGCATACAACTGGTGCTATTTTGTTAGCCCTTGAACCATTGCAAATTTCGTTGGCATCAACAAAATTAAATGCGTTACAAGTTAACTCGTTTAAAACCTGTGTGGCTGAAAATAGTTTTTCTTGTTCTTCAAAGGTTATTGGCGAAACATCGTCTAATCGGGGACGTTTAATGGGTGGTTCGACTATTTCCTCTTTATATTTACGTTTATTATTATTATACTCTTCCATTATCGAAAAATTTTTGTGGTCAAAAAAAAGACAAACAGTATTATATATAAATTTTCATAAAGCAATTTTATTGTTTCATCAAAATAATTATAATCTTCCTTTCTGATTCCTGTTCATAATCGTATTGGTTGATTGCGTAATTTTATTAATAGGAACGACTTCAAACGACCCTGGATCTCCTTTAAAAAAAACTCTCAAGTCGTTAATGTTTTTTGCTCTCGTACATGCTACGATTAAGTCTTCTGCACTCATATTTGGAGTTAATTCTACTGCATGAACGAAATCGAACGAAGCGCTTTGGGTGCAGTCTATCGTCTCTATAGTAAATAATTTGATCGGATAAAATAAAAATAAAATAAATTTATCATCCGACATCATTTGCTGTTGTTGTTGCATCTGCTGTTGCTGCTCTATTTGCAATTGTACGAATGGAGCAATATTATAGTCCTCATCATATTCTTCGTCGTCTTCTTCATCCGTATAATCGCCCCTATCTTGAATACGTCTCTTTTTTTTGTCTTGATTTTCCTGTCTGTGTCTGTTACTGTCAGTAGAGAAATCGGTAATGGTTGTTTTGTTCATTTTAACACACTTTTTGTACATTTTAAATCGCAATGTTTTACCCACTTTAACTGTGATCGATTCGGGAAACACCTTTTCCACGATACAGGTCATTCCTTGAGCAAGAGTACATTGTTTCACCACTAAAGCGATCTTTATGGGAACCGCATCTTCTTTGGGCATTATATTTACTATTTTATTTAGACAAGTAACAACCTCTACTTGGATGCTGTGAAGGTATGACATGTTATGTACATCATCATCTTCGTCTGTTGACGCTGCCGATAGTGTATTCATCAAATCGGATAAATTGGCAATAGAGTCATACAATTGTTGACTGTGGAGTTGAATCAGATCAGAAATGTTAGTCATGTAGGAAATAACTTTTATCAGAATTTCCTTTATTGGTACTGACAAAACAGATTTGTAAATTTCTATATCTGCTAAAAAATCTTCGATCGATCCGTCTATGGCGACTAAGACACATTTGACGCGATGGGTTATTTTATATATCATGTTTAGGAAAATGTCTCTTTTGTTACTATACTTCCACATCTTTTCGGCATTTTTATCATCTGGATTGTGAGAAAATATGGGCTCTTTCTCATGTCCACATATCCATTTGGCACTAGTATACATGGCACTTTTATAACATGCTCCTAATTTCTCTTCTGCTCTATACACTACGGGAATGTTACCACACGCCGAATTAGAGCAAGCAAAAAATTCAATAACAGATTGCGACTTTAAAACTGGAATCAACATCTGTTGTAGATCGTTTAGAGTTCTATGAAGTTTAGCGATATGTAATCGTCCGACTATCTGATCGATGTGAGTGTTCAGTTCCTCCTTACTGGGCTTAAAAAACGGTGTTGCAAATTTTTCAAGGAATTCAATCTTATTCTTTTGTGGGAGAGACAGACCCATTTCCAGTAGTTCTATTAGATGGCTGAGGCACGTCATCTTTTTTAAATCTCCGGTATTACATCGACGATTGAAAACATTTAATTTGCACATGAAAGGTTCATTACGAAAAAACGGTGCTGCTAACATTGTGATCATACTATAGTTATTAATAGCCCGTGTTTCTGCATCTTTGTTGATAACTTTACTTTGCGTACATGATCCGACTATAATCATACCAGGTTTTCTCGTGTGTTGATGACATGTCTTATAAAATTTATGAACCCATATATCGTAATGGATCAGTAGCAATCCTTCTAAGGCAGGTAACCGTCCGGCTTCGTCAATGACGTACGTGTCAAACAACAAAGGATTCGGTAATGTCGAATTGTGTGCTAAACCGGAATCCAACATATATTGAACGATTCCCTCGTTTTCATCTACGAAATGATGAGCTTCAAACCATCCGCATTTAATGGCACTAATTTTCGCGGCCTTGTATTTTTTCGGTGTGATGTAGTTGTTTTTTACGGCCATATGTTGGTATCGCATTTCAGAAATGATGCTGAAAATTTTATTATATTGAGTAAAAAACTTGCTTAACGATTTAATGTTACCAGATGCAGCTTCAAAATTAAAACTCTCAAATAACATTTTGGTATACAGTTCCATCATGGGAACGGTCTCACCGAAAAACTTGTACATTGTTAGGAAGGTGGTATACGTTTTCGAACCGTATAATGTCGAATTATTTAGCATCGTATTCAAGACGTTACCAGAAACGTTAGTAGGACATATAAAACATATTCTATGTTTGTTGGCCAAATGGATTAAGATTCTTGTTTTACCAGTACCAGCTCCCCCGGCAAAAACAATACATTTAAACAATCCCGTGTTTTGTTTACGAACAATGCTATTTTCTTCTTCCTCCTCTTCTTCCATCCCCCTTTCGCCGTCTTCACCTCCATCTTTAATATATGTTACAAATTCATTTACTAAAAATTCATCACGTAAAGCATACCAAGTATAATAAGGCTTTGTCGTCAATAATACCATTTTTTTTGATTGTATGTGTGGTGTGTGTGATGTTTATGGCCCAAAAAACATTTTAAAACTGTAGAAAATAAAAAAATTTTTTATTTACATATAAATACAAAATTTTAAACAAAACAATAAAATTGTCTTATTTTAACAAATGTGTAATTACTTCCTGAATTCCTCTGTACGGTTGTATATTATTATACGGTTCAATGGACATTCTGTGTCTAATCACCACTTTATTTCTTCCCGAAACGATGGTTAAGAATGCCAACGTGTCAGCGTATATGGAGTAACACACTCCCATCTGTCGTGTAAATTGCGCAAGCATTCCTTGTGTAATATAGTTAAACTGAATATCTTGCGCCGATTTGTGAAGGTATTTCACATGATTTATTTTATCACTCGTAATCAAGATAGGTCTGTTTAGGTCTTCGTTAATACAAGTGTTAACCCCAACCACGTTATCGACAACGGTAATACCACCAAGGTTCCTCGGTTGATGTTTAATTGCTTCAGCAATTATCTTCATCAAGGTTTGGTCGTAAAACATTACGAGTTTGGTAGGAGCAAGAATTGTATCTATACCGGAATTACAACCGACCGACATCTTTTGGATGAATGTCCCGAAATTAAGTAACAAATGTTGCATAATCGGATAAAGGCTTATCGAAAAATCTTCCAGCACCAAATCTAAAACGTTATATTTCTTATAAACGATATTGTCTTGTCTAGAAGCTGAAATAAATTGATTTGATATGTCCGAGATGGCGAACCATAATGGAAACATTAAGGCATGTTGATATATTTTTTGATGAACGTAAATTGGGGGTAATGACTGCTGCCTTTCTCTTTTTAATGCTTCTTGCTTCCTTTTAGCTCTGTTGAAAATGTTAGAATCTCCATTAAATTTAAACATCGCCCATTTGCTCTCTTCGCATCTACTTTCTTCGCTTCTTCTCATACAGTCCGACATGTTCCTATATTAACATTAAGAATAATAAGTATGAAATTTGTAAATTATATATTTTATACGCCTACACTCTTAAACATTTGAAACAATAAAATTGTTTCGCTAATAAAATGATATAATCATAGATATTTTTTCCTCAAAAATATTTTATTTCTACACTGAAAGAAAATCATATTATTAGTATATTTTTCCTTTGGAAATTTAAAATTTCATAATAATAAACTTGGCTATTGATTCATTAGGATTTTTAAAAAAAATGGATACACCTGTTCAGCAATCACCTGTGACCCTTAAAATAAAAACAAAGAGGGCTAATGTCATAAAAACAGAAGAAGAAAAAGAACTGAAACGAGAACAGGTCAGAAGACGAAATGCACTTGCTACTGTAAATTATGCTAAACACATGGCACCTAAAATAGCAAACCAAAAGAAAACAGTTGAAGACCTTACAGATGTAATAATTCAACAAGAAAAGGATCTGAAGGAAGGCAAATTAAAGAAAGAAATTATAGTGAATAAGCTTAGACTTAAATGTGAAACGAGGGAACTAAATATGATGACGAATTCAGCACATAAATCATATCTTCGTACACAGTCGAAGAGCTAACTTATAGCAAAAAACGATTATTAAGGTTGTGTCTAATATAAAAAATAAAAAAAAATTATAATATTAAATTCTCTTTTTTTAGTTTTTGTTTTTTTGAGATTTTTTGTTTTTCCAGAATAAATTAGCCGAAATTATGTTTATTACATTAGCGACACTACTGCTGCTGGCTCCTACTACCACAGCTATTAATTACAATGCGGCAAACTATATCGCCGATACCCCTAGTAGCACAAATGGTAAAATTAGTGTATACGAAGGAGAATATTATCTAAATGTTCCAAATCTTGAATACTCATTTCCATATAGTCCCACCCTTGGAGACATAAACAGGGGAGGATATATCATCTGGTCTAACGATATAAACGATAGTCTTAGCGTACATCCCAATAACTTTAATGCGCCATATACCAGTATTGCACCTGTACTTTCATCAATTGAACTGGAAAAATTCAAGTACGTTCACGTGTGGGACGAGATAAGTACAAATGTTACTACATATGTCATAAACCATATTCGGTTCAACCTGACCGTTAACCAATGCGAAAATAATGCTCTCGTGGTTGACCTCAAATCCACAATAACGCAATCAAGAGCGAGTCAAGGAACGGTCAAAATTTTAAACACTGATTGTTCGGAACTGGCACTAGGCAATGAACTTACATTTAATAAAACATCATGTGATATCAAATTCAATCAACCGACCCTGTTGTTTTATTCTTATGCCGTTACCACGTTTATCTCTTCAGAGAAAAGTCAAATGTTTAATGTGACATGTATTCAGGACTTAACTGGAATAGATCTTCAGCATGAAATTTCCAACGTTATGGTTGAGATTGATGAAATACAAGACGTATTTGAGAGTGCTTATTTTACAGAACTGTTAATAGTTGATCAAGCAACCAATAACCCTTTACAGTCTACCTACATTGGTCATCCAGTTAAACTACTCGTTCGTTTAACAGAGAAATTCCAAAATGAATTTAACATTAGAATAGACGAGTGTAAACTGAATGGTAACGTGATTTACACCGATAAATCGGGACCTACCACAAACCTATTTCAACCGTTTATAGAATCTTCCGAAGACGTGCTGGAATCGTCTTTTAATTTATTCAGACCCGAAACATCACAGCAAGTGCTACAATTGGTATACGAATGTAGCGTTACAACTTGTAGAGGAACTTGTCCACCTATATCATATGGACCACCCCCACCTAATAGACGACGAAGAAATGTTATCATCGGGAAAGATGCTCGCGATTTCTACTATGGTCTTGTGTACACGCTTATTTCTTATAAGTAAAAAAAAACAAAGATATTTGAAAGTATTTGAAAAATAAAAAAAATTATATAATCGTTATTGTTATTATTATTTTTTCATCATCATGGACGATGATGATCCCGCCAGGTTTGTTGATGCTATTCAATTGATGTATAGCATATCTGATCAAGCAACTGTTGCTAAAGTCACCAGAGATAATCCTACAGATCCCGTTAATCGACAACTGCGTATCAATGAACTGATTAAATTAAAAAATACCGTAGAACGTTACACAGACCATGAGGCGGCAATGGTCAAAGAGTTTTATCCTAAAAAAACTAAAAAAAAATCGTCTAAAAAGGATAAGTTACCGACAGATAAAATCTTGAATGACTTAACTCGAATGGTTAATCATTGGGACTTACGTCGAACAGATATAGAAGAAATAACCGAAGGTTTTTCCGAATTGGCAAGTTTGATTGATGAAGAAAGCGATTATGATGTTAGAAACAATATTCCCGACATTAGTAGCGATAGTAACAACGGAGGAAACAATATTAACGGAGGAAACAATATTAACGGAGGAAACAATATTAACGGAGGAAACAATATTAACGGAGGAAACAATATTAACGGAGGAAACAATATTAACCGTGGTAACAATATTAGCCGTGGTAACAATATTATTGGGGGTAACAATATTAGCCGTGATAACAATATTATTGTTACCGACAATAAGAGAAATTATTTTGGGGGAAACAATTTTATTGCTTCAGGTGGTTATAATTCTATATATAAGAATCCCGAGTCTTCATCAGGACCATTCATGTTTTGTAACAACTTACCGTCAGTACCTACCGGAGAACTTTCTGAAAAAAAATGTTGTTCTACCATCTCATCGGGTATTATATTATCGCCTGGGCTATTAAACACATAGAATGTCAAGTGTGTCGAGGATTTATCGAAGAGTCCGAATACCAAGGATTGATAGTATATATCGGAACACCAGACATGTCCTGTTTGGTTTTAGTCTACGATGACGGGAGTCGAGAGTACAACAAAAGATATCCAGCATATAATATTGATTCGGAAAAACCTATCAGACCTCAGTTGAACAGTTTGATCAGACTCATGATGACAATTGATTTACATGTGATTAATTTAAACAATGACAACTGGTATGATAGAAGATTTAATTTCATTCAAACTGGATCTGGATCTCCCAGTGATTATGTTGCATTAACCATAAAAAGTTATTTGATGCTGCTCGGAAAAATCGGTTTTTCGCCACAATATGAGTTATCAAATGATCTGTCTCAATACGAAATGGAATCGCGTGGTTGTCTTCAAGGAATTCGAATAAATAACACTGAACATTGCATATTTTCCGTTCCGTTTGCAGGATTTTATCGAGATACAGGTGATGTGGATCAGAAAACTGAATTCGTTTCAGTATTAAATCGTATGTGTGGCATTAGAGGAGGTACTTTACTTAACATTCATACACACGATGACATGCGTGGAATGTTCGGATTCATCAAAAGATATAATGCACAAGAATTGTTTTACGTTGGAAACGTGACCGAACTACGGTCAAATGAGAAGCAAGATGCATTAAGTTTTACCATCGACCACAACAGTACCATGCAATCGACTCTTTTCATTGGCGACCCCCAAACAATGATTATGTTCAACAAGGTCCCTGTTGTATACGGAGACGTTATAGTTGAACCGACAGTTATTATTTGTCGGGACGGAAGACGCAGCAATAGATCACCTAGAGACACAAATCATGTAGTTCGCGTGACAGGTCCCAGTAGCGAAAGAGAGGAATTAATGATAAATCTGTCTGACGTACCAGCATTTATTTTTAACATTAAAATATCTAATATGGTTGCTATACTCTTACTCGCAGTTGCCGTTATCGGATTTATTTGTATTGCTTTATGTATTACCACTAGATGTATTACACGCGTTGATGACGAAGACCGAACAAATCGCCAGAGGACAAAGAGTTTGAATTTCATAAACGATTTAGTTGATAGTCTGACAAAGGGAGTGAAACAAAATTATTCTAATATCTTGGACATGAAACGTAATCTCCAGAAAGAAAAAAATAATTTTGTCGATCTCGAGAAGCAGATTGTTTACAATCATTTGAATGATGAGGATGAGAAGCATTGCTGCTCTGACCATTTGAACGTATAGATGGAATTCGAAGAACTCCGGTCGCATCGCGACTGTGTGTTATTTAGAAACATTGAACAGATTTTAAAGTTAAATGATTTATGTCGAGCATCGCAACCAAAAGATGTTCGTGACGTATGTGGTACCGAATTGTATGAACATTTATTAAGCAGACCAAAAATGTGTAATAAAAATATATCTTTTCTTAATTTTCAAAAACATTGGGCCTTGATCATGTTAAAACATACCATTACAGCTGCTTTTGAAGGTGCTGGTAACGGTGTATCGATAAACAATACCAAACAATTAAATGAACGAGAACTAAGAGAATATTGGATGAAAATTGACGACTTGTCTACAGAAGAAGCTAACCATGTACTGGGAAAATTAATTGATGAACAATGTGCTCTAACGTCAAATAAATGTTACAATAAGCAATTTGATGTCGAGTCCGAAAATATCAATTGTTGGATCTGTAGGACTGAATCTCCTTTAATGGGTAATGGCCGATACGATGATGTATGCGGTAATAACATGAATCAAAAAAGTACTTCTTTCATTGACAAAAATGGATTTAATCAAACATGCTCTCATATTTCTATTAATTCTTGTGGTCAATATGATAAAAAAATTGTTAGGAGGATGGAATATTGTATATAATGAAAAAATTTTTTTAATTTGCTTTTTTTTGGTTAGGATGATGGAATATTGTATAATTTTTTTAATTTGCTTTTTTTTGGTTAGGATGATGGAATATTGTATAAATTGCTTTTTTTTGTAATCCAAGCGAAGTATGCGAGTTGTGTGTGTAAAAAAAAGGATACTACCCGATGTTGTCTTTCGTTTTTTTTGTATTTGTATTATTATGCTTATTTTTTAATCATTAAAAAAAATTACATGCAAATATTTGTTAGTCATTTATAATATAATTTCTAATACCATAACATATATAATAATGGAAGCATCCTGGTACGCTAGATATAAAAGCGTGGTAGAACATTTACCCTATCACGAAAAAAGTTTATTATTATTAGGTGGAGAGAAAATAAAGTATTTTAAATGTGGTAACTGTTCGGGATATTTTCCTCCTCCGTCAAATATCACCGGATATGATTTTTTTTATGATGATATTTTAATTCACAAAAATTACCATAAACCTAATAGTATTTGTTCTGCCGACAAAGGAACCGTATCTCTTAAGATATACGAAAAATTAAAAGAAAAACGATTCCCATCAACTGTTGAAGATGATGATGATGAGGATGATGAGAACGACGATTCTAACGTATATTGGTGTTCTATATGTTCAAAAAAATTTATCGATGAAGACACTTACGTACAACACATTATGGCATCGGTAAAATCTCAGTATGTACCATTACCAACTATAGATGAGGATAGACCAGGTGAAATCATATATATCATGACATATCATCCGAATCTCCCGACGTTACAAGACACCGATCTTCAGTATTTACATAATATATATAATCATAAAATATACTCTGAGAAAATTAAAATTAGAAGGTCCGACGAGAAGCTGATGCAAGACGTTTATTACGAACGTAAAGGGGCAAAAGAAAAACGAGTAAAGACATATGATAATGTTAATACTGAAAGCATAATAATTAATGATGAAAAGTGGTATGAATCACCTTCGGCCAAATATTTAAGGAAGAGCAAAAAGGAACTGGAAAGGCAAGATTCCTTATTCCGTCAATACTATCTTATGCACATAAATCATCACTTAACACAAATATGGGTGCCTAATAATAAAATAAAACGCCGCATTGGTGGAGATTATGGTGGAACACCCGTCAGACAACAACGATTAAATTAGGAACAGTTAAAAATATTTATTTTATGTATATAAAACAAAAAATGTGAAATTATTCCAAATGGCGCATATAATTAATATATTACCAATACCGACACCCACGGTAGATTGGAAAAATCATTACGATAAGATTGTAGACGGTCTACAAAGGTTTTCTATTGTATATCCCACGGAAACCAAAACTGGATTCATTTGTCCCAACTGTGAAGGCAGATTTGTCGAACCTTCCGAAATTACCAGAGAACCATCAACGGGAGAGGATATTTTAGGACACAAACAAAAGGGAGATCCAAAAAAATTCTGTTCGGCTGATACGAAAATTCAAGATTATGAAAAAATAGGAACTGCAACATATGCAAAATGGGATACCTTCATAGATTATAATTCAACCCTACCGCATATTAAAAAAGGTTACAAATGTGTAACGTGCCATGTTATTTTTGATACCTCTGCTGCGTACAAACATCATGTGACAATGTCATTTAGACATTCCAGAACTCCCATTCCTATTTTTTGTGAAGAGACTGATGACATATGTTACCGCATGTCAAATGAAACCATAATTCACACAAAAGATTTGAATAACGTTTTGGACATAAGTCTTCACGAGATGTATCCAAAAGAAATCACAGTGGATGGATCTTCTTACTACGAAAAAGAGGAAGCAAGTTCGTTGAGAACTAGACGTAAAACACCCATCAACACGGAAAAATGTGATATAAATGGAAAAACTCGATTCGAGTCACCCGATGCTAGTAAACACAGAATCACTGCCCGTAAAATGGACATTGCACATAGAAAATTCAGACAACTGTATTTATATCATATCAATCATCATAATATAGAATCGTGGGGGGAATTGGGAGACACGTTTTCGGTGAACAGTTCGGACAAACCACGACCCAGTAAAATACCATACTCCATCACTGAGTTAATGGATATTATCAAGGGACCGTTAGGAGATTCAGAGGTGTTATTAAATGTAACAACTTTTGCGTCCATGCTTTACAAATCTGTAATGTCAAACAAACTTACTAAGGAACAAGCAAAAAAATCATTTAGACGATACATAGTATTGATGGGTGGTTCGCTACCTCCCGGCGAATGGGATTTATCGGCATTAAATCCTCCATATTCAGTTCAAATGGATGGGTTCTTGATTAGAAACAAAGGTAACAAGAGAGCCATCGCGATGCTGAGAGATTATAGTTTTAAAAAGGAGATGGAGTTTGCAAGAGGACTTTACTCCAAAAGATGTAAGAAGGCAGAGTTAGCAGGAGATTACGATCCATTTTTACTTGAACTACATGAAGAATTTTTCTTGATCTATCAAGAAAATAAATAAAAAATTTTTTAAATTATTATGTTTTTATTTCAAAAAAAAACCATCAAATTTTGTTCATACAATTCTTTCCATTACATCAAATTTTGTTCATACCACTGTGTGTGAGTGAAATTTTTCGGTTTAATACTATATGATTCCTCATCAATTACCACTCCCCCACTTAATTTAAACTATCATCAGTTTCTATTCATCTTCATCTTCTTTCTGTTCATCATCATCTTCTTTCTGTTCATCATCATCTTCTTTCTGTTCATCATCATCTTCATCGGTTTTCTCTTCTTCATCGGTTTTCTCTTCTTCATCGGTTTTCTCTTCTTCATCGGTTTTCTCTTCTTCATCGGTTTTCTCTTCTTCATCGGTTTTCTCTTCTTCATCGGTTTTCTCTTCTTCATCGGTTTTCTCTTCTTCATCTTCTTTCTGTTCATCATCATTTTCATCAGTTTTCTGATCCGTTTTCTGTTCATCAATTTTCTGATCATCCGTTTTCTGTTCATCAATTTTCTGTTCATCTTCATCCAGTTCCTTATCCATTGCTGCAAAAGTCATAATTAAATCGTTTCTGACCTGTTCGATTTTACTTTCATTATATCGATGCCATAGCTTGTCATGCAAATCAGCATTCTTTATATCTATCCAATCGTCTCCTAGGACAAACCAAATCTTATCCTCGTAATATACATCCTTAGCATTAAATTTATCTGTTTTCTTAAATGATAGATCGTCATTATTGACTACCAAATTAATAATCTGTCTGATATTTTTAAACAGAGGAAGATAGAGTTCGTTGCTATTTACGATCCTTGCGTGAATACACACCTCCATGTTGATCTTCTTCTTCTCTTCTTTAGTATACTTCTTTACTGGTAGCATTAATTTTTTATGTACAGATGTTTTGGCTATTCCTTCGTCTAACATCTTCAAGATGTCGACTTTAATCCCTTTATAAGACTCGACATGTGCCTTGTATATATCCAAGATTTTGCTAATCCATTCGGTATGAGTGGCCATTTTTTTTATAGATTGTGTCTGATTTATTTCTCAAATGATTTTTTTTATAATAAACATCTCTTAAATATTCATCTACTGCCCACGCACTTTTTAAAGTGAAACAATAAAATTATTTTGCCAAATAAGCCAAGTAATTTTATTGTTTCGCCAAAAAATATATACCTTAAAATAAAACTAATTAAATTTCATAAAGAAATAAATCAATCACCATGATTCTCATCTCAAATGGAGAAACGGAAATTTGTAAATTTATTACCTCTGAATTGAAAAGCTCATATGCGTGTTATTGGTACGACGACTTGAACCGTGCATTTTTTGGTGGACGGGGATATCAATGCACAATAGATACCGTGGGAAAAAACAAAATAGCGCATACTGTATTATCTTCCCTGTTAATTTTAATACGAGATGCTCCAAAATATGGAATGATTACAATCAGAGACATTTTAGGTGCTTGTTATGCGTTAAGCATACCACCCATGCATATTTTATATTTTTGCGACGATTATAAAAATAATGAATACTTTCAACAGTTTACCAACATGGCGATATACGGTATTTTAAATTTGAAGGTGGTAGCGTCAAAACCGGACCCGAACGTGCTTGAATTTAATATACTCAAGGCTCAGTATCAAGGTAACAGTCAGTTGCAGTCTCACAATGCCACGATTTTTTACGCCTTAAAGCAATGTCGCGATAAAAAATTTACAACTACCCAAAACAGAATATTGTTTACTTTGTTTGATGAGGTCTCCACTTACATGAGGATAATGTTAGAATGCCAATTAATGACGAGTTTCAGATCCCACATAAAAATAACAAGAAGTTACGAACATTACACCATGGGATACGTGGAATCGACTCATTCTTCGTCCAAGTGTATGTTAGGAAATTTCGCTGCAGTATATAACGTTTATATGATTAAAATGGGAAAAGAATCAATGTGTTTGGATTTGGGGGAATACACAGTTGATAAAGTTAAACCAAAACAGACCCCACGAGTAAATAACGTATTCAAACAAATGAACGATGTGGAACTGGCAATAAGACGTATTGTAAAAGGGACGAAAAACAAAATATGCTTCGATAATGATGAAGGTGGTAAACCGTTATTTACAAAACCTAATTATACATACGCTAAATACAAAGAGAAAGTTAAAAAACACCTCGACATTAATTTTGATTTAGATAACAAGGCCGAACGGGTTTTTTCCATTTACACTGGTATTGTTTTACACGCTAATCTACTCATCGTAGGAGACATTAAAAAGGAAAAAATCATCTACAAACCTCTAGCGAGATTCATTAGTACGCATAAAACAATGACATGTTCGTACTATAAAGAAATAAAGAAGGAACGATTCAACTGGGTAAAGTTTAATTTGAACTGTCAAGGTGAGGAATTTTTTATCCGTTGTAAGTTATTAACTGTTCATGATAAAATTAAAAATGAATGCGATTTCGCCAACAGTAAAGCAAAACTTTTCATTAGTAATCAATGCGGATATATTCATGGATTACATGTCGGCGTCATGAACGTACACCATTACAGGACTAAGTTGTTAAAGGAAGTGAATTGCTTTAAGATCCAGAGCTTTCCCGCGATTGAAGTAGTAGATGAAGTTCAAACTACCAAATCTAGAGATAATATCATTCATCGCGAAACGGTGTTAACGCGTATTCACAAAACACACTCGATGATAGATAACATGAAATTTCTTAAGAAACACATTTTTCCGCATTGTGAACGAATAGATGACTTGCAGGAGATTGTGTACAATGTAGAATCGTATTTACGTCTAATATTAAACGGACCCTTAATGGGCATACTTAAAATGATGTACCTTCATGAATACGATATCGATGGACAAGGAGGTGATAACGATAAAAAATTAAAATCTAATCTGGTAAACATTTTCACAAAGTATTTATGGATTGATCGATACATCATTGCTCAAAACGATAAGAAAACTTTAGCACCAATGTGTTATAGATTTAAAGAGTGTGCAGCCATTAAAAGTACCAGTATTAAAACGAGAAAAAACCGGTTTATCGATCCTCCCCCGGTTGTAGACGATCGAGAATTGTTAACTACAATCGCTTCTCTATTTGATGATACGGCCGTGGGTATTCTAACACCTCGTCTGTGGAAGGGACGTGGTGCTTTCAGTTTCCTAGACGTTTTAATTCTAGCACCCACTAAAACCGTATACGGTAAAACGGGGAAGCGTCTGGTAGTGGATCTGTATAAATTGTTGAAAAAACACGGAGGAAAGAAATTGTTTCCAGACTGTTATAAATTATTACGTGCCTATAAATTGACGCTTTTTCCGAATAAATGCAATAAAAAAAAATCTGTCAAACCGACGGAAGAGGAGGAGGAGAAGATAATAAAAGAAAAGAAGGAACCACCGGAAAAAGAAAATAAAATAAAGAAGAGTATCAAGGAAAAGAGAATAAAAGATAAAGAAATTAGAATAAAGGATAAAAAAGAAAAAAAAGTAAAGGAACGGAAAGAAAGGAAAAAAAAGGACAAGAGAGATGTTAACGCTTGACACGAATAAAGTGATAGAAGAAATTACTGGTATACTGAAACAATTAGGTGCCAATTTTTTAGCTACGTATTTAATTTACATCATATTAGTGTTAGCATCATTCGTTGTAATGATACTATTCTGTTCTTGCTGTGGATCCATGTTTGGGCATTTAATGTGTGTTTTTTGCTGTGACTGTAGTAAAAAGAAAAAAATATACGAATTATAGCAATTAAATTAGAACAATAAAATTGTTTCCTTAAAATGTGTAGTATAAAATGAGCCTAAATAAACATTTATTTTTATTATTAAAAAAATGGCATTCACCCTAGTATCCAGCGAAAAGCTTGGTTCGTTCATTGAAAAGCTAAACAATAATAACGAAAAAATTATAGTACAAGGAAACGCAAATCAGCAAAAAAATGTATTGGTCATTGGAATAGAAGGGGCGGTCGGTGCGGGTAAAACGGATTTGATTAATTATTTAAGTCAAATCTCACCCCCCGATAACACAACCATTATTTTTCAAAGGGAAGACATTGCTAGCTGGTTAGATTATCCAACTAAAGATCTACCGGGAACTTTTTCTGAAACTTCGATTAACTTACTACAATGCAACGCTTTAAACAGACAATTTGGCATATACGAAAATATGTCACAAAACATGGCTAAGGCAATCAATGTTTTGAACGAAATTAATGATTACGTTTCGAAACCGAACCACCTTCTAATCTTAGTCGTAGAACGAGGCACAGAAGGTTCAACTTTTCTTACTAATCTCGATGAACGAAACAAAATGTTAACCGTAGATGAAATGAATCACCTAATCGACCAACAGAATTATTCGGGAATCCCTTCAGATAAAAAAATTTTATTAGATGTACCTATGGAAGAAAGCGTTAAAAAAGCAAACGATTCAGTGTCCAAAACAAGAATTGAAGATATTTGGGAGCATTACAATATGGCACCACATGATTATGTCGAGGAGTGCCACAAAGTCAGATGGTATAAAGAACGGGAAGAAAAATTCAACGAGGTTCGACTGATGATAAACCGGTTCGGTAAGGAATTCAGATCCAGAAATAATCCTAAGAAGTATCCCGGTCATATCAAATGTCCATATCCATGGTGCGATGTGTGAAATAATAACAATTATTATTGGTGTTATTGCAATTTTTTTAATGAACACAGTCATTACAATAAATGTCAATTTTAAAAAACTTATGGTTGTTCTGTTTAATTAAATTTTCATTTACTATGAAAATGTTCTTGGTATCAAAGGAAAGCAACAGGTCTTTTCCATTAAACACATTATAGAGATCATCATCATCATTGTCGTCGTCGTCTTGTTCCATTAATATTTCCTGATCATTTTCTGGTAATTTAAATGTCTCGCTTATTCTGTTAAGCAACTTTGTCATTGTAATAATAAGTTTTGGATTTCCATCACCAGTTTGTTTTTCATTTTTTAGCATATCGGTGAACAGATCTCTCAACGCATACCCTAATAATGTGCACATTTTCGTTTGGCTGTCAGAATATATTGTATATAATTAAAAAAATGTTAACACATTTAAAGTTATTTTAAAAAAACAATATTATTGCTGATTTAAACGTTCAGTTACGTGATTTATTAATCTTCATTACTTATAAAACGATGTCAGTAATTCCATGTATGGAATCAAAGGAAGTATTGGAACGCTTAAAATTGATTGTTTTATATGAGTAGTGTCAGCACGTATGAAAAATACTGGTATTTCCTCAGTTTCGGTTTCAATCTCCACTTCGGTTTCAATCTCCACTTCGGTTTCAATCTCCACTTTTGGTGGTAGTGGTGGTGGGTTATTCGGTCTCTTCTCTAGTATATCAAATAGATCCTGATTGACGACGTAAATGTTCTGTTCATTATAAATGAACAATAATTTGTTTTCAAAGAAAACGTTATAAGTGGTGATAGTATCATCTACCGAAATCTTCTGGTCAAACTCTTTCTTTTCCTCTGATGTCAATTCACATAAACTAAAGTCATTATTCGTCAGAGACATGTTTTGCAATAGATTAATCACCTTCGAAAACTCATTAATCATTTTTTCATTAGATGCCGGACCTGCTTCCACTTTATATTTAGCCAGAAATAATTCCCTCTTCAAGCTTTGTTTCATCTCTGGTTTCGTAATAAAGGCATTGTTATATCCTCTAGCTTTAAGAGCTTCTACCCATTTTGATTCCATTTTTATGTTTGATTTTTTTTCGTATATGAATTATATTGATTCTTTTTTTCTTTTATAATCAGTTATACTGAATTGTTTGAAACAAACAATAATATTGTTTCAGCAATAAAATGTGTAATATTGTTTTAAATTACATTTTATTGTTTCGACAATAAAATGTGTAATATTGTTTCGACAATAAAAAGTTTGGTTTTTATTGTTTCGACAATAAAATGAGAACGTAATATTGTTTCATCAATATTATTGTTTGAAACAATAATTATTAATATAATTGATACAGACACGGAAAAAAATTCAAACATAAAAAATGTCATGTCAACATAACACCGAATTTGAATCACTTGGAATATGCCTGGAAAAGCCTAAGTATCCAAAATATGCCTCCTTGCCTGCTAGAATCAGTTCATTTGACGGATGGCCATCATATTTAGACCAAACACCAAGCGAGATGGCCATGGGTGGTTTTATGTATGCTGGTTACAGTGATTACGCAAGATGCTTTTTTTGTGGAGGAGGTTTAAGAAACTGGGAACCAGGTGATGATCCATGGGTTGAACATGCACGATGGTTTCCGAAATGTATTTTTCTTATTCAAAATAAAGGAGAAAATTTCATCGACGCTGTTCAGAAAAAACACAAGAAGGAACTAGTAAGTAAAATGTTATAACATTGTCAAGCAATAAAAAGCCATTACGGGTCTAATGCATGTTAAATTAAATCATGATTTCTGTTTCAGGATGACCAAGAACCCAATGCAACAAATACACCAGAGACAAAGCCGAGAAATGAAACGCCTTCCTTGAATAACAGTATAATACAGAGAAACATAATACATGGGCAATTACAAACTGTTGCAGCTAGAAGTGTCATTGAAATGGGATATACAAATCAACAAGTTATAGATGCTTTTCAGCAGCTATCAACTTCAGACAAAGGTAATGATATGTTAAAAGACAAACATTTTTGCAGTGCAGTTGTATTAATAAAAATCAATTTAGTGCTTTTTTTTCTCTAGGATTACACGCATTAAGAATGCAATACCATATTATATTTCTTAATATTTTCAGATATGAATAGCATATCAGCAGTAGACATTATGTACATTTTACTAGAGGATGACGCGCATCCTCAACAGAAAGGTGCCAAATCAGACGTGACCCAACACGAAAAAACAAACACAGTTTATCCTCAACAGAAAGGTGCCAAATCAGACGTGACCACAAACACAGTTTATCCCCAACAGAAAGAAGCCAAATCAGACGTGACCCAACACGAAAAAACCAAAAACACAGTTTATCCTCAACAGAAAGAAGCCAAATCAGACGTGACCCAACACGAAAATAACACGAACCCGGCAGGTGACCACAAATCAGATAGTACCGTTACACTGAGTACTGGCTTAGACAACACAGAAGTTGGAGAGAGTTTACTTGAAGGTATGCTTTATATTTATTTGATATTGCAATTTGACATTAGAACTGACTTTCCTTGGCTAAGATAGTATGAACTAAGCAATTAAACATAAATACAGAAACTCTAATTTTCTTATTTCAGATACAGAAACTCTGTTAGAGGAAAATAGACACTTGAAGGACCTGCGACGCTGTAAAGTGTGTTTAGATCGAGAGGCATCCATTGCATTTCTGCCATGCGGACATATTGCGTGTTGTGCTGAATGCGCTCCTGCCATGAGGAGATGTCCCTTATGCCGGACGTTTGTGAAAGGAACAGTAAAAACTTATCTTGCATAAGTTACTTTCAGTGACTCTTATAAAGCAAATGCTTCTTGTTATTTATCCAAGGTCTTATAATGGACTTTCTGTTGTTATTTTTATATTTTTGTTAAATAATACATGTTGTAATATATTTTATGTATTGTTATAATTAAAAAAATAAATTAAACACCTCTGTTTTTTAATTTTATAAGTTAAATTATATTTTATTGTTTCAACAATATTACGTCTCATTTTATTGTTGAAACAATAAATAATCACCTTTTATTGTCGAAACAATATTACACATTTTTATTGTTGAAACAATATTATTGTTTATTTTAAACAATTCAATATAATATAATTCATATACGGGAAAAAATAAATTAAACATAAAAATGACCTCAAAATGGGTAAAAGCTCTTAAAGCTAGAGGATATTACAATGCCTTTACGAAACAAGAGATGAAACAAAACTTGAAGAGGGAATTATATCTGGCTACATATAATTTAGAAGCCTGTCCGTCATCTGATAAGCACGAAAAAATGATTAATGAGTTTTTAAAGGTGATTAATCTATTACAAAAAATGTCTCTGACGAATCATGACTTTAGTTTATGCGAATTGACATCAGAGGAAAAGAATGAGTTTGATCGCCTTCACCAGAATATTTCGGTAGATGATACTCGTCTCACCACTTATAACGTTTTCTATGAAAAAACATTATTGTTCATTTATAATCAAATGAACATTTACGTCGTCAATCAGGATCTATTTGATATACTAGAGAATTTACCAGATAATCCACTAATTGTGAAGAAACAATACAGCATTGATGATATATTGGATAGACTAGAACAATTACCAATATATGTCACGCTTGAATTTGTTAAAACCATTCATATAAGTAAGGAAGAGTTGATCGGATGGAAAACGTTACCACCACAATTTTTAGCAGGTCACGTAACTGAACGTTTAAACCAACAATAATATTGTTTTTGTTAAAAAATATTATATATATTATATAAGGATGTACATAATAGCAGACAGAAAAAAGATGCCTTATCCGCCTTACTTACTAAAAGCACATCACCGTCAGGTGTTTGTTGATACTATTTCACATTTGGATTTGCTTAAAACTACATCGGTTCCTCAGAATCAAGAGGCAAAAACATGGGACGAGTATTTCGAAAACATTGAGTATTACAAAAAGGACGTTATTACAAACATAAATTGGGAACGCAATGTCTTAGTTATTTCAATTGACGGACCATCTGGATCGGGCAAAACGAAGCTCATGAAGTATTTGCACACGACAGACCTATGTCCGTCTTTACAAGTTACTACCATTTTTCAACATATAAACAATGAACGATTGAACGATTTTCCTGTTCATAGACTTCCGTTTGAAACTAGAGATGCGCCACCTGGGAGTGACTTTAAGGTTAATTTACTAGACAGAAACCTATGCAGTTCTTATCAACGACAATATTGCATATACGAAGAAACTTCCGAAGTAACAGCTCACTACATTAAACTTTTACAGGCAATAGACGAACAAGAAGTACGTAATGGAAACGACAAACACGTATGTGTGTTGATAGTCGAAAAGGGCGTGGATGGAATACAGTTTATGAATGAGAATGAAGAATATGATTTCTCTTCCGGCGAAACGGATTTTCTGGGTAATCTACGAATTGGGCGTTTCATTCCTGCAGACGAAACAATTTTATTGAGAGCACCGTTTTCGTGTGATGACACCGTTCCACTTCACGTTGAAGAAGAAGAAGAACATTACCGATTAAACTATGACCACCCCTACATAAAAAAATGTACTAAACTCAATGATGTTACCAAGAGTTATGGTGCCGCCAGACAAAAGATTAGTAACACAATATTACGGTTTAGAAAGCAAAAGGATAAATACCAAAAGAGAAAGAGAAAACTAAGAGGACCTTGTGTTAGAAGCGTGTTAACGAGAAGCATGACAGAATTTTTGTACTGTTATTACTATGAGCTGACACATGGAAGAAAACAGGGAGATAGTCGCATATAAAAAAAACAATTCGTTCTAAACAATAAAATTGTTTCATCATTGTATTATTTCTCTAACAATAAAATTGTTTTATATAATGGTATACGATTTTTTTTCCTATTTATACTTAATGTACAGTTACAAAAAAAATCATATTCACCCCGAACAGTCAACATACAATACATTAAAAATGCCAGTTCAGAGTGTGGTACAACTGGGAGAAAATGAAAAAATTACGTGGTGTCCTGGTTTATGGTTTCGAAATAAGATGACAACTCCAGAGGTAAACAAAATAGTCAATAAACATTTCGAACCCGAAATACCTATAGAAAGAGATGACGAAGAGTCTAGTAATATCAATGAGAATCACGACGTCTTGATTATTAACATTGATGGACCAGACAGCACTGGTAAATCAGAGTTAATTGAAGAAATTCAAAACGGTGGTTTGGAAACTGGTGGGTTGTTTACAACTATGGCATGTCAAAAAGATGACAGTGAAATTAACATATTTTCACCCGATGATAAACCTACTTACGTAAAGCTGTATGACATTTATAATGACATTTCTTCTAAGATGAAAACATGCATCGATTTTATGAATGATATGCATGAAGAAATAGATAGTTCCATTCACGTACCGATTTTAATTGTAGAGAGGGGGCTTGATGGACTTCAGTTCATTACCGATTACTATGGAGAAAAGGGTGAACTTGAATTACACGAAAAACAAAATCTCACCTACCAACAGAACCAGTGTTTCATTCCATCCGACAAAACAATATTGTTGGAATGCACGGAAAACTCCGAAGGATTAAGTGCTCGTTACAATAACAATTCTCACTTGTACATCAAGCAGGCGTCTTTGAAGTTAAACTATAAAGCAAACAAAGAGAACGTCATAAAACAAGTGAAGCAAATGATAACAGACGAGATGATAAAATTTAAGAAGAACAGAGATAAGAAGAAGAGGTCCCCTATCCAGAGACGAACCATGAAGACTAGAAGCATGTCGCGTAAAGGCAATAAAATGGGACACTGTCAGTTGCAACATGGTAGAACCGGTAGTTTACGTCGTATATAATTTTTTGTCAATATAATTTTTTGTCAAAAACAATTTATTATTATGAATAAAAAAAATATATATAATCACAACTGCCTTTTTTTACATTATTATTTCATTACAACCCATTGACAATGACACATCAAAAAGAAACCAGAGTCGTCAACGTTAAAAAAAATGGTTTACCTTTAATTGGTTACAATTCAATAAACGAATGGATGGCCGATCCAAATAACTTGTACATCGGTAGAGACATGTCGTTTTATCCTGCCCTTAAAAATGTCAAAGGCAGCAAATGGCGTAATCCTTATCGTCACAAAAGAACATCAAGACAAAAGTGCTTAAAACAATACAAATCGTTTGTTATGAATTCAAAGTTGTACCATCAGTTAGATGAATTGGAAGGTAAAGTTTTGGGATGTTGGTGCTCACCGGAACCTTGTCATGGCAACGTTTTAATTGAATTGATCAAAGAAAAAAAAGAAGCAGCTATTACTGCAGATAAACTAGATGAAAAAATAACAGCAGTCGCCGTTACTAAACTAAAGGAAGAGATTATAGCCTCTGATAAATTAGAGGAAGCTATCAAAACAAATGTAGCCGATCAAAAGTCATACCCGTGGTTTTGGCGTACTTCAATGACTCAAAGTGAAGAAGAAACTGCTATTGCAGCTAGTGAACTTGAAAAAGACAATTAATTAAAATGTTTTTATTGTTTAAAAAAAAACAAATGTTTATGCTGATTCAATAAAAATTCCAGCTGCAAAGTTTTTGTTTTTGTCTTGAGAACGACAATACATGTTGAATAAGGCAAACTTATTTCCTAGATACATATTGACTGGTGTTTGGTTTAAGTCGTCCATCCCTTTAATTACTGCAATATCATTTTCATTCCAGGTAAAATCCAAATCATTGTTGAATGTATACGAGCAAGGTTTTCTCGCGAAATGTTTCGTCAGTGTCTTGTCTGTTTTACAAGATGAGATGAAATTTTTCTCTCTGGTAATCACATCGTTCATCCATTTTGTAACATTCTTTGTTTGTTTGGTTATGTCTATTGGTATGTGTAATAAAGAAGGATGAAATTTAGTAGTAGACTGCGTAAGAGATTTTACGGAATCTTTAGAATCGCGTCTAGACTGTTTTCTTTTTTGTTGTAACAGCGGCAATGAGTTCCATCTACCCAATTTCGATCCTGACATTGGTGTTGGTACGGTAAGAGCATCAGGCACTGTAGCCATTTGATTTATTTTTTTTAAATAAATAGATAATGTTTAGGAAACCATAGCAGGGGAAAAAAGGGATTTTAATACTGAAAAAAAAACCTTATAATTATCCGAAGCGATAATATTACTTGATTGAAGTCGGAAACGAAAAAATAATATAACAACATCGAAACAATATTATGGACATTGAAACAATAAAAAAGTCGAAACAATATTATGGACATTGAAACAATATTATGGACATTGAAACAATATTATGGACATTGAAGCAATATTATTGTTTGATACTTAAAAAAATATTATAAAAGAAGGAGCTCGCTCGTTTATTTTCATCAAACGATTACAGCAAAAATAAGAAGAAGATGTATAATTACGCAGCAGGCAGAAACTTCAGTTGTTTTGATCCACTACCAGATCATTTATTGGACAGAATGAAACCGTTTAGAGATGATCAAGAGAAGAGATTCAAAACATTTGAAAATTGGACATGTGAACATGTTACACCCGATGAATTAAGTACAGATTATATGTTTTATACAGGATATAGTGACGTTGTACAATGCTCCTTTTGTGGAACTAAAATTAAAGATTGGGAAAAAGGTGACAGTGTTGTTGCAAGGCATAACGAGCTGTCGTCAATGTGTCCATTGGTGGTGAAGAGACTTACAGCTTTTTTTCCTAAATACGCATTGTATTCGGAAAGAATAAAATCTTTTATGATAAACGATTTTGTCGTTAACACAGCGAGATTAAATATGCCCAAGGATTTTATTCGAATAGCAGCAGATGCAGGATTCTTCTACCAGGGAATCTCTAGTAGAGATTCTGTCAAATGCTATTATTGCGGTGGTGGATTAAATGACTTTAATTATACGGATGATATAGCAACTGAACATGACAAGAATTTTGGCAAATGCCCCTATAACCATTTGAAAAAGCATCCAGGTGGAGGTGCTCCTCAAGATAGTATTATTGCCGGAAGATTTGCCTTTGTAGTTAATACAAACCCAGAGGACCTTAATGCACCGTTTCTACCTTCATGTGGAGGTGATTTCAAAGGATTAGGGCGGTTGCGGCAACAGCAACAACAACGAACAAACCAGCTACAACAAAATCAACAATCAGTGTTTGGTAACAGTAACAATTACTTGGGAGTTTCTCGTGGTCCAATGTTTTCATAATAAAAATTTGTTTATTTTTAAAATTTTATTATGAGTTATCCTTTTTTTATTTACATCAACGATATCATAGCTACTACTATTATTGCTGCTGCTGATAATGTTACTGTTGTAGAAGAAGAAGAACTAGGTATATGATGATTATAGGGAATCATTGAACCTATCTTAATATCGTTTTGCCAGCTGTCGAAACCATTTTCAGCTAATTTAAACCTGTACAAATGAGTGTATTCTAATTTGGTGTCGCACATATAAGTCAAGTGAACGGTTGGGTAGATAGACAATAAAACACAGGATAAATCAACGTCGTCCGGTAAAATGAAATTTGTCAGGAAAACTTTTTCTGTTTTTTTCATCAGATCCTTCAGGCCAGACAGAGAGTTGATCATTTGGGGGTAAAGTGGTATTAACGCTGTCGATAGTGTACTTGGTCCTCCCAACAATCCGGACTCTGTTATTTTAACTCTGAAATGATTTTCTCTATCGTGACCCAATGCGCTTATAATATCACTGACCAGCTGACTGTTATTAACGGCAGGTAGTTCATGTGGTACGTCATTAGTGTTGTGATAGAGAATATAGCAATCATAAATTCCATTTGTCTCTCCGAGATATCCCATTTCTGAAGCGGTTTTTCTATTACAACCGTCACACACGCATATTTTTGTGTTGTTTGAATGAGCTTCATCTGGAGGAATAGGTGGAGGAGTAATGATTTCTATTGATGTTAAAACTGTAGAAGCAGGTGGTGGTGGTGGTGGTGGCTGCATCGTAGATGGTGATGTAACATCGACAGTGGTGATATTATTCGAAATATTTTGTATCACCAACATATTAGCAATGGGACGTGGTGGTTCGGTATTCTCTTCTGTAGTTATCGGAAGACCATTGCTCATAACCATTGACCATTCGAAGATAGTGTGTTGACATATAACGGATAGCGTCAGAGACGTAAAAATATATAACGATAACATTGGTAATATTAAATTTGTTTTTTTCTCCAAACAGAATAATAATAATTATTTTCTTGAAAATTTTTGTTTTTAGTTTAAATAGGAAAGAAAAAAATTAATAATAATGAAGTTGATACTCGCTGCTGTAATGATCGGTTTGATTAATTGCGTTGAATACCAAGGACAAGCCCCGAGAGTCGATTGGTTACAGGAAGAGTCGGATAAAGTGTCCTTTATGGTTGCAATGCCTAAATCTCAGTATCCATGTGGTACACATCTTACTCATTCTCTGGCATGTGTCTATTGTGTTAACGGAGCTTGTCATCAAAGTGAATTGGTGAAAGACGAATTGATACACGTTCATTATGAAACAGATCCAGCATCGTGTGTAAATCATTTGAGAATATTAACAGCTCCTTCATCTGCAATGTGTCCATCATTTGTAAACCAAGTTATGATTACAAATTAAAATATTCAAACAGTCAAAGAGAGAGAAATAATCTATACGAGCATTTCAGTAATCGTTAATCATGTCTGAAACGATTTATCGAGCGTTTAATGTTGCAACTATTTTTTTTTTATGTGTTATTATTACCGTGTCACTTGTTCCCATGTTTTTATAATAAATGACAATGAAACATTATCATCATCATCATCATACAAACGTGTATTCTATTCGGGAATTCTGTATGGAACCCCGGTTAAACAATTAATCAACGATGCTGTATACGTGAAAGACGATAACGAAGAAGACTATTACATCTTAAACGATGATAACAACGTTGATAGTTTGTGTCAGCATTTAATCAATCCCTTCATCTATTTACATCCAAATTACACTTCGTGGACTATTTTATCAAAAGACACAGCCTGTCAACCGGTCTCTAGTACATATAAAGGAATAACCGAAATAACCTGTGATTACAGTACTGTTAATGATGTACGGATTGCTTTTGTTCATAATTCCTCACGTTGGCAAAGAAATGGATATGTTCATCAATGCTCAAAACGTTTACAGACCATGGATTCTTTACACATAAAAAACGTTATCAAACCCGCCCCTAGGGTTTTACTTTTTTTCGAACAATGGATTTTTGATGATATAAATAACAAGTACATTTCGCTTTCAATCAATTCTCTATTCGACATGTACTTTTATCAAGCAGTAAACATTGAATTGCAATACTGCGTTAATGGGTATGGACAACTTATAAGTGGTGGTGGATTAAATTTCATTAAGGATTCAAATTTCAGGCTTTCGTCGGGAGGAAATTACCATTTATTAATGGTGGATATCAGCCCCTTCATGTATTTTGGAACAATAGACATAGACGACGATAATCAACCGACAGTTACCTGTTCGTTTGCAATACAAGAGAAAACATAGGATTTTATTATATATATTTTATTATGGTATCAGAAAACCTGCCACTTTTCATAGCATGTGGTGTAATGGCACTTCTGGTGGTAGTAGCTTTTACAGCCTTCATTCTTCTTTATTTAGAAGAACAGCGCCTTCGTTATAAAAGGAGGCGGCCTTTATATGGTATTACTTTCCCACATGATGATGATGATGACGAAGAATTCACTATATCAGATCAGGACGATATCCCGGTAAACCAAACCGATAGAGGAATTCGGCAATGATGTAATTCTTGACCATTCTCAGATATTTTTTACCTATTATTATTTTACAATAAATGACTGAATCAACAGTTTCTGGCTCTGACTTGCTTTTAATGTTTACCAGATACAGCATGCCCGTTACGTATTTTACCGATGGACAAAAAGGTTCTATTGCTATCATTTCTGCTAAAAGTTGACGACCGATTTTCCCCTCAAAAACGTTGATTGACGCGTTTGTAAAATGCAGGGTCTTTGTCTTGTAATAGGTGTTTCCTTTCAAATCTGTTTTTGCAAATCTAACATACCATTTCGCTTTGAAGGTGGAATGTCTGTTTATCTTCTTATATAATCTATCACGACCATGTAACCATTCCGGTCTTTTTCTTCTGACGTTACACAACGAACTAGCTTGTTGCTTTGGTCTAGTCTTTCTGAGCCAATTGTCAAGGTGATTTCCGACATACGTCCTAGGTGCGTTTAACACCGTTGTTTTAACTTCTGCCACACCTACGGCGTTTGTTGGTAATTCTGCAGGATTGATATCTTCGGTAGCTAAATCGTATAAAATGATGTCAGGTGTCGCAGACATAAGTATGCAATCGGTAAAACATATTTTACCAGACGGGGTCATTGCATGTTCGTAACCGTTAAACATTTTTATGGTCTGATTTTCTCCCGTCTTGCCCAGTTGAACGTATGCGGGAAGGATATCGTTCGAGATATGAGAATTCTTACACGATTTTTGATATTGAAATGGTAACAATTTTTCTGCCGTGTTACCTCTGATCCTCGGTGATAAAATTTTAAGGACGTTTTCCGATCCTAAAAAAAAAGGTTTAATTCCTCTCCATACGTCTTCAAATGCAATAGACGATTCATAAATGGCCTTTATGAAATCCATTTCGTTTGCAATATTTGCAACAGCCCATTTGGTTATGGACGAAGCGCTGAGTATGTCAACTGTACAATTGCGTATTTCTTTCTCTACACACTTTGCAATGTATGGTTTCAGGGTTTTTACGTTCACGGGTGTTTTACATTCAACACACTCTCCCCTTTCCTTTAGCATTTGTCTGGCACAATAATAACAAACGGTGTGAGAACACGAAGGTAATAAAATATGTAATGTTATAACTTGTGTACATTTTTTACACATATCGCCATGGTAATAACTAGTCAAATCCATTTTATGTACTTTAAGAAAAAAAATTTGAAAAAAAGAGAATATTCTCACTATATAACGTTATATATTTTTTTAATGAAACAATAATATTGTTATCTTTAATTACTTCAAACAATAATATTGTTTCAGTAATATTTTAAAATAATATTATTATTTGAAGTAATAAAAAATTCCCAATATATATAACTAAAAAAAATAGTCATTTCCTTTTTTATTAACCATGAAGTATTTAAAAACACCCGCTGAAGATGTTTCAGACTCAATACTTAAAGTTAAGGCTCATCGTAATGTGAATACTAAAAGCAAACTTCATCATAGTTTACAAGCATTTGAGCAGCACATAATTCGTGCAGTAAAAAATATAAAGCCGGTCCATTACCGTAAACTCCGGACATCAGCAACATCACCTAGAAAGGCTAACAAAAACGATTCGGGATATGATTTGTACACTTCCGACAAAGTTGACATCTCTCCGAAACAGACGTTAAGTGTTCCCACAGGTTTAGTTTTTTCTTTTCCACAGGGAGTCTATGGAGAGATTTTTAATAAATCTGGTAATTTTCTAAAGACAGACCTTACGGTTAACACGTCTGTCATTGATCAAGGTTACAATACTGAGTGTTTCATACTTGTATATAACAGAGGCACGGAATCAATTACTATCGAACAAGGGTATCCCTTAGCTCAGATGATAATTAAAGAAAGAAAGGATATTGACATGATAGAAAGTGAAGAAGTCTACTTCCAAACGGATAATCGAGGAGGTAAAGGATTAGGATCATCCTATACTGTTTTAGGAGCTAGAATCGTACCAAAGGAAGAAGGAGACAGAATTACAGAAAAGGAAGAAGGAGCCAGAATTACAGAAAAGGAAGAAGGAGACAGAATCGTACCAATAGAAGAAGGAGATAGGATTACAGAAATGGAAGAAGAAGAAGTGATTACAGAAATGGAAGAAGAAGAAGTGATTACAGAAAAAAATATGGAAACGGAACAGGAATTTGTTAAAACTGAAGAAGGAGGTTCATTAAAAAAACGTAAATTAAAGCCTCGCAAGGGCGCTGTTTAATGAAATGTAAAAAAACTGTCTTATTTAATTAAAAATGAAATATGTATTCTTTTTTTTAATTATTATTGTTCCAAGCAAAAAATGGACGGCTACGGTAAACCTATAATCATCGATAGCGCTGATTCCGATTCTGATTCTGAACAAACCATAACATACACACACACAGCAGGAACAAAACGACATGTTAACAATATACCACCAAGAGTCGTACAGACGGCTGTGAAGCGAAAAAGCAAAACACCTCAAGAGTGCAAATCGATAAAACCACCTAAACAACCAAAACGACAACCGAGAAATTTAAATGATGCACAGAAAGTGAGCAAATTTATCAGGGTGGTAGAGAAATTTATAGCGGTATACCCTCTTACTCCCAGGCAAATGATAGTTGGATTAGATCGACATTTTGAGAGAAAATTAATGGCACCTGCTATATCGTTAGCTGCTGTAGAAAATGATGATAATCCGTGGGGTTTTGGTCCCAAAAAGCGTAGTGCAGCTTATGAGGCTTATGCGGCATCGTGTAGACTTAAACAACAACAAAATGAGCCCGAGCCCGAGCACACATTTCAGTATAAACCCAGAAAAACTAGTCATGCCGGCAGTAGCAGTAGCAGCAGTAGTAGTAACAGTGACTCTGAGTGAAGCAATAATATTGTTTCATTTAATGTATATATAAATGGGGAATCAAAAAAATTTTTCATTTTTATTTCATAATGGCTAATCAAGAGGTCGACTATTTGCCTCATTTCAATTGGACACGATTTTACATAATAGATAAAATTAATGGACCCGAATATGTAATCAAAATTTTTCCGGATAAAATAACGAACGACGTAGGCGAACCGGTCATTCCTGCGTTTCAAACAGATAAATGGAAAGAGAGATTTCAGGTGGTTCGACGTTTTTTTAATGCGGACACCCCAAAGGACAGATATATCATGATAAAGGGCGTATTGTATGATACATCTAAATCGACTCTTTTTGGAGAGGAAGGAGATATGTGCATTAAAATTTATGACATAACCACCAACCTTACAACTGTATCGAATTTGCTTGAGGATTATGACACTAACGAAATATGTTTTCCATGGGGTTATATACTTGACGTATGCGATGCGGCCAACATAAAGCCCATGCCGATTATTTTCAACAAGGAACCTTTGGAACCTAATCAGTTTAGACGGTACGAAGGAACTAGGAAGAGAGCCGACTTTAAATGAACATTGAAACAATTTAATTGTTTCCCTTAATTATAATTATTATATAAATAAAAAAGTACCATCTCTTATTTTTTTATTCCTTTTGTACGCCCTTATAACGACGATGTCTCGTAAAAAATGTATTGTCATTAACGTTTTAAAGGGTTTAATCTTTGCCGATTTGTCAAAATGGGATAATAGCATTATTGCATACATGACAAAAAGTAAAGCGGAATTGGTCGATACTTTACAGTTACACTGGTCGATGAGACAGTTTATTTACGATCCGGCAGGAAAACAAATTTTGAATTTATCCGACCATTACATTATGGTGGCCAACACTTATAATTGTTTAAAAGGATTTGTGACGGAGCGAGATTATAAAAAGTCGTTGAGGTTCACGTTCTACATAGAACCGAGGAATGAGTCCATTTACAAAGAAGTAGCTAGAGTTCTTCCCGCCAGTATTAAACGATGCGCGAATAGGCAATTGGCAACTACTAAACGCCCCTCTCTATTGAAACCCGAGGATCTGACTTATAGTAAAAAGAATATAAAATTTCTTTCTAATCTTTTCGATATAATCATAACCAAACCTAAAGAACGCATTAAGGATTTAATTAATGCCATACTCAACAATAGAGAGTTATGCACCGGTACACATTCAAATTTTGGATTCTTGACGTATCTTCAGAGAATAATCGATTTATATTTTAATTCCTTAAAAATCGAACTAACTCTCAATCTGACGTTTTCGGGTGGGAAACCTAAATGTTTCGGTCCCAACGACTCTAGGCGTGACGAGTTTGATAGCATGTCCATCATCAAAATATGCAAAACGTGTTACAATATGGTCAACATATATCTTTGTAAGGGATTCAATCGTGCTAAAATCTATAGCGATCCTTTACTCGGAGACAAAGTATATTCGTGTGGTGATAAATCTTGTGACTTTTTAATCTACAATCTCATTTACTACACAGACTCTGCAATGTACTATCCAGAAATTGTGTACATCGTTAATAAAAAAACGAGATACTGCATACAATTTAACGCCGATAAACGTACTTCATGTAACATTAACGTTTACAAGCGAGATGGTGATTGTGTTAACCACATAAATGAAGCATTCATCAATTCTCAAAACAATAATTCATCCCACGTTATGACTTGTTTGGATTACGATAAACCGTATGATTTTAAAATGTGTGATGGATGTAAGATATTTCTTCATCAACAGCAGCAGCAGCAGATAAAACAATAATTGGTTTAAATAATAAAACAATAATTAAGGTAATATTGTTTAAACAATATTATTGCTTTAGTTAATTTTTGTAATAAAAGGAAGCTTTTGTGTTCTGTTTATCAATTGGAAAACAAAAAACCATGACTGCAAAACCATTGGTTTTAAAATACAAATATATAACAGAAGCTGATAATGTAACAGAGTGGTATTCGACTTATGACTGGTGTAAAGAATTAGACTCGGATTATATTGGTGATAACATTGGTATATTTTGGACTTATTTTAAATCAGGAGAAACGTTTTCTGTTTATGGACGAGTAAGAGATTTTAATGATATACCGTTTATTGACGATATATGTGTGCATAAAACTAATAACTTGACAGATGAGAATATATTAACTATTAAACGATTAATGAACATATCAGGTGTTAGTTTTTTGTGCAAATTATTATAAGAATGGATGATATCGTTGTTGAAGCTGATAATATAAAGAAAAAAGTTTCCTTTAATCATTCCGTAACTGTACGATTCTACCCGGACCGATTCTACCCGGACCGATTCTACCCGGACAATAGTGACAATAGTGATGATGATGATGATGATGATGATGATGATGAATATTGTGAGACAAATCATGAATGGATGTTAAAATCTGAATGGACGTTAAAATCAAACAAAGATGATGATGCAGATTCCGATAATGAAGACAAAAATAATGAAGATATTGAAGATGATGAAGACATTGGAGATAATGAGAACGTTAAAGAAGACGAAGAGGATTGTGAAGTCAAAGAAGATGAAGACGAATATGTATTTTTTGCAAAATAATTGTACTATAAAAATTTTATTACATAAATGGATACAATAAAAATATAATATACATTTTTTTATATTCCAGACCAAGCCAGTGTAAATTTCATACCGGGAGCTATTTCGTTACTGTTTGCACCGTAACTATCATATTTGCTGATAATTTGTCCAATTGGAATGTACTTGGCTATCTGGGTTAGTTCCTTCAGCGAGTCAACACCTATGTATTTCCCCAATTTTGATACAGGTTTATATTTCGTTTCTTCTGGTTGAAAATGCACTCCATAAAAATCGTCCCTAAACGCTTGAAAATCCGTGCTACCCATTAACATTGGGTTGACACACGTTTGTCCCGACCTGGCGTACTTGTAGCAAAATGGTGAACTTTCATGGGTTGACGTTAAGCATTGTAATGGAGGTAAAACGTAGATATAGTCTCCTAGTAGCATTTTAAACGGACCGGTATGAATAAGCGTACTGTAGGTATCATCACATACTAAATTAATTGTAAACTGTGACGAACCAGGATACTCTCGAATACAAGCAACAGGTCTCCAAAGTTGACGGGTATTGTTTGATCTGGAAATGAATTCTTCTACCTGTGTTTCTTTCTTATCGCGAACTTTTGATGGATATAAAATGTCTTCCATGCTTTTAATGTTAAAACAATGTCCCGGTGCATTCACCAAAAGTGTTTCATAATCGGAACCCTTAATCGATCCTTCAAACATGTTATTAGCCATCGGAAATTCTAATTTGTTCAATTGTGCATACATTGTTTTTTTTTTTACTTATTTTTTTTACGTGGTATAAAATCCTTGGCCTACACCATTATCGAATTTTTCAACTGTTCCGTTTCCTGTGATAAAATAATCGTTTGTGGTAGTATTTTGTATAACTTGAAGAACAGGATAAGTTTTTGGCTTTCCAATTTGATTTTCTTGTTTTAATAATTCAACATTGGTATAACATCGTTTTGGAAATGCAACGCCAGATTGTTTGCTTAGATTAATTTCGTTTGGAAAAAGCGGTCGATGATTCTTGTCTTGTTCTAAGAAGGCGCATCCGTGTGGAAGTAAACTGTCTCGTCTGCGTGTATTCAGTCTACAATTGACAATCGTATTTGTCGAACTAATGTTAAAGTTAAGATACTTGTTCAGTGGACATTCTTCTCGTTCTAATACTGAAGACTTGTAGAACTCGGTGTTTATGTTATGTCTCATGTTAAAAAATACATTGTTAACAGTGTACACTTCAGTAAACAACGCATCTAAAACGTTTGAGTCATAGAATTGTTCATCAAACATTTTTTTGTCAATCCATTGCGTCGTAATACGTCCGGCGGGAGAACCTCCCTTTTCAAAAAATGATTTTGGCATTTTGGGTGTACATATCACTGGCCACCATCTACTAACTTGTTGAGCATTTTGTATGTTTTGTAATACGTCTGTTGTATTATGACGAGCCAACAGGTCCAAATTGTGTTCTGCCTCATCGTCTGCAGGGTTGATGCATCTTTCGGTATCATCTGTATAGTTTCGAACCATAAATGCTGCAGAAAATTTACAGCTGGTGTTACCCAGTCCAGATCTAGTATGACAAGCGTGTTGCTTAAAATTAAAAATAACCTCTTTACTATTATCAGACAGGTCACATTTCTTTGTCAGAAATGGGTTGGCTGAAATGTGAGTATAACCACATGGTCTACTGATAATCATTGAGTCACTTTCAACAAATTGCGGTTTGATGAACAACACAGCTATACCAGGATTCATTCCATCATCAAGGTGAATGTGTTTCATGTCTTTGTTTTTCATTCTCAATACGTACATGTAAGATCGCAAAATGTTATTATTGATAATATCGTCTGGTGTAGTTGCATCTTCAGTATAATCTGAGATATCGATTTCGTTAACCACCGAATATCCTAATTGTCTACGTGCAGCCAATACAATGTCGGTTCGGAAAGCCATTTCGTTTTTTATCAATTCATCAGCCACTGGACTTTTCGTGATCCTATTGTAGCCGTAAAAATCTTTTAAAAAATCAACAAAATGTGTTAATTCTTCTAATTCATCGGAGTACCGAGCAATCCTTTTTTTACGTTCTTCATCACCCGTTAACTGTTTATGATAACAGTTCATTACATTTGTTAAGAAAATTTCCTTTGTCATTAACACATTTGATACGGTGTAATCGATGAGATACCTATCCTGACCACTGTTATTTGTATGAAAAAAAAATATCATGTCTTCTGTTCCATCGTGATCAGCCTCGCCATACTTGAATTTGCTGCTAGAATCTTTTTCATCTCCTCTGTCATATGTTCTGTCACCTTTTCTTTCACTTTCTCCTCTTTCAAAGGTTCTGTCTTTTCTTTCATCTTCTTCTTCGTTTCGTTTCCCCCATCTTGCCCTCATTTTCTGATATCCATTGTCATGTTCTGATTCTCTTTCGTCTTCTTCTGGCACTGATCCGAAAATGGATTTAAGAAATGGTACGGCCATTTTAAAGGAAAGAGTTCTGGTTTGTCCATTTACGTCTTTGTACATTGTTGATTGAGGAACGGGGGCTAGAAGTTTAGCTGTACCGGGATCCATACAATCGTCAACCATTTGCACACCACACGGAACCATATAATCAAATTGACTAATTTGCTTCATACCAGATTTCACGATACCGCCACAGCTGCCCAAATCGCCGTCTTGAACACACGAGACGACGTAGATTTCACCATTATGTTTAATGTAATCCACGTTCATGTCATTTCGAACTTCAGATGTTAACAAACCGCCATCAGCATCTCTCTGGTATATGTCAGAGTTTTTTAATGACACAGAAGCGTGCGGTGCCATAATGTCAAATGGATGAGTATCTTCTTGTGAAATCTTACAATAGGATATCTTCTGAACCATTGTAACGTTGTAATCCGTACAGATTAGTCCAGCATCTATCAACGCCCGTTTAATGTTTTCCGTGACTGTTATCACTCCAGCAATTGATTTAAACTGTGCGTTTTCAAAATACGGTAACAATTCGGGAGATATTGATACCGAAGTGTTTAATTTAAACATATCGATGGCCATTTGCAACCACTTACTCGAGTTTGACATTTCTCTATGTGCCCCCCACAATTTGTTTAATCCATATGCATATGTTATAGTCATATCGAGGACATATTGAACCCAATATCTCATTGAGGCTGTTGCCGAATAACATGTCTTATTGGGTAAACAGTAAATATCCGGGCTTTTCAGGTAAATATAAGTTAGTTGTCTAACCGTTTCACCCTGATTCAGAGCACCTGCCGCATATACTGTAAACATGTCTACTCGAGATATGTAATTGGTCATGTATTGTTTAAACATCACTAACGATCCATTGGGTATAACCATTTCTCCTACATAACCCTTTGATTTATTCGGTAAACACAGTCCTACGACACATTCTAATGCCGATTTGACTCTTTCGTATAGTTCCTTTTCCACCCCAAATGCTATTTCGATTGGTATCTCCAGTTCCACAGTTTTTTTAATCGTTTCAATCGTAACTTCACACGCTCTATTATTATGATTCACAACATCTGCTGCGGCCGTTTTATTGATGGTATAAATGAATTGGAATTTATTCAACGAGAAGTACTCTTCATTTGTGAAATTGTGAGACACTTGTAATCCAAATATTGTTTCACACATTTTCTTGTGTTTAACGTCGATTATTTTACAATCCATCAGGTAGGTTATTGCCCTGTTAACGTCCTCTTGAGTAATACGTGTGGAGGTTACCGCTGAAAGCAACGAATTCTTAATGGCAGAAGTTGCTAAATTATCGGAGATGACCGAATATGCATCGATTGGATTCATTTCCCTAAACGTGTTGTAGGTTGGAGGAAGGTCTCGATATACTTGGTCGAAAGTTGCCATTATTTATTATTTCTTTTTATCGTTCACCAAACAATAAATCCCGTACAATGAAGTATATTAAATGGATTGTAGACGAAACCAGATCGTTAAGATCTAGTTACTTTAAACGTAAATATAGGAGAAACTGCTTAAATTATATATCAGCTTTAAGACGAGTGCGTCGTATTCAAAGGGAATATGCTAGTAGTGATAATACCGTAGAAAATGGTGTTGTCTCACATTTAGATTTCAACGTTTTGCCTTTAAATATTTCACACTATTCCATAACGGATCCTAACATCGTTGTAGGGTTAAAAAAAAACTGTTACACCGTTGAACCGTGTATGCCGATTGCCGCCTCGAACACTAATATAATAAAAGACAGCATATTTAGAACTAATTGGACAAAAAAAATTAACGGTGATGTTGTTGACGGAAATTTATTTTTAAAAAATGCCAAAGCCGACATTGCTAAATACAATGCCAATAGCAATAAATTTTTTATTAACCCTTTTCTCGTCAACGTGTGCAATCATTTCTTAGAGTCTGAGAAATTTAAGTGTGTTGACAATAAAGGATATTTTACTCAAGGAGACGACGTTTACACCTTCTATTATTACAGATCTCATCTAGGAGTCGATGAATCGATTTACATCAACAAGGACGTTCAAACATCGTTTATGGATGATAAAGACGCCTCTGTCGAAATGATTTTTCAAACAGTACCACCCACTAACAACAACAAACCGGATGCTATACCACAATACAAAGACATGTATGTCACATTAAAATGTAACCTTGTTATTAAACCGTTTGATGATGAAGATTTTGAGAATAGTGATGATGAGGAAGATCATGTGGAGTCATGTAATCATCCAATATAAAAAAAAGGAAGAAGACTTGTTTTTTTAATTTGTTTTTATTATTATTGTCCAATTTGTTTCATTAAAAGTTGCACAAAAGCTTCAGCTTTTTCTTTTTGAGTGTCATTGTTGTTATATCCTTTACTGGCTTCAACTGGAGCTACGGCAGGCACAGGTACTTCGATGGGGGCAGGTTCTGGAACAGGAGCAGGAACAGGAGCAGGAGCCTGTTTCTCTGTTACCGTCTTGATAAACGCATTCATGGTGTTTTGAAGGGAGATAAATTGATCAGACATTTGTGTTAATTTGATGTCTGTGGCATTTATCTGTTCACTTAACTCATCTGTTTTTTTTTTCTTAGCTGGGCTAGGTCCGGATTCTTCATAATCTGCATCATCACTCTCATTTGGTCTTTTTCTACTAGGTGCTACTACCGGATTTTGTACAGGAGTAGAGAGTGAAGAACCATTTAATTTGTTTCGCAACGATTCCTCCCCTAAAGCCCTAATCATCTGATCGATATTTAGTTCCATGTCAGACGGTTTATTCGATAATCTCGAATTAGTTTTTTGCACTACAGGAGAATGAGAATTAATAGTTTTATATTTTGCACTCGCATTAATGTAATGACTGTTATTAGGACCGTAACTCAACGTATCATTAATGTGCAATAACTGTCGACGATTAGGATCACGTAAAAATGCCACACAATGGGCTGAAATCAAATCATTGATACTGTTGCTTTTATGTCTGTTTTTCTTTTCATCTCGTTCAATCGGTTTAATTGAATAATCCTTTTCGTATGTAACTCCGGTTCCCAATCGTCCCGGAATGTTAACTAGACCGACGTGGTTAATGTGCCAAGTCATGGGATCGTGTGAGAGACTGAAGCTTGAAAAAACATTTCGTATGTAATGGTCAAATGTAATTCGTCTTGTATACAGCTCACTGTAAACAGTAAACTGATTATCAATCGCTCTGATAAATAGCTTCTCATCAATGATTGCGTCAATTAGTATACCATCTTCTGTTAAAGATACAGACGTGACATTTCCTATAGGCCGTTCTTGCTTATCGTGTCCAACAATAATAGGTTTGTTTTTGATAGAATCTAGAATTACGTTTATTCCGTTTGTGTCAACGTAATATTTGCTGTTGCAAACATTTGGACAACGTCCCTCATCGTTATGAAAACAATCTTCATCCGTACAGAATCGTAAAATATATCCGATAGCTTTGATGCAATAATCCATTACTGATGTATGATCAGTTTGTAGTAATATAAAAAAAATCTTTAATATTGTTTTTATTGTCGAAACAATATTATTGCTTCGATTAAAAAAAATACAAATATAAAAATTAAACGGCTTGCAGTAGTGTCCCTTTTTCTTTTTTTTTATGTGGTAATACTACTGGTATAATATTTTCATCTTCATTTTCGTCTTCATCTGTTAAAGCAATTAATTGTTCATCATTCGAAGATTGCATTATCGACGAAGTTGATGGATCATCATCCCCTCCGTCTGTAGCAGGTTCCGGTTGTTGATCAACGATTGGATTTAAATAAGTATTTGCTAACTTCAATCTACCCAAAGTTTGTGCATTTTTAGTCAAAATAATTTTCGACTCAGCCAAAGTCGTCGGTGAAAGGTGTATTCTGTTTAAGAGACTGTTCGTATCAATTTGACTACAAACGTTTGTAAGACTTTGTGCATATTCGAGTAACTGTGGATTGTTAATATTATCATCCGTATTTTTAATTAAATTAATTTTACTTTCTAGATCTCTCTTGGTAGTAATAAGTGTGTCCATTCGATCATCTTCTGGTATAAGATTTATAAGATACTCTTCACTACTGTCAGATTCTGACAACAAAGGCTGAGAAACCATATCCATCATCAGACTCTTAACATTAGATCTTGAAGAAGAAGAAGAAGTTGTTGGCGACAATGTCCGACACCACCGTAAACAAAAAAAAGACATTACCGACTTTTTCGTGCTTACTTATACCAATACACAATAATAAGACGAAGGGAGATACGTTGTTATCAATACATAATCTTATACCGACGTGTAGTAATTTATATTTGAGTTTTTTAATACCAGAAAACCTTACTGACTATACTACTACAGGTATTAATGATTCGATTCGTGTCAAATGTAAAGTGTTTAACAAATTAAGATCCGGATTCACCACGATTTACATAGTCAAGACAACGCTATTATACTTGTTTCGTAACAATTTTGCTCTTTCTCGTGAGCAATTTGATCAACTAGAAAAATTGTTCGTCTATCAGTTCCTTTCTTTTCGTGGCGAAAAAACTACATGGAATAATGGATTAATACTAAAATCTTCGGCCGTTTACGCCCGTCTTGCACAAATGTATTCCACGTGCTGTTCAAATGCATATGTTTGGTATAGACTACTGACAACGTTAATTCGAACAGATAAATATCTACCCAATAATATTCAGTTGTATGCAGAACAGTATGATGAGGTATTCCCAACAACGATAAGAAATTATCCAAAGATGGATGCTGATGCTGATGATGATGATGATGATGATGATGAAACGATCATGAGCATTAACAGTAAAAACTTGTGGTGCATGTGGTTTACATCTAAAATCGGTGCTAACGATGTTGTGATGACATTTACTAGAGAGTTTCACGATCACCTAGAACAATTATATCATAAAGGAATAAAGATTTTTAAGAAATTTAACGACGCAACCAAAGATGCTGTAGGGGGGTTAAACTCGAACATGTTATTCTTTGAGATGGTAGCTAAACATTTTTCATCCCAATGCGATATCATTAGCGAAGATGAAAATTACACAAATCAAACGCTTATACCAGAGTTTAAAAAAACATTACAATTTTTGAACGGCGCATTTTTTGATGAATTGAAATCGTATTGTAATAAAACAAAAAACGTCGAAGATGCAGATTTTGATACTTTACAATCATACCGATCGTTAGCTGTCACTGAAGTGCGAGGCAAGAAACGGAAAAGAGAAACAGTTCCCGTACACTCGACAGCTTTAGTTGCTGGAAAAATTAACGAGCAAGCAATTCGAGTTCATGAATTAGTCTTTAAGGACGAAAACATAACTAGAACGTGGTTAAATAAGAGTTGGACAAAGACTGGTCTCTATCCGGAACGTAAATATTTCACGTCAAATAAAAAGGTAAATCAAGAGTTAGCACCACATCTGCCGTTTCCTTTATACACACCTTACGTGCACACGACTTTGGTGAGTCAACCTAATCGATACGTGTACACTCATATTTCAAACATACAGGCATTTGATGCCCCGTTTGAAAACAAATTACTATATAAGATCATGGCTGCATTTGTACACTGTCCTTGTGATGGGCATTTTATTCAATACACGACGAGTATGTATAAAATAATTCAACAGAATGATTATGCATACAATGAGCAGATCATTCAGAATTTTCCCATTTACGCTCTGTCATTTGACATTGATATAACTGACAAATTTGTTATCACGAGGTATTACAGTAAAAACAATCCAACAAGCAATCTGGTAGATAATAAATTCGAAATGAGACAACATTTAGTCGACGTCATGATCAAAACTTTTAAAGTGATAGGCATTGATGACTTTAACGAATCAAATAGTGAATTTATTATGTTCGAATCATTACCCGAACCCAATAAACAACAAACTAAACTCGGTTTGAGACTAATCATCAGATCGCAAAAATATTTCGTTAAAGATGCGGGAGTCATGCTGAACATTATAAAAATTGCAAATTTTTTAATTAATTTTAACAATTTCTTACCAACGGGATGCATAGACGAAGCAATATATCAACAAGTCGGACACTACATGCGCCTGCCAATGAATAGCAAACGGAATACTGTCGGTACATTGATTAGACCCCTCATACCCATATTAACGAAAAAAATCAGGTGCGGGGTACCGAGTGTGGGGCTGATTCATCATCTTCACTCGACGTTGGATAAATTAAACTGTAAGATGATCACCAACGCTCCCAACATTATCGACTGTCCTACAACACAATCGGTGTTGCCTGCTAACATAACCAAGAGGATGATTACGAACAAGATGAATTGTGCCAAAGGGAGCAATGTAATATATACACACGATTTCACTGATGCCATTAACGAAAAGATTACACCTCTCATTGCCAAGATTATATTGGATCAAACAAAGCAATCTGTGTCATTGAATGCCGTCAGAAAGGGGTTTTCCAACATATATATATTAGCAACAAAATTGTTTGGAGTCTGTGTTAAACGAAATCACATCGTTCCCGAAGGGAATCCTTGCGAGATTAAATGTGTTGTTAAAAATAATGAAAACGACGAGAATTCGGTTAATGTAACTAGTTGGCAATTTTGTTATGGGGCAGATTGTAGATCAACATGTTTACATAAAGATGTATTAATGACTAAATAATAATAATAATAAAAAAAATATATTATTGTTTCATTTTTATTATTATTATTTTCTTTGATAACTTTACAAACATTTCACTTCCCGCATGAGTTATCTGATCATCAGATGTTTTTTCATCTGGAGCGTACATTATTGTCGTAAATCTCCTCATTATAGTTTTGAAGCAATCCAAACCTTGCTGCAATTGTTGTAGATGTTCGTTTAAATCTCCTTGTGTTAAATGCATTGGATTTAATCGTCGATTTGATGCATTATAGGATTCTGTGGGTCTGCACATAGCTGTTGCTTTTTCTTCTTCTTCTTTTTTTTTTTTACTTTCTTTATCAAACAGAGACATTTCCATATTGGTCCCAAAAAGACTGTTAACACACAATATATTGCACAAGTAACCGTTATTAACACCAACAATATAACGATTGTAACTGTAATAATGAACACGTTTCCATCTATTATACCATTCCACCAGTTTCCCATGAATTCATTCATTACAAAACAATTTTATTGTTTTCTCTATTGGTCTTCTTTAATCTAGTGGCAAGTCTTCGAGCTATTATTCTTGTAAGGTTTCGTGGTATTGTATTTCCGATAAGTTTATATTGGTGTGTTTTTAATAGTTTAGGAAACTTAAAATCATCAAATCCTTGTAGTCTGATAAAATCTTCCATTTCTAATTTAACCACTTGATTTTTGCTACCTTTTACTCTAAGTAACATGAAATTTCTCGATTGAACAGATGTTTTTGAATATCCCGTTGTTCGAATTGTAATACTATACTTACGTTCCAATTCGGGTCCAATTCCTAGGTATACATTAAGTAAAGGAGAACCCGTACGTTTAAAATTAAAGAAATCTTGCAAATCTAAGTTTGGATCCCTTGAAGCGATAGCAAAAAAACGTTCTCTATTTTGAGGTATGCCATAATCCCTACAATTCAGTATACCGGTGTCCATATTAGAGTAACCCGCCCTTTCTAAAAAGGGCTTTATTATTGGATCGAATGCCTCTTTTTTAAAGACTTTAACGTTTTCCAATAAAATAATTCTTGGCTGAGTGATCTCAATAATTGTCTTCCACGCGTTAATCATTTTTCTAACGTTTCCAACTGCACCCGTTTTTTTACCAATGAGAGAAAATGTCTGACAAGGAATACCGGCGCAGATAACATCTACATTTTTTATGTTTGATAAGTCCTCCATTCTTCCTCCAACAGGCATACGACCTTCGTGTAAACTTTTCAAGTATCTTGCCAATTTGATAATGTCTGAGGAGAATTGATCGGTTTTCACCTCTGGATGGTTAAGAAGAAATATTCTTTTTGCAAAATCTTGAATGTCGTTAGCTGCTATGGTTTTGAATTTACGTGTATTTTTCATTTCTTGTGTAAAACTGCCTATTCCGGCAAACAAGTCCAGTACAGAGAATTTTTTATCATCATCGTTATCATCGAGATCATCATCGTCTGTTTCAATATCCGCCTCATCAATACCCGTATTGGAATCAAAGCAGTTAAATTGCTTATGCATTTTTTTTCAAACTTGTGTATACCAAACAAAAAAATTCAAAAAAAAGAGGTAATAATTCTACATTTTTTTATTTAATTAAATAATAATAAAACACAATCATACAATTTTCGCTAACGGTTCGTTCACAGTAATACTGTGGTAAATAGTTTTAATTTCTTCATGAACCTCATCAATAGATTTGCGTTCGGTAGAAATCTCAATCCATGTATCTGGATCGTTTTCTTTCAACTGGTCAAACTGTTTGCTGACTTCTTGCTGAAATTTCATCACATCGTATAGTTCGCTACCGGCGCTGATTCTTTGGGACATTTGATATTCGTCATCATTTTTTAAATAAATGATGACGTCTGGCTTTGGTAAACCGCAATCGGGTTTCATACTCTCGGCAAGGCTATAGTGTCCCTTTGCTGCAGTATAAGCCGCACCAGAATACGCATATCTGTCCACAACGAATGTGATTCCTTGGTTTATCTTTGCTTTCAATTCCTCGGCTTGTTCCCATCTGTTTTGAGAAAATAGAAGGTTTGCATCCCAATCATTCATGTTCTGTTTGTTTGTTAAATACATATCAATTTTCCATCCAGTAGTAAGAGATCCTCGATTTGGAAACATCATGCATCCTATTGGTTGTTTAGTTGAATCAATGTATTCAACTAATTTTAAACATTGCGTCGTTTTGCCAACTTTGTCGCAACCTTCAAAGAGTATAAACATGCCACGTTTTTTTGTTTGTACGTTTGCCATTGTAAAATTTTCTATGTGATGTTTTTTTTGGGGGGAAGGTAAAATATATATTAAAAAAAGAGAGCAAGAAATAAAATTGTTTGAACTTTTTTTATTTATTTTTAATGAAACAATAAAATGTCTCACTTTAAAAAGTACATAAATCCACGTTTGGAGATGTTTTCTTGTTCCGTAGACGTAAATATGTTATTTATACCTCCAGACATGCTTTCCATAAATTCATCTTCTGTGCACGATACCACAGTTTCAGTACGGTTAATATATAATTTACCCGGAAGAAATTGAATAATTTCGGAATTACGACTAAACGTGTGTCGAACCATCCAATATCCATCTTTAATAAATAGATTATCGTATTTTAATGGCTTTAATTTGGGTGGTAAATAACAGTTATTCTTAGAGTCCCCCTTCTTCGCATCATCATCATCATCCTTCTTCTTATCTGATGGTATTGGATCAGATCCTTCATCCACAGCATTGTCATTAATAACGACAGCTTTATTGCGTTCATCTTTATTACCACAATTACGACATATCTTCAGTTCTTTATTAAAACAGACAATATGACATAAAGCCTGACAATTTTTACATTTATTACGTCGTTTTTTTTTGTGAAAAAAACCTTCACATACAGGACATGTTCTCATTTTCCATTTAAAAAAAAGGGAGAAATTTCATCGTACTGGTATTAAATATTTTTTAAAACCAAACAATAATATTGTTTGCTCAAATTAGATATTATTGTTTCGATAATAATATTGTTTGCTCAAATTAGATATTATTGTTTCGATAATAATATTGTTTGAGTATTGGTATCGATTAAAAATTAATATAAAAACCGAAGAAAATATTATTAATATCATTATCTTTTTAAAGTTAAACCAACTACACCAACAGCCAAAAAGAATGGAATTTACTGTCATAGACGCATCAAGTGCTAACGTTGCTGAACAAATTAGAGCTGCGTTTAACTCGTTTAACTCTCTCAAAAGGAAATCAAATGATTCTAAAGATGAGGCAACTAAAACTAAGTCTACTAGAACTAAGACAACCGATGGAGAAGTGAAGCCCGATGATGCTAATAAGAAGCCCGATGATGCTAATAAGAAGCCCGATGATGCTAATAAGAAGCCCGATGATGCTAATAAGAAGCCCGATGATGCTAATAAGAAGCCCGATGATGCTAATAAGAAGCCCGATGATGCTACTAAGAAGCACAATGTCACTGGGGGTCAGAAGAAGAGAACTGATGCCTATGATGAAATAGCAGCCTTACTACAATTGCTATGTGGAAAACCCACAGAGGTGAAACCCAAAGAGGTAATAGACGGATGTACATGTGCAGACTGTACAATCATAACAGCTAAAAGGGTTGCACTACGAATCAAAAATGTTATATGTGATTGCGATGGTTGCAAGTCTGCAAGGATTGCTGCAGCTAAAATGTTGGAACAGATTGATGAATGTATAGCAGCTAAAGAGACAGAGGAGAAGATTACATCAGAAACATTTATTGCTTCTAAAAAATATGTAGAATTAGTTGAAAGGCAAAACAAAGAAATTGCTAAAAGAGCAGCAGCTAAAGCAGCAGCAGCAAAATTAGAAGCAGCAAGGTTGAAGGCTGAAGCAGAAGAAAAGATTAAGTTGGAAGCTGAAAGGGTTAAAATGCAGGAAGAAGCCGAAGCAGAAGCTAAAAGGATTAAATTGAAAGAAGAAGCCGATGCCGAAGCAGAAAGGATTAAGTTGGAGGAAGAAAAACTTAAATTGAAAGAAGAAGAAGCTGAAACAGAAGCACAAAAAGTTAAATTGGAAGCAGAAGTAGAAAGGATTACGTTGAAAGCAGAAGAAACAGTTAAGATTATAAATGAAATGGTGAAGGTAGAAGAAGCAGCAATGTTGGAGGAAGAAGCTAAATTGAAAAAACTCAAATTGGAAGCAGAAGAAGCTGCAAGGTTGGAAGCAGAAGAAGCTGCAAGGTTGGAAGCAGAAGAAGCTGCAAGGTTGGAAGCAGAAGAAGCTGCAAGGTTGGAAGCAGAAGAAGCTGCAAGGTTGGAAGCAGAAGAAGCTGCAAGGTTGGAAACAGAAGAAGCTGCAAGGTTGGAAACAGAAAAAGCATTAAAAAATCAATCAATTTTAAACAGTCCAATAGTTCCTTTGATTCCATACGTGGAATTACTGACATCGTTAAGAAACGCTGAAATTAAGTTAGAATTAGCTATGATAGAAGCAGAAAAGTTGGAAAAAAGGAGAGAATTGGAAAAAATGAGAGCAAAGGAAAAATTAAGAAAAGCTGAATTTATGTTAGAAAAAGCTATTTTAGCAAACCTGACCGGTTCAGATGAAACAACACTATCTACAACAGAGTTGAACAAGTCTGTCCAGATGAAGCCGGGTACAGGGAAATATATGGTAACGAGTATCCAGCTGGAATGTATTCGGTGTACTTCAAGAATCAGTTGTTATTGAGGTTTAATGATAATTCCATCACAATCGAAAATGATGGATTATATTCTCAATTGCTAACTAAACAGGACACTTTCACTAGTTGTTGTTAAAGAACTGTTATTTGACTTTGAAGCGATTTAATCAAATGTACAGGACAATTATATTAGAAACTGTTATTTGACTTTGAAGTGATTTAATCAAATGTAAAAACAAATTTTGAAACAAAGAAAATGTTTGTAATAATAATAATAAAAAAAATAGTAAAATGTAATTTTATTGTTGATTTATCATTATTGCCGGAGATTGCTGCTGCTGTTGTTGTAGTGTAGTCACTTGATTAACCATCATCATTATTGAATCGTGATAAAAGGTATCGTCTTGTTTTCTGAAAATCCATCCTTTATGTTTTGCTGCGTAAAAAATGGTAGATTTTGTTTCCAATTTAAGTAACATTTTTTTTGTAGTATTGCAAATATACAAGTCGTCTGTATTTGCTCCTACACGTTTTAAAATGATTTTTTCTTTCATTGCTGATCCGAGAGCCATGAGATATATGGCATTTATTGAGGCGGTAATAATTTTATTAATAAAAGACTTGATTACTTCATCAGTCGTTACTGGATCAAAATCTATGATTTGGTTTGTTAATCTAATGTCTCTGAGAGGTTGATCTTTGTTAATGTGTGACGCTTCTAAAATGTTAAACAATAGAGTTTTGAATGTAACATCAGTTCCGTTGGTTAACGTAATGAATTTATCTTTTGAGATGATAAAGGAAGCATAAGTTAGCATCGCATACTTGGTTGTTGCTATTTCTTTATTATATACATCGTATATAAATGGAGGTAGTATTAACGTGGAAATGTATTCTTCATAGATTATATAGTTGAAATAATGGTTTATAGAATAATTAAATATTGGATGTATTGATATCATCGATGGCATTGAGGAAAATCCGGTCAGATTTAAGATGCTACCTTCTTCTACCAATTGCATTACCTGCTGATATTGGTATTCGTATAAACAAGCTTGGAATAGGCGGATCGAGCTATGATTTGATATACATTTTGGTTTACGTTGATGGATCCTTTTCTCTGTTTTTAATCTCTCTTCTCGGGTTATATCACATAATCTATCGTATTCGTTTTTTTGTATATACTCTTTAAGCAATGGATTGACTGTTTTTAAGATTTCCATATTTTCGCTGGTCATACCAACAGACAATTGTTGCTGAATTCTCGAAGACTGATCGTCCATATCATCCTCGTCATCTGAATTGATGACGTTATTGAATATGGTAGGTTTGTACGCATTGTTATGAAACGAATCTATTAAACTCTCTTCTACATTATTAGGAGAAGGTTGCTGGTCTAATGTTGGATTTTCACTTTTATTACAGTTATTAGTATTGGTGTTATTTTTAATCATCAATTGAGTTAACCGAGTAATACATTTAAGGATCATGTTTGCCTCAACAGATGTTAAAACTGACCAAAGGGCAGAAACGTTACAAAGATTAAATTTAATAATTCCGAAAAAACCATCAAATAAACTCTTATTTGTTGGCGGTAAGTCGTCACTGGGCAATTTCATGTCTAAAAAAAAGAGGGTAAAGAGAGATACAATAAAAGTAGAAACAAAAGAAAATGAAATAGAACCAGAAAAATTAGAAACAGTAAAGATAGAAGAAAAGGTAGAATCAGAAGTCGAACCAGAAAATTTAGAAACGGGAGAAACAGTAGAAGCTGAAGTAGAAACAAAAATGGGAGAAACAGTAGAAGCTGAAGTAGAAACAAAAATTTTAGAAATGGGAGAAAGGGAAGAAGAAAAAATGGGATCAGAAGTAGTAACAGAAAACGAAACACCACCACCACCACCACCAACAGATGATCAAATTATCATTGAGCAAACATTACAGAAACAGCGCGAATTACTGAGACAAAATATCGAGTATAGGAAAAAAATAATCGAATTAGAATCGATAATCCAACGTTATCAAAAACAAGAAATTATAGATGAATATAGTAGAAAATTTAAAGAAGAAGAAGAATCAAATAAAAGAATTCGAGAAGAGAAGATGACTCGAGAAGAGAACCTTAAACGGATAACCGATACTCTCATAACAGAATATTCTGCTCGGATAGATGGATATACTATTGAATCGATCATAAATAACATCATCTCAACAACTTCTCATAACACAGAAAGATCTATTTTCAGGGAAGCTAAAAATAGATTAGACCAAGTACTTAAAGAAAGACGACTAGTGTGATTGAAGGGGAAAAAACAAATTATTTGAAAGTTTTACTTATTTATATATAAAATTTTTTTTTAAAAAAAGTGAGTTACTTGATTTTTTTAAACCCCCCAAATCACCATGTTTAAAAGAAAAAATAGATCCAGAGAGCATGAGGTTAAAAGTACTGGAGAAGATGAGGAAACAATTGAAGCCGTAGCGATAAGTCGATCTACCCTAATGTTAGAGGGCATGCGTGAAGCTCTATCGAACAGCTTCACCCAACATGTTGTTAAAAAACTTTATCCTAAAAATAATGTTCATGTGTATGCTTACGAGTTCAAGAAAGATGATGATGCGAAAAGTTTAACAGACTGTACGATATTAATTGATTATAAAACGGGTAAGCCGTGTACCAAAAAATGTAAATCGACAGTTGATACCCAGAACCCAGAGCATACGTTGTGTAAAATAAACAGGTTCAATTTGCTGGATACGAACCTATGTTTTTGTACTGCAAATAAATCTGTAAGAGATGATAGCTACGTCTTGGCTTTTTTTAATACAACAGCAGTGGGAAGATCGGCGTTACTGGTAATGTTCGATTTCTACAAGATGATGTCTGGTGAAGTAATAAATCTTGCAAATTTAGCACACCTATATAATTACATTCACTATCGAACACTGGCTGATGAACGGGAATGCAAAAATGTAGCGAAACTGCTGTCGGCGGAAACATTTAAAACAGCATTGAACAGGTTTCCTGCAATTATGAACTAAATGTGAAACCCAAATTTTAAAATACTTGTATGATAAAATTTGTGTGTGCTTTTTTTGCGTGTAAAATAAAAATGTTTGATGAAAAGATTATTCCTGAGTTATTTCGTTTATACGGGCCCGTATACACATCGGATGATAAAACTCTTGTGACAAAAATAGGCAAATCGTTCCTATTGGTGTTTGAAGAGAATGTAATTAGAATCTATGGCCTGGGGTATAATAAAAAAACAATATGTGAAAAATTCATGTGTGACTATGGTAACGGTGATTGTAAATTAAGTGATGAGCCAGATGATTACGATTTGAATTTCATGTATGATACTAATAATAAATTGGTATCAACGCACATTGGAGGTGCTTACACGTTATGGATAAATGCTAACGATACGGGAGTAATAGTACCTGATCAATCCGTAACAAATTTGTTTATCAAACGGTTACGTCTAGACCGACCTCTTATTTTCAATTTAATCGACAAACATACTGCAGAAGGAACGCTTAACATAATGTTAAACACCGCAATAAATGATGATGCGAATGAAATAGACTTCCAGTTGTTCGACGTAATCATTAATATTAATACTTCGGCAATAGATGCATTCTGTTATCAAGCTTTTCGAAAACTAATTTCTCTAAAGAACACAAAATTTTTCTACATTAGTGAACATGCAGAATACATAGACGATTTATTGAAGCACCTTTCATCGTTACAAAAATGTCCGACATCTTCTACACCTTAAACAGAAATGAGATTGTACCGTTTAAACATGCGGGTAAATTTGCATGGATCTCCTTACGAGACATTTCGGGATTTTTTCAAAAACCAGAAGGTGGGGCTTTGTGTTGGAAGATAGAAAATCCACCCGCAAACCAGTTTAGACTAAGAGGGAATTTCAACGACGTTTACACATTCGAGACGTTACTAGAAATCATTCGTCACACCGATGATATGTCCAATGACATTAATAAAGAAATGGCGAATTCCTTTAAAAAAGTCATCTCGACTCCTTTGCAATTTATCAACAACGTCAGACCCTTTGGAATCACCGTACTTTCAGAAATGCTAGATTATGCTAAGCAAAGTCCCGCAATGGACATGCCTGTAATGATTTCGGGAATGTGTGCTGATAATTATAACGATCCTACCAATGATGATGCTCTCAAGGTTCCGTATAATATGTTTCTGCACGATGTTGGTAGAGATTTAACACGAACAAACATTTTCATTCTATTGGATAACAATTTTTGTTTTAAATTCCTCATGACCAAATACTTTTCATGCGAGGACTGGTTAGATTCCATTCAAGGACAGGAGCATTGTAAAAATAAAAAGTACATTGCGCACATTAGAATAGGTTACACTATTGACACGAGAGCAAACAGTCTTCCATTCTCTAAAACGTTTTCTGGAGATTACCGCATTCATAATTTTATTTACAAACCGTATACAAACGAGTGGACCATTTATCTCATTAAAAAAAAAGAGGAGACGGAAGACAATAAATCGACGGAGATCTATAAATTGTTTCAACTGACGGGAGGATTATGGTCTAATATTGAAAGAAATGCGCCTCTAAAAACTGTTATTAAGGAACTGAACTGCGAGTATAAAAGATTCACTCCATTATACACCACTCGATTGGAATATTATACACAATAAAAAAAACTGACATTTTTATTATTATTATAATTTTTATTGTTGTGTTCTTTTTTTTGTGGTACCAAGTGTTTCGTTAAATGCTCCCCTATAGAGATTGTCTGTGGCATATCCATAATCCTCTTCCTCTTCTCCTCTGTAAATTTTGTCGTTATTTTTTGCATTAATGAATTCCGATTCCATGTCGTCTTCTGGTTTTTTGGCAATGAATTTATTGTAGATGAAATAGCCACCTACACCTATGGCAACGACTGCAACGACCGGTAGCACGATTGATGTTATTATGCTACCGACGCCAGAACCCAAAGCGTTAATACCCTTTCCTAATCCTCCGCCTAAATCATCGAGTCCATCTCCTAGAGAAGTAAATGCACTACCTATCCCCGATCCTAACTTTGTAACGACGGTGTCTGCTACACTAATTATACCATTAACTCCTCCAGTAAATAAATCCGCTATTACGCTTCCCAACGATCCCGATTTTTCATTTGGAATACTACCTCCTGTCCAATCGACTATGGTTTTCTGTCGCCACACTTTATTAAAAAACGCAGAGTACGCTCGTGCCATCATCATTTCTAGTAGAGAATCGGCAGCGGCTCCTTGCTCCTCCTGACTGTACTTGTTTGACACGTACTGTCCGGTCGGATAATGCTTAAATTTCTTTTCAATCAACGGTTCGGTCATGGGAATAATGTGAATTTTACTGATAAATTCTGTCAGAGGATCCATGATGGCCACGTTCCGTCCGGTCTTCAAGGCCGCCTGAGCTGTTTCAAACGTTCCGACTCGACTCATCACCGATGCTGTGGGAATGGTTGCGTGTAGTCTATAGTCTTTAAAAAAACTAGTGGCATTGTTAATGTTAAAAACGAACATGCTGGACGTTCGACAGTATTCCAAGTGTTTAGCTTTAATCGAGTCTATTCTTCCGTCTCTATTCATCTGTCCAATTTTTTCTAGGTTAAATCCGCCAAGACGAAACTTAACCAAAGGGTAAGAGTAACATTTGTTCTCGCTGGGAACGACTCCCAATGTAGCAGAAATCTCTCTGATCGATATTTTATTACCATTTAACATAATGGTAGACGTCGAGTTGGTGAACATGGTGGGAATAACTGTTGTATCAAATACCATCTCGCATTTTTTTACATTGTAAAATCCATTTCCTCCATGTGTGGCCTGAACAACTTCTCGCAAACGTCCTCCTATGGCCACAGACGGAGAAATGTCCAACAGCTGATGAAACATATCCCATTCCAATTGACTGGACTCGCAATTCGCAATGCTTCGCTTGTGAACGTTTTCGTTCTCTTGCTCGACGGTTTTAAAATTAATGAAGGCTATGGCATCTTGCCATGTAACAGCAACTGGATTAGGAACTCCCGATGGTGGACTAGACGGCATTATTGGAGGGGGTGGTTTTGCGATGACTTTGTTTTTCATCTTTATCGTCGAGTTGTCCGATTTGTCGTGACCTAGCGTATGCTTGTTTTGAACGGCTGTAACGACACCGTTACCTGCGTGAGTGATCTCAACGTAACTTGTGTGAGCATGATGTATTGACGTCGTTCCAATATTTTCAGGACTGGGCATCGACTTGGGATGTAATGTTTTACCGGGAGACCATTTTATTATGTCTCCCGTTTTAGTCATATATAATTTATCAGAAGACTCTTTCCTAATGCAATTAAATTTCTTCGTGTTAACGAAAACCATTGAATCATCCACCGACCAGACTCCCTTTACCGTTTCGGAAACGAAATATGTTGTCTTATCTGCACCTGCAGACGTCGATTCTTCTGACAACTGATCGTTGTCGGGATAATGAACAGCGTTCACTTCTGTGGTCATTCTAGGTACGTATAAGCAGATTTCTTCTTTCTCAAACGGCTCCCATATAATACGAGATTCAGCTCCCTGGTACGTATTTTTATACAGAAACGATCTCGGGACGGACAACCAAGGGGTTAGTATGTTCATAGAAGGCATTTCCACCTTCATGACGGAATGTTCCATAAACATGTCTGTCACGTTTTTGTTTTGACTTGTACCATGTTCCCACCATGAACCGTAATCGAAATCTTTGTTGTTTGCCGTTGAAAAGGCAGAAAACGTTCCATTCCCTTCGAGCGTTGGTTTTAAATCTCCAAAGGGTGATTTAAGCGTAGCTTGCATATCGGCACATTCTTGATACGTCGTGGCTGTTTTTATTGTTACCAGCGGTCTATTGTCATATTTTTCGGCAAAACAACAAAATGTTCTGCCGGCATGCACCAGTGTTCTACCTTTGGAGCATCTGGTAATTTTTCTGGTAATTGGAACAATGTTTGGTTTGTACACGACAATCACTCCCTTCTCGTGTATTCTTCTGTCAGCCGATTCGTGTGGACAGACGGGTCTAGCTTCTAAGGTGTACATGGACGATCCATAAGTAACGCCGTCGCAATAACGTAAAGGGTGTCCTTTGTCCTTTAACGAATTTGCATTCTTGAGCTTCTGTTTATAATGAAATGCTCCCGAACCCATATAATCAATAAACAGGATGGGAGAAAATTCTGTAAACTTGTGCTCAAATTCAAAAGAAAACACTTTGTTTTCATACTCTACACCAACAAATGAAATGTTATTAAACGGTTTCAGGTATTGAGCCATGGATGTACAACCGTCTATGGGTAAATAGGGTTTCATCGTTTCAAAATCCAAACTGAAATCCAACAATTTTTTGAGGTTACGATTTCCTCTATCAACCACGGCCGAATTCATCAACACCAAATTTCTTTCGGTAACGAGATGATTCTGTTCGTTAATCATTGCAATTAAATTAACAGTATTTTTGGTACACATCCACGGTCCTGCTCCCCTAAGTTGATTAATACTAAATGTGGCATTTCCGGATTTTATTATACCATTTGCAAAGAACTGAGAGTTTGATAATTTTGCAATTTCTTCATTTTCCGTATTAAGATAATACGTCCCGCTTATCTCTACATTTTGTGGAAGTTTCGTTCCATACAACATGTTAGACCCTAAAAAATGAAAATTATTTATACCATTTGCGGTTGATGCAAATGGTATATATTTCACCATCAACAAAAACAACAGCAGGCTGTTCAACATTTTTTTTAGTAATAATAAACAAATTAGATTAAATTGCTATAAAGCTTTTAATTTCATAAATAAGTCAAAATAGTTAAAATTTCCACTACAATTTTATTTTGCATCATCGAGGGACTATGCTGTTTTTCATAAGATTTAACTTGATATATACTGATAAACCTTTTACGGTGTAATGTTTTTTGTCTTCAACTGTAACAATGTCTGGGGTTTTTAATGCGACTCTCTTCGTCTTAACGGTTGTAAAAAGACATGCCGGTGTTTTGGAATCCGCCAGTTTTTTTTGTAGATTCAACAAAGGTAGTCTTATCTCTGAGGTTTTAGCCAGTTCATGTGGCCTTTTACGGGAAAACGTCCACGATACATCTTTATCCAAGATGTCGTACTTCTTCATCGTCTTTATAATGTGCGTTATAATTTGTTCTGCAATATCCTTATTACCATTGGCATAATTTAAAACAATGCCATCCATCCAATTTTCAAATGAAATCATCGTCTTCTCTACCTGTTTTCCAATGGAAGTGGTTCTTGTTACAAGTCCTTCCATTATGACCTGTTCAATCATGAACAGACATCTCAGATCATTCTTATTTGATTTAATATAAGAATCGGCAAGGATTTTAACAAATGGTTTTTGAAAGGCCAACGGTAAAAATGTACCAATTTTAATGGCTTCTCCTAATCTCGAAATATGTCTCTCTATGCAAATAAGAGGATTGTTTTTGTCATCCTCTACTCCGTCTTCTTTATCGAAGAGAAATTCTCTATCTCCTTTCAGTTCCGGATCTAATTCTATAGTGTTAGTAAGACAATTTATATTAGCTCTGGTAATGAGAGGTTTGACTAGCTTGTGTGTCATAAACGGTCCATTACAAGAATATTGTCCCTTATTTAAGTGTAATCTTCTAGTTTTATTTCTACCGCTTGCCACTGCCTTTTTATGTCCATCGATGATATCTTTGGTAAAAACGCTGCTAACCGTTTCTTCTTGGCCTTCATCATGATCATGTACAATTTCAATTAAATTATACATCAAATTCCTTCTTGAAATGAAAGTTTGCGAGTCATAATTAAAAAGCCTATGTTTGAATTGATTAAGCATTTTAATCATATCTTCTTCTTGTTTCAATCGTTTGAATGCTCTCTTAACAACAGCATTCCACTTATCTTTATTGTTATAATAGGTAACCTTCTTTTCTTTCGGCTTTGCATTTTTTTTAACTTTTTTTACTGGAATAATCGGTGTGCCAGTAAAAACTTCATCTCTAGTGGGTGTACTTGGCTCGATATCGCTTACGATATCACTTTCACCAACTTCACTTTCATCACCATCATCACCCTCCTCATTTTTGGTTTCTTCACCGTCATTTTTGGCTTCTTCTTCACCGTCATTTTTGGCTTCTTCATCATCATCGTCATTTTTGGCTTCTTCATCATCATCGTCATTTTTGGCTTCTTCATCATCATCATCATCATCATCATCATTAATTTTGGCTGCTTCTTCTCCTTCTTCCTCATCCTCACTACTAGATATTTCTTCATCACTACCTTCAGCCTCTTCTGCAGCTTTTGCTGCTGCTGCATCGATTTTGGGTTTTTTGGACCTTTGTTTCATTACGGTTGATGATTTTCTTTTTCTACTCTGTTTACTTTTTCTAACATAATCATCTTCATTTTCATCTTCGGTAACAATATTATGTTCATTGTTGCCAATAATTTCAATGTCCATTTTTTTTTAATCAATGTTTTTTTACGCCGTGTGAGATACGTGTGAAATCAAATGATTCTGTTTAATGCATTTATACTAGAAAAAGATGAAACAATAAAATTGTTTCGATTATTTCATCAAGTAATAATATTACTATCTTAACTATTAAAAACAATATTATATATTATTTAACAAAATAATATATATAAGAAACGAGATCGGATTTTAATTTCAACATTTCACAATGGCACAAGCATATCCAAAAAATTATATTCGTTTAGCAGATAATGTCCTCGATTCTATGAAAAAAAGCTACAAGATCAAAGTGATAAAATTAGAAACGTTAATGTTAGAAACAAAGAAGGACATTTTGTATCATCAAAAGGCCATAGCTGAAATTGAAGAGGTAGAGAAATTAAGAAGTGTAATCGTAACATTTACTGATGATCTTTCGGAAGACGATCAGATAAAGGTTATTCATAAACTAACTACATTATCAGAATTAACCGTTGGTAACTCGTACGATGTAGAAAGACTTTATTCCGCTGCGGATTTATTCCCTATCGGACAGTTATCCATCGAATTTACTAACGGAGCAAAATATGATATTAAATTAACACCAGAATATTATAAAGAAATTCGAGATGTGGTATCAGACATGCATACCTGGTACCGTTACAAATCTGTAGATGTCACAATAACACCTAGAAAAACAGGATTGACTGATAGCCAGAAATTCGTTATCGATAGCATTATACAATCCTGTGTAATACCATCAATTGTTACAGACAGGAAATTGAGAAGTAAAATTACACAAATGATTATAGCTATTGAGTGAAGGAAAGGGACTTGACATTATAAATTAAAAAAAACGATTCATTGTAATTTTTTATTTTCAGTAATTTAAAAAGAGAGATGATAAATTGTAGCTAAATAATAAACCATTGGTACCATTCTTATTTAAAGTTTTTAATTTTGGCAAGAGTTTACACATGACACATTGTCTATGGCTGTTATCTTCAATGGAAAACTTAATGGTCTTTTCCTTTGAATGTATATTAATCATTCTAAGTGTTTTTCCCGGAGGATGATCACAAATTACATCATCGTCGTCATCAACCTCTTGATGGTTAAAAAAGGAAGTCATAAACGAAATCATTGAATTTTCATTTCTCTTTAATGAATTCTTCTTTTTCTTCTCATCTGGAAATACGACAATTAATTGTTCGCTGTCATCTATCATTAGTATCGGTGATGTCGCACAAGTTGCTATATCGCCGGGAACATCTATTTGTTTGCAATAAAAACTCTTAAAAAGACTATCAATGTCGTAAGCTATAGGTGGTTCGCAAAAATATAGATAATCTCTGGGGGGAGGTAATACTAAAGTTGTTGGTATGTTGATTTGCGGAACGATTTTAAATAAATCATACATAAAGATGTTTTGTGAAATCTTATGAACAACTCTCATTTCGACATCTCTGCATTCTCCATCCATGAGGTTATTTATGTAATAACATCTTTTGAACGTGTTATTATATAGGACAATGTGCCAACTCGAACATACCGCAACACCAGCTATTCTATAATATAAATTCCATCCGGCAACTTCATCCCAAATGATGCTTCCGTTCGATATGCCTTCGATCCAAAATTCATTATGAATGAACCTTCTGGCGAATATGAAATCATCAACTGTAGTTGTCGCCTTGTCTAAAATAGAAGTCTGGATGTTCTGCATAACGTTGAAATTTAGTTAACAGTTCATCATCACCATCATTGTTTATAGATAAAATGGCTTCGTATTTACTCGAATCTTTCTTGGGCGGGACGATATGAGGTAAATAGTGTTTTAATATAGTGATAAAGGGATCTGCCAGGTAAGTATAATCATTAAAAGGTTCCTGTATTAAAGCATCTCTGTATTCTCGAAGCATGTCCAATTTATAGCAAACCGCAACACTTTCAACGTGAAAAATTATGTAACGGTTTAATATGGTCATTGCAACCTTTTGTGCAATGTTTATGTCTGCTTCACTGTTATAAAAAAAAGAACCCCCTTTAAATCTTATTGTATCGGGCAGGATCGACGACTCTTTGGTGGCATAACATAATTTGTTCTTGTAGTAATACTTGTTTATTTCATTCAATATCTGCGTCAAGTTTCCTGAGAATTTTTCTCGTGTTTGTAAATCCAGAGATACCAGGTTTACGTTCTCTCGTCCATAACCCATGAAATCGAGCAAGTTGGCATACAAATTAATGTAATACTTCAAAAATGGGATGTAAATCGCTCTGACATGTTTTAACTCTAACAATTCATCCGATCCGTCTCTGGCCGGAGAATCCATCTGAAATATTGTCCCGAATATTTTATTGTAGGTCACGCGACATAAATCATATTTGCAATCACTCGTTTTATCTGTAATTACTATCGCAGAAAATTCTGTTTTATTAGACAAATGTGGAATGGACAGATAGCTGGTAAATAACACTGGAGTATTTATCTGTTCATCTCCAATATTCGTAGTAGACATAATGATGGAAGGGAATGGACTCCAAAGAAAATCCTCTGCAAATGTAAAAGTTGTCGGCAATGTTGCTGTCGCCGAAGACCAGCCAGCGCCCGTTTTAGTCGACGTACCGGTTGCCGGGTTAAACAACGATGCCATAGAATCGATATGCATGGATAGCGAATACAAATTGGCAACCTTTTTAATAAACGAAAACAGTTTGGCTGATAAACTCTTCTTTATAAGAGACTTACATTTTAAACTTTACTATTGTGCGGATCCTGCGTATAAATTATTTATTAATATGAGAGGAGAGAATGAATGCTCTCTAGTCCTCAATCTCTTTTATGGACTACCCCATATCATAGGAGATAAATTCAAGGAGAAATATTGCAGAATATTTAACATTCTGATTTTAGCTAACGAAGAAGAAATCGCGGGAACGAAATAAAAAAAATAAAATGAAAAAGGACTCGATTGTTGTCGTCGTGCCAACTCTCGAACGACACGTTAATATTGAATTTAAGCAAGTTAATGAAGACTTATTCATATCGAACGAATATCAGCAGATTCAAGAAATAATCATGAATAATTTTGAACTACCCGTAATAGGCACTTGCAAACTGTTTCAAAAATATTTCAAACCTAATGCAAACATTTACATTGCAATTAAATACGATCCCAATAAATTGTCTAGTGCCACGATTTCGGTTTCGACCAATTACTTCACACGAAATTCATTCAACAGAACCAACAAGATTTTTCAAGTATCGATGAACGAAGCTGAAAGATTACATAATCAACAGAAAACTGCATACATCAATAACAACCCGGACAACGAACAAATTGTTTGTGTGGATATGCTCATAACATATGATAATAACGAGACTAAATTCACATTGATACCTGCTTGTATATCAACGGAGGGTTTTGTCGGAAGAATGTTACAACTTTTTGATATGGGAAAAAAATATATGAAATGGATAATTCCCATGGTTGTCGGACATGGAATCGTTGCCTTGTTTAGTTATGTCAGAAAGGGTGATCCTTACTATCATATGTCAATGATTGCTAGTTTAACCATTAACAAACTGATAAGCTTTATACCAGACAGTTGAATGAAAAAAACGCCAATTGTTGTATTATTATTGTTTTATTATTATGATATGAATAAAAAAATTTTAAAAAAAACTATTGATTTGCTGAACATAACGTACCAGTCTTTAACCGTTTCAGTAATAAAGAATATCTAATGTTTGGTATTTCGATTGCACATCCAATCTGCGTTGTAACGTCGGAAAATGTACCTTCCACATGATAATTTCTTAAAACCAGCAAGTTTATGAGTTTCACTTTTTTGCCACAATCTCCCAGTTGATAAATTGATGATTTCGAAGCCATATTAATTGTTTGTTCAAAATTCCTAGACGTCCTGTCTATCTGTGTAAGGTAATTCTGATAACATTTGTTTTTTAACTGCGGATTCTGTTCTGTCGTCTTGTATTCAACAATAATAAGCTGTCTCGTAGCTTTATCATAGATAACAGCATCTGCACGCGATTTCTTTTTTTCTTTATGACCGTTAAACGGTACCTCTATGAACATTATAACACTATCACTATCATATTTGATACCAAGCTGTGTCAGACGATTTTTAAGACTTTTGACATAGATGCGTTTCTTCATCAGCTCCCGTTGAAAGTAATTATGACGACTAACTCCTCTACGAATCTTGCTATTTGAACCAGTAGAACGCACCATTTTTTTTAATCAACCCTTCATTTTAAAAAAAAGGAAGTAAAATCGTCCGTTTAATATTGTTATAAATTTAAACTGTTATTTATCATAGTCATACACGGTTCAAAATCACAATTCGATAAAGAATTAAATTCTTTATCCACAGGAACGTCGACGGTCGCATAAAACTCCATCTGTTGATTATCTGTATTAGTGGTGACGATAACTTTGTTATTTTTCCTAACAGATGAAATGTGGTGAGTAACGTATATTTGAAGCGGAAAAACGTTACAATTATTATTTATCATTTTAATCGTCTGCTTCTCAACTGTCTTAAATGATAAAACTGGATTCATCACACTATATCTATTATCATTAGTGATTAAATCAATATGATGTAATCTAATATCGGTAGCAATATTACGATCCCTCGTATTTTTTTTATTGTCTGCAAATTTCGGACGAATCTTTTTTTCATAAAAATGCTGAGGAAACCTGCTTAAAATTTTTTCGACGACTTCTGTAACCAACGGTATATGCATTCCATAAATCATGAGCGGAAATAATGGTTCGTCCATATTATAACGGTTAATAAAAAAAATTTTTAATGCGCAAAAATTGTTATGATTTTTATATATATACCACACTACACTTTTTGATGAAACAATATTATTGTTTCCCCAAATTATATATATTTTTTTTATTGAACAAACAATAATATTGTTTCCTCAAATTTTATTTATAGTTTAAAAATAAAAGAGTTTTCATGATTGGATCACAAATAACAGATAGGTATGGACATCATTATCCTTTGGCAACAGCTAATGAATCAAAGGCGGTTACAGGAAAAAGAAGACACTCCCGCGGTTCTACCAGATATAAAAGAATTTTGCAATAAATATGATCTACCAATGAACGATGTGTCACGGATCACCTTTTTAGTACCTATCGACACTTGGGATCCAGGATTTAATTGTATACTGTACGGTCGTGAACTTTCAACAACCAAGTTTCTTTCCGGAAAATTTGGCATTGAATTCAGAAACGGAGCTGAATATGAAGTTACATTAAAACCGCAATTGAAATATCTTAGAGAAGAGACGTATTCAGAGGTGTACAACTGTACAGATGTTATTGTTAATGTGACTAAGTTTTCAAAATCATTATTACCTCATCAACTGAAGTCCATTGCCAGCATGATAAAGAATGAGATGTTTTCTCCTCGATCCAGGGATAATAAAATCGTTAAAAAAACGATAGACGAGTGTGTTGACATAAAACATTCCATATGAATTGAAACAATAAAACTGTAAAATTGTTGAAACAATAAAACTGTAAAATTGTTGAAACAATAAAACTGTAAAATTGTTGAAACAATAAAATGATTTTGTAATTATTTCAGATAATAAAAGATTTATATTGAACAATAATATTGTTTCATATAATTTATTTATTTTTGTATATATAAAATAAGCGATTTTCTTTTTTTTCCTCCTTAAAAAAAAATGTATCCGCAATCTGTATGGGATGACATCATAAAGATTATAAAGGCAAGGAAATTAAAAAAAATACGATTTGCCTTTGATGATCCCAATTACGAAGGGACAAAGTTTATTAAATGCTTACAAGAAGAATGCTTGCGATCAGAATACCCAATTACAATTGCTCTTAAAAAGGAAGAACATGACGCTATTTTTGTTAATAAAAAGAGAGACGGTGTTATTCAACAGGGTACGACCTTATTTGAAATATCAGCCTTCGAGCAGCCGGAGATAGAAACGAATGATTTAATCTCTGTAGTTTTTGACATTGAAACTGTTGTAATGGAAAAGAATGTGTTCATTAACGATAAAATTGTTTCTATCGTTTTGAACACGACGATTGTAGAAAATAAAATTGATACAGTTTACGTGGGTTCGGTTGATTTCAACGTTACTTCCTGGAGACAAGTCAGTGTGAAAGATCGGACGTTCAATCAATTTTCTGATTTATACTCGCATTTGATTACTAATCAGTACGTCGATGATGAAACGGGGGAGGTCATCAACATGATTTACTGTTCGGGTGGCGAAAAGGAAATAGTCATTACTTTTATTTTTTTATTAAACGCAATACGACCTCATAATTTGGTAACGTTTAATGGAACATTCTTTGATATCCCTTTTATGATCAGGGCGGGTTTTCGTTATGGAATTAACATGGGAGAAGAATTGAGTTTGGTTTCATCGAACTTATGTAATGAACGAGGACTTTACACAATTAAAAAAGCCAAGAAGAAATTCAAGAACAAAGGTTTCATTCAAAGAGACGTGTTAGATTTGCAACACAATTCATTTAACGCTATCAATCATACTGATCTTTATCTGTACAATGATGGTTCGTTGAATGAAGTATGTAAGACTAAACTCGGCATGGAAAAGGTTGATTTACCTCATGCAGACATACCTAAAATGGTTGACAGTAAAAATGAAAAATTACTGATTTATAACGTAAAGGATACCGAGTTGACAACTAAATTGTTCTTTAGTCAATATTTTCTCACCATTCGGTACTATTTCATGTTGGAAAAGGTTAATTCAACATTTTGGGACATGTCCAGCAGTACACATCGGTCGGTGCCAGCATATCAGGCAATGTTTTCTACTAACCAACAATACAATTTCGTACAACCAGCTTTAGTCAAACCTGCTCGATTACACAATAAAAACGTGTTTGGCGAACTCATTGATTTTTTCATGGTACACCGCGACATTGAAAAATTAAAGTTAGCAGATAGCCGAGAGACTGTTCTTCGCTATCATCACGGAACAGTTGATGATATACGCAAGACCAAGAAAAAAATGAAGAATTCTGTCATTCCAACGTTGATTAATTCACAGGTTGACAAGACTAAAATTTACACTTCAAAAGATTTACTCTGCCTGTTAAATCATCTATCGGCAGGTGACACTCCTCCCGAACATTACAAAAACTTGTGGGATAAATACAAAAAAATGTTTACGTTCAATACAAATGAGGTCGAACAACGCGAGAAGGCCAAATTTGATGAATTCATGCATTACATGATTACGATGCGAGCACAATTTTTATCTCCTTACGAACTGTCCGAAATTATATGGAAAGACTACACCGATTACAAATCCTTTGTGTACGTACAATCTGTGAAACAATTTTTTAAACAAATGATGACATTTATCTCAGATGGAACGGACGAGTCGCCCAGAATAACTACAGAATTTTACGAAACAATCAAACGGTGCTATTCCTTGTATGAACCTATAATTAACACTAGAGCCAAAGACATTATTTTAGATCATCTGTCGATGCGGAGGATTAGGATGGAGTTAGAAATGCTGCCATACGATGGAGCGTTCATTGCGAAACCAATAAATAAAATCAATGTGGATTATCCCGTTATTGTGGTCGATATTGCCTCTCAATATCCTTCAGCAATTTTAGCCCTAAACATGAGTAATCACACGGAGATAGATTTGTCTTACATTGCCAAACACAAGTTGAAACACAAGAAAGATTTCATTTCGGTTAATCATCGACGATGTGACGACAGCACAGATTACACGGTCTATTTACAACAAGGTATGGACGATTACGTTCATCATAATTATACATTTTTCTTGTACGAGTTGGACGACGGATCTAGAATGGCTCCTCCGATCGTTCAATACACTAGACAGATCAATGAACGATTAAGCATTAAAAAACTAATTAAATATGCTGCAAACGATGAAGAGATTAGGATGCTGACGGAAATGTCAAACGCTCTTAAGGTGGATATTAACTCGTATTACGGGGTACTGGGAAAAGTCACGAACGAACCCAAATTTCAGCCATGTGTTACTGCTATGGGACGAAAAACTATACACAACATCAGACGAAAGCTCATGGAAATATTTAAAAACCGTGTTGTATTACGTTACGGCGATACAGATTCGGTGTTTTTCAACATGGATAAAACATATGTCGAGATTTTAGCAATGTCTCTAGACGAAGCCTTCAATTATTTTGTTGTAGTCCCAAAGGAAGATCTGAAGGTTTTGTACGAAAAAACACGAAATTTTGGCGACGATAAGTCAGATTACTACAAAAGTTGCTACCTCTCTCATTGTATATTTGAAACATACGTGACGCCCCTTTTGAACGAATCTAACCCCAAGCAAGTTAAACTAGAAGTGGAGAAGGTCATGTTACCCAGTCTTCAATGCAGTCAGAAGAAGTATGCGGCTTTTATTCCGTTACAGAACAAGACACTGACCAAGGGGCTGTCGAACGCGTCTCGAGTAAATCTTCAAACCACCAAAAAAATCTTAAATTTCATGTTGGAGAGATTAGTTAAAAATGAACTAAACCTCGTTGAATTGTATCATTTTATTGCACAGGAGATACTTATTCCTCTGTTGAATGGAACCATTGACATTTTCAGTATTTCAAAACCGGTGTCACATAACAGGACGAAAAATATTACAGCTAAAGCGTTGGCCATGTGTAAGCGTTTACAGGCAGATGGAAAACAATTCATGTTCGATTCGATTAAAGAAACTGTCATCAACATCGAACCCATAGACGAAGATGACGAGTGGTCGGTCATTACGGTTGATCAGTATCTCAACAAGAACGAGAAAAAAAATTATAAATTAAATATAGAGAAGATCATGTCCGACACGTTAAATGAATTACTAACTATACTAGCCACGACGTTTTCAGTTAATGAATGTATCTATTTCGAATTGCTTAAAAGTGGATTATACGACAAGCATTTGAAAACAATTACACCCGGCAACGGCGAATACGCAACAGCCTTAACGGGTATAAGCAAACTTAAAAAGAGACGTCGTCAATCGTTTGATAATGCTATTCGTGATGTAACAAAGGAGTGTCTGTCTCGAATCAAAAGGAAATATGCCCTGTTACCTAGCGATATAAATTTTACAACTGATGATATAGCACCAACCGACACGATAAAACAGACATTGTTAAACTTTGCACCAATAGCTTCCCGTAAGAGACAATTAGATGACAGCGAACAACCTTCTTCATCAAGTTTACCCAAGAAAAGGAAAAAAGTGGTTCAAACGCAACTGCAATCATTTAGTAGCGAATGGAAAAAGGTTGTTGACATAATGAGTAAAAGACAAAGTGTGAACATTTCAACTCCCACGAATAATAATAAGAGGAAGAGGAAGAGTAAGAAACAGACTGATGAATTTACTGACCCACGATTGTTAATTTTATGATATTAAACACAATATATTTTTTCATAATTGTTCACTTTTTTTTATCTTCCAAAAAAATGAGTTTCACTACAGATAGTTATGCTGAGGCTTTACAACAGCAAGTATGGGAAAATCAAGGGGTTCCAAACCATGGGAATTTAAAACGTAAATTAGAATCGGAATTGGAAGAAGATGCAAGGGAACAGAAAAATAAAATTTTTAAATTAAACAATCCAGAGTCTTTACAAGATACCAAAAATCGCATAGAACACACAGAACAATTATTACATTTAAATTTTATCGAAGAGTTGAAGAAACGGGACAAATACATGGACGCACACCTATCAAAAGATGACATTACAAAAATCGACAAATGGATGAGTTCGGTAACTAAAACAACTGTTAAAAAGGAATGGAGTCGGTCGCTACCTCACCGAAAAGAGCAAAAGGAATTGTTTGACAAATTTATTGCATCAAAAATCGTTTATCCGACAGAAATTAGTTTAAACGCTCTCAATCTACTGGCGAACAAACCTTACACGTACAGTCAATATACTACTAGATCAAAGGATCACGCAGACGTTTTCTGGTCGGGATTCAATGCCAAATTCTTGAAAGAAAAGAATGATCTAAGGTTGGAACAGGTGCTACTAATAGGTGCCATTCTCGACGTGAACGATGATGAACTGACGACCTGTTTTGCTAATCAACTAGCCAGCGACGAATCGGAATTTTACGTGGTGGAAGACGGAGAGTCGTTTCGAGCATTTAACGATAGAGTATTAGACGGTTTTGTCGAAAGAATGCACGACATGATCATTAAAAATATAAACGTTAGTGATATAACAAATGCAATAAGAACTGCAATCGATTATATTACGGCTTTACAATTTATACCTGAAGGTAAATTGTCGGCTAGCGGAGATCATGCGCATAACATTTCGTGTAGTAGCATTTTAACTAACACCAAGCCCGATTCTTATATTCCGCAACCTCTCGATTTTGTCGTTTTACAATTGCCAAATAACGTCTTGGTGGGTTATGATTTTAAACAAGACAAAGAGTTGCACATTAATCGTTATCAGCATATGGCAATAGGGGGTTGCAACGGATCATTATCAATCGTTAATATGTTATTACAAGACGAGATAAGACTGAATGAACTGACACGTCAATTTGCCTTGTCGTTAACGCATAAGCCATACGTGATTTTGGAAGCAAGACCCGAAGGTAAAGAATCAGGCGATAAGAAGGCAAAAGGCGACGATTGTGATGATGGTATTTTTACTGATAAAACCGATTACGAAGGAGAAAATATCAAAAGAGATAAACATGCGTTAGCCATTCAAGCAAATAACATTAAACTCGCAAACATTTACGAAAAAGGAAGGTGGCGTAGAAAGATGAATGAGCAACAATATGAAATTAATGAATATAAACGACTACAGATTATACATGAACATGCGGAAAGGAAAAGAAAGGATGAATTCGAAGTAGAAGCAAATCACGCAAAGTTATTGTTGAGGTATAAAGAAGAAATTAATAAGCGTCAAACAGAAAAGGACAGGTTACATGCCCAGTTAACAGCACAATCATCAAAGGAAATGGCCAAGATTCTTGAAAAACGTTTAAAGGCCGATACTTCTGATCAAACTCTGAGACGGGAATTAATTGCAGCGGCCAAAAGGGGTTTCGGTACGTCTTCGTCTGCTCTGTCAAAACTAGTAAGTAAAATATCAACGGTTGCAGATAGAACGGCGGGTGTTCTGGAAAAGGAGCCACAAAAATCTGATGGTATCATGTCTGCCGCCCAAATAGAAGACTTGACACAACAAATTCCAACAATTGAAACAATGATGAGTACACTCAGCGACATCGTTGAGTCGTTGGGAATGGAACTCGATGAAGACTTGTCGAATGATGACGAGAGTGACGCAAAGCCGTCTACCGAGTCTGGTAAAAAAATTAAAACGATTGGCGATGCATTAGAAACAAAAATGGACAACATTATATTAGAACGACTTTTAGCCTGGCAAAAGGATGTAAGCACCTCAAATCAGCGAATGGAAATATTATATAAGAATATTGAAAAGGTTTTGGAAGATGCTCACGATGCCAACCTTCCAATGTTTACAACAGCCGTGCACGAACGACCGTTCGAATCGTCAATGGAAACGGATGCAATGGGTCAATTCTCAGCATTAGATATGGAATTAGATATGGAAGATAGAAGTGGACTCGTGGAAGAGCTTCGAGGATTTATTAATACTAACATGCCACACACATTAAAAATCGACGAAGATTACAACGAGTTGGTTAAAAAGATGTTCGCCAGATTTAAAAAGGCTATCAAATTAGACATTATGTTAAACGTTAATGCTAAAAAGGTCGAAGATCTGTATTCAGAATCGCTTCAGAATCAGACATCATGTTTGATAAAATTAAAAGCCGCCCGAGCCGTCATCAGTGATCTTAAAGCAATAAATTCCGTTGTAACAAAGGGTTTAGAAACGGCGACCAAAGCGACCGCGAAGGAGTTAAAAGCAGTTAAGGAAAAATTAATGAAAATACAAAAAAGCATTGCAGATAATGCCGCAAAGGAGGAGAAAAAAAGGCAGAAGTTTGAGAGCAAACTGGATACCATGCGAGCAAAGTATTCGGAAGAGGCGGACTCACTACACGAACAGATTCGACTATTACAGATTAACATGACTAAAGTATCCGATGTTTGCAACAGACAAAACACTATGTACGGGAGCATTTCAGAGGAAGGATATGTTAATCATAGCCGCGTAATGGATGAAATCATGAGAAGGTATAACGATCTTAATGATGAAGCAAATATCCGATTACAAAATCAACTGGACGAACATAAAAGAGAAAGCGCTAAACAGATAGATGCAATTAATAAAAGTCGTAAAGAATTTGATCCTCCGCACAAATTTCCTCCCACTGGAGATGGTAAGCGTAGACCGTTTGAACCAGCAGACGATGATATAAACGTTCACATGCAAGCCAAAGAGGCTCGCGAAAGAAAAATAAAGGATGAATATGACTTGGAAAATAAAAAAAGATGTAAAGAAGTAGCATGTGCAATCAAACACAGCAATGACATTTTTGAAAAATATAATCGTTTGGCCGTATCGCAATGGAACGAACTTAACGGACCGTTTGTTAATCATGTACCGTTAGAAAACGAACCGACCATCTATAAATTTGATGGTATCGTGAGAATGACGGACATTCACAAACCCATGAATCAAAACAGTTTAGCGTTTCTTCGTGACGAGTTACAGCAGAAATGGGATAACATAATATCTTCTTTATTTATTAATTCTAACGATGTAACAATCAACGGTGTCACAATTTCATTTAAAAGTTTACGTCACACTTTACTCACCTACGTTGTACCGTGTGTTCAGATTTTATATAAGGATTGGTTCGTTCTCAATGGACGCAATAGTGGTATATTACTAAAATCAGACAGTCAAAATAGCATTGATTCATTAAAATCATCTATTAATCAAACTCCGTTTGTCCTCAATCAAATTAAACGGATCTCTTTAAAAAAATACAACGATGGACGTCTTCGAAAATGATCCCATTCCCCAATATCAACATCCTGACACGAGACCCGTTGTCAGTGCAGCTACAGCTTTATCATCTATCCAGGCGGGGATTAAGACCAGAGTTGCGGGGAAAAGACAAGCCGTCGATTCCAATCATGATCTGGACTGGAATTTGGAAATGAAAGTGGACGATTATCACCAAACTGTTAATGACAAACTAGAAGAAATTTCAAAATACTATGAAACATTTGCTAGTAATGAGGCAAATTTTAATCAATTGTCTTCAAAATACACTCAGTTGGAGAATCAAATAAAAAAACTTACAGAGGAAATAAACCAACAAACCGGTGCAGTTATAGAAAATACAGATGTCCACTCTAGACAAACAGGTACAAAGATTGCTACTCACGTTTTCAATAAATTACAAGGTCACGCGATTACTTTCATTCCGGAGCGTGTACAAAAAATGATCACTGAGGAAATTGCGGAGATTGTCAATAGATTTGATGTTCCCAATCTTGAACAGATTGTAGAGATTTTCGCTAACAGTGCAAAAGCCTATAATGCTAACGAATTACATCAAACTCCAGAATTGGACCTGACACCAAAAGTCAAAGACACATACACTCAAATCGCTCAGGTGAAAACCATGATTGATTCCTACAGCAATGCTCTTAAAACACAAGGCGAAAGTGCGGAAGAAAAATTGAATATGATCGTAGAAAAAGGGGGGCAGGATCTCACCAATATAACATCGTCTGTCGATAAGAAATTTTCCAAGATTAACAGAAACATGAATAATATTATGGCCTTTTTGAATCCCCAAATTGTACAGACTCAACAATCTCAACAATCTCATCAGCCTATGATAGAATATGAAACAGTGGTCGAGACGCTAGACCAAAAAATAGAAAACATGATTTCACAGGTGGTTTTACGTCGACCTCAGGAGGTGGCTTTAATTGAACCTCAGTGCGATAACTCAAAAATCATCGAATTGAATACTGTACTGCACGAGAGAGAAAGTGAGCTGATTAAAATCCAACAATATCTGCGCGGAATAGAAACCGTACAAGCGGTCAAAGTTAACGAAACGATAACTGAAGAAATAAAATTGATAAACGGAAAGTTGGCAACCATGGTAACCTCGCATGAAACCGAAATTAAGCAGTATGAAGCGGTCAGACAAATTTTTAACGACACGTTGTTCATTCCAGCTAATGTGGATCAGATGACTTCTGCCCTTACGACAGAAATGGTTAAAAAATTTGACACCGAGCTGGTTTCCATTAGACAAACGGTCTATAATTTACATACCGCATCGCAGATGGCCATTTCTGAAGATGTCACCAAAAAATTTAATAACATGATGGAACTATACTGGGCCGGTGCTGTTAGATCAAAGGAAATGGTGGGCGAAATTGACAAGTTTAACCAGAACCAAATGATGTTGGTTCAGAAGTTTACTAACGATGCAGAATCTACTATCATAAAAGCAATTGAAAATGCTGTATCGATAACGAATACAGCACAGGTGGCAGTGGGAAACTTACACGATCAGTATAACGCTGTTTCGGGAAAAATAGATGATATGGGAAAATCAACAGTAGACGCCGTTACCGATTTCACGGCTCAAGTCGCTAAAATCAAGACTGGTATGAACGACGGTTCGCAAACTATTGCGAACACCTTAAAAAAAGTTGCGACGGATTGTCAAGCCAGTGTCACAAAAGTTGTAAATAACGCTCAGGCTGCCGTTATGACCAAAATTACAGACTTTGACAAAGCAATCGCTGCGATTAACAAAAAATTGTCAGTTGCAACGCTTTTAGATTCAATAGACAAAATTAAGGAAAAAATGGATAAACTAATCTCAAGCATCCCCGATATAACCGATTACCAGAAAAAACTAGATAAACACTTAGCTGAGTTTAAAAAAAAATTAGACAACATGCTTAACAATGGTGGGGATGTTTCCAGAATTGGTCCTCCGCCGGGAACGGAAGCAAATGCTGCTGATGATGATCCAAACACTATTAAACAAAAATTGGATCGAATGATCCTCCTATCAGAACAGAAAAATATAAATATAGAAGAATGGAAAAAAACTTTAGATACGTATTTTAGCATCACTCAACAAAAGGAGCGCAACAAAGAAACAGCATTTCAAGTTTCTGAAAATTTAAAAGAAGTTTTTAAAGAATTTAATAGTAAACTTACAAACATCGTCGATAATACCACTGAAAAGGTAAACTGCGACGATCTGATAAAACGATTTGAGGCGAAGATAGTCGATAATGATGGAAATAAAAAATGTGAAACGATAGTAAATCGATTCGAGCAAGAACTCGTGAAAATCAGAAATAATGGAAACTGCAAAGAATTGATAAGTCAATTGGAAGCTAAATTTGTAGAAACCAATAATGAAAAGAAATGTGAAAAGATCGTAGCACGCTTTGAAACTAAACTGGCTAAACTTGTTTCCGAAAACAAGACGGGTAAAGAAACTTCCAAAAAAAATTCTACAAAATGTGAAGAAATCTTAACTAATCTGGACCGTAAAATATCAGATATAAAGGGGGATTACGATACCAACAGATGTGCCGAAATCTTAACTAGTGTGGAAAGTAAAATATCGGATATAAGGAGCGATTACGATACCAGTAGATGTGAAGAAATCTTAACTAGTGTGGAAAGTAAAATCTCGGATATAAAGAGAGATTACGACGCAGATAAATGTGCAGAAATATTAACTAGTTTAGAACGTAAAATCTCGGATATAAAGAACGTAACCGATGTCAGCAAATGTGAAGAAATGTTAACTAGATTAGAGAGAGAATTTGAAAAAAATAAAACGTGTTTACCATTCTCTAAAGCTATTAAAAAAATAGAAGACAAACTTGACGCAAGACCTGACGACGCGACATTCTTTGATACAATAGAAAAAAAAATCACAGACCATGCCGAAACGATTACTAATCTAGTGAGTCAGGGTATCAACAGTGGTGGTGGTGGTAATAATGTCGATGATACAGAAGTTAGTGCATTAACAACCAAAGTAACGGAAATGTTGACAACACTAGACGAATTTATACAAAACGGCGGTGGCAATAAAAAGAAGAAAAAGAAGAAGAAAAAACCGAAAAAGAGATCTAAACGGAAATCTAAAAGGAGAAGGAATAGAAGAAGTAGTGGTGGCAGTAGCAGTAGTAGTAGTAGTAGTAGTAGTGAAGATGATGGTAATGAGGATAGTAGCAGTAGTAGCGAAGAAGAAGAAAAGAGAGATTGCATAGATAACGCCTTGTTACAATCCAAATTAGTTAACTTGCAAATAAACACAGAGAAACATTTGAGAGATCACCTATTAGCCAAGGAAAAATTAAATACCAGAAAAATGATATTTTCATTCGAGGAAAATAACGACGGATCAGTTTTATTAGAATCTTCCGAATTGTGTGACGGTCAGCTTCACGATGAATTCATGGCAATATGGCAGTATACTATCGATTGGGCTATTAAGAATCCCACAATATATAATTCTACCATAATTGCAGAGTTGAAGTCATTCTCCAGGCATGTAATCGTTAATTACAAAAAATTTATTACTTATATTAATAACTTGACATCGAGTGGGATATTACACAAACGAGTAAATTTGGCCAAAAAAACGAGCCATACAAACATTCTATTATACCAAACGGGACCTTCTTTCGAGTATAATCTTAGACCTGTACAAGAAGACCACAAACAGAAAAAAATAGATTACATGAACGATACTATTACAACAGCTAGGGGGGTTATTTACTACGACACTATAGGTTTAAATTATTATGTTGGAGACATGTTACAATTTTTAACAAAGACATTTAGGTTTCCAGCCGGTTGTGTTTACGTTGAAGAACCAAATACTTTAATATTAACAGACGTGGACGGCCAATTTTGGCAACCAGATAATTATTCCTTGGAAACGTATGGATTTATAAACTTTGAAGAAGACGTCATGTCCGATTTAAAAATGAAAATCGATATCAGTAAAGAACCAAATCCTTTGATTACTTCTTATTTACCAACTGTTTGGTTCGTATCTGACAGTAATCCGGATAGAGGACAAACCATCATCATTCTTCCAGGACACGACTTATTGAAACAATTTTTGGATCATGCTGATGGAGTATTACTCCAAAATGTTTTACCAATGGCCATTACCAAAGCAGTTTTGTTCATAAATAACGAAATTAGAAAACTATATAGACATTCCGACACACCAATCATTAATGGTATATTACGTATCATCGATGTACTAGTTGTTTTACTAGACCATATTAAGCAAACTACAAACCAGTCGGTTTATCTAGATAGATTGGTAGACGAAGTCCAACCCAAGATAACGGAAATCGTTAGACTTGAAAATAAAAAAAGAAGTTTCTATTTGCAAGTGTATACCGGTTACACAAAAATATCAAACTTTAGAGAGGATATTACAAGAATTTTATTTCCAGATTGAATAAAAATGTTATAGTTTTGTTACATTGTTTGTTCATTTTTTAGCAACATTATTGTCAAAATACAAAACCGTGTCTTCATCAGGATAGGCGTTGTCTGCGTTACCACTACAAATCCATTGCGCATCCATAACGTGAGACATGATAGCGTTTACGGAGTCTTTATTCTTGATGGAATTGTCCAGTTTCTTAATTTGCACCAAGCATTTCGCCATGCTACCAATCACCGCTTTCATCTCTTCAAAGTTTTCCTTAATTTCTCGTTTTAGCTGTATGAAATCTGCATTGGGTGGAATCACGAATTCGATAACATTATCATCACCATAATTTCTTTTATTAATATTTCCCGCACTCAACGATGCAACAATAGACAAGACCATTACTGATAAAACAACTATATTCATTATTGTTTGTTTGATTGATATCTTTTCTTCCTCCTCCTCTTTTTTTTCTTTTCTGTAAAGAAATAATGTTATATTTTTTAAAAAAAAGCTTCTGTGGTAAAAAAATTCAAATCATTGATTTTTGATCTAAAAAATCTCGAATACTCTGTTACTCTTTTTTCAAAAAAATTTGATCTGCCGTCTAGAGAAATGTTTTCCATGAACGAAAAGGGATTTTTTGCATTAAAATAAGCTTCGTTTCCCAATTGACACAACAGTCTATCACCAACGTATTCTATATACGTTGACATTTTTTTTGAATTCATCCCAATCAAATCGCATGGCAAAGCATTAATTAAAAAGTCCTTTTCGATTGCTATGGCATCAAGAATAATATCTCGAACGGTTTCTTTAGAAGGTTTGTTAATTAAATGGTCGTTAAATAACAAGCATGCAAAGTCGCAATGCATCCCTTCGTCTCTACTAATTAATTCGTTGCTGGCAGTTAACGCTGGTAGTAATCCTCTATTTTTAATCCAAAAAATAGACGCAAAGCTACCAGAAAAAAAAATACCTTCAACCGCCGCAAAAGCCACAAGACGTTCTCCAAAACTCGCAGTCTCGGACTGTATCCATTTTTTACTCCATTCCGCCTTTTTTTTAATTGTGGGCATAGTTTCTATTGCATTAAATAAAAATTTTTTTTGCTTTCGATCTTTAATGTACGACTCAATTAACTGACTATACAACTCCGAATGTATGTTTTCCATCATCACCTGAAATCCATAAAAAACTTTTGCCTCCAAGTATTGGACTTCTTTGGAAAACCGTTCAACTATATTTTCATTAACTATGCCATCACTGGCTGCAAAAAAAGCCAAAACGTGAGATATAAATTTTCGTTCTTTATCATTTAAATCATTTTTCCAATGCACGATGTCTGTAGAAAAATCCAGCTCTTCAACCGTCCAAAAACTAGCTTCTGTCCTTTTATACATGTTCCATATGTCATGATGTTGTATAGGATAAGTAACATACCTACTTTGTTTCGGATCTAACAGTGGTTCCTCTGTCATATTAAAATCTTACCGAAATATATTTTTCTTTATCCTGAGTAAGTGAATGATGATTTACTTCACGATCTGTATTATATATTAGATTTTTAATCGAAACAATATTATTGTTTTAAATGTATTTTATTGTTTCAATAAATTCCACAAAACAATAATATTGTTGAAACAATATTATAAAAATATGTATATATATCGTTATTTAACGTCACACAAGAACACATTTTTATTTTTATTACCCAAAAATGGACAGTCAGGGGGGAGAGCAATTTGTTATTAAAAGAAATGGCGAAAAAGTCCCTATCGATTGGCAAAAATTTTTCTCACGAATTACTCATCTCTGTAGCAAACCCTATCGTTTACACGAAAATGTTGATGTGAATGAAATAGTTAGGAAAACCACCGAAGGCGTTTACCCAGATATCTCGACCGTCCAATTAGATGAGCTAGCATGTAGAGAGACAACAACAATGATGGTGTTTCATCCCGATTACGGTATTTTGGCGGCTAGAATCGCCATGGCTAAATTATATAAAGAAACACCAGATACTTTCAGCGAAGCAATGGATAAATTATATAAACACGGTACCATATCGCAAAAGATTAATTCTATGGTACAGCAAAACGCTAAAGAGCTCAACTCTCTGGTTGTTAATGATCGAGATTTTGATTACAGTATTTTGGGTTTTAGAACAATGGAAAAGGCATATTTACTAAGAATTAATGGAAAAATAGTAGAACGTCCACAATACATGATGATGAGAGTAGCAGTTGCTTTGAATTTAGAATACGTTATGGAAGACATTATAGAAACGTATACGGCTATATCTGAAAAAATGTACACTCACGCCACACCAACCCTGCTAAACGCAGGAGTGATCAAAAATCAATTGTCTAGTTGTTTTTTGGCTACGTCCACCAGTAGTAGTATTGCAGATTTATTTCACAATATCCTTCCCGAATGTGTTGACATTTCTTCGACGGCTGGTGGGCTTAGTATTAATTTTCACAACGCGCCAGCCAATGGTAGCTTCGTTTCCGATACAGACGGTATATCTCGTGGTATAGTGCCACGGTTAAGAGTTTTTAATTCCACGACAAGACTCGTCAATCAGGGAGATAAAAGAAAGGGACCTTTGGTTTTTTTTCTGGAACCATGGCATGCCGACATAATTGCGTTCTTAGATCTTAAAAAAAATACGGGGGTAGATGAAGAAAGGACCAGAGATTTGTTCACAGCGTTATGGCTTCCGAATCTGTTTTTTGAAAGAGTTCGAGCTGGTGCAGACTGGACTTTAATGTGTCCTAGCGAATGTGAAGGTTTATCCGATTGCTACGGTGCTGAGTTTGAAAAGTTATACACGTCTTACGAGAATGATCCCAGTAAGAAATACAATCAAGTTGTAAAGGCCCGAGATATATGGCAAAGTATTATTATGGCACAAATTGAAACCGGAACCCCTTACATGCTACTCAAAGATGAATGTAACGAAAAATCCAACCATAAACATTTAGGGACTATAAAGAGCAGCAATCTGTGTGCAGAAATCATACATTTTAGTAATGATGAAGAGACAGGTGTGTGCACTTTAGGTTCATTAGCTCTACCCAAATTTGTAACGTCTGATGGAACATTTAATTTTGAAGAAATGGGTAAAATTGTCAAATTAATGGTTCGCAATTTAAATCGCGTTATCGATACAACTTTTTATCCTTCTGACAAAGCAAAACTGAGTAACGATCGACATAGGTCAATTGGAATAGGGGTACAAGGCCTAGCTGATACATACATGCAAATGAAATTTCCGTTTGATAGCGAAGAGGCTGCAGATTTGAACAAGTTAATCTTTGAAAAAATATACTTTTCGGCCTTGGAATCAAGTTGTACATTAGCTAAGAAATACGGAACTTATGAGTCTTACAAGGGTAGTCCCGTGAGCGAAGGAATATTACAAACAGACATGTGGGGCATTAAAGACGAAAATAGCAAATTAGATTGGGCCGGTTTGAGAGCAGACATTGCGCAACATGGACTCCGCAACAGTTTATTAACAGCTTGTATGCCAACCGCATCGACCGCTTCAATTTTGGGTAATAACGAATCCATTGAACCATACACCAGTAACATTTTTACTAGAAGAGTCATGTCTGGCGAATTCCAAATCGTCAATCCGCACATGGTAAAGGATCTATTGAATTTAAACATGTGGAACGATAGCATGAAGAATAGAATTATTGCGAATAAAGGTTCAATCCAAGATATTGAAAATATCCCTCAAGAGATCAAAGATCTATACAAGACTGTATGGGAACTATCGATGAAACCAATCATGAAACAATCTGCCGACAGAGGTCCATACTGTGATCACTCACAGTCACTTAACCTGTTTATCGGACAACCGACTTATCAGAATATATCTAGCATGCTATTTTATGGATATGAATTAAGACTTAAAACATTGATGTATTACTTGCGAGGATTAACTGCGGTGACTCCAGTTGCAGTTACTACTGCGTTTAAACCAAAAAAACCGATTTATAAATGCGACGACAACGAATCGTGCATTATGTGCTCTGCTTGAAACAATTCATTTTTATTGTTATTAATGATTTTATAATATTATATGATATTTTAACCTTAAAAAAAATAAAGTTGTCATTACAAAAAAAATGTCTTCTCTTTTTTTGAGAATCCAAGGTCTGGTGCTGGGGATAGTACATGTTACATGTAGTGCTATAGCGCTGTTCATGACAATCTCTAAAAATTTTAATACCGATTTCCCATTGCATTATAACAAAAATGTATGGGTCGACTGTAAAACCTTTAGACATGAAGAATTTGTAATACCGGATAAGCCTCTCCTACAAATGAGAATCAGAGATTGGTGTAATCATACAACGTCTGATAAAGCCATGAGTTATAGTGAACCGGTATGGTTTGATATAGGTTTTGGATGGTTAGTGTTCACTTATTTCATATGGACAGGATTATTCCATATTTTTTACGTAACATTCTGGTGGAACAGATATACTCAATGCGTTATTGAAGACAGACAATGTTTTTTCTTACGTTGGTTCGAATATGCTTGGAGCGCATCAGTCATGATGTTTATGATTTCATATTTTCTAGGAATAACAAACATTTTTGTTTTATGTTTTGTGTGTTTAATTTTTTATTTCATAATAGCCTTACCGTTTATTGTCAACAAAAATGGAACGTTACAAGATTATGTTATAGCAGGTGTGACATACATTGTTTTATGGGCATTCCTGTTCGCAATATTTTTTTGTCAGAATCAAGATTGGCTTGATCGAGTTCCAGGGTTTGTTTATGCTATTATTTTTATAGAGTTTGTCTTGTACAATGTGTTTCCAATCATATTCGTAATTGAAAGATGGAGGATAAAGAATGATATGGATTTAATCCTGACGGAATCGTTGTATAATTTATTCTCAGCACTCTCTAAATTATTATTGGGAATAATATTAGGTTTCTTTGTTTTTATGTAAAATTTGATAAATAAAAAAATAATAATATTATAAATTTTGATTCTGGTTCAATAAATGCATTGAAACGAATTATGATCATTTCGTATCGGACAACAGATTGTGTTGGCGTGGGGATGGTATATACTATTGTTGTTCTGATTATCACAAGGTATACAATTCAAGTATAAACAAGTATATATGCACCCGATGTCTTAAAGGTTACCATGGTAGAGAATGTGACGAACTGTGTCCAAGTGATTCATATGGATATAGATGTTTACAGACTTGTAATTGTAAGATCGGAGAAATATGTCATCATGCCGAAGGATGTATAGGTCAAGATATGACTACACCACCAATGGTAACACTAAAACCACAACCACCAATAGTAACTACGATTGACCCAGCTGAAATTAATAAAACATCGATTGATTGTAGCCATCTGATTAACCTGGCAATTGTTCCTACCTTACGTACGAACTCTATATATAGCAAACAAATCATAATTCATTTAGGAGCTGTCCCAAACGATAGTATATGTTTGACTTATCCACTGCTAACTTTTAGTTTAACTGGTTGGAATAGACAATTTTCTGGACAAATGACTCCACGTGGTAAAATAAGACTGGGAACCTTACAACATGTAGAGAAATGTAACAGTACTACCGATAGGAAAAGTTTTGAAATAAATGACTCAAAATATAACTTCACTAACTATATACTGGAGTCTACACCGGTTGCAGACAGATTTGATAAAAGTGACAGTTCATCACGTGGTGAAGGAAAATGGATTACCATGACTGTCTTAATGCTGGCGCGGAGCCTGCTCTTTGGGAACTGTCTGGTATGATGATTGATTGATTGGATGCGAACGAATATAGGTGGGTGGACCGGAACCCGATTAACAATGACGAACGTGTGTGTGTGTGTGTGACGAACTTTTTTTTGAATTTGAATTTTGAATTTTGAATTTGACTTACGAGACCGTTGTGACATTATTGTATATTATTGTATATATATATAATTATATTATAAAAAAATAATAATAATAATAATAATAAAAATCAATTCTCTCTCTTGTCTTGTCTTGTCTTGTCTTGTCTTTGTGGGGGAAAAAAACCAAACCGAAAAAAACAATATTATATCAAAAACAATAATTAAAAAAAATCAAAAAAAAACCAGAGAAACAATATAATTGTTTTCATTCCACATACCACAGAAAAAAAAGGGGGGCGGCGGCGTAGTAGTATAATATATATAGGAAAAAAAAAAGAGAGTCAGTCAGTCAGTCAGTCAGTCGGAAAAAAAACCAACAAAAGATGCAGCAACCTCCGACGATGAGTTTCGCCGACAGGTTAACGTTGTTTGACGAAAACGCTAAAGAATACGAGAGAAGGAATCGGAAGATGAAAGTAATGAAGGCGATGGGTGAAGCGGAAGCAGAATCGTCGCTGGACCGATTGAAGTGCCTGGTCCTTTTGAGTCGAGTCATATTGAGATGTAGATATAACGACAGACGATGGTCGCTCATGACCCGAGCCTACGATATCGTAGATGTCGTGATGGACGATTCAGACGTGGATCTGTTCGTCAAATACGGTTCGATGATGACCGTGTATTACCAAGGGATCGAGTTGTTTAAATTCAACGCGGAGGCGAAGGAGGCGTCATCGACGCTAGAAGTGTTTTCGATTAAGAATCAACTGAGGTACGACATGCTCTATCACGTGTGGAGTCGGGGTATGGGATATCCTTCGTCTCACTGTTTTTAAAAAAAAAACAAAACAAATTATTGTTTGCCTGAAAAAAAAAAAGAAATATAATATAATATAATATCATTATCATTATCATTCATTCATTCATCTCACTTGTCTTGAAGAAGAGGAGAGAGACATAACCAAATCAAACCGGCCCCCCTTTTTTTCTTTTGGGGGAAAAAAAACAAATTATGTTGTTCGACGATGACGACGATGATGATGAAAGAAGCAGAATTATCATTAAAAGGAGAACAGTATGTGGTGGTGGTGGTGGTCGGGGTATCGTCATGTTAGACGAAGACATTAGCAGCAGTAGCATCAGAACAGTAGAATTCTTACATAGAAAATCGTGGATCAAAACGTACGACGAGGTGTTTACCAGGTTTCAAAAGAAATCGAACAATTACGTCACGCTCTCGGGTGTGATGCGATACGTCGACTGTGAAGACATCATCATGAATTTCAAAGTGTTTGACATTACGTACGGGAACATACAGAGTCATTTAGGATGTCAGTTACACGATTGGATAGTACGAAATTGCATAAAGGATGATGATGATGAAGAAGGAGTAAAATACATAATATCACTCACGCCGCCGCCGCAGGACATCTGGTTGATAGCAGCAGCAGAAGAGGAGGAACGAGCCGTGTTGGTCGATTACATAGATGGAAGTAGACGAAGTAAAACGATATGCTTTCATCATGCCAAGTAAATAAAAAAAACTTTTTATTGCTGAAACAATATTATCAAACTTTTTATTGTCGAAACAATATTATGTTTATTATGGATTATTGTTCCTAGGAAGTAAGTCCATAGCTAGAACAGTTTGACAGACACTTATTTTCCAAAGAAAAGTCTTATATCATAAAGTTATACATCCATATTGTAATTGTTTTCTATAAAAAGGCCTCTTTAAATGTTATTTCCCAAGGCATTCTTAAAATTTAATTTATGCTAAAAGTATCATTTTTAATTATGTGCATCATTTAAGTCCATATATAAAAAAAAAATAGTTTGTTTAATTATTAAAAAAAAACAGCCCTTTTGTTATAACAAATATAGTGAAATATGAATGCACAAATGTTTAACATTGTGCAAATATATAAGAATTAAAAGTTCTGTTGTTCACAAGTTAAGGGTTTCCTTCATTACAATATTTCCTATAAGAAAAAGGACATGGACTTTTTTACCTAGGAATATTAATGCCCTTGACATTAATGTCAAAGTAAATAAGTCGTGGCTAGTTTTAACGAAAGATTGATACACAAACCATAACACAACCATGACAACAAGATTTGAATGATTTCTTTTATTACACATTTTCTTGGACAAAATGTAAAGGACATTGATGTCATATAGGAATCTTAATGAACTGTAGATGAATTCCTGGGAAAATGTAACCAGGCATATAAATTTAAAATAAAAAGGGATGAACTACTGTTAAACAACAGTATGACAAAAGAATTAAAAGTCAATTGTTTACATGTAATTATTTTTAGCGTAATTTTTTTTTAGCGAACATTTACTGGTCAAATAAAGGTTCTGTAAATTTTTACCTAGGAATATTGATTACATGGACATACATTCCTAGGAAAATTATTCAGTGGGACATAAATTACTGTCATCAGGCTTAATAACTAGTAAATTCTGCAACCATGGACTTCTTATACTACATGTAGTTATATAGTCCGCTGGACAATTCTTACCAGGACTCATTAATCTATTACATAAGCAGGATCAAATGTTTGTGCCAAATTATTGATTTGTTGAGGGAATACTTGTGAAATATTTTATGTTGAAATTAAAAACCAATATTATTTGCATATCTTTTGTTTTAATATAACTAATGAACCTGAAACATATTTTATTTGCAGATGAATCAAAAAGATTCATGTGTCTGTCTCAAAACAGGATCATCATTGATTTTTGTTTAATTATACTGTACACTGGAAAAAATAATGCACATCATCCTGTCATGAAATGTTGTAAATTTAGTGTTATATTTAACATTGCAAGAAAAGCTTGAGGTTTGGCTAGCCGCAAAACCAGGTTCAACCCACCATTTTTGATTAAAATTTCCTGTACCAAGTCAATGGCAGTTGTTATATTATAGTTTTTGTCAAGCCTGCAACTTTTGTTGCAGAAAGCTCGACATAGGGATAGTGATACAGCGGCGGCGGCGTGAGCTAACCTTTTAAAAGCTTTATATTTTAGAAGGTAGAAGACCTGGATGCTTCATACTTTGTATATAGATGCCTCATGATACGAAGTTACCATCAGTCACATGTCAAATGTCCTTGACCTCATTTTCATGGTTCAGTGAGCACTTGAAAAAAAAGTTCAGATTTTTTGTAATGTTGAATTCTCTCTTATTATAAGTAATAGGATAATTATATTTGGTATGTGCGTACCTTGTAAGGTCCTCATGCCCGTCAGACAGTTTTCACTTGACCTCGACCTCATTTCATGGATCAGTGAACAAGGTTAAGTTTTGGTGGTCAAGTCCATATCTCAGATACTATAAGCAATAGGTCTAGTATATTCGGTGTATGGAAGGTCTGTAAGGTGTACATGTCCAACTGGCAGATGTCATCTGACCTTGACCTCATTTTCATGGTTCAGTGGTTATAGCTAAGTTTTGTGTTTTGGTCTGTTTTTTCTCATACTTTATGCAATAGATCTACTATATTTGTTGTATGGAATGATTGTAAGGTGTACATGTCTAGCGGGCAGATGTCATCTGACCTTGACCTCATTTTCATGGTTGAAGGGTCAAAGTTAAGTTTTTGAATTTTTGGTCTTTTTATCTAATACTATATGCCATAGGTCAACTATATTTGCTGTATGGAAATATTTTATGATCTATATGTCAGTCGCGCAGGTTTTATTTGACCTCGACCTCATTTTCACGGTTCATTGCTCAGTGTTAATTTTTTGTGTTTTGGTCTATTTTTCTTAAACTATAAGTAATAGGTCAACTATATTTGTTGTATGGAAGCATTGTTAGCTGTACATGTCTGCCTGGCATGGTTCATCTGACCTTGACCTCATTTGCATGGTTCATTGGTCTTTGTTTAACTATCTTGTTTAATGTTAAGTTTATGTGACAATTTTTAATAAAGCTTTATTCTTAGGACTATCAACATAATATCAATGATTAGTAAAGAAGGCGAGACATTTCAGTGTGTGCACTCTTGTTTTCTATTTGTGTTGTATTGTTTGTTTTTTTGTTACACCTCAGTGTTTCTGTTGTTTCGTTGTTTTCCTCAGTTTTAGTTTATAACTCAGATTTGTTTTTTGTCAATGAATTTATGAATTTCGAACAGTGGTAAATAACAGTTGCTATTATTTAAAGTGGCATATTTATGATAGTTTGTGGTGATTTAAAATCTTAATTTTTAAAAGTCTCAACAAACATGAGCATAACAATTGTCACATGGCTGATAACCTCTGCTCTAATACAGTAAAAATAAACTCAGTAAGATGATATAAGCCAAAGAAAAACAAAAAAGTCTTGACAGAGATAAATAACAAAAAAGGCAAAAGCAGGAAGTATGTCCAGAAGTAAAGCAATTACATTTGAAAAAAGACTGAAGAAAAGGTAATCGAAAACAAAAAGTTAACTTTAAATATATGAAAAAATGCCTACATGCCAAAAAATGCAGCACTTTCTATGAATGGATATAAGAAATGCCTTGACATCATATTTAACATCGAGAACACATATGATCAATCACATAATATCATCTTATGTGGGCATCTAAATGGATCATTAATACCAACAAGAAACCAGAAGCATGAAATTAGTCTCAAACGATGTATTTCTGAAAGCCAACACAAGATATCCAATCCAAACCTACATATTTTCCTACAGATGGACAAGCTACTTCTCAAATTGACTATATCCTGTCCAACATCGACGTTTTACCATCATCCAATATATACAGTCAAGATCACACCTCAAGCCATGTACCAGTAAAATCATGGACAAATCTGTATCTAGAAATAAAGAAGACCAGTAAATCGAAAACAAATTCAGTAGTATATAAATTAATAAAGGAAGAAATATATAAAGATATATATGTAAGTAAGATTAATAAACATTTTCAATACCGTCCATTCCATGAAACTCGCTGACGACGGTTTTTGGTGGAAGAAGACTTCAAGTCTTCTGAAGGCCAATGGTGCCGACTTTAAAATCATTAAAATTCTCCGTATGCCGCATTCGTTTCTGTGTATTACAATTTCATAATAACTTCTGATTCCTGACACCGATTTTTACACATTTTTAAGCATCTGAATCATTTGATTTGTAAATAAGGATTGAAAAACAATCACTATCGTAAATATATACCCTTTTATTTATGTAAATTATTAGATTTCATCTCATCTACATGAACGTTATTTGTTTACTTGTAACCGGATGTTTTTACTGTAGATATTTGAAGTACGCATGCGTGAATTTGGTATCGGGACGACTCGCCCTGTTTACATGTTCGCCCTTGAAGTCACGAATTTGCAGACAAGAAGATTTTGTTTTTAATTAAAAGATAGGATCTATTTCTTATTAAATTGTTGTCTTTATTCATTGTTTTCCTTTGTCATGTGAATTAGATGCCCTTCTACTTCAAATGATTTGAATCTATTTATAAAATTATTCAAGACTCAGTTGACAAGAGCAGTACCTTGCTGTTGGGAGAATTTTGATTACACTCTAAATGCTCATAGAATAAGAAATATAATCTAAACTGAATGTACCTCCTTCTGAATAATTTATTGCAATATAAATATAAATCCTTTTTGACAAGAGAAATCTGACTTTTGTCAGAAATATTTGTTTCACATGTGCAAAGGTAATTACGTGTGGCGGCCATATTGGTTTGTTTACAAATATGTGAAGAAGCCTCTAGAACCATGACCTAAACATAAATAGTTTTCTGAAAACGTAAACTTTATGCAATACTATTTTATCAATCATGATTATTTTTATATTTTGCCGCTTTCTAGGCTGTCAACCCCACTAAAACTTGTTATATCGTAAATCTAAATTGATTTATCTTTACAATGGTGTATAACATGCCTACATTTGTTGTCGGAATCATCCGTAGCAATCCTACCCAAGTATGTCAATCGTAATAATTTTGCCAACTGAACCGCTGATGATTTGGCAATAAACGCGTCACGTCTACTTTTATATCTCGGTTTCCGATTGGTCAATTTTATGGGGAAGTCGAAATGATTCTCGGAGTTATCTAATCTTGTTTCATTTTTATATGTAAAGTCAAGAGAGAGGCTGAATGACATTGAAATTTGAATCTAAAAAAGGAAACTCGTAACTTATTAGACATACCACAAATAAGACTTGTTAGGGTTTTTTTCACGTATCTTATACAATTTTACTAACTGGGTGATAAGTTCTATTCAGAATTAAAATAACAGATTTTTATGCAGTTAATCTGCATTATGCGAGCACCCTAGATTTGTGGTCTACCCAAAAAATGCTGAAATACTTGCCATTGTTATTATCTAGCTGGCTACTATGTTAAATATAACTAATTGAACACTTTTTTAATACTTTTTATTCTAGAATATAAAAAATATTACCATAAAAACGTTAAATGGTCGTCGATTTTCCCAAAAGTTTTGAAGTTGCACATAGGAAGTAGTGCTCATTAGGAATTTTTATGTAGTTTATTATCGCCTGTGCTTTTGGCTAAGATGTCAAAAAACAATTGTACGAAATATTTAATCGCCGAAAATCTTTTAAGACAAGTAGTTAAGATTTCCCAAATGGCAAAAGTCGTAGGAATATTGTTTGTCGTCAATACGTAGTACAACTACGTCAGTAGTCTATTATATAATAAGTTCAACTGTTCATGCTGTTGGCGGCAATTTCAAATTAGCGGTGGTCCGAGGTCCGCGACCTTCCACTTTCGAATTGGTTACTAGCCACGCCCGACGGGCCTTCCACTCTGAGACAACTATATCACAGTTATAGTAGTCTCAGTTCCACTTGAAAGAAAATAAAAAATAGCTTTGCAAACCTTTTCGCTAAAGTCTCCAAATCAACGATTTCAAAACTTATTTTAATCATTATTATTCATGACAGCGATGTCAATTTTGTTTAATCGCTAGCTATATACAGAAAATCGCCGACAAAAAATGTGTTAAATTCAGTTAATACGAGTAAAATCGTATCTGACTGACAAAAACAACATTGGAACACAAAGACAATGGCTGCCGTGAAAAGACAATAACAATTTCGGATCCGATTCCGGAAGCGGATAAGGGTAATTCCAGGTTTTTGGCGAATCCAGGCAGTTGCAAAATACATCTATGCATGGTAAATGAATATAAACACTGGAATTGAAAACCAAAAGATATATGTAAAAGAAAGAAAAAGCAGAAAATATTTTAAACAGAACCTCAAAATTACTTTTGACAAATTTTAATGTCAAAATCCAATACAATGTGACAGCTGGGAACAGTAGATCTAACAATATATATGTTCCTGGTCACAGTTTAAATTTTGAATTTTTCTTTATCAGTGATAAATGTTGATAATGCATGTAAGATGCTTTTAAAGTGTAAACATATTACTGCAATTTTGAAGGGGTATTTTTTTTCCTCAATTTTGAAGGATGAGTTAAAGTAGCTGGAAGATTCTTACTTTATTTTCACAAATAACTACCTGAATGTAGGCAAATCATATGATATATAGGTGGCGTCCTTTGGGCCACTCTACCCCCTCCTGTTTGATAACTTTAAAACGGATGACCTCTCAACCATATACATTCATGTATGGGACTATATATATAACTAATCAAATGAAATATAAGGGGAGTCCATGGGGTGACCCACCCCCTCCTGTTTGGGAACTTACGAAACGGTCGAGATCCCCACCCCTAAACAATATATATTCATGTATGGGTCAATATAACTAATTAAATGAAATATGGGGGGAGTCCCACTACCCCCTCCTGTTTGAGAACTTGGAAACCGATGAGATCCCCACCCCTAAACCATATATATTCATGTATGGGACAATATAACAAATCAAATGAAATATAGGGGAAGTCACTGGGGTCATCCTATCCCTTCATGTTTGAGAACTTGAAAACCCTCGAGATCCCCACCCCTAAACCATATATATTCATGTATGGGACAATATATATAACAAATCATTTACATTTACTATGGGCAGGTCAGTCAGACCTCACCTTTGATCCTTGTAGTAGTGAACATTTGTCTGATTTGTGTCCCATAACTATTGTACTATAGAACACATACTCAGTTTTCTTTACAGGGAAACCAGTCCATTCATACTATTACATGTTCGTACTAAGTCAACACGGCAGAGGCGGATTGAGGGGGGGGGGGGGGGCTGGGCCCCCCTTTTTGGAAAAAAAATTTGGTTGCTTATATAGGGAATCACTGAAGCGTGACTGGACCGGGCCCCCTCTTAGGTCAATCAGTGGGCCCCCACTTATGAAAATTTCTGGATCCGCCACTGTTACACGTACTACTAACAGTCAACTAAAACCAACGTTAACTACCAACTAGAACAACTACAATCATTGCGAACTTGTACCACTGCAGACTCACCATAAAAAATATACATTTATATATTCATTGCTATTGATAACATATAAATTATTTGCCTTAATAATTAATTCATTAGATAAACATAAATGTACATTATATGAATGTTTAATGCCACATCAGAGGTGGATTTAGAGGGTTTTTCAGTGCCCCCTTTCCATTTTTGAGAAAAAATTTGGTTGATTATATAGGGAATCACTGAAGCATGACTGGAGCAGGTCCCCTGTTAGGCAGGCAGTGGGCCCCCACTTATGAAAATTTCTGGATCCGCCACTGCACATAATTATGTTTGCCTGGTTTTTGGTTAACTGCCTTCAGCGCTTACAGCGCTTTGATTCTGATACAGTTTTTATAATTAATCATTTACTGCGAGACGTTTATTGCCAAATTTTCAGCGTTTGGACAAATTATTACGATTGACATTCTTGGGTAGGATTGCTACGGATGATTCCGACAACAAATGTTGGCCTGTTATACACCATTGTAAAGATAAATCAATTTAAATTTACGATATTAAAATTTTTGGTGGGGTTGACAGCATAGAAAGCGGCATATAACGGAATGTCGTCACCGCCTGACATTTTTCGAAAATGCAAGTTAAGTACCTTGTGTTATATTAAGGTATATAGGAAAAAAAATTCTGAGACAAGTGCCTGTGAGCAATCATACCCCATCTTGTTTTTATATAGACTCTGGAATCATGCAGGATGACCACCCTCTTTTTAAGGAAGCTTAAAGAAATCTCAGAAAACAGCAGAGAAAAGAAACTGCAAAATAAAAATGGAAAGGAAGAAGCTATATATCAAAAAAAATAACAATGTGAACTACCAGCGACATACTGTGAAGGTTTGGCCAAACCAAAAGCCAACGTTAATTTCAACAACGAAAAACTTCTGAACTGTGAAAAAAGTTTCTAAATCATTAAAAAAAATTGCAGACTCCATCCAACTCAGAACAAGGGAAGACATCTGGAAAGCTATAAACCAACTCAAAGCTACCTTTCTTTCTTGAATCATTTGAAAAGAAGTATTCAAAAAAAGAATGGAAAAGAATGACAAAATCCGCAATAAACGAACCTTGGACTTACAAACTACGCTGAGAATGTAAAGAAAATTAAACTCTACAAAATTTAATAGTTTCAAACTCAGAAATAGGTGTCACACATTCTATTAGAGCTAGTTTCCTCATCAGTCTGTAAAGTAATTAAAAAGGCCGCATGTAAACGGGAACTTATCTATTACAAGCTCAAAGACATAGATTTAACAAGGCAGAAGTTGTCCCGATATGTCCAAGTTGTAGAACCCAAACGTAAGACCTATATCATGTGCTAACAACTTTTCCACTGTATTTGAACATCAGGATAGCATTATATACTCCCACCAAACACTTTATGTTGAGTATTATATCGGAAACAAAATAGACAACTCACTTCAGTAACCGTGATGTAGTATGTACACTTATAATAGACTGTCAGAACTTTGCAAATCTTGGCATTATATCGAACAACCCAGAAATACTTGGAAAGATTGAAAACCTGTCCAGGATACTGTTATGAAATTCACAAAAAAGAGATCATCCACCGGGATATAACACTTCCCTGGTCTCACAGCTACCTATTAAGACACCAATGACAATATTTACCACCATGTGTCTATGTGATAAATATATTATCAATAGTAGAACATTTGTAGTACATTTAGTAGCCGTTTTTGAATTTTAGTGTGAACTAAAAGCTTAACTATCTGCAGCATTAATATCTGCTTGCTTAACAACAGATATAAGCCTGAATGTGCAAATAACTAGACTTTTTGACAGAGAGGTCAACATGAGCTAGACAATATCCATCTTTGACATCTCCGGAATGCAGATTCTTTGGACTTACTCTACTGGGCTTTAATTTGAAAGATGTCTTTTAACACACAAACTCTATCCAGTTTCTTCAATAGCCAAACTAGTGCCGATCGTTCATAGATAATCCATTAAGCTAGTCATTTACTTTTATGATCGAATCTACAGCCAGGCAAACGTATGAGTTCTTCGTGTACATAATATGTACATTTCTTTAAATAAATTTTGTGCATGTGCAACGTTCCAGTGGAGGATTTCTTTTCAAAATTTTAAATTTGAAATAACTTTATGTGAATACGTTAAAATTTTTAAAAACTAATCCGTTAGGAGAATACAGCTAGTTATGTCTGCTCCATCGCTGAGCGAAATAAAGAAGAAGTGGAAAGGCAAAAGTAATGTACTGCTGTTCAAAAGTCACAAATCGATTTAAGTGAAAGAAATCCGGGTCACAAACTAAAACCGACAGGGAAATCAACTATATAAACCTGAAAAAATGTGGGAGTGGGTCTGGGTAGATAAACAATGGAAACTATTAGTTGTTCAGGGTAGAAGAAAAAAGTAAAAACTGAGAATGGGTTAATGTAAATTAACAGGTAAATATATAAATTGTTCAGGGTAAAAAATAAAGCAGTAAAAACTGAGAATGGGTTAATGTAGATTGACATGGAAAACTATAAAGGTTCAGGGTAAAAGGAAGACAAGAAAAACTGAGAATGGGTTTATGTAAATTAACAGGTAAATATATAAATAGTTCAGGGTAAAAAATAAAGCAGTAAAAACTGAGAATGGGTTAATGTAGATTAACATGGAAAACTATAAAGGTTCAGGGTAAAAGGAAAACAAGAAAAACTGAGCATGAGGTAACGAAGATATAACATGGAAATATATTAATAGTTCAGGATTAAAAAGTAGCGGTATATCAACATGAAAAGAATGCGAGTGGATAAAGAGAAGATAAACATGTGAAAAGGTGTTAATGAGTCATGGTAGATAAACACACAAAACGAAGAAGGATGAATCAGGCTTGAAAAAACATGTAAAACATTGAGAATGAGTCAGTGTAGATAAACATACAAAAACTAGGGAGGATGAGTCAGGCTTAATAGATATGGAAAAGTGAGTGTCAATCACAATTTATAAATTTGAAAAAATCGGTGAAGCAATGTTGATAAACCTTGGAAAACTTTAGTGGGTCTGTGTACAATAACATGGGAAAATGCGAGAGAGCCTAGGTGTATACATATACAAAACAATAGTACATGTAGATCAGGGAAGAGCAACATCGAAAAAGTTCAGGCAGGTATAAAAACAAGTAATAGTTTTTAACGATATAACGGGTTAAATATGTTCAGAATAACACGATTTGCTTATTGTCATTTTTAAAAATGTTTGTCGATTTTGTTTCAGCTTTTTCACATTTGTATGTTATTTTTCAATTTGTAAAATAAAGAAATTTTTCAGTACCATACTACAGAAGTTATTACTTTCAAATGACATTTTTAACGAATAGTTTGAGTCGTTGTCTACTATCTTGAAAACTATGAGATTTTTTTTATCTATCTTTGCATTTTTGGCAAATGATATTTGAACGCATCTATCTATCACTTCAAATTGAAGATAACAACATATAGTAAAGTATGCCTCATATCTTGACCTAACTCGAGAAATTTTCAATGAGGGTCGGTTGAAAACAAAATGAACTGTAAACATCAAATTCATTTGGATTAATTTTATAAATCGGTACGAAACACAAATATTTTCAACTTCTCTACAGATCAATATACATAAAACACCAATAGATTTCATTTCAGATTAAAATTTCATACCATAAGCATGTAATAGCATACTGTTCATCACTGGGTATGCTATCCATGCGATAGATTAAATTTGGCCAAGTATCTACCATTGTCATCACAAATAAAACCTGAATATTCATTATGATTAAAACAAATACACTTAGGATCCGTCAGTCTATCCTCTTCACTCATCAGCACTTCACTATTCTGTCCATCTTTTGATATTACTATTATTCTAGTAGACTCAAAGTCTGCTACAATAATGTTACCAGAAGTATCCGTACGAAGTCCCCAAGGTCCTGATAAATCCTGTTTATATTGCCAGATCTGTTTACCAGATCCATCATAACAACATACTGCTTTACCCATATAGTCACTATATATTACTCTGTCATTACAGTAAACAAGATTATACACGTTTGATTTACTCTCAACTTGTATTGACTTCAGTTGTTTTCCTTCCAAGTCTATAATACGGATTTCATCTTTATACAGTCCAACAGCAAGATAATTATCAGAGAATGATAAACTGTAGCATAGTTTGAGTATTGAGATAGTTTTAGTAACTTTTTCTTTCTCCAGATTGAATATCTTAATGGCTTTCTCATGAGGATACGTTATGGCAATAGTGTTCATGTTAATCTGTGTGACACACCAGGCAACACCATGTTTTGATAGACGTTTCTGCAGTTTACCATCAGAAGTAAGTAGGTTAACGTTACCTTGTAGTTCCACTACTATAACTCTTCCATCCATCAGACAAATCATGTCACTGATACTCTTTTCCATGTTGATTTCTATCTTTGTCTTAATATTCATTATCATATTAATGTTGGTTTGTTTTCGTGATTCTACTTGTGCTTCCCTGATCATCCTTGTTTCTCTATTCGTGACTTCTGTCGTAACAACCATTACTTCACCCAAGGAATTGAGCGATCTTAAATTGCAAATTACCTTTTCTATTTCATAATTTTTCTTAATTTTGAAGTAAACTTCTTTGGCTCTCGTGTCATGTTCCATATCCTCAATATATTGCTGACATTGATGTACATTTTGTTCAATTTGATGTACAAATAGAAATGATTGAAGTTTTGTTGGAATAATACATTCTGTAACTGATTGTAAATCTTCCTTCATTTTGTTTAAGAGTTCAATTGTCCCTTCAATTTCAGAAATAAAATCAGTTGCTTTTGATTTTTCCTGATTCCATGTTTTATCTGTTTCTATGCAAAACTGCTCCTCCAGATGGTCTAAATGTTTATTTATTCCACTTCGAATTTCGTTTATAGCTTCCTTGATGCTTACACACTGGTTTTCACCAGTCTTAATGTTATTTATTTTGTTGGTGACTAGTTTTTCCGATAAAGTTAAAATTGATTTTATATCTGTCTCTATAGATTCTTTTGATTTTTCAATCTTGGTTTTATCCACGACTATAGCCAAACTTGTTACTCCAGTACAATTTGAGTGACTAGTGACGATACATTCATCACAACAAGGCATTAAATGACTAAGACAATACAAGTTGAGTTGTTGACCATGTTTGTCACATTCTGTTTTATTAGCTCTGGTAGTATTTTTATAACGTTTAATATCAATGGTGTTATGATCATATGATCTTTTGTGATAATTTAAACATGTTGAGCATAGTCCTGCGTCACAGTTATAACACCAGATGTCAGCTTCGGTGTTTATCTTTTCTGTGTAACATGGTTCACATTGTATAGGTTTACTGGATGCCATGACCTGAACATACAGAAACAAAACAAATAAGATTGGTTCAAAATTTCTTATAGTTTAGTCATGACCTAAACATGTACAAAAAAGTGCATTTCATGTTAAACCAAATAGGACCAAAAGTGACATCAAATTTCAAACAGAATATGTGCATCACTGGTACTGGTACCCTCAAGAATCAGTTCATCAGTTGATGTATCCACCAAGTAGTAGTAATAACACACATTGTACGAATGTTACTTCACAGGATGCACATGCTATGTTTTTATAAGCAATTAATGCTGGATTCCAAAATATTTAAAATTCTAAAATGTAAAAAACTAGAAAAATTCAAAACGAAAAGTCCCTTATTAAATGGCACAATAAAAAGATGAAACACATCAAAGGAATGGAAAACAACTGCCATATTCCTGACTTGGTATTAGTGGAGCGGCGAATGTTGAAAAAGTCGCTTAGTTAACGAGTTTAAATTACCTAAATACCTCATGGAATTTTAATGTCTTAAATTGTCTATCGATTATACAGCTTCAGAAAAATGTTTGTCGTAAATAACAAATCTGGTACAAATTAAGGATATTTTTAACGTCATTTGTAACAGATTTGATATTTACGACAAACATTTTTCTGAAGCTGAAAAATTGATAGACAATTTAAGACATTAAAATTCCATGAGGTAGTTTAAATATCTAAAATTGTTCTCTCCGCCGCTCCACTATATAGGCATTTCCTTCTGTAGAAACTTGGATTAAACCTGGTTTTATCGAGTTGGCGGTTTTCTGAGGGTTCTAGCTAAACTGCAAAAAATGCTGTTATTAAAAAAACAATTGTAAGAAAGTATGAGGGTCGGCAGTAGGGTTGTAAAATACATCGAATGCATTATAAGCTCACCGGGCCCGAAAGGCCACGTGCACATTTAGTAATATTATAGAAAGATATTTATCTTTTAAAACATTCCTCTTCAGCTTCATATTTTTTTTTATAAAAAAATCAATAAATGATCCTAAGTTGAGTTAGAAAAAATAGTTTATTTATGTTCGAACAAAGAATAACTCCCAAAAGCAACCATTTCACGTTAAAATAGGGAGTATTGTAATATCCACTGAATAAAAAATGATTATACTTCGAAACGTAATGTAATAGTAATGATTGATATCAAGGTTTTCACTTCAATGTGCATGAGAATATTATTTAAAATAAGACACACAACTCTTCCAATCTTTCTATCACTAATTTCGTTTACTTTGATTGTCAGACGTACTTTAGAGAAAAAATACATTTTTTTTCGTGAAAACGTGATTTTAGAAGGGAAAACAAATCTAATAAGTTTTGATTAACATTATTCATTTGAACAGCGGTATACTACTGTGGCCCTCATACATTAAAGTAATAACGGTATACTACTGTGGCCTTCATACATTAAAGTAATAACGGTATACTACTGTGGCCTTCATACATTAAAGTAATAACGGTATACTACTGTGGACTTCATACATTAAAGTAATAACGGTATACTACTGTGGCCTTCATACATTAAAGTAATAACGGTATACTACTGTGGCCTTCATACATTAAAGTAATAACGGTATACTACTGTGGACTTCATACATTAAAGTAATAACGGTATACTACTGTGGCCTTCATACATTAAAGTAATAACGGTATACTACTGTGGCCTTTATACATTAAAGTAATAACGGTATACTACTGTGGCCTTTATACATTAAAGTAATAACGGTATACTACTGTGGCCTTCATACATTAAAGTAATAACGGTATACTACTATGGCCTTCATACATTAAAGTAACAACGATATACTACTGTGGCCTTTATACATTAAAGTAACAACGATATACTACTGTGGCCTTCATACATTAAAGTAATAACGGTATACTACTGTGGCCTTCATACATTAAAGTAATAACGGTATACTACTGTGGCCTTCATACATTAAAGTAATAACGGTATACTACTGTGGCCTTCATACATTAAAGTAATAACGGTATATTACTGTGGCCTTTATACATTAAAGTAATAACGGTATACTACTGTGGCCTTCATACATTAAAGTAACAACGGTATACTACTGTGGCCTTCATACATTAAAGTAATAACGGTATACTACTGTGGCCTTCATACATTAAAGTAATAACGGTATACTACTGTGGCCTTTATACATTAAAGTAATAACGAAGACGACGTTCCATGTTTCAATCCTTGTGTTGTCTGTTTGTATAAATTTAAATCAAATATCGCCTAAACTTTGAACTATTCGTTATGGATCATGAAATAAAGAATTTACCTTACATACTCTTTTATTCATATTAAAAGATAAACAGGGAAAAAAATGTAAAGACTATCCCTCTATATATATAGCAAAACATATATAAGTGTTTGTGTTTACAATGACATACCTTCTCATTTAGGGAACTGTCACGATATCTGTATGTATACGTTTCTTTTCCTTTTTTCCAAAATGTCGGATACAAGAAAAAAATTAAAACATTATAATACCTTACCTGTAAATAAATAAATATTTAAACGGAATCTATATATATAGATCATACACGTTCCAGATAATCAATAAACATTTAAATGGTATTGGTTTAAATAGTTCATTGAATGTTTGGGGCTTTTTAAATTTAATTATTTGGTATAAAACACGGTAGGTATAGTGTTTTTCGAGTGAATCGGTATACTTTTTCGAGTGTAGATCGGTATTTTGTTTAGTAATAAAACATGCAATAAGGTAAATTTACTGCTATTTAGTAATTATGATAGTTTTATTCACGACTACCCATCTTATTTGAAATACAATAATGTTTGACCAACAAAGAAGCACAATTTCCTTGTATTTAACCCCAAAAATTCAGTGATTAATATTGACCGGTTTTTTTTTGCAAATAGTCCGGTTTTTATTTAAAGGAAATTTGAATAAGAAATATGTATTCTTGACTTTAAGAAATTACTTTTTCTAGTTTACAACTGTAATAAAGGAAGAAAAACATCATATATTCCCAATCATTCACCAAAACATTACTACGTTGTTAGAAATTAAACTTTTTTAATTTAATGCAAATCTTCTGTTCGTAAAACGTTTTACTTTCCAGGGTTAAATTACTGGACCCTTTACAAAACATACTGCAGTGGACTCACAATCTTTTCAACTTGTTCATGCTAATTTTGTTTTTTCAGTTATTAATATTTTTGTGGTGAACCACGGAATTTTTTTTTCAAAAAGGAGACAGCAGTAAAGAATTAGAAAAATGCTATATAATAAAAAAAATATTCTTCTAAAAGAAACCTGTCTGACCCCTCAAAAAATGAAAAAAAAAACAATTAGATACATGAAAAACACACACACATACTTAATCCACTTCATCTGTATTCCCATTGACACTAACATTTGGTTTACATTTCTTACTCAATTAACAATGAAATGAATAGTTCATCAGTTTAACACATTATATGTTTGTATGTCTCAATCCAAATTGTCTATACTTTCATTAGATTGTTGACATCACGAATATATACTGTACATGTCATTTAAAAATGTTGTAAACAAGAGTATATTCAAATGAACACAACTTGTTTATAAAATGTAAGTGTTAGTACACCTTTATCAAACTGGTGAATGCATTGGTTTCGTGCATTGGGAAGTACTTAATTTGAACTTCTTTTTTTTTTTATTGTTTTTAAAAGTAAATACACTGACACATAACATTTTAAGCTAAAGGAAATTTGTATAATTACTCGATAAAACCCGGACATTTAGAAAAGAATTTAGTCTCAAAATGTCGTTTTAAATGCAGTAACAAGAATATTTGTAAAGTGTCTGTAAATATAAGGATATATAGATCCTATGATTTCTTTCGACCTTTGCATTGGTATGTGTATAAAAATGGCTTTCATTTGTATTTTGGAATAAAAGCATTGTAAGACAAAATTTATTTTTTTGTGACGAAAAACAATGTCGGATTGATAATATCTTTTTATCGCAAATACCAACATACCTTGTATAACCTTATATATTAAACTCAAGCTTCTGAATCACGTATTGTCAGAAAGGTTTATGAACCGTTTAACTAAAGTTTTCACATTTCATTCGTTGTTTCTGATGGAAAATAGACGTCAAGTTTGATATTGACGATTTTTACTTTTACTGTACAAGAGTGAATAGATTGGAAAACGGAACAGTATATCGTTTTTATGCAATAACTAATGAACTGTTAAACGAATGGTAAGCACATTTCAATACACATGAAAATTTTTGATCACGTGTGTTTCACATGAATCACACATGAAATTCAACACTTGTGTTGTTTGTTTCTTTCCCATTGACGAGTAATTAACGTTGTGTGATATTGTTGGAGGTAATGATTATTACTATAACTGACAAATTAAGCTATAGATATTCTGATATATGATTATATTTATTTTACTTCAAATATGCAAATCAAGCTGAGTGGAAAATGAAAAAAATATACCTTAATAAAACAATTGGGAACAAACAGTATTGTTTCCGCTCCACAGTTGCAAAAGAACAAAAATCAGTGAAATACAGTTTTAGATATAGTTCGTATTTCCCCTTCTTATATCACAGTTTGAACACTTTAGGTTTTGGTGAGGATTCTTAAACTCATGCCATATTCAACATTTTTGATTACCGTACCATTTACATTCTATTCTGTAGAGTTGTGTTTTGAATTTATTTACAATAGAACCGATTAATAAAAAAATTAAAACAAATACTTAAAACCATTAGATATATAAAAAGAAATTATAAATTATCTTAAAAGATTCAGTCGACTTAGATAAACGAAACATCGAAAGCTAAAAGAATTCGAAAAATCTGAAGAAATGGAAATGAATGATACTATTAGGCTCAACCTTAAAAACACGTGATTTTCATTTTTGCAACAACGATACCTCTGCTGGTGAACTATCAACCTTCCTGGTAAGATATATCCAGGAAAGCGCTTCAAACACTTACGTTATATGTTGCGTCTTTTGTACTATTATTTGAGCGTTTGTCTTTTTTTTTAGCCATGGCATTGTCAGTTTGTTTTCAATCTATGAGAATTTGAATGTCCCTCTGGTCTCTTTCGCCAATCTTTTATAACGTGTAATTTCATTTTGTGGCTAGATATTTAGGAAATTAGGGCAGCTGCTTCCCATAATTTATAAAACGTCAACAATGTCTGAACAGAAAATTGATGAACCAAGGCTATGTCAAAGAACGTCTAATCCTTTTTCTAAAACAAATCCTTCGGAGATACCAAGACCTTGCTGGGAAATACTCCGTATTAACTTTACAAATGATACATGATGGTCTTGAAGTATAAATTCTATAGGCACTGTCGTTGTTTATCATCTAAATCACGTGTAATAGTTATCTTTGTATTTTTATTTACATATTCTAACCTTTACTGCTCATTTAATTTTTATGCCCCACCTACGATAGTAGAGGGGCATTATGTTTTCTGGTCTGTGCGTCCGTTCGTCCGTGCGTCTGTTCGTCCGTCTGTCCCGCTCCAGGTTAAAGTTTTTGGTCAAGGTAGTTTTTGATGAAGTTGAAGTCCAATCGACTTCAAACTTTGTACACATGTTCCCTATGATATGATCTTTCTAATTTTAATGCCAAATTAGAGGGTTTACCCCAATTTCACGGTTCACTGAACATGGAAAATGATAGTGCGAGTGGGGCATTCGTGTACTGAGGACACATTCTTGTTGGTTAATACTTTAATTGTGGCTATGTATTTATACATTACGCAATTGTGTAATTGTCCTATGGTCTGTTCTGTATTCTTGTCTATTTTTGTTTGCTTATGTATTTTGCTTATGTACTTTGACTATAGAGTGTCTACATGCCATTTTTTCAATAGCTATTTGTTATTATAGTGATTAAAACACTATGTTGTCTGTTTGCGTTGCTCATAAATTGTTTGCAATATAATGGAATGCGGTATACAGTCATAAAGGTATGCTGGTTGTGAAAATTAGTTCGTTCCAGTATTTTCCACATACGGAAAATGTCTGTACCAAGTCAGGAATATGGCAGTTGTTTTCCATTCGTTTGATGTGTTTGAGCTTTTCTTTTGCCTTTTTTAAAGGCACTTTTCTTTTTGAGTATTCCTTGAAGTTTGGTGCTAATTAACTTTATATCAAAGGGTTATATCATCAATGTCTTGGATGAGTTGAAAAAATCAGTGTCGATATATTAAGTTACAGGAGTTATGTCTCTTTGAAATGGGATATACATTCAACATTGTATTATAAATACCTCAAACCTAAATTAATTGTCGAAATCATTAGGAAGCTTATATAAGCAAGGTCTTGTTTAAGTGCCGACCAACTATCGTTACAGGAATTGTGATTCTTGGAATTAGAAATATTTGGAAAATGACATTGTTAGCGATCTCATGCCTACAGTTCTTGTAAGATATTTATTGAAAAGTAAACACTAACAATTTTCTTTTATAATTCATTTTCGTGGGTATGAATTTTCGTGGATTCAGGAACACGTGCATTTTCGTGGATATTTGCTTGAGTGGTTTTGTCAATGTCTCAATTGAAGCCTATATAGAATTTGTAATTTGTTGAACATTCAAATTCGTTATTCACCGATACCCACAAAACCTACGAAAATTGGTATTCAACGAATAACAATGAATCTACAGTATTGGATATATAATATGTGCAACGTGGGGGAACGCGTTGTTCTTTAGTTTTATGCAGATAATTTTACCTTTGGGTGCTAAATTTCCATAAAAGTATAGTAAATACCTCAACAACGGGGATCGTTCCTATAAACCCTGTGATCGATATGATGTGCTACTCTTCTTGACGATTTGTTTCTTTATTTATACTAGGCTGACTTCATACAAAAACATCAAAGGAAAATGAATAGCAGTTAGCAGTATCCTTTAACTTCATTTTTTCACTATATAGATGTTCTCTCACTAAATTATTCAAAATGTGCTGACTATGTTTAACATGAGATAAAGGATACAATTGCTATAGTTAATACTGACTCATATCTTCATTTACATTTAGAAATTGACAAAAGGTCTGTTAAAAACAAACCTTTGCGACAAAAGAGATGATGTCGGTTTATCAATTATGAAACTTTTCCTATCTACGGTATAACATTCTAGCAATCCTTGCATACATATTATATAACCCCTAATTGTTACAAGATTCCAGGGTTTGTATTCCGATCATGATATGCTTGATAGAGTGTTGCTGCTCACAAGGAAACTATTATACATCAATTCCAATTTGAAACCATCCCTTCGTCAATTTTACAAACGCCATTATGAGCTGGTTGAACGTTATGGAATATCTATTTCACAGATGACGACAGATATGTTCCAATCGTTACAATCCCTTCTCATTTCCCCCGAATGTGACAATCGAATTAGACTTATAACCGGGTCTGTACTTACAAAAGCAAAACCTAGGGTGCCACACGTGGAGCAAGATCTACTTACCGATCCAGAGCACCTCTGGTTTATGTTTGATTTCATGTTGTTCAGTCATCAGTTTTCTATGTTGTGTTTTGTGTCCTATTGTTTATAAAAAGAAGATGTCATATGATTGCCAATGAGACAACTCTCCACAAGAGACCAAATGACACAGAAACTAACAACTATAGGTCACCGTACGGCCTATACCATGGACCATACCGCATAGTCAGCTATAAAAGGCTTACAATTAAGATAAAGCGAAACCCAACGTCCACGGCTTCCCTCTTCATCTTCACACAATTACTATCATTGTTTTCATAGAACATTGCAAGGTTCATGTTCGGAACCAAATCGAAATATATTGGTTTCACTAATGTTTTGCAATAATTATATCACATAGTCTATAATTATGTTTATAAAGAGATAGATTCCTTCTGATAAGAAATTATCAAGTTTGTATTATATAAGCATATTATGCTATTTATAAATTTTAAGATGTAAATTTCTATTTTATTCAAAGAATGAAAATATACACCCATTCAAGGATAATAGCAAATATGAACCTCACTACAGCTGTGATGCACTTGAAAATTATATTTTCCAAACAAAACATGAGTTGTCGTCAATGCAGCCTCGGAGATTTAGAGACAATCTGAAACCTGGTGAGAGGTCAAGCATATCTTCACTTTTGCGAGACAAATCAATTCTTATTAAGAAAGCTGATAAAAGCAACAATGTTGTTGTTCTTGATAAGAGTATTTACTTATCCGAAGCTTATCGGCAATTACAATCGCATCACTACACAAGTCTTGACGGTTTTGACTTCAAGGTTCTCAGAAATAATATCAATGATTATGTCACTAGAATGCACATTCATAATGAAATTGACGAAATTTCATTCAAATACATGATAAATGGCAATCAGAAAAATTACGGACCGGGACAAATGCATATATTACCGAAAATACACAAAATAAATTTTGTAGATTATGACAATGTCATGAGAATAGGATTTAATATTGATTTAATAGTTCCTCCAGGGAGACCTATCATTTCCCAGATTGGTACGATCACTGAATACATAGGTCGTTATGTTGATTATTTTCTTGTGCCAATAGTTAAGAAACACCATACTTTCATCAGAGATTCATCTGATTTTATACAAAAAATAGAAACAATCAAACCATTAGACAATTGCCTATTATGTAGTTTTGACATAAGTCAGATGTTTACCAACTGTCCAATTGAAGAAATTCTTTTAGCAGTAAGAGCAGCATATGATGCATTTGATAAATCGCATTACACTATAAAATATCCCTCTACAGATGATTTAGTTTCCCTCTTGGGATATGTTCTGCAACATAATATCTTTGAATTTAATGATCAATTATATCAACAATGTCCAGGTTCTGCAATTGGGGCCTGCTGTGCACCGGAATGTTGTAATATTTTATTATATCAAATAATGAAAGAAATTATTTCGTCATTTCCTTACAAGACAAACATATTTTATTATGCCAGATACATGGATGATGGAATAATAATACACCACGGTAAAAGACATGAACTTGAAGAATTTTTTAAATTGGCTAATAGCCATCACAAATTTCTCAAATTCACATATGAAATTTCAGAATCTGACTCAACATTTCTAGACGTTAATTTATTCAACGGCAGAAGATTTATAGCAGATACTATATTAGACATGAAAACCCATTTCAAAGCTACGAATTCTTTTCTATATTTGCACAGAAATAACTCTCATACGGAGCGCGTGTTTAAAGCATTTATCCGGGGAGAAGTAATTCGTTACAGAAGATCAACAAACAATGATAATGACCTTAGAGAAATTCTCTTAAAGTTCAAACAGAATTTGATAAATAGGGGTTACACTGACACTGAAATCATGTCTAGCTTCAATGAAGCCTTAACCAAAGAGAGAAAACATTTGTTTTCAACTAAGGAAGGGAAACGTAAAGAGGAAATTCCTCTTGTAATGGCTACTAAATATAATCCATGCATAAGCAAATTACGAAAACACCTTTTAAAACATTGGCATCTCATAAGAGATAATGTGGTTTGCAATGAAGTATTCACAAAAACACCGATAATTGCTTATAAAAGGCACAGAAATTTATCAGATATTCTGACATCGACCAAGGTAAAGAAACCATAATTTTTGAAACATATAGGACAATCCCTGATGATGGCGGACCTATATAACAATATTTTATTTATCATAAAAAATACCGCCGAAACGCTATATTAGTGTAGGATTGATTGCAAACATATAAAATTTATAAATAGCATAATATGCTTATATAATACAAACTTGATAATTTCTTATCAGAAGGAATCTATCTCTTTATAAACATAATTATAGACTATGTGATATAATTATTGCAAAACATTAGTGAAACCAATATATTTCGATTTGGTTCCGAACATGAACCTTGCAATGTTCTATGAAAACAATGATAGTAATTGTGTGAAGATGAAGAGGGAAGCCGTGGACGTTGGGTTTCGCTTTATCTTAATTAAGAAATGACAAATGTAAAACAATTCAAACGAGAAAACTAACGGACTAATTTATGTACAAAAAATAAACGAAAACAAATACACATATATGTAACACATCAACAAACAACAACCACTGAATTACAGGCTACTGACTTGGGACAGACATATACATACTATATGTAGCGGGGTTAAACATGTTAGCGGGATTCCAACCCTCCCTAACCTGGGACAGTGGTGTAACAGTACAACATAAGAACGAACTATTAATCAGTTGGAAAAAGCTTAACTCATCAGATGGATACAAATAACCTACATCTAATAAAAACACAGAGTGGACTTGGCTGGGTACTTGTATATCCCAACAACAAAAAGACACCGAATAATGACCTGAGAGTACTTGAAGTTACTGACAGCTAGTTCAAAGCCACTCACAACTAATAAAACAAAATCATGCATCTAAGACTAAACTATCAATCAGTACACATCCAACACTCAATGGATTTAGTGTTAAGACGTCAGAGAAAAACATGACCTTGTGCAATGCCAAGATACAGGTATCGACATATTGTAGATCCATGTATGTGTTTATGTATATATCAATAATATTTAGTTTGCTTTTAATTTACTGATAACAAAATCAATATTAATACCAATAAAAACAATATTCAATGATCTTATTACAGTGTTGAATTGGTAACCTTTTAGAATAAGTTTACATTTTCTAAAAGTAAATTTGATTTATTTAAAGTAAGTTCCTTCGGGTAAATTTTGGCAGTATATTTAGAAAATTCTCTGATTATTTGAAGAAAAAATATCATCAAGATAACGGTACGTGTTGTTGAATTTATCAATTAAATGCAATTTAGACGGGTCTTTACTGAGCTTGGTCATAAACTGTGATTCATAACAGTACAAAAACAAGTCTGCTATTAAAGGGGTGCAATTAGTGCCCATTGGAATACCTACAACATGTCGATAAACATTGTTGCCGAAACGTACATAGATATTATCAAGGAGAAAAATTCACAGCTTCAATCATCTCATCATACCTCCAGTAAGTATATCCTTTCTCATTAGAGAAGAAGGCTTTAAATGAATTGCAGCAAATATATTTGCATTCAGATTTACTAAACGACCATTTAATTAAATAGAAAAACTGTTGTTTGATAAGATTGTGTGAAAGTTTTGTGTAAAAAGGAGAAAAGTCAAAACTGTCAACAGAATCAAAATCACGTAATTTATCTAAAGCATCCAAAGAATTTTTTACACTCCAAAAAGCTCCACTATTTTCATATATTTTATTACAATAGTTTATTATTAGTTCTTTGATAGTAGTTAAGGAACTTGTTGTAGGCACTGAAAGATTAGTTGTAGAACACTTACTAGAGGCAGGCGCGGATCCAGAGGGGGGTTCCGGGGGTTGGAACCCCCCTTTTTTTGGGACGATCAATGCATTTGAATGGGGACATGTAGTTGGAACCCCCCCCCCCCCCCTTTGTCTTGGGTTAGGAACCCCCCTTTTTAAAATGGCTGGATCCGCCCCTGAGAGGCGAAGAGAAAATGATATTTAACTGTTTGTCTGTTTGTCCTTTTCTTTTTAGCCATAGCGTTGTCAGCTTCTTTTGTGAACTTGTGAGTTTGAATATCCCTTTGGTATCTTCTACCTCCCAATTCGCCGTTTCAGAATCTAATGCATTCTGGGTAATATTTTCAAAAGCGTACACCAAAACGTTGTGATTGGTTTGAAACGTTCTAAACAATGGAAATCCTTCCAATTACGTAACGTTATTTTCATTTGGTGTACGAACAATGAGATTACCCATAGTCCTTTAGATTCTGGGAAGGCGAATTCTGAATGTCAGTGCAAAATATACTTTTGAAAACTATTTGTGGCAGAAACCATTACTCATAAAACGAGGGGCCCCCTGTGTAAGACTTATAAGACACTTTTGACATATGTTGGCTTTTATATTCAATATTGCCAATATAATGTTTTGAAAAGTATAATAGATATACATGAACTTTAAGAAGCAAATACGACCAGCAATAAAATATCATGCAATATGATCAACGACACAGACATATCCGTAGTAAATTGCAACAAATATCCCATGGTTTATTTCATTAAACAACACTGGTTAGTATTTACAATATAAAAAAGAAGATGTGGTATGATTTCCAATGAGACAACTATCCACAAAAGACCAAAATGACACAGACATTAACCACTATAGATCACCGTACAGCTTAAGTTTATTAATATATATATACCATTCTTCAGACAATTTTGACAAAATCTGACAATGTCTACTATGTCTACTTAATCAACTTGAAACATTAGTTCTCCTGAATATTAAAAATAAAAGACGCAACTTAAATTTTTGAACTTTCTCTCTGTACAACATCTAACAGTTCAACATTTGAAATTGTCAAGCTGGCCTGCGTTGAACTTGTTTATTAGTACATTACAAAAAAGGGTCATATTGATAAATTGAAAATAACAAAATATATAAGCATTGACTCAAATCATCATTTCTTTCCGTAATTACATTCTCGTTTCCTATATATGTTACAGACATTTTCTAAATTTAGGCATTTTGTAAAATGACTGAATTTTTAGGCATTTTCTAAAATGCCTAAAGTTGACAGGCATTTTACAAAATGTCTAAAAAAAACCTAGTCATTTTGTAAAATGTCTGAAATTTTTAATGAAAATTTCACAAATTGCCTGGTCTGTTAAATAATTTCAGGTAAATTGTGTAAATATGAAATATATGAAGGCAATTTTTGGCTACGATAGTAAGATAGGACTATTGTCATCATCACTACCTCAAGATATTCTTGGGTCTTTACAGACTGAGGAAGATCTGATTCAGCATCTTCAAAACTCTAATAATCCAGATGAGATAAGCAATGACAGGCCAAATGAGTTAAGCTCGGATATAAAGCCAAACGAACATGACGAGGTTAGCCAGCCTAATGTAGCATTGAATCTATCCGAATTTCAGGAAACATAACTAGATGTTCATGTGTGTGCCGTGTGTGAAAATCCATGTTTTTCGAATATCCAGTGTTCGACTTGTGCATAATACATACATGAGCTGTGTTCAAAAGGAAACATGTCTGATACTACTACTTGTCATCTGTGTTCAAATGAACTGGTTATCAGAAATGAATGAAGTCATACATCAGACTCAATGACAAAACAAGCTGTCAGGATGAGAAATATATCAGAAAGAATTTTGACAGAGGTGGATGTAGGAGCGAATGTGTTAGTTGCAATTCCCCATGTTGATTTTATGGCTGTTGTCACTGGAAAGAACATGGTTATAAACTGGGAATAAAAGATGGAATACTACGTAGACTTTACACCGGGAATCAGTTTGAACTGTTGACAGTAACTTTATTGCTATTGAATCTGTAAATTATGATAATGAAATATCCTTTAGAAAAGCTGTCAGTAAAGTTTCTTTGTGTGATGGTCAGGGTTACACAAAACGTGGATGTAGTGCTTGTGGTAAGACTAGATGTAACACTAAACGTTGTCTTGACAAAAAGTCAGGACAAATATGAAACAGTCGCTGTCATCCAAACATTACATGTAGCAACAAATAATTGTCCTCTTCAGTGTTAATGTAAATGATTTAATTACAATTATAAAACTGTAACTGTTTAAATTGCATGCTATATTTAATGGTGGAATAAAATTATCTACTTGATATTTCCAGTCGTTAAAATTGAGTACATTCCATTCAGTTTTAGTCTTTTAGACATTTTGTAAAATGCCTTACAATTTTTTCAGGCATTTTATGAAATGCCTGAAAAAAACAGTCAATTTGTAAAATGCATAAATCATGCAGGCATATTAGAAAAAATGCCTAAATTTAGAAAATGCCTGTAACATATATATATATAAATATCAAAATGAGTGTTCAACAATGTTTATTGTTATAGTTAAATAAAAAGCAAAGTTATCGGACAAAAAGCAAAACGGACAAAAATCAACGGACAAAAAGCAAAATTATCGGACAAAAAGCAAAAGCGGACAAAAAGCAAAGGACAAAAAACGACGGACAAAAAACAAATTCAGTGGACAAAAATCAAAATGGACCAAAAGCAACGGACAAAAAGCAGTCGGACGAAAAGCAAAATAATTGGACAAAAAGCAAAACGGACAAAAAACCACGGACAAAAAGCAAAATTATCGTACAAAAAGCAAAATTTTCGGACAAAAAGCAAAAGTGTCGGACAAAAAGCAAAATTATCGGACAAAAAGCCCACTTGGACCAGAGGGTTAAGTGAGTTTTTTTCATCACTTGGCATCCGTCGTTGTCGATATAACTTTCAGAAATTCTGAAACTAATGGCAAAGTTAAAGCAAATATGGCCACAATATCCTTAGGGTATGTAGTTTCAAAAAGGTATCCGATGACCCCGCCCAAAAATCAAGATGGCCGCCATGTCTAAAAATAGAACATTGTGGTAAAATGTAGATTTCAGCTTATATCTCTGAAACTAAAGCATTTAGTTTTGGGATAAAAATATTCATCAAGTCATAATCTATAGCCCGAGATTTTTCAGTTACATTAGACAACGCGTTTTGGGGTTGCTGCCCCTGAAATTTTAATTTTAAGGTAAATTAGCATTTTTTAGTTTTAGTCTGATTGAAATTTTATTTTAAAGTCGTTATAACGAGTAAGCTTACTTGTTATAACGACTTAACTAACAACACAGCTTACTTGTTTTAACGACTTAACTAACTCGTTTAAACGACTTAACTAACTCGTATAAACCACTTGACTAACTTGTTTACTTAAAAACTACTTATTGTAAATACACAATTTTTATGTGATGTTTGATAATAATATAATGATTAAATTTGTTGCTATTAGATAATAAATAAAATTGAGAATGGAAATGGGGAATGAGTCAAAGCGACAACAACCCGACCATAGAGCAGACAACAGCCGAAGACCACCAATGGGTCTTCAATGTAGCGAGAAACTCCCGCACCCAGAGGCGTCCTTCAGCTCCCTAAACAAACATGCATACTAGTTCAGTGATAATGGACGTCATACTAAACTCTGAATTATACAAAGAAACTATAATTAAAAAGGATACTAGACTAACAAAGGCCAGGGGCTCCTGACTTGGGACAGGCGCAAAATTGCAAAGACCCTATAAGTGAATCCATATTAAAGCCAAAATATGCAATCTTTCATGACCTGACAACAGTATCGTAACTATATCCCTTCTTAATAAGTCTATTTTGCTTTTGAGGTGAATACTGACATTTTTGTGCTTTGTAAAGAATATTACCATAAAAGATTGGATGTGAAATACCTGAACGTATAAGATATCTGCATGTTGAGTTATATTTACGAATTATTTCCTTGTACCGATGATAAATTAAGTAAATGTTTTGACTAGTTTGTGATATCGAAAACCCTGGTGTAATAATTTTTCAGTAATACACTCGCTAAAATCTAATACGTTGTTACATACACGAGCGAATCGTACAAGTTGAGATACATAAACACCATAAGATGGTGACAAGGGAACGTCACCATTTAAAAATGGATAATTAACAATAGGAAATGAAAAATCATCTTTTTTATCATAAATTTTTGTATTAAGCTTCCCGTTAATGATATAGATATCAAGATCGAGGAAAGGACAGTTGTCATTGTTACATGTAGTATCAGCTATATTTAAAGTAAGTTTAACAGGATAAATTTCTTTAGTATACATACTGAAGTCGTCATTATTGAGAGCCAATATAACATCCAAAAATTTAAAAGTATTGTTAAATTTTTGTTTCAAATGTTGTTTCGATGGATCTTTGTTGGTTTAAGTCATAGTTTGTAACTCATAACAATACAAAACAGGTCCGCAATAAGTGGTGCACAGTAAGTCCCCATTGGAATTCCAATAATTTGACGATATACGGAATCTCCAAAGCGAACAAAATTGTTATCAAGTAAAAATTCAAGCGCAAATATAGCATCAAAACATGTCCAATTGACATAGTTCATTTGTTTGTTGCTACTTAAAATGACCGAAAAGAGTTTGAACATATGTATTGGCATTCTGACTTTGTAAATGCCCAATTAATTAGGTATGTGATTTTTTTTTCTTAATAAGAATATGAGGCAAAGTGGTATATAGGGTAGAAGAATAATAACTTTGAACAGATTCAAAATCACCAATATATGCATGCAATTTATCAAGTACTTCCAACGAGTTTTTGACACTCCAAAAGTAATTAATTCCACTATTTTCAAAGGCCTTATTTGAACAATTTATTATCAGGTTTTTGATTGTACCAAGTGTACCTGTAAGTAGAATAGACAATTTAGTAATGCAACAATGGCTTGAAAATGAAATAAATATATACTTGTAATGTGTTTTGTGTAGCTTCGGAAGCCAGTACATAGTTGGGACTTTCATTGTATTTGGTTCTGCTTGTAAAGATGTAGCTAAAAGTTTGTGTTTGTTACATATGTCGTTTTCTGAAAATGAAGTCAGTTGGAATGTTGGTGAATTCGTGATTTCCTTTTGCAGAACCTCAATGTAAAATTTACGTCAAACAATAATGATATTAATAGTAGTTATATCAGCCGTGACAAAAACAAATTCCTTGGCTAGTTCATTTAGTTTAAGCATGGATTTCTGGCGAAAACATTTATAACGGCCGAAGTTAAAGTTTTGTCTTGGTTAATAGAAGAAATTTTCATCATAAAATTGAAACGCATGCGGAAAAACGCACAAACGCATAAAGATGTTTATTCAGGACAATAACTTATATCCAAAAATAACAGCAGAAATATATATGAACTACCACCAATGAAGGTTATAAAATACTAGGTAATAGTTAATGCTTTACGTAATGTGCTGTTTATCTTTTTTTTTTGGTCGTTAAGACTTAGAATTGCACAAAAATAATGGATTTATACTTTAACGAAAACATCTCTTGAAAAGTAATTCGTTGATGGCTAAATGATATTTATTTCTGAAATCTAAATCTTGTTTCGCTGTTCTGAGTGTTCAAGGTGTTACATGCAGTTAAGAGTGGTGAAACAAATACAAAAAAACACTGATCTGTATAAAAGTAAACGAAAGAAAACCGCTGGAATGCACTCCTGGTCTCAGATAAGCACATTTAAAAAATGACAGCTAACATGAAATAAGTGCAAATAAAAGAGTGAGTTCAACACTTGCTTTTTCAAAAACAAAATCTATATTCAAAATGATAATGTATATATAAAAAAAAAAAAAAAAAAAAAAATGAAAGTTTACAATTCAAACAATAGATCGATATCAAACAAAAGTATTTCATTATCATTTTCGGCTACAATGGGTATATGAAACATCCAATGTCGAATTATCAACATTGATTCTTAACAAAGAATGTTTCTGTCATGTTGTGCAACGAAATCTCTACATCACATGGTACATGTAGTGACACCACTAGATGTTTAATAGGATCCCGCGAAAAGTCTGACTTTGGTCCACGAAGGTAGCAAATTGTCTGTGTGACCATCGCTGACGGCTTTTGGTACACATAAGATATTTTATTTTGTTGGTTAACAGATATTTTTTTTAATATGCCGGACAGCCATTAAAACATCACCAAGGAAAGGTTGCCATGCTCTTTGTTAATTTCCATGAAACTGATATAGCCCCAAAGGTTTTACATGAACACCAATGGATACTCATGTCAATTTGAAAGCCACGCGGAATCAATATCGGAGATGTTTAAGACAAATGCATCGATCCTGCTGGGCGTTTGTTCCTTTATATCTCCCTTGACATGGCCTATCATTAAAAGGTCCATTTTGAGGACTTGTGGATTATTTGGTATACTGTAGAGGGTAATTATACAGTCTACAAGCAATTACATCCTTGGAAAAGCCTCCTTAAATTACGCCCCAAATTGTTTGTCATTAGTTGTTAGAAGGACCTGGCATATAGTCTGCTGTTTATTGAAGTGTTTTTACAATAAGGGCGTGACATTCATGACATAAGCTAAACTTTACATGTCGAAAGTAAAAGCAAGAAAAAAGTCATACTTGAGTTAGAAAACGTTCGAACTCGAATTACGTCCGTTCAAATAACCCTTGTCCTTCACATATGTTCCAAAAATCTATTAAGCGAAAAGTATTCGACATTAGTCTTAACAGTCATGTTTAACCAACTATGCATAGTTCTTATAAAAATAAACTAGAAGCTCTAAATAGCCTTTGTGATCACCTGGGTCTATGTGCATATTCAACAAAGGACACTCTCCAACATTATACACAAGAATATAATTCATGACAAAATCTGTTTTGTTGATCTTGTATTGCTGATCAAGTGCTGTTTCGATTCCTTCTTTCTTGTTTAGTTTTGCTCAAAACACAAAAGAGGATAAAAAAAAATCCTCATTTAAGTGCAATTACTTCTATAAAGATTCACAGTATACTTAACTTTGTCGACAACATTCGACTTGTAGTAGATCTTGACTTGCTGATCATTTGTGTGATTTAAAGTGTATCTTAATCTATCATAATTTTCTATAATGTATGACAAAACTTAAAAAAAGATAGATGAAAATCTTCTTTAAGGTGGTATGGAAGTTTAGATTAAAAATGCTAGAATGTGCCAAAACGTAGTACAAAAATGTATATATGAACTGTGTAAATAAATGTTCAAAATTTTAATAAATATGATAGGTCACCGAGCATTTTTCGCAAGCTACAGGTTGTGACAAATTGACACAATTTGTATGACAGCGCTGAAGTACGTCCATTATTCATTTTCCATTATTCAAAATTCAATAATGAATAATGAAATATTTTATTTCATTAATCACTATACGTTAAGTGATGAATAATGAATAATGAATTAGGTTTTGTTTCAGTATTCAAGTTGAAAAGTGAATAATGAAATAAAATAATATTTTTTGACTGTGACACTATATCCCGTATTACAGAATTCGAAATTTTGATCTTACAAATATTCAAATTAATATCGGACAAAAAAATCCAAACACTCTTTGCAATTTTAAACTTTGTTTATTTATCTAGTTTCGGAGGAAAAACTAGAGGGTTTCCCTAACTATTTTTAACAGAAATTTCTTGGTTTAATGTATGGACGACCTGAATACCATCTATAATACTAAAATAACGAGGTCCAATTTGTCAGCCGTCATCGGGTAAAAACGACAAATCAAAGAATTCAACTTTATATATAGCTAATATAGGACAATGGTGTAGATTAAAAATTACACCACTCCAGACCCTTTTGTTTTCCACATAATTAATATTGCCTATAATTAACAAGTTCCGAGTCGAATCCGATACCGATACCAATAGTATATTCACCTTACCTTACCTTATCCGCATCTGACAGGCGCACCACCAAACGGTGTATTTAGGATTTTGCTATATACACGGGTCATTATCACAGAGTTGACACTACTTAATTCAATCATTGTCAAATTGTTCCCTATTGTAGTATTTTAATCAGTAAACTTTCTAAGATAACAATACGAATAAGGCGTATAGGGTACAGTTTTCAATTTGTTAGCGGGCATGACGTAAAACAGCGAATCAAAGAATTCAACTTTATTTATAACTAATATAGGACAACGCTGTTGATTAAAAATACTCCATTCCAGGACCTTTTGTTTTCCAAATAATTAATATTACCAATAGTTGATAAGTTCCAGTTCGACGGGTTCAAACAGAAAGATTTGAAAGCAGAGAAATCTGTGTATCTTATAATCGGCATGACTTTATCAGATGACAATACCAATACTAAAATAAGGCTTACGTATAGTTATACACTTTAATTCAGTCACGGACCCGCGATATCACGGGTGTGTTCTAGTAAATATATAAAAATTCAAATACTTTACGTTGTCTTTTATTATTTTCACTGGAACTTTGCTATTCTTCATCCCTTGATTATAGACATGACATGCTAATTGTATGTAGCAATGACCATTAGAGGGGCTACGGAGAGGACCAAAATGCCAAAGTACGCGTGAAAATTAAGAAATAGCCAATTTTGAATAATGAAATGGATAATTTGAATAATAGAATGGCTGCTGCGGCCCTTCAACCCCTATTTACACTTATACCTTATACCTCATTCGAAAGCTTATTAATAGAGGAGCAAAAGGTATATAGTCAGTGTGTTCCTCGTCGCCTATTAGAGGAGAAACGAAGGACCTAAATATCGAAATACATGTGACTATTAAAAGACATAGCTTATTTTGAATAATGGAATGGACTGCTACAACCTTTTTTCTGTATCTATTATAATTTTCAAGATAGTAAGCAAACCAATTTGTCATTTTAGGGCAATTAATCCTATATTTAAATAGGAAATGAGTCCATGGGACACAGATAATGCCCCCGCTCGCATATTACTTTAGAAAGGGACATAACTTGATAACCACAAAAGTGACACTACCCACATTTGTTCTTGATCTAACTTCTGTTGTAATAAGTATTGTGTATAAGTTTCATAAAATTTGCTTGAGGCCGTTAGTTTTCTCGTTTGAACTGTTTTACATTGTCATTTCGATGCCTTTTATAGATGACTATGCGGTATGGGCTTTGCATTGTTGAAGGCCGTACGGTGACCTATTGTTGTTAATTCCTGTGTCATTCAGTCTCATGTGGAGAGTTGTCTCATTGGCAATCATACCCTACTTCTTTTTTATATTAAGTTAAGAAACACAAACGACAAAGTCAGTATTTTCCCCATTTATATAGGGCATAAGAGGAAAAGTGAGGTCACCAAAATTCATACTTGACCTGTGTTTTGTGGTATACTCATTGCATATAAGTTCCATGCCATTTTTTAAGGCAAACTGCAGTTAAAGAACGGATATAAAAAGTTCAGCAGTTTTTCCATTTCCAAACTCTAGAGCAGTAAAAGTGACGCCATCAAAATTCAAACTTGATCTGGGATGTGTGGTAATAAGCATTGCGTTTAAGTTCCATAACATTGGTTTGGGGCGAACTATAGTTAAAGAATGGAAACCAATTTTGGACGTCATCTGACAGTTTTGACAATTGGTAGAGCTCAACATCCTGCTGTCAGATTTTCTCTCTTTTTAATGGTTTTCAGAATAATAGACAAAACTTTAATTTTACCCCGTATGTTCTATTTCAGTCATGTTGGCCATCTTGGTTGGTAGACGAGGTATAAATCAGGCATATTTCTTTTTAAATAAGATACCCTAATGATGATTTTTCGAAGTTCAAAATAAAACCTGCAAAAATATATACGTTTTTATATCGGACATAAAGCAAAATCAGCGGACAAAAAGCAAAACGGACCAAAAGCAACGGACAAAAAGCAAAAGTGTCGGACAAAAAGCAAAATTATCGGACAAAAAGCAAAACGGACAAAAAGCAACGGACAAAAAGCAAAAGTGTCGGACAAAAAGCAAAATTATCGGACAAAAAGCAAAACGGACAAAAAGCAACGGACAAAAAGCAAAAGTGTCGGACAAAAAGCAAAATTATCGGGCAAAAAGCAAAAGCGGACAAAAAGCATCGTATCACACGACTAGAAAACACCATTTTCAATCTTTGATCGTCAATATCGAACTTGACGTCCATTTTGTCACCATTAAAGGAGAGAGATATACCAGAGGGACAGTCAAACTCATATATCGAAAATAAACTGATAACGCCATGGCTAAAAAAGACAAAGACAAACAGACAAATAAATGTACACAAGACACAACATAGAAAACTTAAGACTAAGCAACACGAACCCAACCAAAAACTATATACAGTAACAGTAATAATATAATAACAATATATTAAAATTTGAAAGTCTTTAGTTAGATGGTTCATGATTTACAGCTTGGACACAAACGTAAACACCATTTGTCAATCTTTCAAGAACCAATACCCCTGAAAGATGAAAGTTAAAGTCGTCAGTATTGAACTTGGCCTCCATTTTGTCATTAATAACAACATATTAAAAAATGAAAAGCTTTGATTGAACGGTTCATGAGTAAATGCACGGACACTGTTTGGCAGCCCGAATGCCTGCCCTGATGTCCGCCCGCCCGCTATGCATCCCCAGATCAATAACCTATTTTTACTGCGGAGATGTAATTCGAAAACTAAATTAAAACATATATCAATACAGTTGTCTACATTATTTTTCCCCTTCAAACTTCTCATCAAATACATATCCCTACTTCAGAACATAAGGATTTAAGATGCGAAAATTAATAATAAACAAAAATTAACTCAACAACACAATTAAACATGCATGTATAAACGATTGGTTGATTGATTGATGTTTAAAGCCACTTTTGGCATTCTTGGCTATTTTTGTGGTGGTACCCTTTTATTGGTGGAGGAATCTTGAATGCCCAGGAAAACTGACAATCTTAGTCAATTAAAATTGGAATCGACAGCACCTGCCATTGGGCGGGGTCCGAACTATAACGATAACGGTATATAATGCAGTTATCAAACAACATAGTATATAGCCATCTATATACTTGCCTATATTTCCTATTTCAATTCAAATTCACAACTTATATCACCAATATATAATGAGAACTTTCAGTACGCAACAACATAATTTTAAAAATACACATCTATATAATATCATAAAATGTCTCTGACATTCAAACTTCACACATAATACCATACTTTTGATAGGATATATGGATTTTTCATGGGAACTTATCTTACACAGTTATATCACATTACAACTAAAATATACATTATATATATTTAATGTGTACACTTGTCTACATTTCCTCTCACATTTAAACTTCACACCAAATACCACCACTGATGAATATCAGGATTTGAGATGTGAACATCAATTAGACAGTAACCCAACAGCATAATTAAACATATATATATATATATTTGCCTAGATTTCCACTCACATTCACACTTCACACCAAATATACTCACTTAGAAAATCGGTTTGCACGATAATAAATGAATCCCCAGTATGTTATTCACTAGATAAATTAAATTTGATTAATTGTTTGCCATGATAATGACAAATATAACCTGAAGACCCATTCTGTTTGAAACGAATAAGATTAGGTATAAGAAATCGAGAATGTCCATCAATCAGTTCTTTACTACTCTGTCCGTCTTTTGATATTACTGTTATTGTTTCATCTCCGAAATCACATCCGATGTCTGTTACAAAAATATTACCATAAGTATCTGTACAAAGTCCTCTTGGACCTGATAAATCCCCTTTATATTGCCAGATCTGTTTACCTGATCCATCCACACAGTATACTGCACGACAAATTCTGGCATTAAAGCATGTGTAGATTACTGTGTCATTACTGAAAACAAGGTCTGTCAGGTCTGATTTACTCTCAACTTCTATTGAATTCAGGATTTCCCCTTCTAAGTCAACAGTTATAAGTGTACCAATAAGGCTACATCAGTGTACCAATAATGCTACATCAGTGGCACATTTCAACAGTTATAAGTGTACCAATATGGCTACATCAGTGGCACATTTCAACAGTTATAAGTGTACCAATATGGCTATATCAGTGGCACATTTCAACAGTTATAAGTGTACCAATAAGGCTACATCATTGGCACATTTCAACAGTATTAAGTGTACCAATAAGGCTAAATCATTGGCACATTTCAACAGTTATAAGTGTACCAATAAGGCTACATCAGTGGCACATTTCAACAGTTATAAGTGTACCAATAAGGCTACATCAGTGGCACATTTCAACAGTTATAAGTGTACCAATAAGGCTACATCAGTGGCACATTTCAACAGTTATAAGCAAGTCAGTAATGTTCGAGGCCGAAATATTTGAACTTAATCCAATTCAGGACAAGGCATCATAGAAGGACATTCATTATTTCACAAAATTTTTGTAACTGCAAATTTCAATTTAAGTATTCACATTTTATTTAGCATGTATGAGATTACTGGATGTTAGGCTGGCGATTACCCTAGTGACTCTCTTTTGAACATTAATTAATATAGCATGATGTGCAGGGTCCGATTCGATGAAATGATCTGAGAGTAATAATAGTTTTAAATATTTGTAATTCTAAATTTTTTTTAAAGATATGTATTTTTCTTGGTAACTACAAACGATTGACCCCCCTCTCCCCTCGATCAAGAACTTGATACTAGTATTTATACCCGGTTTAAGGTGGATCATCGGTATATATTTTCTCAGACTGAATTTACTTATACTTTGCCTAAATGAAAATTTTACCAAAAATATAATAAAATGTATGCTTCTGTTGTTTCTTTGTGTTCATCTTATTGTTGATGTGTTTACCCAGATTTGTTTCTCTCAACTGATTTGTGACTTTTGAACAGCGGTATACTACTGTTGTCTTTATTTACCCCAAGTATGGTTTATTCTTATTTAAAGATAAACAAAAAATGAGATAGACAAACACACGACACCAAATACAAACCTTGTCGATACATGGCCTCTAATATTGTCAAAATAGAATAATAAAGAGTTTGATCCTTACCTTTTTGATTGCGATTAATGTTACTTAAACTGTATTTACGTTGCTATAATTTTTTCTAAAATGTCTGATGTCAAGGTAATTAATTAGGACGTTTATTCATGATCCACTAGTCAGTAAATATTTAAAGGACATCTATATATATAGACCATACGTATTCCAATTAAAGACAATAGACATTATTTAATTGAACAAAAACATCTATATTAATTGGATATTGCATGATTGCTTACACACAATAAAACAGACAATTGTATAGTTATATGGGAGTGACTGGCTTTCATACAAGAACTTTAAAGAGAAGGAAAACAATAATTGACTACAAATATTAGTGTATTCTTAAATAATCATCACCCAATAGTGAATGTAAAATAATAATAATTGTCTTAACTTTTAAGATGAATTCAAAAGTGTTGGTAAATAAAATCCGGTTTGTCAAGTATAATGAAAGTGGAATATTTTAATTCTTGAATTATTCTTACTTTAAAAAATGGAAAACAACACGTTTTATAATTTATTGCGTCCGAAGCGCTTTTCTGGATTTACCTTCATCAGGAACGCTAAAAGCCAAACATTTGAAATCCGAAGATGTATAAGTACCGAAAATCGTTGAAGAGATTTAAAGGTTTTGGTAAAGATTTTGTTTACAATAAAATTGAGAAAGGAAATGGGGAATGTGTCAGAGCGACAATATGTTTTTTCTTTTTTAAGGATCATGTACACTGAGTGCTAAATTTGCATGAAAAGAGCTGCAAGGTATAATTTCAATGAGACAGCTACAACAATATATCATTCACTTCCACTCTGCAGGTGGTATTATATAGGTTGATTCTGTAATGTTGACGCAAGTTTTGATTGCATTTAACTGCAATAGATTGTTCTACCACCTTACCAGATTTGTCCTGTTCATCATGTATGCTGCATGTGAGATCAGTATGTGCCTCAAGATGTTGAAGTAGAGTTTTGCTGAAATGCAGATAGGTTGCTGCAGAGAATTCCAAGATAATGTTACCATGTTTATATTGTAAGTCTACATCCGTTGGTCGTATGGTGGCGTCCACTATTTTCCCGATGGCTTTTTGCTCATTCAATAATGACTTCTGTGTTGATTTGAAACATCATATATTTGGGTTTTGTTCACTCCTTAAATAAAAATGGTAAGATGAAAAAAAAGTGAAAATCTGCTAGATGGGGTAGGGATGTAATGTTTCATTTTTTTTTGGTAACAAATGAGTGCAGACCAGTATTCTTTATTGTAATATGTTCCAAAGTAAGACGTCTATGCATCATAGGTGTCATGACTGATTTCAAGTTTGTTATGTCTTGGTTAAGGTGTCACGGTAGTATTTGCATTCCAGAATTTAGGTTGCTCTTTTGTGTACTATATTCGTGGATAACGAAAAGCGGGGTCATAATTGTGGTCTTGGGCCAGTAATGGGATAACCACATCAAAGAATGACAGGACCACATCAAAGAATGACAAGACCGCATCAAATAATGAAACAAACATATCAAGTAGTGTCAAATCGTCAAATTTTTAAACATCATTACGTAATGTTAAAACCCTATAAAAAATAGACAAATCATCATTACGAAATAACAAAACCACATTATGTAACGAAACAACGACATTACGTTAAGTCACATACACATCAAGTAATGTTAAAACCACATTGACTAATGACACAACCATATTATATTAATGGTGAAACCACATCGAGTAATGACAAAACCATATTGAGTAATGACAAAAATATATCAAATCAATACGAAACCATATCGTGTCATATCGAAACATCATTAAGTAATGACTATTCCATATTAAGTTATATTAAAACATCATTACGTAATGTCAAAACCATATAAAGTAAAGACAAAACAACATAAAGTAATATCAGAGTTCCACATAAGACAGCTGTGGCGTTCCATATATTAAATATATATCTATCGGCCTAGATTTCCACTCACATTCACACTTCACACCAAATATACTTACTTAGACAATCGGTATTCACAATAATAAATGAATCCTCAGTAAGTTATTCAGTAGATAAATTAAATTTGATTAATTGTTCGCCATGTAAATAACAGATATAACCTGAACACCCATTATGTTTCAAACAAATAAGTTTAGGTATATGAAAATAAGAGTATCCATTAATCAGTTCTTTACTACTCTGTCCGTCTTTTGATATTACTGTTATTGTTTCACCTCCGAAATCAGATCCGATGTCTGCTACAAAAATATTGCCATAAGTATCTGTACAAAGTCCTTCTGGTCCTGCTAAATCCCCTTTATATTGCCAGATCTGTTTACCTGATCCATCCACACAGTATACTGCACAATCAAATCTCTCATTGTAGCATGTGTAGATTACTCTGTCATTACTGAAAACAAGGTCTATCAGGTCTGATTTACTCTCAACTTCTATTGAATTCAGGATTTCCCCTTTTAAGTCGACAAAACAAATTTCATCTTTACTTAAGCCTACAACCAGAGATTCTTTGGAGAATGATAAACCGTAGCATTCTTTGTGTAATGGTATAACTTTGGTAACTGTTTCACTCTCCATATTGAAGATCTTAATAGCTTTCTCTTTAGGATAAGTTATGGCAATAGTGTCCTGACTGATCTGTGTCACATTGAAGGCATCACCCGGTATAGGTAACACTTTCTGAAGCTCGCCATCCGAAAACAGTAGGTTAACTTTACCATGCTTTTCAACTACTAAAAGTCTGCCATCCATCAGACAAATCAAGTCACTTTTTTCACCCTCTTTCATATCTATTCTTGTCTCGATGCTCATGTTCAAATTATGAATGTTATATTGTGCTTGTGATTGAACTTGCTGATCCCTTCTATCACTTGTTTCCTTGTTCAAATCTAATGTCGTAAAAACCATCACTTCTCCTAATGAATTTAACGATCCTAACGTGCTTAGAATCTTTTCTATTTCATCATTTTGCTTCATTTCCATGACCAATTCTTTGGTTCTCTCATCTTTTTCCAGATCTTTAACATAACGTTGATATTGGTTTACTTGTTGCTCAATTTGATGTACACATAGAAATGATTGAAGTTTTGAAGTGTAATCTTCTGTTACTGTTTTTAAATTTTCTTTCATTTCGTTCAAGTTTTCGATTTTTCCTTCAAGTTCAGAAATGAAATCAGCTGCTTTGGATTTTTCATGGTTCCATATTGTATCCGTTTCTTGGCATGACTTCTTATCCAATTCGTCCAAATGTTTGTTTATTTCTTGTCGAATTCCTTTAATTGATTTTTTTATGTTTACGCATTGATTTTCTCCTGTCTTTATGTTTTTTGTTTTGTTGGTCACAAATTTATCCAAAAGTAATAAGGTAGAACTTATACTTGTCTCCACATTTTCCTTGGAGTTTTCAATTGATGTTTTCTCCACGATACTGGCTAAATTGGTTATTTGGGTACATTTAGAATGCTTAGTAGAAACACACCCATTGCAGCAAGGTATTAAATGATTAGGACAGTACATGTTGAGGTCTTCATTGTGTTCGTCACATTTTGTTTTGATAGTTGGAATAGATGGTTTATAATTTTTGATATCAATGGTCTTATGATCACATGTTGATTTGGATTCTTTGTGATGACTTAAACATGTGAAACATAATCCTTCATCACATTTATAACACCAGATGTCAGATGGAATGTTTATGTTTTCTGTGTGACATGGTCCACAAGATATTGGTTTACTGGATGCCATGACCTGAACATATACAAATTAAAGAAGTTGTTAAGCTTACTAAACACAGTCCTTATAGTTAAGTCTTGACCTTAACATGTACAGATAAAAGAAGTTGTTAAGCTTACTAAACACAGTCCATATAGTTTAGTCTTGACCTTAACATGTACAGATACAGCATTGATTGATTGATTGATTGATTGTTGGTTGCTTAACGTCCAGTGTCAAATATTTCATACCTATTAAGAACAAGAACAAGTTAATAATAAGGACAACAGGTAGGTCTTATAAAAGAGGCCATTCGGGATAATGATCAGGGGAATTTGGACTGCCCCTGGGAAATGAGGGTAAATTGTATAAGAATAGAAATTTTGCGTTGCAACAGGCCACCTATATTTTTTACAATTTTTTTATTTTTTTATTTTTACAAAAATCTTTCTTCTGTAACTACAGAGACAAATTTAACAAAAGTTGGTCACAATCATTATAAGGGTATCTAGTTTAAAAAATGTGTCCGATGATCCCGCAAGCCAACCAACATGGCCGACATGGCTAAAAATAGAACATAGGGGTTAAATGCAGTTTTTGGCTTATATCTCTGAAACTAAAAGCACTTTTGACAATGGGTTAAACATTTTATCAGATGAAGATCTATCAGACAAGCCGTTATTGGGTTGTTGCCCCCGAATTAGTAATTTGAAGGAAATTTTGTATTTATTTTGTTATTATCTTCAATACTATTATAGATAGAGATAAACTGTAAACAGCACTAATATTCAGCAAAGTCAGATCTAAAATTAGTCACATGACTAAAAATGTCAATTGATCCCATAAGGAGTTATTGCCCTTTAAAGTCAAATTAAACAATTTTTCGTAAATTTTTTAAATCTTTTACTTAAGTCTTTTCCTGAAACAACTGAGACAAATTTAACCAACTTGGCCACAATCACCAATAGGATATATCAGGTGCGCGAAATAGGCTCCTTGGAGCCTTTAGCTTTATGATGTCCTGAGGTACTTGATTTTGTGATACCCTCAGGACTATTTAACAGTTCATTAGCAGAGGTATCAATCAAGTAGTGTAATAACATTATTTGTACCAATAAGGCTACATCAGTGGCACATTTCAACAGTTATAAGTGTACCAATAAGGCTACATCAGTGGCACATTTCAACAGTTATAAGTGTACCAATAAGGTTACATCAGTGGCACATTTCAACAGTTATAAGTGTACCAATAAGGCTACATCAGTGGCACATTTCAAGTTATAAGTGTACCAATAAGGCTACATCAGTGGCACATTTCAACAGTTATAAGTGTATCAATAAGGCTACATCAGTGGCACATTTCAACAGTTATAAGTGTACCAATAAGGCTACATCAGTGGCACATTTCAACAGTTATAAGTGTACCAATAATTAAGGCTACATCAGTGGCACATGTCAACAGATATAAGCAAGTCAGTAATGTTCGAGGCCGAAATATTTGAACAATTAAATACAAGGCATCATAGAAGGACGTTCATTATTTCACAAAATTTTTGTAACTGCAAATTTCAATTTAAGTATCCAAATTTTATTTAGCATGTACGAGATTACTGGATGTTAGGCTGGCGATTACCCTAGAGACTCTCTTTTGAACATTAATAAATATAGCATGATGTGCAGGGTCCGATTCGATGAAATGATCTGAGAGTAATAATAGTTTTAAATATTTGTAATTCTATTTTTTTTTTTAAAGATATGCATTTTTCTTGGTAGCTACAAACGATTGACCCCCCTCTCCCCACGATCAAGAACTTGATACTAGTATTTATACCCGGTTTAAGGTGGATCATCGGTATATATTTTCTCAGACTGAATTTACTTATACTTTGCCTAAATGAAAATTTTACCAAAAATATAATAAAATGTATGCGTCGCCATGTTAGCTACAAGTCGTGTAAAAATTGTCCAAACTTGCATCGCTTGTTCATGAAAAAAAACCCAAATTTTTTCTAAACAAAAAGAAATCACATTTATTTCAAGACTATAAATCAAATCTTTCCGAAATTTGGAATCGACCTTGATGTGAGCAGGATATACAGTACTGTGTGATGCGTTTTCACATCCACTGCTTTTCAATTTCTTGAGCGAACACTTATATATTGGAGGTACAATTTTCAGCTATTTCCAACAGTTCATCTTGTAGGTCAAATGTTAGTTGATTTTTCCCTCGACTTTATTCGCATATAGCCAGTAATTTAACCAGCTTTATATTAGAGACTATATAAACTTTATATCTTTATGATAACACCTGTCTGTCATCACCCTTTAGATATTAAATAGATATTTTTAGTTTCTGGTCTACTGTCTCGTTCATGTTTGTCGTTTGTTTTTTGTTGCACTTCAATGTGTCTGTTGTTTCTTTGTTTTCCTCTTATAGTTGATGTGTTTCCCCCGGTTTTTTGTTTCTCTCAACTGATTTGTGACTTTTGAACAGCGGTATACTACTGTTGTCTTTATTTACCCCATGTATGGTTTATTCATATTTAAAGATAAACAAAAAATGGGATAGACAAACACACGACACCAAATACAAACCTTGTCGATACATGGCCTCTAATATTGTCAAAATAGAATAATAAAGAGTTTGATCCTTACCTTTTTGATTGCGATTAATGTTACTTTAACTGTATTTACGTTGCTATCATTTTTTCTAAAATGTCTGATGTCAAGGTAATTAATTAGGACGTTTATTCATGATCCACTAGTCAGTAAATATTTAAAGGACATCTATATATATAGACCATACGTATTCCAATTAAAGACAATAGACCTTATTTAATTGAACAAAAACGTCTATTTTAATTGGATATTGCATGATTGCTTACACACAATAAAACAGACAACTGTATAGTTATATGGGTGGCTTTCATATAAGAACTTTAAAGAGAAGGAAAACAATAATGGACTACAAATATTAGTGTATTCTTAAATATTCATCACCCAATAGTGAATGTAATATAATATTAATTGTCTTATCTTTTAAGATGAATTCAAAAGTTTTGGTAAATAAAATCCGTTTTGTCAAGTATAATGAAAGTGGAATATTTTAATTCTTGAATTATTCTTACTTTAAAGGTTTTGGTAAAGATAAGGTATAATTTTAATGATACAGCTACAACAATATATCTTAGAGGTGTAAATATCTGTAAAACACAGAAAGCTTTACAATATGCAGACTGTTAATCATTACATTTTCTTGTAAACCGGAAATGTTTCTTTGGTTTAGTAGTATTGTAGTTATTAACACTTAGGGATGACAAGAGATCACATTACCAAAAGTGCATAAGAACAAGGGAACGGAAAGTGATACCAATATAAAAAAGAAGATGTGGTATGATTGCCAATGAGACAACTATCCACAAAAGACCAAAATGACACAGACATTAACAACTATAGGTCACCGTACGGCCTTCAACAATGAGCAAAGCCCATACTGCATAGTCAGCTATAAAAGGCCCCGATAATACAATGTAAAACAATTCAAACGAGAAAACTAACGGCCTTATTTATGTAAAAAAATGAATGAAAATCAAATATGTAACACATAAACAAACGACAACCACTGAATTGCAGGTTCCTGACTTGGGACAGGCACATACATGAATTATGGTAGATAAACATGGAGACAGATGTATTGATAGAATTGAAAAAATATGAATGAACAAAAAAGCTTCCCACTTTGTTGAACAGTTGATATTTAATTGGTTTTTTTTATGCAGAAAACCCCATAATCTATTTTATCATACTATTTCTTGTCTTTTTCCCTTGGACATTTCTAAACTGGGTTGTCCTAACAAAAGTAATCGTGAGATGTCAACTCTCATATTTTGATATGTACTTACACATTTTTAAGTTGCTGATAATTTCTGTTTCATCTTAGATTTAGCCATCATACGAAGAAAGCTGAGCTACTGAAGAGTCATATAAGCACAGTGAGGTATGGCAACAAATTTATAGATAACAAAAGAAGACAAAAACGAAACACGAGACAAAACCTGTACCACTCATCTTGTGAAAACAATCAGTCTGCTCAGGAGGACCTTTAGATACACATACTACTGTAGTTCATTTATTTTCGTGGATTGAGGTGAATTTTCATTTTTGTGTATATTTGATTTCATGGTTTTTCAAAAGTCTGCATAAATTGCTATACAAACTTTGTAATTCGTTGGACATGTGAATTTGTAGTCCCTGGGTTACCATGAAATCCACGAAAATTGGTAAACAATGAATAATAGTGAAGCCACAGTAGTTATGCGTCATGCTGCTGATTATGTTTGAAATTAAAATAATAAGCCTGGTATCTCTTGTTTTTAGATTTCAAGCTGGAAAGAATCTTTATTGCTCACCTGTCAATTTTGCATAAATTGATATGATGCAGATATGTCAAATAGTTTCAGGAAATAAAGTTAAAACATGTAATATCATCCTTCAAGGCCAGTAACTCTTATAAAAAAGTCAATTAACAATTCTTTCATTTCATAATTTATTTGGCCTTTCAAACTTTTTTATTAGAGCGTCACTGATGAGTCTTTTGTAGATGAAACTCACGTCCAGCGTGCAAAATTTATGTCCTGCTATCTATGATGAGTTTATATATATATGAACGCTTATTGATTTCTCAAAGTAATACAGAACAAAATTTACAAATCTCATTTTAATGAACACTTTCTACTATCCTTTTTACACAAATCTATTCAATTAACGATGAAAGTCCACTATTTCTAGCATTTTCAATGATGTCCTTTAATTTGTGTTTTTTAGGAAAAAAGTAAACATTCATCCATTCGTCAGTAGCTGCGTCATAGAATACTTCTGATAGAGATGACTGCAGTCGTGCTTTCAAGATACGAAAACTCTCCAATAACCTAAAAAAAAAGAAGTAAAGCTTATTCAAACCAGGGAGGGTATATTTATAGGTTGTATTTCTGCAAATATGCAATGCACGTTCCAAGAGGAACCACTTATACATCTAAAACTGTGCTACCTTTCTGTAAAGCTGAGTTTTTTTAATTGTATCCTCAGATATAAAAATTAATTTATACACTTCTTTTTTTCATTGCTAAAGACAAAACAAAGTATTATGTCACATTTAAATGACTCACAGTTAAGCTCATACTAAAACTCTTTACTACCACTACTTTTACTTTGACTTGTCCTGAGAAATTGGTACAATTTTAAGTTTGACCCATTGTATATAGAGTTTTATAGACAGTAATGATAACATTTACCAATTTTCCTGCACCAGATGCGCATTTCGACAATATATGTCAGTGATGCTTGAGGCCAAAATAATTGAAATCCAAAGCTTATATAAAAGATGAAGAGCTATAATCCAAAAGGTCCAAACAGTATAGCCAAATCTGTAAAAGTAATCAGAGCTTTGCATGAGGGAGATACATTCCCTAACTTATAATAATTTCTAACATTTTGCAACAGCAAATTTTGATAACACAAAAAATCTGTATTTTCATGCCAGTGACGAAGTACTGACTACTGGGCTGGTGATACCTTTGGGGAATAACAGTCCACCAGCAGAGGCATCGACCCAGTGGTAGTAATAACATTAACGGTACTAATTTTCCTGCACCAGATGCACATTTCAACAATACATGTCTCTTCCGTGATGCAATTTAAAACATTTCAAATTTAACATATGCATATATATTTCTGAATTTCATATTAACTGAAATCAATAATAATGAACTTACTTTGCTACAGCATTTAGTAATGGTCCTACATGGACAGGGTTGACAAAGTTTCTTTTTATTTGATATTCGTTCATCCAAGTAAATATGCTATAAATAGAAAAGAGTTCATATTTTATATAATGCTTTACTGATGAACACATATGAAATTAACAACCATCATGCATGTTTCTTCTCTAAATCAATTCAAAATTCAGTATGAATATCCTTAATTAAAAAATTAAAATGACAATTTTCTTGATTTGAATGATATAAAGTTCATTTACAAAGGTGGATAATGAAATCCTGACAAGTTGTATACTTTGTTTATTAGGTTACTGGGCTAATACAGGAGATACATTTTCTATCAAAATAATCCTGTACAAATCTGAATAGAAAATACATGTGTTAAAATGTAAATGATCAAGAGTCAATCTATAACAGCATGAAAGAATTTCCAGAACCTGGCATAGTGTTTAAAACTGAATAAATGAATTTTATGCAACAGCAATTTAAATCTATTATTAGCACTTTTTATATGTTTCCAGTCACTAGAACAGGACTCAATACTTTGTGTAGGATTTGGATATCTACAAATTCTTAAATATGATTTGTTGATATGTTTTTCTTTTGTTAAGATTTTGATAGACCCTATTGTCTTAACTAGTTGTTTAAAATTTGTTAACCCTATGTCAACTTAACTGTGATATACATGTGCCCTTTACACATGAATGGAATTATAGGGTTCCATGAAAGTTGAAATTATAAGAATAACCATAAACATGTTTGAGTTGAGAAATAAAAAGTTTAAACACATATTCTCCTGGTATAAACAACCCATCAATATAGACATAAAACCAATACTTGTACCAAATGTTCAAATATATAAAAACACTCTGAATATACACGCCATATATAGGCTATAATAAATTCTAAAGACTTTGTAAAGTGGATTGTCGCACGACAACGCAGATGCTCTATATTTAATATGAAATAAACATGATTCAAAATCATACATATATATATACACATATAACATGTATAATATATAATTCAAACATCAGTATCAAACAAAAAACTCTCAAACAGCTGAATAAACTTTTAACAAGAAAATTCAACTGTTCAGATTGACAGTGTCGTGCTGAATGATTACATGGGCAATAAAATACCATGAAAATAATTTTGAAGGGGGACAACCTAAGGCCCTCTATGCTACATTGATGAAAACACCACAGGAGAAACTAATTTCACTCTAATGAACTGCCCGTTTAAACGAATGAAATTACAACTATTCAGCGTTTATTTGTGTGGGCTGAATATCTCAAACTGAATAATCTTTATCGTCCCACATTATAGCTGTCAACTTACCCAGTAATACAGGTAGTTCTGTGTGCCAGAGCATGTCGTCCCACATTATAGCTGTCAACTTACCCAGTAATACAGGTACTTGTGTATGTCGGAGCATGTCGTCCCACATTAAAGTTGTCAACTTACCAAGTAATACCGGTAGTTCTGTATGTCTCAGCATGTCGTCCCACATTATAGCTGTCAACTTATCAAGTAATACAGGTAGTTCTGTGTGTCTGAGTATGTCGTCCCACATTACAGCTGTCAACTTACCAAGTAATACAGGTAGTTCTGTATGTCTAAGCATGTCGTCCCACATTATAGCTGTCAACTTATCAAGTAATACAGGTAGTTCTGTGTGTCTCAGCATGTCGTCCCACATTATAACTGTCAACTTACCCAGTAATACAGGTAGTTCTGTGTGTCTCAGCATGTCCTCCCACATTATAGATGTCAACTTGCCAAGCAATACAGGTAGTTCTGTGTGTCGGAGCATGTCGTCCCCCATTATAGCTGTCAACTTACCCAGTAATACAGGTAGTTCTGTGAGTCTGAGTATGTCGTCCCACATTATAGCTGTCAACTTACCCAATAATACAGGTAGTTCTGTGTGTCTGAGCATGTCGTCCCACATTATAGCTGTCAACTTACCCAGTAATACAGGTAGTTCTGTGTGTCGAAGCATGTCGTCCCACATTACAGCTGTCAACCTACCAAGTAATACATGTAGTTCTGTGTGTCTGAGCATGTCGTCCCACATTATAGCTGTCAACTTACCCAGTAATACAGGTAGTTCTGTGTGTCGGAGCATGTCGTCCCACATTACAGCTGTCAACCTACCAAGTAATACAGGTAGTTCTGTGTGTCTGAGCATGTCGTCCCACATTATAGCTGACGACTTACAAAGTAATACAGGTAGTTATGTGCATCGGAGCATGTGGTCCAGCATTACAGCTGTCAACTTACCCAGTAATACCGGTAGTTCTGTGTGTCTGAGCAGGTCGTCCCACATTATAGTTGTCAACTTATCAAGTAATACAGGTAGTTCTGTGTGTCTGATCATGTCGTCCCACATTATAGCACATTAAACAACTGTTGATACCATCACAAAAACCAGATGCTCCGCAGGGCGCAGCTTTATACGACCGCAGAGGTTGAACCCTGAACGGTTGGGGCAAGTATGGACACAACATTCAAGCTGGATTCAGCTCTAAATTTGGATTGTGATTAAATAGTTGACACAGCATACGTTTCTGACACAGAATGAATGTGGTCTAATGAACTTTAAAAATATTTTTTGCCTTTGAGCAATTCACTATGCTGTTGAATATTAATCCTCTCAAAAAAATTTTGAAGAATTTTTCTTTTTATTTGTGACATCTGAAATGAGAAAAATTTAACCTCTCCCCCCCCCTTTTTTTCCACATCCCCCTTTCCCTTTTTCCAAAACTGATCTCAATTCAAATTTCGAATGGAGTTTGCAACAATAACTACTCATTTAAATACATCATAAAATATTAAAATGTAAAATAAAGTGCTTGTTATCACTGAATGGTAAAGATTGTTTTAATTTATCAGTTGGTAGTAAAAGTGAATATATACATTGTATATTGTATAAAACAATGATTTAAGTTGATTCAACTACTATTCTGGACAAAGAAAGATAACTCCAATTGAAAATTTCTTGCTATTGCACAATATTGTGCAATTAGATATTTCTTGCTATTGCGCAATACTGTGCAATTGAAAATATTTGCTATTGCACAAAACTGTGCAATTGAAGATTTCTTGCTATTGTGCAATACTGTGCAAATGAAAATTTCTTGCTATTGCACAATACTGTGCAATTGAAGATTTCTTGCTATTGCTAAATACTGTGCAATTGAAAATGTCTTGCTATTGCACAATACTTAATATAATAATTTTGGATCCTGATTTGAACCCACTTGAAAACTGGGCCCATAATCAAAAATCTAAGTACATGTTTAGATTCAGCATATCAAAAAAGCCCAAGAATTCAATTTTTGTTAAAATCAAACTTAGTTTAATTTTGGACCCTTTGGACTTTAATGTAGACCAATTTGAAAAATGGACCAAAAATTAAGAATCTACATACACAGTTAGATTTGGCATATCAAAGAACCCCAATTATTCAATTTTTGATGAAATCAAACAAAGTTTAATTTTGGACCCCGATTTGGACCAACTTGAAAACTGGGCCAATAAACAAAAATCTAAGTACATTTTTAGATTCAGCTTTTCAAAGAACCCCAAGGATTCAATTTTTGTTAAAATTAAACTAAGTTTAATTTTGGACCCTTTGGACCTTAGTGAAGACCAATTTGAAAACGGGACCAAAAATTAAGAATCTACATACACAGTTAGATTCGGCATATCAAAGAACCCCAATTATTCAATTCAAAGTTCAATTTTGGACCCTTTTGGCCCCTTATTCCTAAACTGTTGGAACCAAAACTCCCAAAATCAAACACAACCTTCCTTTTATGGTCATAAACCTTGCGTTTAAATTTCATTGATTTCTATACTAAAGTTATTGTGCGAAAACCAAGAATAATGCTTATTTGGGCCCTTTTTTGGCACCTAATTCCTAAACTGTTTGAACCAAAACTCCCAAAATAAATCCCAACCTTCCTTTTGTGGTCATAACCCTTGTGTTAAAATTTCATAGAGTTATATTTACGTAAACTAAAGTTATAGTGCGAAAACCAAGAAAATGCTTATTTGGGCCCTTTTGGCCCCTAATTCCTAAAAATGTTTGGACCAAAACTCCCAAAATCAATCCCAACCTTCCTTTTGAGGTCATAAACCTTGTGTTCAAATTTCATAGATTTCTATTCACTTTTACCAAAGTTAGAGTGCGAAAACTAAAAGTATTCGGACGACGACAACGCGGACGACGACGCCAACGTGATACCAATATACGACCAAAACATTTTCAATTTTTGCGGTCGTATAAAAAGTTACATTTATCTTTCAATGTTCCTTTATTTTTTTACTTCTATCTTTTTATTTTGTGATATTATAGAATAGGATAGTATGATAGGTACTTTGAACTCCAATCAGAAGCAGTTCTGCTGTCACCTTTTTTGCATAAAGTTTTGTATGTGTTGTTGACTTTTAATTTATTATAGAGTGAAGTGTTTTTTCTTAAAACGCTGAACTTGTCATGCATGAACTATTTGCCACTGGACATTTATCAAACAATAGTCAATCAACACATTTTTCTGAATCCATTTTTACTGTATGTTTATCAATGCATGCCATGCACCTAATTGTGTTTTCCTGATCAAGAATTCTGTTTTCCAGTAGAAAAGTTTTATAAGACCCTTGCCTGTTGGTGAAGAACATAGACTATTTAGATATCATTTTTTTTGTCACTGGAAGCTGTCACATTGATGTATATTCAACATCTTCTATTATAATTGTTCATTTATTGTTTTTTACTATTACCTATCTAGATTAATAATAATAATAATAATCTTTATTTCAAGAGTGTATGCTCAATTAGTACAAACACTATTCTCCCTTGAGGCTCTCACACTCCACTCACAATGCATCACACAATTTCTTCATAACAAAGATAAACATAAGAAAATATAAATCAAAATTGATACATAGTCATTTAAATAAATCCTGGATTTTCAAGTAAAACTTAAAGCAGTTTGTTTTAAAAGTATTTATGTTTAACATATGTCTTAGTGCTTCTGGTAGTTTATTCCATAAAGTTGGGCCAGAAAATGAATGTTTCTAAATGTGTTTGTTCTTGCCTTTGGTATATTAAGTAATTGGGTAGTATTTGATCTAAGTTGCATTCTATTTTTATTTGTAACATAGGAGATTTTGTTAGACAAATATTCTGGGACAGATCCATATAAACATCTATGAACATATAAGGCCTTGTGGTAAATTACACGATCAGTAAATCGAAGCCATCATAACTTTTTAAACATTGTATTAGATGGGGTATCATAAGGAAGTTCAAGAATAATTCTAGCTGCTCGTTTTTGAAGTTTATCTAATCTATTTGTATTTTTGGTCACTGGTGTTTCCCCAAATTGTACAACAGTAATCCAAAATAGGGAGAATATAACCATTAAAGTATAACTTTCGTGTTTCTAGGGGGAGGGGTTTCTTTATCCTAGACAAAAGATTTAGTCTGGTACTGATTTTTGTGCACAAAGTGTCAATTTGGGCTGTCCACTCAAGATTTTCATCAATAATTAAAGAACCTTAGTGAGCACGCTCACATACCCCATGTCCCCACATTGTCATTGGAGAAATTAAATAAGAAAAAAAATTGTATAAGAAAAAATATTGAATAATAATTTCCTGTCAATATACATAGTATGTCCTTATTATCTACAAAATTTCATGAAATTCTGTTGTGTGTTTTCAGAGGAGTTGAGATGACAAACTGTTGCAGAAGTACATTGAAGCAAATAAGTTCAAAGGGGCATAACTCCTAGAAAAAAAATTGAACCGTAATTTCCTGTCGATATGCACAACTACATTGTATGTCCTTATTATCTGAAAAGGTTTCGTGAAATTCTGTTGTGTGGTTTGAGAGGAGTTGCGATGACAAACTGTTGCAGTAGTACATTAAAGTAAATAAGTTCAAAGGGGCGTAACTCCTAGAAAAAAAATTGAATCACAATTTCCCGTCGATATGCACAACTACATAGTATGTCCTCATTATCTGAAAAGGTTTCGTGAAATTCTGTTGTGTGGTTTGAGAGGGGTTGCGATGACAAACTGTTGCAGTAGTACATTAAAGTAAATAAGTTCAAAGAGGCGTAACTCCTAGAAAAAAAATTGAATCGCAATTTCCCGTCGATATGCACAACTACATAGTATGTCCTTATTATCTGAAAAGGTTTCGTGAAATTCTGTTGTGTGGTTTGAGAGGAGTTGCGATGACAAACTGTTGCAGTAGTACATTAAAGTAAATAAGTTCAAAGGGGCGTAACTCCTAGAAAAAAAATTGAATCGCAATTTCCCGTCGATATGCACAACTACATAGTATGTCCTTATCATATGAAAAGGTTTTGTGAAATTTTGTTGTGTGGTTTGAGAGGAGTAGCGATGACAAACTGTTGCAGTAGTACATTAAAGTAAATAAGTTCAAAGGGGCGTAACTCCTAGAAAAAAAATTGAATCACAATTTCCCGTCGATATGCACAACTACATAGTATGTCCTTATTATCTGAAAAGGTTTCGTGAAATTCTGTTGTGTGGTTTGAGAGGAGTTGCGATGACAAACTGTTGCAGTAGTACATTAAAGTAAATAAGTTCAAAGGGGCGTAACTCCTAGAAAAAAAATTGAATCGCAATTTCCTGTCGATATGCACAACTACAGTGTATGTTCTTATTATCTGAAAAGGTTTCATGAAATTCTGTTGTGTGGTTTGAGAGGAGTTGCGATGACAAGAATCAGGACTGACGGACGGACGGACGGACTGACGGACGGACGGACGGACGGACGGGTCAAAAACATTATACCCTCCGCAACTTCGTTGCATGGGGTATAAAAAACCCAAGGAGCTTTTCGCAATTAACATATCTAATGTGTGAGTTACCATCAGTCAAATTAAGAACATGGTCTGTTTTTGCTAGTTTCTGTCTAGAACCAATAACCATAGATGTAGTTTTTGGTGGATTTATATACATCTTATTTCCCTTGCACCATTCTTCAATTCTTTCTAAATCAATTGTAATGCTGTCTTGGATGGTATTGAGACTACGACCTGTGCAGTGAATGATAGTATCATCTGCATAGAGGTCTGTTTGAGATGAGGTTATATGAAGGGGCAAATTATTAATGAACAATAAAAATAAAAGGGGCCTAATATGGAGCCCTGAGGTACTCCAGCTTTTATTTCTAGTGCCCTTGACTTAATTGTCCCATTTTCCACTTGTTGGAATCTATGAGATAGATATGATTTAAACCAGTTACATGATAAATTTGAAATTTTGTAGCACTGCAGTTTTTGAAGAAGGATAATGTGATCTACCAGATCAAATGCTTTTTTAAAATCTAGGAAGATAATACCTATAATTTCTCCATCATCCATGGCTTTCAACCACTGATCAATAAGTTTTAGTAAAGCAGTATGACAAGAGTGGTGACTTCTAAATCCAGACTGACTTGCATGAAGGAGCTTATATTTTAATAGATATCGGTATAGGTGTTTGCAGACATGTTTTCAAAAATCTATGAAAGAGTAGGCAAAATAGATATTGGTCTATAGTTGTCGACAGTATCTTTAGGACCCTTTTTATGGCTTGGCATGACACGTGCATTTTTAAGCTCTGAAGGAAATATACCAGCAGTGATACTCCTATTTATAATATAAGCTATTAACGGTGAAATAACTTCTGATGATAATTTAGGTATGCAGGGACTGATCTGATCCATGCCTTTAGCTTTTGCAACATTTAAATTGCTAAGGCAGTCCTTAACTTCTGCAACTGTAATCAAGGGGATGTAAAACCAAGTATCTTGAGGTACTTTTGCTGCTTACTCCTGCTAAATCTTATTACTATCAAATTTGTATGATTGAGATGTCGATAGGTTATATTTTGGGGCAATATTTATAAAATGTTTGTTAAAAGCATTAACTATATGCTGAGTTTCTGTGATAACACCATTGTGTGTCTTAAGTTGGGATGGAAAAGGAGAACCTTTAGTTTGGTTGAGCCCCTTGACATATTTCCATAATTCTTTTGGATTTTTAGCCTGTTCAATAGATGTTTTATAAAATTTGTTTTTTGCATCATCTATAAGTGATGTGCTTTTGTTCCTCCAGAACCTGTATCTTTCTAGATCATGCTTTTTATGGTAATAATCCCTGTTTTGTCTGGCAGTTAATATTTGAGGGATTAACCATTCTGGTCTTTGAACATTTTTGACTCGCTATTGATTTTATTGGAGCATGCTTATTTAAGACATTATTGAAAAGAGAATACCAGATATTTAAAGCTTTGTCTGTGTCATGTTCTTCTATCACATTATTAAAAGGTTTACATTGAAGTTCTTTTATAAAATTATCTTCATTAAACTTTTTAAAACACATATAAGTTATGATCTGGTGGCTAGAATCTGGTATTTCTTTAACATTTGTTTTTCTTGTAAGGCACACTGGGTAATGGTCACGGAATGCCAAGTAAGGTACATATGTTTCAATTATATTATCGGACTTATTTGTATATATATGGTCAATGATCTTTTTACTTTTATCTGTTACTCTTGTTGGATTATCAATAAGTTGTGTAAGACCATAGCACTGTATCATATGGGACCATTTGTTGTTACTACATCCTTGAGCATAGTCAATATTTATATCACCCATAATAATAATTTCTAAATCTAAGCTTGCTGCTTTACTTATTTTTAATTCAAAAGCATCTATCCAGTCTACTTTCATAGCTGGTGGTCTGTAAACTGAACACAAAAGAATAGGTTTTGCGGATGGAAAATTGATCTGAAGCCAAATTGATTCAACATTACCAATCTCTAAGTCTTCTCTCCTTTCATATGCCATTAAGTTGTTTATATAATTTAATACCCCACCCCCTGTTTTGTCTTGGGTTTCATGTCTATCTCTTCTTATTATGTCATAACCATTTACTTCAATTAAATTATCACCTAATTCTGGATTCTGGTCACTGGTTATGACGTACTTATATATATAGAGCACAGGTGGTCGACTGTTGATCTGATGGATAAAATCTGTCTGTCTGTCACTGGTTCAGACGTACTTATATATATAGAGCCTAGGTGGTCGAGTTGTCTTGTGTGTTTGGCATAGTTCAAGGTCGTAGAGTTGTCATTGGTTCAGACGTACTTATATATATAGAGCCTAGGTGGTCGACTGTTGATCTGATGGATAAAATTTGTCTGTCTGTCACTGGTTCAGACGTACTTATATATATATAGAGCCTAGGTGGTCGAGTTGTCTTGTGTGTTTGGCATAGTTCAAGGTCGTAGAGTTGTCACTGGTTCAGACGTACTTATATATATAGAGCCTAGGTGGTCGAGTGGTCTTGTGTGTTTGGCATAGTTCAAGGTCGTAGAGTTGTCACTGGTTCAGACGTACTTATATATATAGAGCCTAGGTGGTCGAGTGGTCTTGTGTGTTGGGCATAGTTCAAGGTCGTAGAGTTGTCACTGGTTCAGACGTACTTATATATATAGAGCCTAGGTGGTCGAGTGGTCTTGTGTGTTGGGCATAGTTCAAGGTCGTAGAGTTGTCACTGGTTCAGACGTACTTATATATATAGAGCCTAGGTGGTCGGGTGGTCTTGTGTGTTGGGCATAGTTCAAGGTCGTAGAGTTGTCACCGGTTCAGACGTACTTATATATATAGAGCCTAGGTGGTCTTGTGTGTTGGGCATAGTTCAAGGTGGTAGAGTTGTCACAGGTTCAGACGTACTTATATATATAGAGCCTAGGTGGTCGAGTGGTCTTGTGTGTTAGGCATAGTTCAAGGTGATTTGATGCCAGGATATCTCAGTAGCATGGGTTAAACTAATTAACAAAAAGGGAGACTCATCTCTGCCATCAAATTATAGACCGATATCCTTAATTAGTTGTGTAGGAAAAGTTATGGAAAGAGTTGTGTTTAAGCACTTATAAAATCATTTAAAAGCTAATAAATTAATTTATGAGTATTAATCAGGATTTCTCCCTAAAAATTCAACTGTTCATCAACTCGTAGAAATATATAATTGCATATTAAACTCCTAGGAAAAAAAAGATATAAACTGTTTTGTATTCTGTGACTTCTCAAAAGCTTTCGACAAAGTTTGGCATAGGGGTCTTATATGTAAAATGAAAGCGTATGGTGTTGACGGAAATGTATTGAATTGGTTTCAGGATTATCTACACGACAGAAAACAGAGAGTAGCATTAAATAACTCGTCTTCTTCCTTTTGTTGTCTTATATAAATTAATGATATTGCTGATAAGCTTACTTCACTGTGTCGGCTATTTGCTGACGACACATCATTCAATTATTCTGGTAACGACGGAGAACAGATTAAATCTGTTATCGATCGCGACTTGAAAGAGCTGGATGTTTGGTCTTCTAAATGGCTTATGTCATTTAACCCAGATAAAACCGAAATTATGATATTTTCAAATATTGAGATTCCAGACCTTAGCTTTTCCTTAAATGGTAAAAATATACCTTTAAGTACATCTCATAAGCACCTGGGAGTTAATTTCAGTAGTGACGCAAAATGGAACAATCATATTGAAAGTATAATTACAAGTGTAAAGAAACACTTAAATGTTCTACGTAAACTTAAATACCGATTATCTCGAAATAATTTAGAAAAACTATCCTTAGTTTTTATTCGACCCATTTTTGAATATGCCACGGAAGTGTGGGATAATTGTGGAATAAGCTACTCGCATAAATTAGAGGCCGCAAGAATAGTAACAGGTCTACCAATATTTACAAAAACTGAAATTTTATATTCTGAGGTTGGCTGGGAATCTCTTTTTGAAAGAAGAAGGAGAAGAAAATTACAGATGTTTTATAACATGAACCAAAAGCATGCACCAGAATATTTATGTAATCTTGTACCTCCTTGTGTACAAAGTACAACCAACTACCCGTTGCGAAATGGTCATGATATTATTGTTCCATTTTGTAGACTTTCCCTTACTACTGAATCGTTTATTCCCTCTACTATACGTGAATGGAATAAACTTGATACAAAAATTCGCAGTGTCGACTCTATTTCTAAATTTAAGAAAGAATTAAAAAACGATAGTCTATTATGTAAAATTGAAACGTTTTATTTGTACGGCCCAAGGAAATTAAATATAATCTTAACGCAATTGCGATGTTCCGCTTCATTCTTAAACAATGACCTATTTAGAGCTAATATTATAGATGATCCTTCTTGCCATTGTGGGTCCGATATTGAGGATGTCTACCATTACTTCTTCGTTTGCCCAAAATACACATTATGTAGAAAAACCTTATTCCATAACCTTAACTGGCTATCAGATACAAAACTATTAATTTGCGGACACTTGGAACTTTCGAACGAAATTTTTCAAACATGTTCAGAATTACATAAAAAGGTCAAACAGATTTCTTATGCCTTGATAGAGCGTTATTATTACTGACACGGAACGTCATCATTGTCATCAATTCACAAGTCATCGTCACAGAATTATACGACTTTTCAAACTTTCTTTTTCTCTTTTTACTTTCTATCCTCTTTGTTCACCTATCAAAGCTAGTATTATATTGCATAAATTGTTTGTTTTATATGCATGTCCATTATATTATACTATTATTGTAACTTTATATTGTATTATGGAGAAGACTTCATAAGTATGATTTACTTGTGTCTAATCCATTTTGCTTTAATTCAGCAAATAAAATATGTTTAAACTAAACTAATTAACAGATCTAATTTTGTTTGGCTGATATTTAGAATCAGAATCAGAATCAGAATAATTTATTATAGTGTCACATACCAATATAAAACACAATGAATACATATAATAACATAATATGCAATTAAAAATTATTAAATATTACAATTAAAATATTGGTACCCAGCCAAATTACTGACTTATGAGACACTTTAAAAATATCACACATATTATAAAACAATTAAAACTAATGTACTAAAATATTACTAGTATACACAATACCTTCTTCGATAAAACATTTGATATAAAGTTTTAGCTAAAAATGGTTGAATAGCATCATTTGACATTAAAAAAATAAATTTTTCCTGTAAATCAAGATCATTAAAAGAATCACAAATATCACCAGATTTTTTCATTAAATCATATCTTAAATCTGCATAAAAATCGCACCCTAATAAAAAATGTTTTTCATCTTCTACACAATTATCTGTACAATATATACAAGTGCGCTCATTTAAAGGAATTTTTGGCTTGGTGTATCTACCCGTTTCAACTGCCAGTGGTAAACAGCCACTTCTAAAATTTGACAAAACACGTCTATGCTGCCTGTTACGAACTAATTTTACATAAGAACTAAATTCTAAAACATGTTTATACTCTCTATAAATACGTAATTTATTACCATTACATTGATTTCTGTCATTAAACAATTTTTCAACCCACTCATTTTTATCTTTTTCACATAGTTTAGATTTGATATCTTGCAGTTTATGTTTAATGGAAAAAGTATCATTAATAACATTTTCAATACCTAAAATTTGTGCTTTCTTTATACAATTTTTATCCCATGACCTAGAACAATCCTTACTCCACATATGAACCTTATACGTAAGTCTTGTATCATAAGCTTTGCTCACTCTAAGAAATAAACGAAAAGTTTCCAAAATTTCTGCTGATTTCGTACTTGTAAGTCCCATATCACCTTGAATGGCTATATTTGACGCATTTGAAGCACTTCCTAAGAATAACCGACATGCTTTGTTCTGTATAACTTGTACCTCTCTCCAATTTGTATGTCCCCATATTCCAGAACCATAGTATAGAACAGGCTCAACTACCGACCTATATAGTTTCGTAAACACATCACAAGTCATTCCACCACACGAAATAAATTTAGCATATAAGGCTGAAAGTGCTCTGCTTGCTGATTTAGTAATTTCTCGTACTGTATGTTTATAATCCAAAAATTCATTCAAATGTAGTCCCAAATATCTGTAGGATGAAATATAATTAACTGAAATATCTCCGCATTTAAATTCAACGGCAGATCTAGCAATGTTTTTATTACGGTAATGAATAACTTTCGTTTTTTCTGTATTTAGAGTCATTCTCCATTTCCTACACCAGGTGTTTAAACAGTCCAACATCTTTTGTAAATTCTGCTCATTTGGAGCTATCAACGCAACATCGTCAGCGTAAAGAAGAATAGATACATTTAAGTCACCAATATCTACACCAGCATTAAGCGAGCGAATATCCTCCGCAAGATCGTTAACATATATAGAATACAAAGTAGGAGACATTTTACAACCTTGTTTCACACCGTATTGAACCGGGAAAATATCTGTCAAGTTGTTTCCTAATTTTACAGCACTTTGTGTCGCATCGTAAAGAGACTGAATTGCTTTTAGAAACGTTCCGTTAATACCCATTTTCATCAGCTTATACCACAACATGTCCCGATTTACATTATCAAAAGCCTTCTTCGCATCCACAAAGCACACGAAAGAATCTTTCCTTTGTAACTTTCTATTTTTAATAATTGTTGTAAGTATATATAAATGATCCAAACAGCTTCGGTTACGTCTAAATCCATTTTGCTCTTCTGCTAACATGTCATTTTGTTCTAACCAATTTGTCAATCTTTTATTCAAAATATCCGCATATATTTTGCACGGCACTGATATTAATGAAATTGGACGATATTCAAGTGGATTAAGGGGGTCCATTTTCGGTTTCGGAATCGGAGAGATCATACTCGTTAACCATTCACTAGGAACGTGCCCTTCTATGAAACAAAACTGAATAATTTTATATAGCAAGTCTATACACGTGTCATTTCGTAAAATCTCACCCGGTATCTCATCAATTCCCGCGGATTTACCTTGCTTAGCTCGAAAAACGGCCTCGCGTACCTCATCCCTTTCTATAGCTCTATTTAGTTCAGTTGTATCAATATTATTGTCATTGACTAAATTATTCCTATTTTGAAGTTTATTTTTAATGTCCTTAAGAAATTCATCATCATACGAACCATTTATATCTGCACTGTTGTACAGCTTTTCGTAGTCTATTTTCCATTTTTCTAATACAGAGTCAATGTCACTTGTAATTTCTCCTGATTCTGATCGAATTTGAAAAGTTTGTCTCGATTTGCGATCATTGGCAAGTCCTAATTTGCCTATAGACTTCCAAAATTCAGAAGAATTTTGTTCACCAAGTTTTTGAAGTTTATTTTGTTGTTCTAGCTGATAATTCCGCTTCGCTTTACGATTTAATTTGTCGAAATCTTTTCGTGATTGCATAAATCGAGTACGGAGTTTAGATTTTCCAATTGATTTACATCGCTTCCATTGCCTCTCAGCATCACACGTTTTGTTCCACGAGTCCCGTAATTCATCAGACCAATACGGTTTCCGCTTACACTTATTCGTGCGCATATTAGAAACGGGCGGTTTCAATTCTTTACATGTTAGCTCCAATTCTTTAATAAGTAAATGTTTCAGTTCGACAAAAGCCTTATTAACGTCTTTACTGCGGTTTAAAGCAACTTCGATTCGACATATAGTATCTCGTAATACATTTTGCATATTTTCACTAGAAAAAGGTTCGTTATTCAATCCATCTAGCTTGAACTTTCTTGGACCTTTAACCCGATTTGCTCCTATACCGCTCTTGTTCTGTTCTACTTCCGACATATCGGTTCTAACTCGTATGCCCCATTCTAACAGTGAATGGTCCGGAATCGATTCGTATCCGACAAGAGATAACTCAGTCACCAAGTCTGACATTGTATTCACTTTAAAGTTAATTACCTCATTTAACTGTTCATGTGGAGTAAGGACATAGTCTACAACAGATTTCCCTGTACCTTTAATATGAGTAAAATCTTGCGAGCCAATTCGCCCATTTACCATACACATGTTACAATCTACTAAAAACTCAATAAGTAAGTCACCATTTCTATTTGATACACTATCAACAATTTCTCTTATTTGTACATTATCAACACCTTCAATAAAATCTTGGGCATCTCCACATCTAGAATTAAAATCACCACAAATATACAATTTACCAATATTTTGATACATATACACCTGTTCCAGCAGTTTAGTATAAAAAACTAGTGAGTCATTATATACAGAATTTTCTGGTGGTAAGTAACATACACATAAACATATTATATCATTTTCATTACTCAATTTTATCCATAGAATATCTTGTACTTCACTGTTTAAAATTTCAACATTATAATATTTCAACAGATCATTTTTAACTAAAACCGCAACCCCACCAGAACCTCTCTTGGAATTAACATGAACTTTGTCCCTGTTTCTCTGAAAACAAGTATAACCTTCTACATGTATTTTATCATTTTCTCTCAAAAAAGTTTCACATAAACATAGAATATCAAAATTTAAAGCGTTTACAACATGACATCTAAAGTTTGAATTATCATTTTGACGTGCTGACCACCCTCTAATGTTCCAAACACCAAGCGCTAATTCCTAATATCCGCGTCTACCTCTACCACCTCGACCACGGAAATGTCGTCCTTGTACTGGTGTCCACTCCTCTCTTTCTGGTCGTCTTTGTCCATTAACATTGTCATATTCTCTACATCTCGTGTTGTTTGCTCTCTTCTGAATTTTACCGTTTACAACCACAAAGTCTTTTTCACGGCCAATTCCGTTCAGCACTGTCATCATATTTGACAATTGTACTCGTGCTTCCGATGTCAGTTCATTTTCAATGTAAACTTTTTGATAGTCTCGTGAATATTTCAACTTTATCTTACTTTTCATCAATTTCTCTTTCTGTTTTTCATTTTCTACCGAAGCTATCACAAGCCCTGGGCGACTTCCTTTGCTTTCTATTCTTGTAGCTTCAACAACTCTAACATCATGTAAACGAAGACCATCTCTAATGATAGCGGATACACGATTTTTTGTCAACTCAGAGTCTGTCTTCTCCGCATCGGTTTCAGGGAGCATTTTAACTACAAATTTTGTATCTCTCTGTATAGGTTGAGTACTTACACCTGCCTGTGAACTGATTAAATCTGTGCGCACTTTATCCGCGACCTCGGTATGTATGTTTTTAATATCGCTCTTTAGTTTATTTACAATACCGTCAATCCTTTTGTTTACTGTCGTCATTTGAGCTTTAAAATCGTCTTTCACTTTATTCACCTCTTTATTTATTTTATTATCAATCATTTTGCTAATATTTTCTACAATGTTTTTGGCAAAAGTATTTTCTAAATTGTCAATACGTTCAAATACTTTGTCATTCATATCTTTCATCTCAACAGCAAGATCATACATGAGTGTTTTTAATTCACCCAATTCGTTACCAATGTCATCTTTTTTCAGACGTTTATTAGTCTCTTGTTCGGTTTCTGATAAATTTTCATTAGACCGAGCTCTTTTTAACTTATTGTCAGTGTTAGATTCATCGTTTCTTCTGTCTGGATGTATTGTCATTTTGTTTATTTTTGTTTGTTTATTTTCTTCTCCGGACTGGTCCGCCATACTTTTTTACTCAACGACGAAATATCAACTGGATAATTTCAATTCACTTTCTTATTTATCTCATTTATATTTACAGTGATAGTGTATTGATGGTTAATAAACAATTATGAATGTACCTGACTTGAAAAAATTCTCCACAAATGAATAAATATATCGTAAATAGCACTTTTCAATCTCAGCTAAATACCTTGTAAACACTGTTTGGGTGCGTTCGATGTATCTTTAGAAGAGTTATATATATATGAATTTCATTACCAAAAGTGATGTTACATTTCCAGCCTAATTTGAGTTGAAACAGTGCCATCTGATGTGATGTGCTAAGCAGGTTGTTCTGAACCATTGATGAATTATTCTGCAAGGGGTTATTGGGGCTTAGCAATTTATAATATCTTTCTATTAGTCTTTAGTTATGCAGAATTCATGGAGAATATATAGTTTACTAATAAAATGTAAAGGGAAAAAAGGACATGCTATTTTCAGGTTTCCCATGTATAAACTAACAATTCCAAATAGTGTTATTTCAACTTTGGTAGTGTGCAATTTAACATCATACAATTAATGTTAAATTACGCAACAAGAACTAATCTTCAGTATCCTGAAATTTTGTTGTACAACTGAAGAAATATCTGACTATTTATGTTAGAAATGCAATATTTTGTCTTTTCAGATCTCTCTTAAAGATATAAGAAACATTATGAAATGTTTAATGGTCACTATGCTCCTTCTCATAAAGTAATGACAGCTATCATGAATAACAGGGCTCAGGAGTTCACCAAGATGAAAGGTGAGTTATTGGAAACACAAAACAACAGGGCTTTGGAATTGTTATGCTCCATTTATGGGCATTAGGTTTTCTGGTGTGTGCATCTGTTCGTTCATTCGTCCGTCTGTCCCGTTTCAGTTTAAAGTTTTTGGTAGAGGTAGTTTTTGATGAACTTGAACATGTTGAAGTCCAATCAACTTGAAACTTAATACACATGTTCCTCATGATTTACATTTCTATTTTTAATGCCAAATTAGAGATTTTACCCCATTTTCATAGTCCACTGAAAAAAATGATAGTGCTGATGGGGCATCCGTGTACTATGGACACATTCTTGTTTTTAGATAAACGCTGTTTTAATGAAAAGACAAAAACAGGGCTAATGGATTTGAAAAGTAAAAGGAGAGTTATAAGAATAAGATTTTAGAAAAAGTATTGTCCTTATCATCAACTTATATTAATGGCATGATCATCTGTTACCCAAGATGAAAATATAAAACTTTCAAAATATGAAATTTTAAGGGCATGCTTTCATCATTGTTATATTTTTAATGAAAATTATTTATGGATTACGTGTAAGAGTTCCCATCTAAATGAGCTTTTATTGAAATTTAAGAGAATTATTTACAGTTCTGAAGATTAACATATTATTTCAACTGAAAAGCTTCTGAACCATACTAGTACTGAATAGACTACAAGTGAACAGAACTGAAAGACTGAAAGACTGACTGACTCAATAATTTATTGTTCAAGCTTTTTAGGTGATGTAAAAATCAAAATGACTGTTTTAAAACTAGACTTAATGCAGTTGTGAGCCTTTTTCACTCATTCAAACCTTCCTAAATTAAATCAGTCTGAAATGGAAGAGGGGGAGGTTTTTCATTTTAGTTTTGTGTGGGGCCTGGGGTTTGTAAGCTTGCTCACTCAATGTTTTTTTTTTTCCTTCATCAGGGACAACTAACTGATTTTAACAGATGAATATAATTTTAAACACCATTAGTTATTAAAAAATAGTATATTCCTTCTAATGACTAAGTTTGTATATTTTCAGAAAGTAACCCATTAATGCATCCTTATTCTCAAGCCAAGGCAGAAATTAAAGTGGACGGAGGTAAGTGTAAAATATAGATTTTCTTGATAGATCTCGGAGTAAATATAAAGACGAATATTGGAGGCTTTATATAGATATAAGAAGATGTGGTATGAGTGCCATTGAGGCAACTGTGTACCTAAGTCATAATGTGTAAAAGAAAAACCATTATAGGTCAAAGAATTGCTTCAATTCCAAGATTTGGCGGACACTGAACAGTTAGCCAAAAAAATGTCCAGTATAAAACCATTTTAACATGAAAATCAAGAGTCTTATCTCTTAAAAAAAAACCAATCAAGATCTAGAAACACTTATGAAGCACATCAACAAGCGACAACCACTGGTCAATAGGTTCCTGACAGGTGTAAACAAATGTTGCAGGTTTAAAATAAGTTTAAAGACGCCAACCCCCACCCTAGCCTGAAATAAAAGTGTAACATAACAACATATATAGAAAGACACTATCAAATATCAATTGAAATGGCTTAACTCAATCAAAAGACATATTAACTAAAAAAAACTAGTAAACATACACTGAACGAATAAATTAGGCATGTTTTATCTGGCGTTGGTAATGTTATTATTCATATTTCAACATTTGAATGATACAAGAGAAATTACGCACAGGCAAGACATATATATGTGTCAACAATTAATCTATGTAATATATTTTTTGTCTATTTGATGTATTTTCCTTTACCTGAAATCTTTTATATTTTTTTTAATGCAACATTAAGTTGATGTTTTTTTCACCTAAGGCGTGTTTGATAAATTGGTTTGATAATATTTTAAAGTATAATTTATGTTCAGTTTATGGTGAAAGAATTATCAGCATGCAGTTTCTAAAGTGTGGTCGACCTCTGAGAAGTGAAGTTCCTGTCTGTCCAGAACTAGTTCACGAGAAAGAATTTATTAGAATTAAAACAGAGGAAGAAACAAAGGTACTATTGTCAAATGGAACATTGACCAATATTAACATAAGCAAACGGAAGTTTTTAGAAATATTTGTTACTATCAGGCATGTTGTGTAGAAAATTTTCATTTTGCCCCACATGTACCTGAGCATTATTGTAATGATGAATTACAGAATTATCAACCCCTCTCCCTCTTGATGCATACTAAAATTAAAGTTAGTGATAATTATTTTACAGGTAACAATCTTACCAATGAATCACCCTGTCTAATATACTGTGGATTCATTATTATTTGATTGATACACATTTTTGTGGATTTCCATGAAATTAAACGTTCAAGGAATAACGAATCTTCTGTCGAATTATACATACCTGTCAACCTGTGACAATGAAAATGCAGGTCATGACCTGCGTTGAAGAATGGAATCTCAGGTCATAACGCGTACAAACTTTTTCGAGCTGAATTTCAGCAATTAGGGGACATTTTTTTTATAATTTAAATCAAAGTTTCCAAAACATGTTCTCGCTGCATTGAAGACCTGTTGGTGACCCTCTGCTGTTGTTTTTTATTTGGTCGGGTTGTTGTCTCTTTGACACATTCCCCATTTCCATTCTCAATTTTATCACTTGGTTAAGTAATTTAAAATTTTATCAATTATTATACCATTGCACTTTTAAAAGATATTCCTACAGTGTACTTCATCTGATATGTTTCAGCCTCAGTTATCAATATTAAGATAAATTGATTGTTGATTGTAATTAGACTATAGCAAAATAAAGATAAACAGTTAAAGAAAGTACAGATGAAAAAAAATATTTTCAATTTTTCTTTTATAATTGAATTAAGGTATAAAAATAATGAAAAGTTATAGTTCAATATGTATATAAAGTCTATTTGTTTTAGATCTTTTTTTACCCCAAAAAGCGTAAATATAAGGAACAATTTTGAATGGTGACAAAAAAGGGGAAGTAACTCAAGTTGAAAAATGTTTGTAAAACAACAGTGAAATTTATTTACAACCTAAAGCTAAGGTAATTAGTGTTAATTTTAAAACAGTGTGTTTGACACCAAAGCTGTCATTTGAAGCCATGTACTTAATGGATCACATAATTTGATAGTTTACACAGCTAGCTGAACTTCCTGTGCATGGAAAAATTACGAATTTGCCCGTTTTTTAAAGGAAAATCACTTATGAAATCAACAAGGCTATGAAATCCAGGTAAAAACGGGTCATTTTGGTAATTCCTGAGTTACAGGTGATCCCTCAGAATTGTGAAAATCTCGGGTCACACCTATCAGTTGACAGGTATGCTTGTATACATATTTAGACGAAACAACGAATTTGATATCTATAACATGCAGGTTTTCGTTACTCCTTGAAAATTGTTACCTACGAAAATAAATTAAATCACTATATATACAGTAACTCCCCAAAAAGAAGTGTTGTTTGTGAAACAGCTGTATACACAAAGTTCAACCTATGGGCTACATTAACAAGTTGATTTACAACAATTTAACATCAAATATCATACAGTTTTAAATGAAAAGATTAGAAACATAATTTTATCTACATACTGCTTTTGTTTAAATATTGAAATATTATTAGAAATTTGATAAAATGAACATTTCTGAGATCAAAAATCTACTTCATACATACATGTAAATGTATTAAAGATGTTAATATCATTTTATAGGAACAGGATCATATAATGGCAGTCAGTGTTAACGAACATGAGTATGAGGAAAGTGGTCAGTTGATAGAGTGTGGTTGTTGCTATGGTGAAGTGGCATTTGAGATGATGATTCAGTGTTATGAGGGGCACCTGTTTTGCCAGGAGTGTCTTGAAAGATATGCCAAAGAGTCTGTATTTGGACATGGGAAGGTATGTAACTGTAAGCTTGAAAGGTGTACTTATCTGTCTGAAAGGGTTAATCTGAACTTGACCACATTTTACGACCTTTCTGCAATAAGATTTTCTGGCTTCATTAAAAAAAAGCACCTGAACTAATCAGTTGTGATACAAGATAAAGTAAAAAAATCCTGAAATACCTTTCAAAAAATTGTAGTCCAGTCTGAACCTCAAACTGCAAAAGCAAATGTTTCAGTTCTAATCTATAGCATTAAGTCCCAAATATACACAGAAAAAAGTCCCATAAAAACTAACTTGAGGAAAACTCAAATTTTGCATTTTTAATTCTTATGGAAATTTACATTGGTAATGAAGATAACTCCGCAAAAATGAGTCTTCTTTTGTAAGTTTATGGTTGATTTTCTTAAAATTCATGTAAAATATGATACTTTGATGAGGTTATAAGTTTGTATTTGACATATAACATGTGGTAACAAAATAAAAATACACATATAACTTCGGTTTTGTACATTACATGAGCATAAGAGTATATAATATTTGGTATTGTTTATGTCTGTAAATTATATTAGTTCAGCATCTACCTTGTTTAAAGAAATTTTAAACCACCAAAAGAAGAATATATTCTTAATTAATTTTATTTAATTTGAGATTCTTTACCTTGACATGCTGAAAAATCTAATAAATGGTCAGCTAAAAAATTATGAAATCTAGATTGTAAAAGATATGAAAACACATTTAGAGTCCTTTGTTGTACTCTAAATACGGCTTAATTATCAAGAATCAATACTATCAGATTATTACATGGCATTTTTCATATCGCATGTATTATCAGCCCTAGGTTCAATATCAGCCCAAGAGCCGCATGGCTCGAGGGCTGATATTGACCGAGGGCTGATAATACATGCGATATGAAAAATGACATGTTATGATCTTTTTATCATATGCTTCAACAGAAGAGAAAAATAACAGATTTATATATTGATCCTTTTACGTGGTTCCCGAAGTTTAAAGAGTAAAAACATGAGTTCACGGCCGTCGGACCCAAAATTTGATACATTCAATCTGAAATCTTTCTATTATATGCCTCAATAGAGAGAGAGAAAGAAAAAAAAACCATATAAATATGGACGAATCGACAAAAAAATAAGTCAACAATATACATAATGATCATTGTTTGGAAAAGTCAACTTTTTAAAGAAACTTTCTAAATTATGTTTCAGAAAAACTTAAAAAATGCATTTATTAAATAATTTGTTTGGTTTTTTTTTTTTGGTTTTTTTTTTTATTATTTTAAACAATATACTTTCCAGTATTGAAGAAATTATTTTGTACACTACTTTGTAATGTTTTTCACTGAAAACGTAACATTAAGGTGTATTTTCCGGAATTGGCCGAGTATTACCGGAATGCCATGTGATAACGTTACGGAAAGGCATGTGATAACAATCGAAGCATGTGATAAACTTTTCATATCAGCCCGCTAAGCACCAATTCGAAAAATATGGAATTTACGTCAATTTAATGCTATTATCATACGGTAAAATTTATATGTTATTTAGTCTAAGTATATGATAAATTATGTTTAATAGAAGGGGAAAAGTTGTAAGTGTTTATTGATATTTCTGCCTTTTTTTGCAGGGTTACCTCCCATATCAATGCAAATATCCATAGGAATTTTAATATAATGATTTTTTAGTTTTCCTCAAGTTAGACTTTATGGGACTTTTTTCATTGTATAATTTGGGTATAATGCTTAACCCTTTCAACGCTACACAAAAAAATAGAAAAATAGCTGCTACTGCTGCATTTTTTTTGTGTTCATTCAATAGAACAGTATATTCCTTTTCAGACTGCTGTATCTTTTTGTCGAGCCTTCGACTTTAGTCGAAAAAGCAAGACTAAGCGATCCTACATTCCGTCGTCGTCGTCTTCGTCATCGTCGGCGGCGTCCACAAATATTCACTCTGTGGTTAAAGTTTTTGAAATTTGAATAACTTTCTCAAACGATCCTAGATTTCTACCAAACATGGACAGAAGCTTGTTTATGATCAACAGATAGTATCCAGAAGTAAATTTTGTAAAAATAAAATTCCATTTTTTCCGTATTTTACTTATAAATGGACTTAGTTTTTCTGCCGGGAAATATTACATTCACTCTGTGGTTAAAGTTTTTAAAATTTTAATAACTTTCTTAAACTATCCTGGGTTGGTACCAAACTTGGACAGAAGATTGTTTATGATCATAAGATAGTATCCAGAAGTAAATTTTGTAAAAAAAAATCTATTTTTCTGTATTTTACTTTTAAATGGACTTAGATTTCTGCCAGGAAACAATATATTCACTCTGTGGTTAAACTTTTTTTAAATTTTAATAACTTTTTTATACTACAGTCGACTCTCGTTATGTCGAAGTCAGCCGGACCAGAGAAATATTTCGAGACACACGTAGTTCGACTCAAACGAACACCGGAAGTTCGACAATCTAAGGGACACAACTCTTGCTTAGCTTGGTAAAGCTTAAATAAATCCGGGTGAATATGGCAAGGGGATCGATATTCTAGTATCAGATCGATGTATTTGTATGTCACAGTCTTTTATTATTATAATGACATTATTTTTACTTATTCAATTGTTTCAATTAAAATAAAATCCGATGTCTTTTCCAAGAGAGTAATTTCCAATCGATAGTTTCGTTATTCAGGTCGGTTATAGCTGACAAAATTGTTCATTCTTGGATACAAGAGATTTAAGAAAATTTTGATTTCTAATCATTTTGTTTTATCTCACTCTTTCTTTTCAAAAGAAAATATAACAAGATTAAAGACGCCTTTTGAGTAGTTTTTAGGTGATCATCAACGGAAGCCATAATCCTCACCTCACACCCAAGCTAATTAGTGTAAATCACAAATTAATTGTTTTGTAAACATTTCAAAAACTTTTTCATGAATATTAACAATGTATCACTAATTATTTATCAAAATTCTATAAAAGATAATCTTAGGTAAACACTCATGGAAATAGCATGTCATAAATCAATACTGTGGTCAGTGACCGGAAATTTAATTACAAGTGTATTGTCAGATTAACTATTCAATCCATTTAAATCCCGGAGGTCATGCTTTGACATATTTGTATAGTTCGAGATAAAAAAAGAATTTTGAATGCTTTTGTTAACCTTGGGACCGTAAATTTAGTTCGACTCAACCGAAATTTCGACTCATCCAATTTCGACTCATCAGGAGTCGAATTACATACTTTTGTATGGAATAAAGTTCGGGACCACGTGAAACTTCGACTCATCCGAAATTTCGAGTCAACCGAGTTCGAGACAACGAGAGTTAACTGTATTTTGGATTTGTACCAAACTTGGACAGAAGCTTGATTATGATCAAAAGCTAGTATCTAGAAGGAAATTTTGTAAAAAAATAAATCTATTTTTTTGTATTTTACTTTTAAAATGACTTAGATTTGCTGCGAAACAACACATTCATTCTGTGGTTTAACTTTTTAAAATTTTAATAACTTTCTTATACTATTTTGGATTTGTACCCAGCTTGGAAAGAAGCTTGTTTATGATCAAAAGCTAGTATCTAGAAGGAAATTTTGTTTTCTTCTAGTTAACATTACATTCAGTGTGCAGTTAATTTTTTTAAACATTTATTACATAAACTATCCTGGATTTTTACCAAACTTGGACAGAAGCTTCTTACAATCAAAAGATAGTATCAACAGGAATATTTTATTGATTTGTTTCCTCATTTTTGTTGAGCTTGCGATTAACAGAAAGAGTAGGCGAGACCCTGGGTTCCGCGGAACCCTTACAAATTTTTTATTATAAGAGATACAGAGAAAGTTATTGCATGAAAAATGCTAAGGAGAATATGAACTGTAATGTTAGGCAGTTATTTCAGTAAAATTTTTATCAGGTTACCTGCATTTTCAGATTATTACCAGGTGAAAGGTGTAATTTATTGAATTTGTGTTGAATTTTGAATAAAAACTACTTTTAGTCTATATCTGTTTTGTTGTTATACCCCCGCTTTAAAAAAGGGGGGTATACTGTTTTACCTCTGTCTGTCCGTCCATCAGTCCGTCCGTCCGTCAGTCAGTCCGTCCCATGAAACTTTCGTCACATTTTTCTCAGGAACTACACATCCACCCTTTCTGTAATTTGGTATCAACATTTATATATGTCAGCCATACCGTGTGATGCGTTTTCAGATTCATCACTTGACAACTTCCTGTTAACCGAACACTTGTCTGATTTTACACATGATAGCCAAGTTGAAAATTTTCGTCACATTTTTCTCAGGAACTACAATACAAGGATTTCTGAAATTTGGTTTCAGGATTTTTATAAGTCAGCTATACCGTGTGATGCGTTTTCAGATTCATCACTCGACAACTTCCTGTTTACCGAACACTTGTATGATTTTACACATGATAACCAAGTTGAAAATTTTCGTCACATTTTTCTCAGGAACTACAATACAAGGATTTCTGAAATTTGGTTTCAGGATTTTTATAAGTCAGCTATACCGTGTGATGCGTTTTCAGATTCATCACTTGACAACTTCCTGTTTACCGAACACTTGTATGATTTTACACATGATAACCAAGTTAAAAATTTTCGTCACATTTTTCTCAGGAACTACAATACAAGGATTTCTGAAATTTGGTTTCAGGATTTTTATAAGTCAGCTATACCGTGTGATGCGTTTTCAGATTCATCACTCGACAACTTCCTGTTTACCGAACACTTGCATATTTTTACACTATTAATATTATCCACTTGCGGCGGGGGTATCATCAGTGAGCAGTAGCTCGCAGTTTCACTTGTTTTATCTGCCATATAATAATGAAGACACCAATTGCTCAATTCCGTAGCGTATTACACCATACACAACGTATTATGTAATCGTGGCACAAATTAGTGGCTTCGTCCGTTTTCCCCCCTTTGTCTATGTCTGGTAATGATCGATCAATTCATATTTCCCACACAAATTTAATGTAATAAACACATTTAGTTAACCAGAAACCTTTTAACTAATCCTCGTCAGTTTCGCCATAGAAATGCTGAAATATTTCCATATTTACAGCTTAATTTTTGATTTCCGCCATTTGCATTTGTCAAAATATTTGTTTTTATTTTCCTTTGAATTGTCATTCTACTGCATGATTTTACAATAAAAATTGCCAGGATTTCAAGCGCAAATGAGACCTTGCATATCCTCGATTTTTATACGAGGAAAAATTAAAGAATGAAAACCGAATGGTTTAAGAGTCCTAATGAAAAATCAGTTGTCATCGCGGCATATGCCGCGAATAGCAGTGGTAGATGGCGTATGTCATTGTGGATATATGCCGTGTATAGCGTTGAAAGGGTTAAAATTTAAACTTGAAAATCTTCTGTTGCAATTACTTCAAGGTTAGGGTCAAATTTATGCTAGATTGACTGGACTATTGACAGTTGTTATGCCCCTATCGTAGCGGACGGGGCATTATATTTTATCCTTGTCTGTACATCTGTATGTCCCAAAATTAGTTTCAACTGATGAACTTTTGTTTACCTCAACCAAATATCACGAAATTTATTCACATTGCTTTTTACCACAAAAAAAACTGGTCGGATATGAAATTTGTTGGCATCACTTTTACCATCTAGAGTTACGCCCCTAAAACAAATAAAAACATTGCTGAACTTTTCGTTTTCTTTCTCTAACTTAAGTTTGCCTCAACTAAATGTGTTGAAATGTTTATTACCACAAAACTTGGATCAAGTTCAAATTTGGGTAGCGTCACTTTAACAGTTCTTCAGTTATGACCCTTTATTACGTGAAATGATAGCGGGTGCATCATCTGTGTCGTATGGACACATTCCCTATTTATTTTCCAAATATATCCCTTTGTTGACAGTTAATGAATGTGTGTTTTTAATTAACATAATTTGTATTTACAGGCTGATTTACTGTGTATGACAGATGGATGTGATGCTTCCTACCCTATGAGTAAGTTACATTAATTATTAGAATATAGTATTTGATATATAACTCAACAATAGCTAGTTTACATTTGTATTCGACTTTTTTGAATCATCAATCTTTCTCTTTTTTCGTATTTCTCATACTCACCGGCTGACTGACTTCATGGTAAAGTCAAATCGCTATCAGAATCGTAAAAAAGGGAGACAACTTGAATTTTACAAGTTTCACAGGTAACAAAAATGGCAGCTACAAGGAAAATCAAAAAAGGACGTTTAAATGAAATAAAATACAACGGCAAGTTTGAGCATCTTTGGATTTAACATTAAAAACTATTAAAGAGAGAAACAGAGCGTCTGTTTGAGTTATCATTTTATGATGATTTTCATCCTTAATAAATCACTCAGCTGATTTGTTTTCTTTTTCTTTTCTTTTTAATTTATTACGAGACGATCAATTTTACTATTCAGTAGGTCAAGGGTGGGAATGAACGGAAGATTTTTAACATTCTTTCATCAAAAATTGAAATTTAAAAGGTAGAAAGACAGCTAATGACTAAGTTGACTGCAAATGTACAACAAATGGCCAGCTTAATTCATAATTGTGACCAATTTGTTAATTTGGGCTCATAAATAAGGGAGAAATCTTTTATAACAAAATGATAAAAATGAGCTCTTAATTATCAACTGATTAAAATGTGATTGATAAATATTTGTATAAGTATATATAGGCTTATATTCTGTCAGTAGATTCTCAACTTACAGCTGACACGATGTCCTGGGCAGTCAAAATTATTTTAAATTATGATGTAATGATACTCATAAAATTGCCCAGTCATTAAAAAGTCATTACATAAACTGGGAGTCATATTTTTCTTACTTAAACAGATGCACATGGTATTAATGCATGATAATATTACTAGGTAAACAACAGACTTAATTTCAAGTTGACAGCATAAAAGGTTGAATGAATAAATAACCACTAAATTGTCTAAACCTTTTTATTAAGAATTTCCAATTCATACATTTAATATATTATAATCCTATAAAACACAGTCATGTATAAATAACCAATTTTATTTTGCATTTATTTCTAAATGCACTAGAATGGTATATTTTGACAAGGATATTCAAATGGCTATTTGTAATTCTTCTCATATTAAAAAGATCATATAGGATTAAATGCTTTTTTAAAGGAATTTATTGGTGTATAAACACGATTAATTCACTCACAATCACTTTAAGGATATGTTTGTGAGTGACTTGGTCCAGTTTATACGCCAATAAATTCCTTCAAAATGGCTTTTAATTCTTATAATTCTTTAAAATAAGGGATAAGGAATTTAATTTCCCCGCTCCAAACCTTTATCACAGGTAAATTGTTGAATTGGCCTGGTGCATGAATTTATTTTCTGGTTATGGCAACAAAAAATGTACTGTATCAGTATGAAAATAGCAATCTGATAAAAAAAAAAAAAATCAAAAATGTCTTATAATCATTCGAATGAATTTATTTGTTAACATTTTAACGATGAACACACAGAATTTTTTTTATTTCAAAGTTGCTGTCATCTCGTCCACAATGGTTACAAAAAGTAGTTCTGTCAATGTCGTCTATCGAAAAACAAATGTCAAGAACCACTACTGGAAGACCTCTCAACCAATTATATCAACATGATCCCTAATATGCAAATCATATAAGAATTATTTTGAAATAGACCTTCTGTTTTAATGATAATTCCGCCATAGACAAAATATATGGTGTCAGATTGCAGGTAAATATTGAACCAATGAATATATTTCTCTAATTCTTACTCGCTTTATTCCTTTCATGACCTTATTGTATATATGTAGGTCAATTACAGAAAGCTCTGTCCAGTAACATTCTGTCAAAGTATGAAGATAGAGTCCAGGAAGAAAATATCAACTTGGCAGATTTAACAGATCTAGTCAGGTAACTTAGAAAATATCAACTTGGCAGATTTAGCATATCTAGTCTGGTAACATAGAAAATATCAACTTAGCAGATTTAACAGATCTAGTCATGTAACATAGAAAATATCAACTTGGCAGATTTAACAGATCTAGTCAGGTAACATAGAAAATATCAACTTGGCAGATTTAGCAGATCTAGTCAGGTAACATAGAAAATATCAACTTGGCAGATTTAACAGATCTAGTCAGGTAACATAGAAAATATCAACTTGGCAGATTTAACAGATCTTGTCAGGTAACATAGAAAATATCAACTTGACAGATTTAACAGATCTAGTCAGGTAACATAGAAAATATCAACTTGGCAGATTTAACAGATCTAGTCAGGTAACATAGAAAATATCAACTTGACAGATTTAACAGATCTTGTCAGGTAACATAGAAAATATCAACTTGGCAGATTTAACAGATCTAGTCAGGTACCATAGAAAATATCAACTTAGCAGATTTAACAGATCTAGTCAGGTAACACAGGGATCTCCATGGATGAAAATTGAACCATGGAGGAACTTTCACCATTACAAACCTTGTCTACGCTGTACAGTGTAGCGCGATCGGAAGTATTTTATCCCTCCATACAAGGAATGGTGAAAATGCTAATTCATTGCTTATTTAAATTATATTTATTTGAATTTTCATTATAGAATTAGAAGTATCAATATTTTCATTTATTGCCGTTTTTAACCATTCAAATGCCAAGTCATCATGGCCCCCCCCTTAGTCGAGAATGACCAAAAGCTGTCATGAAGGTCCCCATGCAGATTTCTTTTATTTTTGGTAATTGTTATGGGGGTTAAAAATCATCTAATGTGGAGCTTATTTTTCGTGGACACTGTCAAATTCAGAGCCCATTACCGGTATGGCTGATTTGCAGCAACAACAAAACAATTCGTACGGGTTATGTAAAAGGTTAAAGAGATTTGTAAAGCAAACGTCGACAAATGAAAAGGTTTTTAATGACTATCTGGAAAAATTGATGCTCTGCAACATGCATCTTTCGAGTCTGAGGTAATAGAAACCGGAAACGCGGATGTATCAATTTGATTGTAATATACGAAATGAATTCGGAATTTAGATACGATATTTCTTTACAGGAAATATTTAAGTTTTTACTTTTAAACTTTTAAAGTAATTCTAAATTATCGTTACAGCAGTACTCGATTTATTTACGATGAAATAATATTTACTGTTTTGCGTCTTATTTTGTACTTCTTAAAAAAGGGGGATGCTGATTGCGTAAGTCAAAATAAAGCACGTGTTCGACTTGTTAAACTGTTTTCTTTGTAACTGGATTAATTTATTAATTTATTTATTTAATCTAAATGATCATAATCATTTGCTGAAACTTAGTTGATTACTTCGACAAATGGATCGTCTATCCTCAGATAGTATTCTCCTGTTTGGTTTGTTGATCTACCTGTACAAGCTCAGGTACAAGTAATTAGCGATCTTAATCCGGAAATCCCTCAGGCGTTAGAACTGTATTGGATTATAACATAAAAAGCCTAAGGGTTATCAATTACATGCATTTGATTATAATTGATAAAAAAAATGGCGTCGGGCTACAAATAACGATGAAGTTTTGAACGATGGCGGAAGACAATTTAACGATGGCGCAAGACAATTTAACGATGGCGCGAGTCATTTGACAATGGCGCAAGACATTTGAACGATGGCGGGGCTCCATCGTTAAACAGGCCATGGAGATCCCTGGTAACATAGAAAATATCAACTTGGCAGATTTAACAGATCTAGTCAGGTAACATAGAAAATATCAACTTGACAGATTTAACATAGAACATATCAACTTGGCAGATTTAACAGATCTAGTCAGGTAACATAGAACATATCAACTTGGCAGATTCAACAGATCTAGTCAGGTAACATAGAAAATATCAACTTGGCAGATTCAACAGATCTAGTCAGGTAACATAGAAAATATCAACTTGGCAGATTTAACAGATCTTGTCAGGTAACATAGAAAATATCAACTTGGCAGATTTAACAGATCTTGTCAGGTAACATAGAAAATATCAACTTGGCAGATTTAACAGATCTAGTCAGGTAACATAGAAAATATCAACTTGGCAGATTTAACAGATCTAGTCAGGTAACATAGAAAATATCAACTTGGCAGATTTAGCAGATCTAGTCAGGTGACATAGAAAATATCAACTTGGCAGATTTAACAGATCTAGTCAGGTGACATAGAAAATATCAACTTGACAGATTTAGCAGATCTAGTCAGGTGACATAGAAAATATCAACTTGGCAGATTTAACAGATCTAGTCAGGTAACATAGAAAATATCAACTTAGCAGATTTAACAGATCTAGTCAGGTAACATAGAAAATATCAACTTGGCAGATTTAACAGATCTAGTCAGGTAACATAGAAAATATCAACTTGGCAGATTTAACAGATCTAGTCAGGTAACATAGAAAATATCAACTTGGCAGATTTAGCAGATCTAGTCAGGTAACATAGAAAATATCAACTTGGCAGATTTAGCAGAACTAGTCAGGTAACATAGAAAATATCAACTTGGCAGATTTAACAGATCTAGTCAGGTAACATAGAAAATATCAACTTGGCAGATTTAACAGATCTAGTCAGGTAACATAGAAAATATCAACTTGGCAGATTTAACAGATCTAGTCAGGTAACATAGAAAATATCAACTTGGCAGATTTAGCAGATCTAGTCAGGTAACATAGAAAATATCAACTTGGCAGATTTAGCAGATCTAGTCAGGTAACATAGAAAATATCAACTTAGCAGATTTAACAGATCTAGTCAGGTAACATAGAAAATATCAACTTGGCAGATTTAACAGATCTAGTCAGGTAACATAGAAAATATCAACTTAGCAGATTTAACAGATCTAGTCAGGTAACATAGAAAATATCAACTTGGCAGATTTAACAGATCTAGTCAGGTAACATAGAAAATATCAACTTGGCAGATTTAGCAAATCTAGTCAGGTAACATAGAAAATATCAAGTTTAGTGAGGTAACATACAAAATTCTTGATTCTGATTGGTCAAGGGTCTTTATTTCTTCTCAGAATCTTCAAATCTTTTCAAAGTGTTTAGAATTGATGATTTTGAAAAAAATAAATAATTTTGTTCTTTAAACTGGGTGGCTACAGTCACGACAGTGGCAGATCAGTTTCTGTTCTTCTACTACTTCTTCTACCGGATAATGGCCACAAGCAACAAATTAAATAATTTGCCATAAGTTTGATGCGCATACGGACGACTCCCCCCAACCCCACAGGGCCGTAACTACATTGAGGCAAATGAGGCAAATGCCTCATGTTAGAAATTAAAAAAATGAAGAAAAAAAAACTGAAACAAAAGATTGTCTTAATATCAAATTGTTTTCACGGAAAGTGTCTAGCACGAAGCAAGTTCTCTTCACTCTCTGGTGTCGCCCCTGCATGTTTTTCGTGATCCATGTTTCTATTTTACTTTTAGTTTTCAAAGTTGATGGTCTATTGTTTGTACTTCTGTGTCCCGTGTTTGTCTTTTGTTCATTTATTGTCCTACTTTATGACTAGTCTGAGAGTTGATTTTCATTTGTAAACGTGTGGTTTTGCAATGTTGCATGCCCATTGATGTCCAGATATTGTGCGAGAGAATATTTTAAGAATAAACGATGCTACAAGACACAGAAAAAATGGTTGTTTCTGAATGGAGAATTGAACTTGATATCAAAGAATACAAAACTGGCTTTTTTTGTAGATAAAACTAGATAGCTGACATGGGTTGAATTAAAGTAAGGTCACCAATTTCCCGATATCAAATAATTAAAAAAAAAACAATAATGTATTGCCATATGACCTTGAACATTGAAGGGTTAAACTTGCATTAAGTCATGTTCAGACCCTTTAACAGAAAATAAAGGAATTTCGAGTAAATGTTCACGAAACCTATCACACACAAAGTCAATGCATAGAAAAAATACTAATGACCAATGGTCAAAGTTGCTGGAGTGTTTTTCAACAATAAAAGAATCATTAATACCAAGATGGTCCCTAGTGTCAACTTAAGCAGTACTAGTACTTAAAATATAATACTGCAATGTCACTATATTTAAATCTAGTCATAAAAAAAATCACCAAAGTCTAAGCACAATACAAGACGAGAACAGACAGTCGACATACAGATCCGGTATTAATGATTATGAGAATTACGATTTTTGCTTTATTCTACATATCGGTCTTTTAATGTTGTCCATAAGACGTAAAAGTCTTAAATTATAATGAATCTTTGTTTTTGCCATTTGAGACCAGAATTTTGCGGAGAAAAAATAGCTAAAACTTAATTGCGTTTCAATGTCAGAAAGCGTCCTGGAAACGCTCAGAATGCACGATTTTGCGTTATTTTTCTCAGAGCTTCTGGGGGCCTTGAGCCTTGAGCGGCCCCCAGACCCCTTGCCAAAAAAAATTCGCCTCGCTCCGTTGGTGAAAATATTTTGCCTCACGATTAGAAGAGGCTAGTTACGGCCCTGCCCCATATTGTTAGAATTTATTCCAGCTTTGTCAGAGAGGCTTTAAAAGCCTTTACTGACGATGCTGATACATCACCAGGAGGGAGAGTGTTCCAATCTTTTATGGTTCATGGAAAGAAGGCATAATTCCAGTAATAATTTCGAAGCTTCTTTCATGCATTTTACTTGACAGTTGTTTAGGGGCATCAGATGACCTTCCTTTGTCACTGCAACTTTCTCATTTCAAAACAATTTTGAAAAGCATTGTGAGTCTTACATCTTTTTGCCTTTGTTCTAGAGATCTCCATTCTAAGCGTTTTAGTATTTTACTTACACTTGTTACAGTCAGAAATCACCTTTTAATTGTAGCCAACAAAAGACACATATCAATAATCAGATTTAACAAGATTTATTAATCAAAAGTTTACAAGAATTATTACACAAATATTACTGTCAACTCAACTGTCAAAATCCAATCTTTTATCTTTATCTGTATCCGGAAAATTTCTCAGGAATACAATCAGAATATTACGTCCACTACTAAGGTCACAATCTAGTATGATGATGTACAATGTAAAATAAAAGTGTCAATCCAAATGCTGTGAATACTAATGTCTATTGATGTCTATGTCTTAGCCTGAAAGTTTAACCTTAGTGTCTGTATATAATATAGTTGTCACGGAAATCTCTAGAACACGCTAGGAATAGAATGCCCTAGAAAACTAGAACAGAAGATTCTAGAAACTTGTAGAAGTTTGAATAACGCATCTTTTATTAGGATCATTCTGAAATCATTATGCATGTTATGTAAGTTAAATGGAAAGTTCCAATAATTCTGTAAGTATCTGTGATTGTTCCAGTGATTTCTAAACTGCACAGTTATAAGATTATTCTGTAAACAACTATCAGGCCACACAAACACAAATAAGGCCAACATAAATAAATATAATAATTACAATATCATAACACACTCAATTTTACAAGAATATTATTATCAAAGTCTTACTTTGAAACCTATTTTTCTTTTACAGATGTCCAAGTTGTGATTTTGCTGCCCTTATGGACCCTGAAGATAAAGTATTTAAATGTCATAACCATACATGTTTGAAGGTCAGTTTATAATGTCAGTATAATTCATGCCTCAAAGTCTGTAATGTGGCACCAATGCATGCCCCAAGGTCATTTATATGTCATACCAATGCGAGTTTCAAGGTCATTATACCCCGCTATAAAAAGGTGGGGGTTAACTGTTTTACCTTTGTCAGTCCGTCAATCCATCCCATGAATATTTTTGTTGTATCTTTCTCAGGAACCACATCATAAGGGTTTCTGAAATTAAGTTTCAGGATTTATATTATAAGTCAGCTTTCATCACTCAGCAATTTCCTGTTTACCTAACACTATATATTTTTACACTATTAGAATTATCCAGTTGCAGCGGGGGTATCATCAGTGAGCAGTAGCTCACAGTTTCACTTCTTTATAATGTCATAACAATTTATACTTGTAGGTCATTTATAGTGTTGTAACAAGGTCATCCCAATTTTCCTATTCAAAGTCACTTAAAAGTCGTAACAATCGTGCTTGAAATTAACAATTTAGAAAGGAAAGGAGCTTGATTCAGCCATATCTTTTCATACATAGACCTTTTGGTTTTAGTATTTCTTCTGTCATACCTCCCCTAATAGGTGAGCTAAATGTCAAGGTCAAATTACCATTTACAGATAGAAAAACATGTATGAATCAAATGTGTCGGGTGTGATTTTCAGAAAACAGGACAAGGGGGATTCCTCCTTCACTATAAACTGCCACTTCAGAAAGCTAATTAAAGATGTTCCTCAAGACCAACAGGGATTCAATTAGCTGTGGTCCAAGATCCTTGACCTTCCACTATTGCAATCCCAACTTGTTTTGGTTGCTAGCTACGCCTGACGGACCTTTGATTTGAAAGAAGAAGAAAAAAAATGCCAACCTTTTTTCACCATCAGTATGATCATTTCAAGGCCATATATTACTATTGACATTGGCTGCCAAAGAGGTCAAATTCATTCGTCAGGATCAATTTTGGCCTCAAATTTCAAGTTCATCTGATGAATGAATTTGACCTCTTTTTAAACACTTAAGTGTCTATTTCATTTGAATCAATTAGTTTATGTGAAAGATTTTAACTGATTTAGTCATTGAAAACGATCCGATTCAAGCTCAAATATGAAAAATCTACCAAATATGTCGAAAAATGTCACTTTTTAGATAGTTTTTGTCAAAAATGAAAGTGGCTGCATCCGTGTTCATCCAAAATCTTTATATATGTTATGTATTATCATAAAATACAACTTACATTTCAATATTAATGATGAACACGAATGCGGCCACTTTCGTTTTACACGAAAACCGTCTAAAATTTAGCTAAAATGATAGAATTGTGAAGATTTCAGTAATTTAGCGTGACTTAATGGTGCTAGTACTCGATATATGTGCATTGTATTGCCAAAAACAACCAATATTTATGTAGCAGAAGCATTCTACTGTCCAATATATATTTAAAAGGTTACATTTTAACAATATTGTAAAACTGCTATATTTTGGGGCCAAAAAGGGGTCTTACCGGACCTACTCCTTTACTTTTAATATTTAGTACTATTTCTTTACTTTAGAATTATTGTAATTTTTAGGTACCTGTACTTGACAGTATTTGGTTTGTACTTCAAAAATTGGTACAAAATAATAATAACAACAACGATCACAGTATTCCATGTTTGAACGTCATTATTTTAAAAGATTTAAAAGAGAAAAACTTTCAAAATGCTGAAAATGTAACCATGCAACCAAAAATATGTGGTACTTAAATTTCAAGTACAAACCAAGTACTGTAAAATACAGGTACCTAAATATTACAATAATTTTAAAGTAGCAAAATAGTACTGAATATTAAAATTTCCAGTACTACAGATTTATGGTACATAAAATATAGTACCTGTGCAAAAGTAGCTGTGTATGGGATTTACATGTTTCTGGTAAAATCATTTTTTGTGTCCCTCACACATTTTCTCAAAATGTTTGCTAAAAAGACTGACTTGATTAGTAACAAAATTTGAAAAATCAATTACTTAAAAACTACTCATTGTAAATACACAATATTTTTTCACAAAGTGAAGTTTGATTATAAAAAAATTAAATTCATTGATATTTTCCACTTTAATTACATATTTCATGTATTTTGGAAATTATTCCAGAATAAGATTTAATTGAGACTCAAACCTCAGAAGAATACATCCCATATATAAATTAAAATATAAGAATATAAGGATTTGTGACATGAACATGAATTAGACAGTAAATCAACAACACAATAAAAACTAACAAAAACATCTATACACTGGTCTACATTTTCCTCCCACATTCAAACCAAATATCTCTAGTTAGGAATACATGTATAAGCAGGCCTGTAGCCAGGAATTTCCAAGGGGGGGTTTGTTGGACTCGTGAACTCGACTTTAACAGTCATAATTTGAACAAAACGTTGACTTTAACTGTGCTTATTCGATTTCAAGGGGGGGGGGGGGGGGGGGTATGGCTACGGGTATGATAAGGTAATGTGATGTGAATGTTAATAGACAGTAACCAAACAACAACATCACACTTTAACATATGTACACCTGCCTTTTTTTCTTTGACATTCAAAATTCACACCAAATGTCACAACTTGTATTATGTATATTTGCATATTACTTTTTAAAATTTTCAAACCCAGGTACACAAATATAAATATCATAAGATTACTTAATGTGCATTTTATCTATAGGTTAAGTTAAATTTTGTCAAGTAGTTACTGTAGCGATCACAAATAAAACCTGAAGACTCATTATGTTTAAAACAAATACAATAAGGATTCTTCAGTCCATCCTCTTTACCAATCAGTACTTTACTCTCCTGTCCATCTTTTGATATCACTACTACTCTATTAGTTATATTGTCTACTACAATAATGTAACCATAAGTATCTGTACAAAGTCCTTCTGGTCCTGTTAAATCCTGTGTATATTTCCACATCTGTTTACCTGATCCATCATAACAGTATACTGCTCCACCATTAAAGTCACTATAGATAACTCTGTCATTACAGTAAACAAGGTTAGACAGTAGTGATTTACTGTCAACCTGTATTGACTTCAGTGTATTTCCTTCCAAGTCTATAATACGGATTTCATCATTACTCAAACCTACAGCCATAGAATTATTGAAGAATGATAAACCATAGCATCTTTTGTCTAATGTGATAACTTTGGTAACTTTTTCATTCTCCATATTGAAGATCTTAATGACTCTCTCACCAGGATAAGTTATGGCTATAGTGTTCTGATTGATCTGTGTAATACTCTTGGCTCCACCAGGTATACATAACTGTTTCTGTAGTTTACCATCAGAAGTAAGTAGATTAACTTTACCCAAGTCTTCCACTACTATAACTCTTCCATCCATCAGACAAATCATGTCACTTATCACCTTCTTTATGTTGATCTCTATCTCTGTCTCTATATTCATGGTCATGCTGTTTATGTTGGATTGTTCGTGTAATTCTACTTGTGGTTTTGTTCCCACACTTATTTCTATTTTCATGGCTACTTCTGTCTTTATAACAATGACTTCTCCTAGGGATTCTAATGATTCTAACTTGCTCAGTATCTTTTCTATTTCATCATTTTGCTTCATTTTGATGTCAACTTCTTTGGTCCTCTCATCATTTTCCAGATCTTCAACATATCTTTGACATTGATGGACTTGTTGATCAATCTGATGTACACCAAGAAATGATTGTAGTTTAGAAGTATGTGTTGTGACAGTTTGTAAATGTTCTTTCATTTCCTTCAAGTTTTTCTTTTTCGCTTCAATTTCAGAAATGAAATCAGTTGCAGTTGATTTTTCCTGATTCCAAATGGTATCTGTTTCTTGGCATAACTTCTTCTCCAGGTGATCTAAATGTTTATTTATTTCCTGTCTAATTCTTTTAATTGACTTTTTTATGCTAACAATCTGATTTTCTCCAGTTTTGATGTTTTTGAATTTGTTGTTGATTATTGTTTCCAATACATTTAATATAGAATGTATGTCTGTCTCTACAGTTTCCTTTGATTTTTCAATCTTTGTTTTATCCACGACAACTGCTAAACTTTTTATTCCGGTACATTTTGAATGAACGGTGGAAATACATTCATCACAGCAAGGCATTAAATGACCAGGGCAGTACAAGTTAAGCTGTTGACCGTGTTTGTCACATTCTGTTTTAATGGCTTGGATGGAGGGTTTATAACTTTTGGTATCAATAGTTTTATGATCACATGTTCCTTTGGATCTTTTGTGATGCTTTAAACAGGTTGAGCATAATCCTTCATCACAGTTGTAACACCAGATGTCAGCTTTAGTGGTTACTTCCCCTTTATGGCAAGGTCCACATAGTATAGGTTTACTGGATGCCATTACCTGAACATATACAAATAAAAAAATACATAAGGTTGCTTTTCAAATTCCTTACAGTTTATTCGTTACCTGTTAAAAATTGTTAAAAAGTAGAAAAGTCTAAAGAAAAGTATGACCAAATTCAGACAACGAATCAGAGCTATTGCGGACTTAAGCTTACGGTTATGCACTACAGTTAATTTTGAGATTTTAAGTTGCAAACGTAAAATTTTATTATTTGTAATATCAAACTGCTATTTTTAACAGATATATAATTTTATGGTGGGGTATTTGTGAAAAATACCAATCACAGGACTGTGAAACTTCCCGAGCCATTAGGTGAGGTAAACTTGGTCCACAGACTGGTATTTTTCATAATACCCCTCTATAACATGATATATCTGATTAATATCACAGAAGAGATTTGATTATAACTCTCTGTAAGGAAATGCTTTAAACTAGTAAGTTGTAATCCATAAATATATTAATGCATAGATTGGAGGAAAAGTAGAGACTATCAAAGCATTGTAAGAATATAACAAGAACTTGTATGTGTTAGCGCTGTCTCTATGTAACGCCATGTCTGAATAGTTTTGGCAGGAAACCGGAAAAAACTTGCCGGGGTAAAAAGGGAATATCCAAAATAGCAAATAACATGATGTGGAGCGGAATTTGAGGCATATTCATTGACAGTGGTTAAAAAAACCCAGACAAATTGGTTGGAAACAAGGAAAAATATTAGAATATGCCAAAAAATACACTGGTTTCCAACCAATCAAAATCCGGTATTCTCATATAAGGTGTAATTGTGGAGAAAAAAAATCATTTTTAACTGAGTTTAACCTTATGTTTGAAAACAAGTGCATGGACACGACTTTCTAAAATATGACATTTGGCTTGATTATGTATGACATCTATTTGTACCAATAAACAAATCACAGCTGAATTAATTTCACAGAAATAATTGCCTTTTTATGCCCCACCTACGATTGTATAGGGCATTATGTTTTTCATGCCCCACCTACAATAGTAGAGGGGCATTATATTTTCTGGTCTGTTCGTCCGTCTGTTCAATCATTTGTCCGTCCGTCCGTCTGTCCCACTTCAGGTTAAAGTTTTTGGTCAAAGTAGTTTTTGATGAAATTGAAGTCCAATCGACTTCAAACTTAATATACACTGGAACACACCCGTGCAATTGCGGGTAAATAGAGCATATATTTACTGTAAAAAAATAATAACTGGAGAATTTCAGGAGAGGTGTCAAAAGTCAAAGGTACTTGGGGACTGGGCACATTTTTTTGGCCTCCCCTTTTTAGCTCACCTGTCCCGAAGGGATAAGTGAGCTTATGCCATCACTTGGCGTCCGTCGTCGTCCGTCGTCTATCGTCTGTCGTCGTAAACTATTTCAAGAATCTTCTCCTCTGAAACTACTGGGCCAAATACTTTCAAACTTTAACTGAATGTTCCTTAGGGTATCTAATTTATAAATTGTATCCGAAGTTTTGATCTATCAACAAACATGGTCGCCATTGCTAAAAATAGAACATAGGGGTCAAATGCAGTTTTTGGCTTATAACTCAAAAACCAAAGCATTTAGAGCAAATCTGACATGGGATAATATTGTTTATCAGGTCAAGATCTATCTGCCCTGAAATTTTCAGATGAATCAGACAACCTGTTGTTTGGTTACTGCCCCTGAATTGGTAATTTTAAAGAAATTTTGCTGTTTTTGGTTATTATCTTGAATATTATTATAGATAGAGATAAACTGTAAAGAGCAATAATGTTCAGCAAAGTTAGATTTACAAATAAGTCAGCATGACCAAAATGGTCAGTTGACCCCTTTAGGAGTTATTGACCTTTATAGTCAATTTTTAACCATTTTTCGTCAAGATTAGTAATCTTTTACAAAAATCTTCTTCTCTGAAACTACTGGGCCAAATTAATCCAAACTTGGCCACAATCATCTTTGGGATATTTAGTTTAAAAAATGTGTGGCGTGACCTGGCCAACCAACCAATATGGCCGCCATGGCTAAAAATAGAACATAGGGGTAAAATGCAGTTTTTGGCTTATAACTCAAAAACCAAAGCATTTTTATAAAATTTGTAAATTTTTACTAACATTTTCCACTTAAACTACTGGGCCAAGTTCATTATAGATAGAGATAACTGTAGACTGTGAACAGAATGTTTAGTAAAGTAAGATGTACAAACACATCACCATCACCAAAACACAATTTTGTCATGAATCCATCTGCTTCCTTTGTTTAATATTCACATAGACCAAGGTGAGCGACACAGGCTCTTTAGAGCCTCTAGTTCCTAATTCCGATTTTCATTCCTTCTGTTTTTCTGTATACTATGAACATATATATATACTATAATTACCATAAACTGTCACTGATATATTATATAAAATTATCAGTGACTGCTGTAAATAGTAAAGAGCCCCCCTCCCCATCCACCCACCCAGTAAACCATTTGAATTTATAGTAAATCATAGCAAATACAATTTATTCATAGTATATGTATGTAGTAGTATGTAGTATACAGAAATATATCAGTGACTGCCAAGGGATAGTAAACTATTGATAAATTTTTGTAAAAGATTTTATGACTGGAGAATTTCAGAAAAGGTATCAACAGTCATAGGTACTTTGGGACATGACAATTATTATTTTAAGCCTGCTCCTCATTTTTTGGCTCCTTTTTGTTGTCTATTAATTTCAATTATGTTAGCGTTTATCTGTATATTATTAACATTCATTATAAATAGAGTGTCCCATGTTAAGGGGAGGGTTGGGATCCCGCTAACATGTTTAACCCCGCCACATTATTTATGTATGTGCCTGTCCCAAGTCAGGAGCCTGTAATTCAGTAGTTGTCGTTTGTTTATGTGTTGCATATTTGTTTTTCATTTATTTTTTTTTATATAAATAAGGCCGTTATTTTTCTCGTTTGAATTGTTTTACATTGTCATCTCGGGGCCTGTTATAGCTGACTATGCGGTATGATCTTTGCTCATTGTTGAAGGCCGTACGGTGACCTATAGTTGTTAATGTCTGTGTCATTTTGGTCTCTTGTGGACAGTTGTCTCATTGGAAATCATACCCGTACCGTCCACATCTTCTTTTTTATATGTATTTGCTTTTTACTATCAATCCTCAGTTTACAAATCGATCCACGGCGGTCATTGACATTATATAGACCCTCTCTATTTAAAGGGAAAATTCGCAAAAAAAATAAAATTTGATATTATGTTTATCCTACATAAATAGGCATATTCCCAAAATATTAAAGCTTTATTTGTCTAGATAAGTGAGTTATTAGATTTTTTAAATTGACTCTCAATTCTCGTGAAGACGCCATCTTGAAAACTAATGACCATGGATATCTAATTACCACAAAGTCCTAGTATCCAGCATGACATGTCTGTTAATCAGTGTTTAAATGACTTGTCAAGCTGATGGATGTTCTACCCGACCAAGTAATGGAAGAAGTCTACATAGTTTCCAAAATCATCAAATCAAGTAATGGTTCACTAAGATTGATAAGAATATTTCAAAAAATTAATCTTAATTTTTTTAGAGGGTTAAATATTCAGCGTACAATGGTGAAGTCAGGTTGAAAAGCTGTAAATGACAAAAGATCGTACATTCCCCATTTCCATTCTCAAGTTTATTGGTTTTAGCTTGTCACTAAATTTACATTTTTGGCACCAAGATGCAGTTTCAAGTATTATATAGGATTTATGTTATAATAATGTAAAAGTAGTCACAATAAAGTGGGAAAAAAAGTCCGGAGATACTTATTGTGGAGGAATTATAAACTGAGATTAATCTTTGTTGTAAAAGTTTTTTTAAATGCTTTTTTCTAACATTTCTAACGTATATTTTTAGATTATTTTGGGTTTTGATCTAACTTGACTAACGTTCAAAAACTTGTCTTCTTGTGATCAGCATAGCTTAATACCGGTAATTACCGGGGTATTGTAAACATGACATATTCAGGTATTCTAACAGTCGACTTCCTGACAGGCTTGTTTACTTTAATACACAATGAACAAGGTCAATGAATCACATGCGTGATTGCGAGTGAACCAGGTGTGCTTAGGTAAAACTTATAAAATATACCATACCAATATAAAACTGTCCGTGATAAACGGCCTGTGTACAAAATCTAACAAAATTTAAGAGTGGTTATAAGAATAGGTATAGACCAAATGTTATCTAAATTAAATTTTCCTTTAATTTATTTCAGCACCTATTCTTCCGTTTTATATATAATTGTTGGTCCCGTTATTTTAAATCAGTTCGTCCCGTTTATACCCTCACATATGTGACTTTATTTTCACTCTAGAAAACAGTGCTATATTTCAAAATGAATGCCGATTTTTATAATTGTTCATTCATTTTACAAGTGAAACAAGAATATCAATTAGGAAACTTCGGACTATACAAATGCAGAATATACTGTGCTGGTTTGCTTTCGTCTAACGAGATAAAAGAAATGAAAAAAAACTGTCATGTAAAAACAAGCACGCTCAAATCAAAATAAAAAAAAATATGTGAGTAAAAATTAACTGGATCAGAAAAATTAACAACCTGTGATCTCGAGTGTATTAGTAATAAATTTATTTGTTTTTATAGTATAGCTTCTTCCATTATCCAAATGATATCAGATAATCTATATTATTTCATTAGATTAACCCTTCCGACCTCACTAGAATCTGAGACTATGTGTTATAGTGGTATCAGCTAAAATCTAATGCCAATTATATCGCTAGAAGTAAAAATGTAATACAGGTACACCTTTCATTTAGTCATGGCTTTCAAATGTCTAAATTTAAGTGTTCCCATACATTTTTTGCCTATTTAGGACAATTCAAATGCTTACAAGTGTAAAACTAGTTTTATTTTCCCTTTAAAAAAATTATAAATAAATGATAAGATAGAGTGTTTATCATTTCATTCCGACAACTAAATTTAATTTCCAGACTTTAACCGGTTCATTTCTTAGTTTAGTAACTTCTTTGAATTCAAATAAAATAATAGCACCAAATATAATTAAATAATTCCACGGCAATTCACTTGTATTTGTCAACACCTTGAAAATGTATTTTAAATTTGTGTATTAAACTTGACCGTCTGTCGTATAACCCACTGATCCGAATAGACAGTCACACCTGGCACGGTGTGCCCTAGAGGCCAAGCTAATTACCGATCTGCAAATAACATTTCACTTTTATACAGGTCTTTCACAAGTATTGTCGGAGAATAATACAAACATCGCATAAATTAAGTCATAGCATAGATAGTTAAAGGTCAATAAGCGTAAACCTAATATATTATCTTAACAGTTTAAGTTACATATACTCTAATTTATTCACTTTATCAGTCTCAAAAAGTATAAATTTAAGCAACAAAAAAAATAATTATAATAATTTCTTGTGCTGTCTACAAAAATAAATCGAAATATATGCGGTAAATATAGAAATTTTTTCATGAATGTGTACAACTGCACGACGTGCCTTTTATTTTCTTATTATCGGATGGTTATTAGATATAGCATTAGTCATCGGCACACTTACGATAAAGGTAAAATATGATTAAAAACCAAGACTTTTAATGATTGTATTTTAAATCGCGGCATGCAAAAACCAGGAGAAAACGTCACGACCTACAGGAAGTTGTTAATATTTCTTCATTAATTATTGAATTTCTCCTTTATTACTGCACATATAGCGATAAAACTTTGTGAATATATATATTATGTCATAATGAACATATTTAAACCATAAGTAAAAAATTGTGAATTTTCCCTTTAATAAACTCTGTGGCCACCGTGGATAGTAAAGTTGAAAATAATAGCAGTTAGCAAATACACTTTATTCATAGTCTCTGTATGTTCAAAGTACAGAAAAACGCAAACTTGAAGTCTAGTCTGACTTAAAATTTTGCCCAATGACGGAAAAATATCCGGACAGATTCTTTTTCGTTTTTCTCCCAAAATAACCCAAACTTAATGATCATAAGAATGGATGACAAATACGACTATACATGGTACCTATTGAACACAGAGGCATGATGATTAATTTATTGTGGAAGGAAGAGAAGCGACACACAAAATGAGGTCTTCTCGTTTAATAGTATAGATGTTCCCTATGATATGATCTTTCTAATTTTAATGCCAAAGGAGAGTTTTTACCCCAATTTCACGGTCCACTGAACATAGAAAATGAAAGTGCGAGTGGGCCATTCGTGTACTGGGGACACATTCTTGTTTTTTTCTAAAGCAAGGATAGTTGATATAAGATGAATTAATGCCCAAGGATTGTTTAAAACACACATTTGAAGACTGTACTTATGTAAAGAAATATCTTTGATTCAAGAAACTCACTTAAATTCAACTATTGAATCAGATCATTATTGTTATCGTAGCCATGGAACAACTTCAAGTAGAAGGGTAGCTATATTAATTTATAAAACTATGAATTAATAAATGTGCATAAAGATTCAGAAGGTAAAACAATTTCAATGAGGGGACATGAATGATGCCCTTACAAATTTAGATAGAAAAGAAATCCATGAAAACCCCCAAAAGAAACAATATACATGGAGATGTAAAACTCCAGTTCAGTCTAAAATCAAGTCCATTATAGTCGAATTGACATGTTCTTTCTGAAAAAAATAATCTTTTTAAACGTTCACTTGTGACATTAATCCCAATTTTATTAAAAACACCCACAATCAAGAAGTTTGCATACAATTACAATCTCTTTCAACTGAAACTAGAGGCCCCAGCTGGATATTGGAATGTTAATAACGGTATTTTCTTAATGAGCAAGAGTATGCATGCAATTAAAGCAAAATAATACAAAAACATTGTTAAAAAAAAGAAAAAAATGAAATAGATTCAAGACTTTTTTCGGACTCTCTCAAATTAAAGATAAAGGAATATTGTATTAAGTATAGTAAAATTGGGGGGGGGGGGGGGGGGGGGGGGGGGGAGAGAGAAAACATGCATCACATGATCATGATGATTTAGAACCAAAACTGAAAACGTAATATGAAAATCTATTATTTATAAAAGAAAAATACCTACATTAGAAAAAAATTAATAAGCCTAAAAAGCTAAAGGAGCACACATCAGATGAAAACAAAATTTTATAGAAAAAAGGGGAAAAAACAATGCATACTTTCCAGGTATTCAGAAAATCTTAGCACACAGTACAAGACATGACTTAAATTGAAAAATAATAACGATGAAAGTATAACAGATGAAAATAAATATTAAAACTTGAATGAGATTTATGCTAATTTATTTGACACTAAACGAAATCCTTGTATGATAAATGTTAAAAATTTCATTAACAGTACTAAAACTCAACTTAATCAATAATTATTAGAAGGATAAAAGTAAATGTCACTTTATCGCACCCAGGGTAAATTATCATTTGTGATTGGTTAAACGCCTTAACGTGGTGACCCGTAGGGGGTTAGTAAATTTCTTAGAGGGTTCATGATGTCACGTCTACACAGGTAAAATAGCTACGGACGTTTTACGTCCGTAAAAAATCCGTAATACGTCCGTATTATACGGCACGTCTACGGAGGAATAGTACCACGGACGTAAAACGTCCGTTGCTTTCCATCCGTAAAACGTCCGTAATACGGATATTTAGTACCACGTGCGTAATACGGACGTTTAGTACCACGTCCGTAATACGGATGTTCTGTACCACGGACGTATAACGTCTATTATAATTATGCATTATAATATATATATATAGGCGTTTATATTATAGTATATAACACACTTATTGTAGTATATATAACACACTTATTATAGTATATAGTATAGTTTGATTTGTATGTAACAGTTGCATTGTATTGCTGAAACTTTTGATGGAACTGTCAATGATAAAATGCTATACTTTTTTTTAAGGATATGATACTTTTTATTTGCATTTCCTTATATCATGTATATAGTCTCCTAGTGTTCTATCTAAAACAAATATTCTGATGCAATACACATACAAGGATTTTGTCATAGAACTTTCTGTCATACAGTGACTTGTTGTTTAACAAGTTGAATATTGATGATATCTTTTAAAACATTTTACATGATATTTCAAGAGTAAAAATCAACAATAATCAGAAGTATTTCAGTGGTGGTCTTTGGTTCATATTTTGCATTCATGTATTAACTTGATAAAACAAGGCTCTTAGTTTTCTCTATTTGTCATGTCCAAACCCTTTCACAACACACTATATAGTTCATTTTTTTCATTGTCGGAGGACATATGGATACCTATAATAGCTCACTATCACATCATGTGAACTCTGGTGGATATTTTTCTCATTGGCAATTCAACCAAATGTCCTTACTTTCATAAGTCCTTTTAATTATATATCAAGAGTAATTGATCTCAAGAGTATAAATTGAGAATACTGTAATGTTTCCTTTTTACAGTTTTGAATGTATCCTTTTTCTTCAAACTTTCTTAGAACAAACATAATCTTCAATCTTCTTCAAAGTTCAAAATTTTATTTCCAAGGATTTATATTCACATTATAATTTCTTTACTTTCCAAGTCTATGAATGTCAAAATAAATGTTTTCTTTGTAAATTTAAACGTTCTATTTTTTGTAAAATTCCTAAGTTGTCAGGTAGTCTTCTATGTCCTGTATTCATGGTATTGGTTATTCTTCACCATGTTCACTGTGATGGTAACTGAAATAAAATATTTATAAAGAATATAAATCTAACTTCCATGAATTACATAAGCTAATTGCTATATGTTTGCAAATTCATTCTGTTAATTAGGAGATAACTGTACGCGGAGACAGTAAACTGGTATTTGCGACCATCAAATTCCCAATTGATGCCGTCGGAGCTTAAAATACAATATTGTTATCTCCATTCTAATGAAAATGACTGTAAACAACGTTAAAACATGTATCTAAATGTTGCCATATGCTGTCTGCGCTTGCGCGTACCTCCCATAGCATCAATTGTCGATTGATGCCATGTAAATATGTGACGTTATCCAATCAAAATGAACCTTACAAATTTGTTGCATTAGAATGCAAAATCATTAACTGGTTGTCTTTTTTTGCTTATTTGAATGTCCAGTGGCAAATATTTTATGTTTTCTAAATAATAACAACGTTAACTTATCAATACATAATATAGGCCAGTCTGACTAGGTAAGTTTGTAATGTAAATGCTATGATAGTCTGAATTTCTGACATCTCAAGTGTGTGTGTATGGAGCAGAAGGAGGCGAGCAGAGTAAAGCTTGATGCATGCATTGAATCAGAAAGTGAGAAAAATAAGCAACAGTGTGTATCTACAATTAAACTTGAAACAGTTTTAGGTAGATAACATAAAATTATTTAAATAAACTGCAATTCTACAGATGAACTTACTTTGATATCAGGTCTGTTTTGCAGGGCATTCACACCTACATGACATACATGTTCACCAGTAATATCAATCCTTGCCAATAATGTCCTTTCCTTTCATTTGGTAACAAGCTAAAATTGTATATATATATATATATTAATCAAGAAGTCCAGACAAAAACTACATGTAGTATGAACCGATGCTCACTAATTTATACCTTTCCTATATACTTTTACTTTTAAGTAAATTGAAACAAAATGTAAGCTAACAACAGAAAGAAGATCAAGTTTAAGCTTATAAAAAAATCCTATATATGTGCAGATTTTAATAAAAGAACAACCTTTCAATGTACCTTGGCAATTGATAAACTTCAATTGAATCATAATTTCCTGTCAATATGCACATCTACATAGTATGTCCTTATTATCTACTAAGTTTCATGAAATTCTGTTGTGTGGATTCAGAGGAGTTGCAATGACAAACTGTTGAAGTAGTAATAAAGCAAATAAGTTCAAAGGGGCATAACTCCTAGAAAAAAATTGAATTGTAATTTCCTGTCGATATGCACATCTACATTGTATGTCCTTATTATCTAAAAAGATTTCATGAAATTCTGTTGTGTGGTTTGAGAACAGTTGTGATGACAAGAAACAGGACTTGACGTCAGACAGACAGGTCAAAAACATACCCCCCCCCCCACCCAAAAAAAAAAAACTTCGTTGAGTGGGACATAAAAATGCTGAATATCATGAAACTTAATTAAATTGTTCATATTTTTTGTTGTAAGCTCCCATAATTGATTTTTATAAATTTAAGTTTGTCAGTTTCTGAGTTATAAGATTTTCTTCATACATGTCATAAGAAAAGGGGTGACTTTCAAGTTTTTGGAAATACATATATCCTTAAAATTTCGTTAAACTTTGATGACTGATTTATAGCTATTAAGAAAATCTCCTTTTAGTTTTCTTTTTATAAATTTCTGATATACATGTGACATTGAGAAATTATTGTTTGTTTGCAGTCTGACAACAGATTAACCAATTATTGTGCAACAGCCCAGTGTATTGCACAACAGCAAGAAATCTTTAATTGAATATACATGTAGATTCAATTCTTTAATTCATATAAACTGCTACTTTTGCATAGGTAATGTTTAATTTCTGTACTTAAAATCTGTAGTACTGGACATTTAGTTTTGATATTTAGTATCATAACTTTCTTTACTTAAAAATTATTGTAACATTTAGGTACGGTACATGTATTGTACAGTACATGTACTTGTTTTGTACTATAATTTTTAGTACAAATAATACCCACAGTGATGCTAAACAATCTCCATGTAAATGAGATGTGCCAATGCTAATACAACTGCATACCAAATACCATTGACTTACCGTATTATAAGTTGTTCCCAAACCTAATTACAAACATTAACGTGTCAACTATGTAAAAGTTTCAAAGTCAATGAACCATGATGAGGGGGTGGGGCTATATAATCTCCATGGAAACAACACTTGCAAATGCTAATAAATTTGCATACCAAATATTATTGACTAAACATAAGCAGTTTATCTTAAACTGATCTAATCACAAACTAATACATGTAAACTAAGATAAGTTTCAAAGTCATTAGACTGTGACTGAGGGGGCGAGGTCAAATATTCTCCATGGAAATGAGATGTGTCAATGCTTATACAACTGAATACCAATTAACATTGCCCAATCACTGATGATTCCCCTTGAACTGACCTAATCACAAACTAATACATGATAACTTAGAAAAAATTTCAAAGTCAATAGACCATGACTTAGGGGGCGGAGCCAAATTATCTCCATGGAAATGAGATATACCCATGCTTATACAACTGCATACCAAATATCATTGACCTACCACTTGTGGTTCCCCATAAACTGACCTAATCACAAACTAATACATGTAAAATAAGCAAAAGTTTCGAAGTCAATAGACCATGACTGAGAAGGCAGGGCCAAATAATCTCCATGGAAATTAGATGTGCCAATGCTTATACAACTGCATACCAAATATGATTATCCTATCACATTATCACTTGTGGTTCACCATAAACTAGACCTAATCACAAACTAATACATTGTTGATGCCGTCGCCTCCGAAGCTACAGTACTACATATTTTTTGGTTCAGAAATAGTACATAGATGCAAAAGTAGCTGTGTAACCAATTTCAAGTTCTTTGACTACATTTATTCAGAAACATATAATATGTCAAATATTTATTTACAATCCAAATTAGGACCTGTATCAAGGAGTAAGAAACTTGTCAACATTTAACATTTAAGTGAAGCACTAATTATAAGAATTTTTGCATAGCAATATAATATTTCCCACAGAAAGTAACCAAAAGTTAGCGTGCAATAAATTATATCATTGCATAGCAATAAAATATTTCCCACAGAAAATAACTAAAAGTTAGAGTGCAATAAATTCTAATATTGCACTAGTGCAATAAATCTTCAAAAAATCATGACGTCATCAATGACAAACTCTTAGTTTAAACCAATTTTTACTTTCAAATATTATATTGCTATACAATAAAAGGGTTATTGCATGAATATTAGGGTATATTGTCCCTCGTAGAACATATATTGCACTCACAAGCTTTTGCAATATTAAATTCTACTCGGAACAATATTCCCCAATATTCATGCAATAACCCTATAATATTACACCAGTGTAATACATCTTCAAAATTATTGCATGAATATTGGGAAATATTGTCCCTTGTAGAACAAAAATTGCACTTGCAAGCTCATGCAATATAAAATTCTACTCATGACAATATTCATGCAATAACCCTATATTATAACTACAATTGCACAATATTAATCACTTTACCATAAGTTATTATAAAAAAGAAGATGTGGTATGATTGCCAATGAGACAACTATCCACAAAAGACAAAAATGACACAGACATTAACAACTATAGGTCATCGTATGGCCTTCAACAATGAGCAAAGCCCATACCTATTGTTCGGTGTCAAGGTAAAGAATCTCAAATTTGATAAAAATAATTAAGCATGTATTCTTCATTTTGTGGTTTAAAGTTTCTTTAGACAAGTAAGATGCTGAAAGAATATAATATACAGATATAAACAATACCAAATTTTCACATTATTTTTTCAAAATGGTCTCAAAGCTTCAAATTTGCAATTTCTTTAATGAAAAATGCACAAACAAAAAAAACTACCTGTAACACTTCGGTTTTGTACATTTCATGAGCAGGAGATTATATAATTTAGTCAAATACAAACTTATAACTCCATAAAAGTATCGTGCTTAAGCCTTTACATAAATTTCAAGAAAATCAACCAAAAACTGACCAAAAAAGGACTCATTTTTGCGGAGTTATCTCCCCTTCCAATGTTAATTTCCAAAGGAAATATAACATACATGTCAAGTGACATGATATTCGCGTGTAATACACGCTTTTTCAACGGTTTACACGCGAGGATTTTGTCACATGGCGTGTACACGCTTTTCATCACTTTACACGCATTTACACGCTTTTTCGTTCTTTTCATTTTTTGGTCGTTTGTGATATCGCTATTCTCGGGTTTTTTCCTTATTCGGCGATAAATACCGAAAAAATCGAAGTAATTGTTTGGCTGCCGTATTGTTTATCTTTCTATATGGACAAACTGTAAAAGGTAAGTAGTTTGTGATTAGTTTTAACGATTTTGTGACTTTCTTTCAAATTCACTTTATGGGGGAAATGTGCACAGAAAGAGGTCACTTTCAGGGCCTGTACCGTCGTCTAAAGTGCCGATTGTTAAGCCAAAACGATGTGTACGGCAAGATTCAAGATTTATAAATTATATTTTGGAGTTCGAGTTTAAATAATCAAGTAACAAGTAACGCATACTTTGTGCATTCTATGTTGCAATGATAAAAAAACAATACATGTGAGAGGAGAAATACAATGTAGCTATTTGAATAAGCATTTTAACATGTTTATCTAATGGAAATCAAATTTATAAAACATTTTTCTTTTTCAATTTTAGTTTCAAATCTATCAAACATGGCAACAGATTTCTACAGGCCATGGGGATACAAATATCACAGAACTGTTGGATCAGCTCTCATAGTACCAGCTTTCTTCTGATGAACTACCCAGTTTTAACCAGGCAATAGCAATGGAGCAATGGCAGAGATAATAGATGACATTTTACATTGCCAAAAAAAAAAATCATTATGACATTCTTTCAAATCTTGATGAAGCTAATTCAGTCAAATATCAATTCCTACTGTGGGAGAGCCTTTTCAATTATAAAGATATTGACACTGAATTCTGATCAGAACTTGACTATGTTACACTTGTACTGTGTGCTGTTATCAAATAAATGTAACTAAACTTGAAACTGACAGTTGTTTTGAATATGTGCCTAGTGGTGGTGCTTTAAAAGCAACATACCTGTAACAGACCACTGTTTATACAATAAAAGTTCACAGTAGAATATATATTGTTTTTTTATATTCACAAATTTGTATGAAATTATGAACATTACCACATTCATATTAACAAGTCCGCATCTACGTCACGCGTTTTCACACACTTTTTGACATGTCATGTCATGTCATGACATGATTTCCCATTGTCAGAGGTTGACATGTATGAAATATAAAATGCCACTTTTGAGTTTTCCTCAAGTTAGATTTTATGGGACTTTTTTCTGTGTATATAAAGGGCATAACGCTATAGATTAGAACTAAAACATTTTCTGTTTTAATTAGTTTGAGGTTAACCGTTTCCTCCATAATGACGCTTTTTGACCCCTCCCCCTTTACTCCATAATGACGCCTTTTGACGCCTGTGTAGTACCTCAGTTGAAACGCATTGACTACAAAAATGAAAATGTCTGCACATTAAAAAAGACTTAAAAAAAATTGTATCCAATATGAAAAGGATATTCATGAGAATATCTGACTTGAATTTCATTGATGAAATGTTCGTTTTCACAATGCATTAATACTTTGAACCTGATGATTTTTTTTTTATTGAAAAAATCCTATGCGAATCAAGTATGTAAAAAAAAATCCATGGAGTAAAGGGTTAAATCTTAGCTAGTTAGACTGAACTACAAATCGTTTATGGTTTTGTAAAAAAAAAAAAATTGGTCACTTCTAACTGTTACCATGGATAATTTTCAAACTTGCCCACAACAAGAATCAAAACTTGGAACTCTATGACCTAAAATTTTAAAATAAATCTTGGAAACTACATGTACATGATTTACCGAGTTTGACAAGAGAGCAAAATTATCAAATAAACTAGGCATCATTTTAATATAAACATACCTCTCATCACAAAATTATTCATTGACTACTGCTCCTCTGTGCTCATATGCACATAAATCAATATGACAATCTATGAATCCACTATAGTATATAATCTAGACAGCAATGACCCAAATGAATTCTGTTCTGTTGCTTAGCTTCTCCTACTTCTCAAAGTACTTGTACTTGTACATTCATTGAAAATGCTAAAATAAATAATGTTTAATGAAATGAAGTTATAATATCTGCCAAAATTGCATTTAATATTTGATCTTGCAAAATTGGTTTAGTTTCAGGGTTGGCAAAAACCCGGGTTTTATGAGTATTGCCCAGCCCAGTGGGAAATACTGGGAAAACCCGGGTTTTACTGGGTTTTAGTGGGTAATACTGGGCAATACTGGGTAATATAAAATACTGGTCTAAATTTCATAGAGGATTCAGTGATCAAACACAAATGTAATACATTTAAAATATATATAACTTGTTTTAGTTGTCTAGATTTGTCAGACTGTAAATATAAAGCAAAAAAATCATTTTTTTTTCAAATAAGTACAACTCTTATTAGGAAGTAAGAAAAAAATACATTTAAATTTATGTATATGTACTGTCACTAATTAATAAGTAATTATTCAGATTACAACACAGATTTGTTTATGTAACAATAATCAGCCCTTTCAATTCTATAAATTTTAATGGCATGACCCCTTAGGTTGTTTATTTAGCAATATGAATGTATAACAATTCACTTAAAAAAATGCATTTTTATCAAAGATTTGATTATCAAAACAATGCTTGGTAATTAACAGGATATCCTTAAATGTGCAAATCTTGCATTGTGCTTACATTATAAATGAAGAACTAACATGACTAAATGAAATTGAATTTTTCATTCTTCTAAAAAGGACTCAATGGTTATCTGTATAAAAAGTATATATTTAGCTGTAATACTATGAAATTACACCAAGTCTTAACTATTTTGTGTTAAAATAAGCTGAAAAAACCATATTGCCCAGTAATGCCCAGTATTACCCATTTCTGGGAGTATTGCCTAGCCCGGGAAAACCCGGGTTTTCCCGGGCGGGTAATACTTTGCCAACCCTGTTTAGTTTTGATCTTTTAAACTAGACCAACAAACTTTCCCTGAAAAAAAAGGATAGCTCTTCTTAACCTGGTAAACATTTTAACCCCAGGTCAAATTTGCTCTGAATGCTTTAGTTTCTGCTTTCAGAGATACATGTATAAGCCAATAACTGCATTTTACCCCCATGTTCTATTTTTAGTCATGTTGGCATGTTAGTTAGCAAGAGGGTGATCCGACACATATTTCTAACTAAATAAGTGTAATTTAGTGGTTCGATTTGTCTTATATATGTTGTGTTTATCCTATTTTTTTTTTATCTGTTTTTTATATTTTACATTGTATAAATCAGTCTCTTAGTTTTTTTGTTTGAATTGATTTAAAAATTTGTGATTCTCATATAGGGTCCTTAAAAACTGAATATGCAGTATTGGCTTTGCTCATAGTCATTGTTGAAGGATGTAAAGTGACCTATTGTTGTTAACAGTTAACTTCGAGGTCAATTGATTTCTGGTGGAGAGTTTTCTTTTCTCGTTAAACAATATTTTATTTTGAAAATAATTATGTAATTTAAACATTATTATCATAATTACAATATGATTTATAAGTGGAAAAAAGTGAATTTACACTTTTAAAAATTCCTCTATTTTCTCTTTCACTATCACCATGATCACCACATTTTTTGTATTTTTATATTAACATTACGTACATGTAAAGCAGACCTTTCACCTTCTCAAGGAGTCCACTTCCCAAGTACAAGAGGAGGCCCAAACAGCTTGATTTTGAGTCAGCTAAAAAAAGGTTCAAATAGATTATGATACACTAAATAAATACATAAATTACATGTACATAATAATCTAATAATAAATATGAATCCACAATCATGGTTTCAGAAATGACACATCAATTTAAATCAATAGATATCATACATCTGCATTGGCTAGAGGTACGTACATGTATAGGGGGAGGGTTGAGATCTCATAAACATGTTTGACCCCGCCTGAATTTTGCGCCTGTCCCAAGTCAGGAGCCTCTGGCCTTTGTTAGTCTTGTACTATTTTTAATTTTAGTTTCTTGTGTACAATTTGGAGTTTAGCATGTTTTATAGTATGGCGTTCATTATCATTGAACTAGTATATATTTGTTTAGGGGCCAGCTGATGGACGCCTCCGGAATTTCTTGCTGCATTGAAGACATGTTGGTGACCTTCTGCTGTTGTCTGCTTTATGGTCGGGTTGTTGTCTCTTTGACACATTCCCCATTTCCATTATCAATTTTATGTATATATTAAATTTTTATATCAGTGTTTTCTAATTTCTGGGTAGTCTAGTAGTCCAAATTATTATGAAGTCTTGAAAGGCTATTATTATTATTTTTTGGACGCTTTACTCTAATGCAAGGCGTCAAATAAAAAAAATGTAATAGCCTTTCAAGAAGTCGTAATTATTTGAACTAGGTAGTCTAGATAAGTACAAATTTATGTAAATAAGGGAAAATTTGCAGACTTTTATTTTTTATATAAATTAAATATTAATTATATTCATTTGGATTTTACCCAAGTCATGCAAGTTGGGCAAGGCCATTCTTTGCAGGAGTATATTTTACAGATTTTAACCCTTTTTATAAGTAGGGCAATTTTTTTTTTACAGCAGGACGAGTTGGTAAGGAAGCCACCACTTGACTTTTATGGGGTGGGGACGACGACATGTACGATAAAAATGTTATCCTGCATTTTTTTTTTTAAGTTGACAGAACTCGAGTTCCGCATATTTTTCAAATAACATCCAAGCACCCCCCACACAGGCACTTGTCTTAGAAAAAAAATCCTATATACCTTTTAGATATGTGTTATATTAAGGTATAGTGTGACCCCCCACCTCCAATAAAACTCGCATGGTAGCTCCCTTAACAAGAGTGGGACATTTTTAGAAAGGGAGCCGTGTTGTTAAAAAAGTAGGCCGTTTTGGCAGTGGGTCGAGTTGACTTGCGTCCGTTCTTCACTTCTTGCCAATCAGGCAATCTTCTGATCTTTGTCAGACTGGTTTGCATGCGATGAGATTTATAAATTCAAATGTTTTTTTCGTGAAAAGTATACCACTAGCATCTTCTTAAATATGTGCATGATAATATTTACCTTTCGGTGCGCTTTCCAAGTACAAAATAGCGGGTATGTAATCCATCAAAAAGAAACACAACTTTCTTGTTTGTGTGCGTTTCGTTCCCCAGTTTCTTCAAGTTTACCGACAAGCAACCCATTTCAATTTATCTGTTTATAATAACTTGTTGATCCAACAGTTTTGAAAAACAGAGGTCCTCGCATTATCTATCAGACTAGTATATATCTTTCCATTCTTTTTAACTGTAAAACATGAATTCAGCAGCAGACGAGCGTCCATGGATTAGGTAGCAATACACAGTTAGAAGTTTAGTTTCGCATTATGGCCCCTGTGAATTTTTTAAATATGAAAGTTTTTGTACAATAAAATTGATTTTTAGGTAATTGAAGAATAATATAGCCTTCTTAGTGGGTTTATATGATCATTTAGATTGATTTTAACATGTTTTATAGGCCATTTCAATGATTGACAGTCCGTATTTTCCTATCCGTACCGTTCATAGGTCCATAAATTATTGTAGTGTTTATCAACAAAGATATTGCGCTCGATCTTTTCAATTCAATTTTATGGAAAAACGAGCAGGAAGACATATGATTTTTTTTGGACCACTTGATAGATATAAACCTATGGATTCAGGAAAGGTATCACTGTAATTCATTGAAATTTTCCTTTAGACCAAATTTTGGAGACTTTTGTGACATGTGCACCCCCCTTTTTTGCTATATTTTGTATCTAAGAAATGCAGATTGTTGCTATGGTTACACCCAAAAGGGATTATATTTCACCCTTATGACCATTAGAAATCAAATCTATGGAAGATTCTCTTTCTACAAGTATATACATGCATAACACACATATAAAGCCTTCTTTGTTAGACAGGAGGGGAAAGGGGGTGTTTAAAAATTATGAGTGTCAATTTTAAGGTTTTTTCCTAACTGTGTATTGCTACCTTATGGCATTTGACAAAGCAAATAATTGCCTTTTTTTCAGACAAACATACCACAAAACTATTGATATTTAGGTTATAGATACAATTCTAAGGAAGAAACAACCTTTAGTATGACAATGTATGTTAGTTTTGTTGTTTATTGTCCTTAGCAACCAATATAGACATTTTGATACATAGACTTGGTTCGGTTATTAATTGATACTTTATTGGCTACCCCTTGGAAAAGAAGATTGCGCGCTATGTAGAAACCTTAGAAGGGAACGCTTTATATTTTTTCATGCGACTAAATCAAATTTATTATTTTAGCAAGTATAAAGTCACAATTTAGCATGAATTAAGCCCAATTTTTTCCCCGCTGTTATAAATAAATTCAGTATTGACTAAATTTTAACCAAGGCCTTAGTATGGTAATACACAACAAAATTGACATTCTAGAGCTTTAAAATAGCTTTAACTTGTAAAAGTTGTCTACTGTTAAGGTTAATTTAGGTTTTTAAACAAGGAAAGACAGGCTTAGAAGGTATAGTTTTAGAAAATTGACTAAAAAAGGAGAAAATGCACTTTGACATGGCATGTTTCATAAAAATCACTTTTTTGTTGCATTTCAGTGTCAACTGCTAACCTTCATAAAATATTTATTTCTGAACCGATTTTCAAAACTAGCAGGCGAAAATGCTCGTTTTAACTAGTAGAAAACAGAAATTCATTTAAAGTGGAATTGGGAAAAAAAATGTTAATCCTTAAGGTAGCAATACACAGTTAGAAGTTTAGTTTCGCATTATGGCCCCTGTGAATTTTTTAAATATGAAAGTTTTTGTACAATAAAATTGATTTTTAGGTAATTGAAGAATAATATAGCCTTCTTAGTGGGTTTATATGATCATTTAGATTGATTTTAACATGTTTTATAGGCCATTTCAATGATTGACAGTCCGTATTTTCCTATCCGTACCGTTCATAGGTCCATAAATTATTGTAGTGTTTATCAACAAAGATATTGCGCTCGATCTTTTCAATTCAATTTTATGGAAAAACGAGCAGGAAGACATATGATTTTTTTTGGACCACTTGATAGATATAAACCTATGGATTCAGGAAAGGTATCACTGTAATTCATTGAAATTTTCCTTTAGACCAAATTTTGGAGACTTTTGTGACATGTGCACCCCCCTTTTTTGCTATATTTTGTATCTAAGAAATGCAGATTGTTGCTATGGTTACACCCAAAAGGGATTATATTTCACCCTTATGACCATTAGAAATCAAATCTATGGAAGATTCTCTTTCTACAAGTATATACATGCATAACACACATATAAAGCCTTCTTTGTTAGACAGGAGGGGAAAGGGGGTGTTTAAAAATTATGAGTGTCAATTTTAAGGTTTTTTCCTAACTGTGTATTGCTACCTTATGGCATTTGACAAAGCAAATAATTGCCTTTTTTTCAGACAAACATACCACAAAACTATTGATATTTAGGTTATAGATACAATTCTAAGGAAGAAACAACCTTTAGTATGACAATGTATGTTAGTTTTGTTGTTTATTGTCCTTAGCAACCAATATAGACATTTTGATACATAGACTTGGTTCGGTTATTAATTGATACTTTATTGGCTACCCCTTGGAAAAGAAGATTGCGCGCTATGTAGAAACCTTAGAAGGGAACGCTTTATATTTTTTCATGCGACTAAATCAAATTTATTATTTTAGCAAGTATAAAGTCACAATTTAGCATGAATTAAGCCCAATTTTTTCCCCGCTGTTATAAATAAATTCAGTATTGACTAAATTTTAACCAAGGCCTTAGTATGGTAATACACAACAAAATTGACATTCTAGAGCTTTAAAATAGCTTTAACTTGTAAAAGTTGTCTACTGTTAAGGTTAATTTAGGTTTTTAAACAAGGAAAGACAGGCTTAGAAGGTATAGTTTTAGAAAATTGACTAAAAAAGGAGAAAATGCACTTTGACATGGCATGTTTCATAAAAATCACTTTTTTGTTGCATTTCAGTGTCAACTGCTAACCTTCATAAAATATTTATTTCTGAACCGATTTTCAAAACTAGCAGGCGAAAATGCTCGTTTTAACTAGTAGAAAACAGAAATTCATTTAAAGTGGAATTGGGAAAAAAAATGTTAATCCTTAAGGTAGCAATACACAGTTAGAAGTTTAGTTTCGCATTATGGCCCCTGTGAATTTTTTAAATATGAAAGTTTTTGTACAATAAAATTGATTTTTAGGTAATTGAAGAATAATATAGCCTTCTTAGTGGGTTTATATGATCATTTAGATTGATTTTAACATGTTTTATAGGCCATTTCAATGATTGACAGTCCGTATTTTCCTATCCGTACCGTTCATAGGTCCATAAATTATTGTAGTGTTTATCAACAAAGATATTGCGCTCGATCTTTTCAATTCAATTTTATGGAAAAACGAGCAGGAAGACATATGATTTTTTTTGGACCACTTGATAGATATAAACCTATGGATTCAGGAAAGGTATCACTGTAATTCATTGAAATTTTCCTTTAGACCAAATTTTGGAGACTTTTGTGACATGTGCACCCCCCTTTTTTGCTATATTTTGTATCTAAGAAATGCAGATTGTTGCTATGGTTACACCCAAAAGGGATTATATTTCACCCTTATGACCATTAGAAATCAAATCTATGGAAGATTCTCTTTCTACAAGTATATACATGCATAACACACATATAAAGCCTTCTTTGTTAGACAGGAGGGGAAAGGGGGTGTTTAAAAATTATGAGTGTCAATTTTAAGGTTTTTTCCTAACTGTGTATTGCTACCTTATGGCATTTGACAAAGCAAATAATTGCCTTTTTTTCAGACAAACATACCACAAAACTATTGATATTTAGGTTATAGATACAATTCTAAGGAAGAAACAACCTTTAGTATGACAATGTATGTTAGTTTTGTTGTTTATTGTCCTTAGCAACCAATATAGACATTTTGATACATAGACTTGGTTCGGTTATTAATTGATACTTTATTGGCTACCCCTTGGAAAAGAAGATTGCGCGCTATGTAGAAACCTTAGAAGGGAACGCTTTATATTTTTTCATGCGACTAAATCAAATTTATTATTTTAGCAAGTATAAAGTCACAATTTAGCATGAATTAAGCCCAATTTTTTCCCCGCTGTTATAAATAAATTCAGTATTGACTAAATTTTAACCAAGGCCTTAGTATGGTAATACACAACAAAATTGACATTCTAGAGCTTTAAAATAGCTTTAACTTGTAAAAGTTGTCTACTGTTAAGGTTAATTTAGGTTTTTAAACAAGGAAAGACAGGCTTAGAAGGTATAGTTTTAGAAAATTGACTAAAAAAGGAGAAAATGCACTTTGACATGGCATGTTTCATAAAAATCACTTTTTTGTTGCATTTCAGTGTCAACTGCTAACCTTCATAAAATATTTATTTCTGAACCGATTTTCAAAACTAGCAGGCGAAAATGCTCGTTTTAACTAGTAGAAAACAGAAATTCATTTAAAGTGGAATTGGGAAAAAAAATGTTAATCCTTAAGGTAGCAATACACAGTTAGAAGTTTAGTTTCGCATTATGGCCCCTGTGAATTTTTTAAATATGAAAGTTTTTGTACAATAAAATTGATTTTTAGGTAATTGAAGAATAATATAGCCTTCTTAGTGGGTTTATATGATCATTTAGATTGATTTTAACATGTTTTATAGGCCATTTCAATGATTGACAGTCCGTATTTTCCTATCCGTACCGTTCATAGGTCCATAAATTATTGTAGTGTTTATCAACAAAGATATTGCGCTCGATCTTTTCAATTCAATTTTATGGAAAAACGAGCAGGAAGACATATGATTTTTTTTGGACCACTTGATAGATATAAACCTATGGATTCAGGAAAGGTATCACTGTAATTCATTGAAATTTTCCTTTAGACCAAATTTTGGAGACTTTTGTGACATGTGCACCCCCCTTTTTTGCTATATTTTGTATCTAAGAAATGCAGATTGTTGCTATGGTTACACCCAAAAGGGATTATATTTCACCCTTATGACCATTAGAAATCAAATCTATGGAAGATTCTCTTTCTACAAGTATATACATGCATAACACACATATAAAGCCTTCTTTGTTAGACAGGAGGGGAAAGGGGGTGTTTAAAAATTATGAGTGTCAATTTTAAGGTTTTTTCCTAACTGTGTATTGCTACCTTATGGCATTTGACAAAGCAAATAATTGCCTTTTTTTCAGACAAACATACCACAAAACTATTGATATTTAGGTTATAGATACAATTCTAAGGAAGAAACAACCTTTAGTATGACAATGTATGTTAGTTTTGTTGTTTATTGTCCTTAGCAACCAATATAGACATTTTGATACATAGACTTGGTTCGGTTATTAATTGATACTTTATTGGCTACCCCTTGGAAAAGAAGATTGCGCGCTATGTAGAAACCTTAGAAGGGAACGCTTTATATTTTTTCATGCGACTAAATCAAATTTATTATTTTAGCAAGTATAAAGTCACAATTTAGCATGAATTAAGCCCAATTTTTTCCCCGCTGTTATAAATAAATTCAGTATTGACTAAATTTTAACCAAGGCCTTAGTATGGTAATACACAACAAAATTGACATTCTAGAGCTTTAAAATAGCTTTAACTTGTAAAAGTTGTCTACTGTTAAGGTTAATTTAGGTTTTTAAACAAGGAAAGACAGGCTTAGAAGGTATAGTTTTAGAAAATTGACTAAAAAAGGAGAAAATGCACTTTGACATGGCATGTTTCATAAAAATCACTTTTTTGTTGCATTTCAGTGTCAACTGCTAACCTTCATAAAATATTTATTTCTGAACCGATTTTCAAAACTAGCAGGCGAAAATGCTCGTTTTAACTAGTAGAAAACAGAAATTCATTTAAAGTGGAATTGGGAAAAAAAATGTTAATCCTTAAGGTAGCAATACACAGTTAGAAGTTTAGTTTCGCATTATGGCCCCTGTGAATTTTTTAAATATGAAAGTTTTTGTACAATAAAATTGATTTTTAGGTAATTGAAGAATAATATAGCCTTCTTAGTGGGTTTATATGATCATTTAGATTGATTTTAACATGTTTTATAGGCCATTTCAATGATTGACAGTCCGTATTTTCCTATCCGTACCGTTCATAGGTCCATAAATTATTGTAGTGTTTATCAACAAAGATATTGCGCTCGATCTTTTCAATTCAATTTTATGGAAAAACGAGCAGGAAGACATATGATTTTTTTTGGACCACTTGATAGATATAAACCTATGGATTCAGGAAAGGTATCACTGTAATTCATTGAAATTTTCCTTTAGACCAAATTTTGGAGACTTTTGTGACATGTGCACCCCCCTTTTTTGCTATATTTTGTATCTAAGAAATGCAGATTGTTGCTATGGTTACACCCAAAAGGGATTATATTTCACCCTTATGACCATTAGAAATCAAATCTATGGAAGATTCTCTTTCTACAAGTATATACATGCATAACACACATATAAAGCCTTCTTTGTTAGACAGGAGGGGAAAGGGGGTGTTTAAAAATTATGAGTGTCAATTTTAAGGTTTTTTCCTAACTGTGTATTGCTACCTTATGGCATTTGACAAAGCAAATAATTGCCTTTTTTTCAGACAAACATACCACAAAACTATTGATATTTAGGTTATAGATACAATTCTAAGGAAGAAACAACCTTTAGTATGACAATGTATGTTAGTTTTGTTGTTTATTGTCCTTAGCAACCAATATAGACATTTTGATACATAGACTTGGTTCGGTTATTAATTGATACTTTATTGGCTACCCCTTGGAAAAGAAGATTGCGCGCTATGTAGAAACCTTAGAAGGGAACGCTTTATATTTTTTCATGCGACTAAATCAAATTTATTATTTTAGCAAGTATAAAGTCACAATTTAGCATGAATTAAGCCCAATTTTTTCCCCGCTGTTATAAATAAATTCAGTATTGACTAAATTTTAACCAAGGCCTTAGTATGGTAATACACAACAAAATTGACATTCTAGAGCTTTAAAATAGCTTTAACTTGTAAAAGTTGTCTACTGTTAAGGTTAATTTAGGTTTTTAAACAAGGAAAGACAGGCTTAGAAGGTATAGTTTTAGAAAATTGACTAAAAAAGGAGAAAATGCACTTTGACATGGCATGTTTCATAAAAATCACTTTTTTGTTGCATTTCAGTGTCAACTGCTAACCTTCATAAAATATTTATTTCTGAACCGATTTTCAAAACTAGCAGGCGAAAATGCTCGTTTTAACTAGTAGAAAACAGAAATTCATTTAAAGTGGAATTGGGAAAAAAAATGTTAATCCTTAAGGTAGCAATACACAGTTAGAAGTTTAGTTTCGCATTATGGCCCCTGTGAATTTTTTAAATATGAAAGTTTTTGTACAATAAAATTGATTTTTAGGTAATTGAAGAATAATATAGCCTTCTTAGTGGGTTTATATGATCATTTAGATTGATTTTAACATGTTTTATAGGCCATTTCAATGATTGACAGTCCGTATTTTCCTATCCGTACCGTTCATAGGTCCATAAATTATTGTAGTGTTTATCAACAAAGATATTGCGCTCGATCTTTTCAATTCAATTTTATGGAAAAACGAGCAGGAAGACATATGATTTTTTTTGGACCACTTGATAGATATAAACCTATGGATTCAGGAAAGGTATCACTGTAATTCATTGAAATTTTCCTTTAGACCAAATTTTGGAGACTTTTGTGACATGTGCACCCCCCTTTTTTGCTATATTTTGTATCTAAGAAATGCAGATTGTTGCTATGGTTACACCCAAAAGGGATTATATTTCACCCTTATGACCATTAGAAATCAAATCTATGGAAGATTCTCTTTCTACAAGTATATACATGCATAACACACATATAAAGCCTTCTTTGTTAGACAGGAGGGGAAAGGGGGTGTTTAAAAATTATGAGTGTCAATTTTAAGGTTTTTTCCTAACTGTGTATTGCTACCTTATGGCATTTGACAAAGCAAATAATTGCCTTTTTTTCAGACAAACATACCACAAAACTATTGATATTTAGGTTATAGATACAATTCTAAGGAAGAAACAACCTTTAGTATGACAATGTATGTTAGTTTTGTTGTTTATTGTCCTTAGCAACCAATATAGACATTTTGATACATAGACTTGGTTCGGTTATTAATTGATACTTTATTGGCTACCCCTTGGAAAAGAAGATTGCGCGCTATGTAGAAACCTTAGAAGGGAACGCTTTATATTTTTTCATGCGACTAAATCAAATTTATTATTTTAGCAAGTATAAAGTCACAATTTAGCATGAATTAAGCCCAATTTTTTCCCCGCTGTTATAAATAAATTCAGTATTGACTAAATTTTAACCAAGGCCTTAGTATGGTAATACACAACAAAATTGACATTCTAGAGCTTTAAAATAGCTTTAACTTGTAAAAGTTGTCTACTGTTAAGGTTAATTTAGGTTTTTAAACAAGGAAAGACAGGCTTAGAAGGTATAGTTTTAGAAAATTGACTAAAAAAGGAGAAAATGCACTTTGACATGGCATGTTTCATAAAAATCACTTTTTTGTTGCATTTCAGTGTCAACTGCTAACCTTCATAAAATATTTATTTCTGAACCGATTTTCAAAACTAGCAGGCGAAAATGCTCGTTTTAACTAGTAGAAAACAGAAATTCATTTAAAGTGGAATTGGGAAAAAAAATGTTAATCCTTAAGGTAGCAATACACAGTTAGAAGTTTAGTTTCGCATTATGGCCCCTGTGAATTTTTTAAATATGAAAGTTTTTGTACAATAAAATTGATTTTTAGGTAATTGAAGAATAATATAGCCTTCTTAGTGGGTTTATATGATCATTTAGATTGATTTTAACATGTTTTATAGGCCATTTCAATGATTGACAGTCCGTATTTTCCTATCCGTACCGTTCATAGGTCCATAAATTATTGTAGTGTTTATCAACAAAGATATTGCGCTCGATCTTTTCAATTCAATTTTATGGAAAAACGAGCAGGAAGACATATGATTTTTTTTGGACCACTTGATAGATATAAACCTATGGATTCAGGAAAGGTATCACTGTAATTCATTGAAATTTTCCTTTAGACCAAATTTTGGAGACTTTTGTGACATGTGCACCCCCCTTTTTTGCTATATTTTGTATCTAAGAAATGCAGATTGTTGCTATGGTTACACCCAAAAGGGATTATATTTCACCCTTATGACCATTAGAAATCAAATCTATGGAAGATTCTCTTTCTACAAGTATATACATGCATAACACACATATAAAGCCTTCTTTGTTAGACAGGAGGGGAAAGGGGGTGTTTAAAAATTATGAGTGTCAATTTTAAGGTTTTTTCCTAACTGTGTATTGCTACCTTATGGCATTTGACAAAGCAAATAATTGCCTTTTTTTCAGACAAACATACCACAAAACTATTGATATTTAGGTTATAGATACAATTCTAAGGAAGAAACAACCTTTAGTATGACAATGTATGTTAGTTTTGTTGTTTATTGTCCTTAGCAACCAATATAGACATTTTGATACATAGACTTGGTTCGGTTATTAATTGATACTTTATTGGCTACCCCTTGGAAAAGAAGATTGCGCGCTATGTAGAAACCTTAGAAGGGAACGCTTTATATTTTTTCATGCGACTAAATCAAATTTATTATTTTAGCAAGTATAAAGTCACAATTTAGCATGAATTAAGCCCAATTTTTTCCCCGCTGTTATAAATAAATTCAGTATTGACTAAATTTTAACCAAGGCCTTAGTATGGTAATACACAACAAAATTGACATTCTAGAGCTTTAAAATAGCTTTAACTTGTAAAAGTTGTCTACTGTTAAGGTTAATTTAGGTTTTTAAACAAGGAAAGACAGGCTTAGAAGGTATAGTTTTAGAAAATTGACTAAAAAAGGAGAAAATGCACTTTGACATGGCATGTTTCATAAAAATCACTTTTTTGTTGCATTTCAGTGTCAACTGCTAACCTTCATAAAATATTTATTTCTGAACCGATTTTCAAAACTAGCAGGCGAAAATGCTCGTTTTAACTAGTAGAAAACAGAAATTCATTTAAAGTGGAATTGGGAAAAAAAATGTTAATCCTTAAGGTAGCAATACACAGTTAGAAGTTTAGTTTCGCATTATGGCCCCTGTGAATTTTTTAAATATGAAAGTTTTTGTACAATAAAATTGATTTTTAGGTAATTGAAGAATAATATAGCCTTCTTAGTGGGTTTATATGATCATTTAGATTGATTTTAACATGTTTTATAGGCCATTTCAATGATTGACAGTCCGTATTTTCCTATCCGTACCGTTCATAGGTCCATAAATTATTGTAGTGTTTATCAACAAAGATATTGCGCTCGATCTTTTCAATTCAATTTTATGGAAAAACGAGCAGGAAGACATATGATTTTTTTTGGACCACTTGATAGATATAAACCTATGGATTCAGGAAAGGTATCACTGTAATTCATTGAAATTTTCCTTTAGACCAAATTTTGGAGACTTTTGTGACATGTGCACCCCCCTTTTTTGCTATATTTTGTATCTAAGAAATGCAGATTGTTGCTATGGTTACACCCAAAAGGGATTATATTTCACCCTTATGACCATTAGAAATCAAATCTATGGAAGATTCTCTTTCTACAAGTATATACATGCATAACACACATATAAAGCCTTCTTTGTTAGACAGGAGGGGAAAGGGGGTGTTTAAAAATTATGAGTGTCAATTTTAAGGTTTTTTCCTAACTGTGTATTGCTACCTTATGGCATTTGACAAAGCAAATAATTGCCTTTTTTTCAGACAAACATACCACAAAACTATTGATATTTAGGTTATAGATACAATTCTAAGGAAGAAACAACCTTTAGTATGACAATGTATGTTAGTTTTGTTGTTTATTGTCCTTAGCAACCAATATAGACATTTTGATACATAGACTTGGTTCGGTTATTAATTGATACTTTATTGGCTACCCCTTGGAAAAGAAGATTGCGCGCTATGTAGAAACCTTAGAAGGGAACGCTTTATATTTTTTCATGCGACTAAATCAAATTTATTATTTTAGCAAGTATAAAGTCACAATTTAGCATGAATTAAGCCCAATTTTTTCCCCGCTGTTATAAATAAATTCAGTATTGACTAAATTTTAACCAAGGCCTTAGTATGGTAATACACAACAAAATTGACATTCTAGAGCTTTAAAATAGCTTTAACTTGTAAAAGTTGTCTACTGTTAAGGTTAATTTAGGTTTTTAAACAAGGAAAGACAGGCTTAGAAGGTATAGTTTTAGAAAATTGACTAAAAAAGGAGAAAATGCACTTTGACATGGCATGTTTCATAAAAATCACTTTTTTGTTGCATTTCAGTGTCAACTGCTAACCTTCATAAAATATTTATTTCTGAACCGATTTTCAAAACTAGCAGGCGAAAATGCTCGTTTTAACTAGTAGAAAACAGAAATTCATTTAAAGTGGAATTGGGAAAAAAAATGTTAATCCTTAAGGTAGCAATACACAGTTAGAAGTTTAGTTTCGCATTATGGCCCCTGTGAATTTTTTAAATATGAAAGTTTTTGTACAATAAAATTGATTTTTAGGTAATTGAAGAATAATATAGCCTTCTTAGTGGGTTTATATGATCATTTAGATTGATTTTAACATGTTTTATAGGCCATTTCAATGATTGACAGTCCGTATTTTCCTATCCGTACCGTTCATAGGTCCATAAATTATTGTAGTGTTTATCAACAAAGATATTGCGCTCGATCTTTTCAATTCAATTTTATGGAAAAACGAGCAGGAAGACATATGATTTTTTTTGGACCACTTGATAGATATAAACCTATGGATTCAGGAAAGGTATCACTGTAATTCATTGAAATTTTCCTTTAGACCAAATTTTGGAGACTTTTGTGACATGTGCACCCCCCTTTTTTGCTATATTTTGTATCTAAGAAATGCAGATTGTTGCTATGGTTACACCCAAAAGGGATTATATTTCACCCTTATGACCATTAGAAATCAAATCTATGGAAGATTCTCTTTCTACAAGTATATACATGCATAACACACATATAAAGCCTTCTTTGTTAGACAGGAGGGGAAAGGGGGTGTTTAAAAATTATGAGTGTCAATTTTAAGGTTTTTTCCTAACTGTGTATTGCTACCTTAGTTGCGTCATAGTGTAAAAAACGGCAACGGTGAATTTTCCGGGTTTTCGTATTCCACTTGTCAAGCTTTCGAGAATACATTTACGATCATTTACGTATATGATTGAGAGCTGAGACTACTATAACACATTGTGTAATGTTATAGTAGTCTCAGTTGAGAGTTAGTCCGGAACCCGGTCTGGAATCAAGAATGGGGATTTAAGTATTGAAAATAAATAAACAAGGATTTGTCTACAAATCAGTCACGGCGGCTTTATATAAAACTATGAAGAAATGAATCGGAGACATGATAGGCCTACATGACATTATCATACATCAGTGGCGGATCCAGTGGGGGTTCTGGGGGTTGGACCCCCCTTTTTGGGACGATCAATGCATTTGTAGGGGGACATATAGTTAGAACCCACCCCTACTTCCCTTTTGTAGCCGTCCCGTTAGACCACACGACCACCTGGGCCTCACAATAATAAAGTTTTCGGTGGCCGTGTGTTACCTTTCCTCGTCAGTTTTAATACTACGTCGTACTACAGTACATGATATATAAGCCATGGAGATGTTATTGTTACAAATTAATGCAAGATACAGTCACAGAAAATAATTATATTTATAAGAACGTCTTAGTCAGTGACAACTCTACAACAGATTTATCCATCGGATCACCAGCAATGATGGTGATACATGACTGTGTATATATATATACAATCTTTATGAATTTGGTATGATATATATGTCTGTATGTTTGTCATGTTTGTGTATAACCAATGTGTATTGTCTTGGTATCAATCCTATGATTTTGGATTTCAAACCAATAAAAATTACTGACTTACTTACTATACACATCCTAGCTTAAATCAGAGAAGAATTAAAGTCTTGGACCCTTATTATGGGCGGGGGAGGAAAAAAAGGGGGGGGGGGTCACTTATATATTCATTTAAGTGCAATCAAAATTTTCAGTACCAATCGGACAGACCTTCAGTTAAAAATTCGTGTCAAGCTCTTTTGTAATCATGATTATTAGGAAACATCTTATAAGTTTTCCTACTGTCTCCTTGATTTACTCGATACAATTAAGATTCTAATAATAGCCAGTGCTACATTATCAGCCTGATAGCCGGATCCTTGAAATGGCTAAATTTTGGACTTGATCATCAATTATTGTTCCAAGGTGAAACAATATATTTTGTTTTATAATTCTCCTCCTATATTCAGCGTAAAGCTCACAAGATCTTGTGGACGACATCAAAAGTTCAATGTGGAATAAACAAAACTTAATTAACATAGTTTTTTCACTCCCCCCCCCCCCTTCTTTACTTAATTTTGGAAAAAATGATTGAATATACATGTAAAATTGATGTGGGATAAGCAACACTTGCAGCAATGTTTACCCATCCACCACACCCCTAAACTATTTGATTTAATTTTTTTTATCCTACATTGATCGTTTGATGTCGTCAGTGTGTCCCTTATGTTATCATGTTTGTCAATATGTCGAATCAAATCAAAATTGTACTTACTAAATTTGCAAATTTTGTGAAACCACGGGAAGTTCAGAACTGTTCACTAGTACATGGCATGACTAGTGAGGCCTGTTTTTTTAACAGTCAGTGCCCCCCCCCCCCCCATCCCCTTTATAAAAAATTCTGGATCAGTCAGTTTATTTTTAATGGTAAGTTTAAAGGGGTCTTTAAATATTGATATTTTTTTATCTTTTATTCTCTGTCTTATCTCGTTTGATTGGATTTTTTGTTATAAATTAATGTAATTGGTATCCTCTTTCCAATTTCATCGTTAATAATAGACCTACAGCAAAAGGCCCTGTACTGTAACTTTCTGTCTTGCCTAAAATCACTTTAAATAGTACCCCTTTCTTCCCATAGTACTGATTTCATAATTGCTTGCTTGAAACACAAATAAAATAGAAGCAGGTAATTTGCTCTTATTCCACACCAAAGGAGGATAAATGTATGATAACATTTAATGTTACCGGCATTATTCTACATACATTGATTCTGAGACTACTTTAACATATACATTCTAAGGGCTTTAATATATTAAAGGGCGGGTATAAGGGACGAAGTAACACCATGTGACTATTGCATTGGTTGTTGTGATTAAAACACGATAAGAGTGTTTCCCTCCCCCTGCATCTTATGATCCTCATGAACAGTAGAAACTACTTCAGACATTAAACAATCTGAAACTTTTCAGGTACTTTCTATATGCTCATGTGCAATTTCTTGTTAGCATAGTTTTGTACTTGGACAGATAATCAGAATGATCAACAATCAAGTATATTAGACAACAGTCAGGTCAATTGCCATTGGTGAAACCTGGTATGAGGTAATTTTAATTCAGTACATGTTAGATGTTTTATATTGTTTTAAGGTTTATGTACCCTTCTGTAGCCATTTTTGTACGAACTTTTCAAACTTCAATTGTATCAAAACTACAGATATAATGAATAATAGAGATAGGCCATTTTGTACATATTCCAAGGGGAAACTTGATGCAAAGCATTATTAAAGGCTGTGGATTTTCTATAAAAATCTTGATTTATTTGCCACAAAGTCCTCTTTTTCTATCAAATGCAATGAAACAGTAAAAAATAATGCTTTGCATCAAGTTTCCCCTTGGAACATGTACTAAATGGCCTATCTCTATTATTTATTATATCTTTAGTTTTGATACAACTGAGGTTTGAAAAATTCGTACAAAAATGGCTACAGAAGGGTACATAAACCTTAACTGTATTCATGGCAATTATTTAACCATCAATCATTAGCATGATTAGTTGGTTGTTTGAAAGACACCAAGCAGGGGCGGATCCAGCCATTTTAAAAAGAGGGGGGGGGGGGGGCAGCGGGTCCAACTATATGTCCCAATTCAAATGCATTGATCGGCCAAAAAAAAAAGGGGGGGGTTCCAACCCGCAGACCCCCTGGATCTGCCACTGGCAAGCACTCTTTGTATTTATAATTCAACTTAATTGTAATTACAACCTTTAGAAAAAAATATAGAAAGATTTTTTTCAAATTCTTTTTTTTTCAATAAGGTCAAATAAAATAATATCTGTGTTCATGCTATTCAGCTATTACATCTTTGAAAAAATAGGATAGGTAGGGATTTTTTTTAATTTTACATTTTACATATTTTTCATTGACTCTTTGGGCTGATGGGAGAGAAATTCTGACATTAACAGTGCTTATTGATAATCGGTACGCTATTTCTAGGCTTAAAATATAGGGTAGTTGCGAATGGATGTTCATAATGAACAAAAGTTAATTATTTTAATGATTAAAAATTATATTAGTAAATGTATGTCATGTATGTATTCATATTATGCAAATATTTAAAGTTATGGCCTTGAAGCAGAGATTCACTATACATATGTATGTCTGGCATGCAGAATGTTGAAAGCAAGTTAAGAATTTTACTTTATACATGTATAAGCAGTCGTGCGTATATCATGCATGGTACTTTTACATCTTTGAATATGATACAGCCGTAATACGGATGTTGTAGAAACGTCCGTAATACGTATGTTTAAGATACGTCCGTGAAACAGACAATCCGTTTTACGTCAGTTTTTACACGTACGTTTTACGGATGAATTTTTACAGACGTTTTACGGACGTAACCGTTTCATCCGTATTACGGATGTTTATTACCACGGCCGTGAAACGTCCGTAGCTATTTTACCTGTGTACTGTTAATGGTTACATCATCTATTGCTGTTGTTGCATTTCATTGCTTATTTTTATACAAAATGCAGCAAAAAAATTACTGCCTGCCATAAATTTGCTATACAGTTTACTACTGATCCCCAACGGTCCCTTGAGGTTGAATAAAATCCATAGGGGATTTAGCCTACGGCCTCACCCCTATGGATTTTACTATCCCTCTTTTGATCTGTGTAGGGTCAGTAGCGAGGGAACCATATAACATATATAAGAGGAATTAACTCTCATGACCATGACTATTGCTCAAATAATTTGAAACAAAAGTCCAGGAATGGATGGGATGAGCGTTATTTTTTTAATCTTAACTTTGAAAAGACACAACCAAAATTTCCAGATGACAAGTGTACTTAATCTTATTCACAAGAAAATGATCCTTTTAAACTGGCAAATTACCAACAGATATCATTATGAACTAGTGGTTATAAAATACTTTCATACATTTTAACATTAAGAATAAAAACAAATTCTAAATCTAATCATTAATGCTAATAAAACAGGATACATCAAGAACAGATACATGTGATTTAATCTTATTATTCTACTGCAAATATAAAATGTAATAGATCATGCAGATAAGTCTAACATAAATGGGGAGGAAGCCTTGGTGGCCGAGTGGTCTTAGTAGTTACTATACAGTAGTCACTAGCCATTCCGGCCAAAATGTTACAGAACAAAGGGAAGCATGCAGAAGAAGGAAACTCTTTTATGATAATCTAGAAGTGAAAACATATGCCTGTTGTGTTCCCCTCTAGATATTATTTGAAAATTGTGTTTCTGGTTTGTGGTCTCCTTGAGATTTACCAAACATATTGTTTTTATTCAATTTAAAAAAAAAAACTAAAAAGTAATAAAATACATGACAAGAAATACAAGCCTTTGTTAATAAATGACCTTTAACTTTGTCAAAATAAAATAATATAGCCTTATTAACAATGATATATACCTCTTAATTAAGGAATTTGTCATATCATATGTATGAAGGTCTCTATGTGTTCGTTTACTAAAATGTCGGTAACAAGGAAGTAAATAGGACATGTTTATACATGATCTTTATACATGATCCATGTAATCAGTAAATATTTAAATGACATCTATAAATAGATAAAACCGGTTCTATTATACTAGTAACATTTAAAAGACACAATTGTGAATATAACATAATGATAATTATTGTACCTCTAAAATAAAATTTTAAAACCGTTGGTCATTGTTTAATCATAGATTTTAAGATTTAAATGTTTGCTAATAAATTTTAGATGAAGAATTTTGTTACAAATGTTCATGCTTAATCTGTTTTCATTCTTTTTTAAAACCATTTAAAATTATTGTCTAACCTATGTTAATTTTGAAACAAAAAAAATATGTAGGGTATGATTTCAATTAGACAGCAACCCAGCAACAAATATATCTAGAGGTCAAGGTACAGTCTTCTGCAATACACAGACATCTATCTGATATGCCAGCCATAATAAACAATTTAAGGTGGCTCGGCCCTTTACCAATGCGCATATTTTAACGCATGTTTCTTACGACGAGTGCCTTGGAAACGGTCGCTTTAAGGGGTCTTCTCAAAAATAGCTCTGACGACCTTGGAACGCGGGCGTGTATGAAAGCACCCTTGACGATGTAAACAAGTGACGCTAAACGTTCTTCAAAACAGGAAATACGAACGGTCAGAAATTCACAGTGCTTTCTTCATTTTTCGCATAAAAGTTTAAAAGGAGAAAAATATACATGATTTAAGCATAACATTAAAAAAAAGAATATATAAATACTGACAAAGTCACATGTATGACGTCGACGGTATTCAGTGGCGGATGCAGGAATTTTCGAAAGGGGGGGTGCTAGCCCAGGGCAAAGGGGGGGGGGGTGCAGGGGGGGTGCAAACATATGTCCCGATTCAAATGCATTGATCGGCCAAAATAAAGGGGGGGTGCGGACCCCCGGAACCCCCCCTCTGGATCCGCCACTGGTATTTGGTGCCGCTTCGCTCCCAAAACGCATTCTCATCTTACACGGTCGCCTCTTGGGTCCGTTCGTACCATATTTTGAATTCACTTAAATACCAGTTGAATTAAATGATGTCGTGGATATTTATTTTTGAAAATGTTTTGCCAATGACACAATGATTAACTGTAAACAAATGACAGCGATGTAAACAACTTCATGTCATCGTACAGCTTTCAAAAACAGGTAAACTTGTGACCCGTATCAGAGACATATAATTATGTGTATATATGTCTCTGCCCGTATAGTATGGTTTAAAACATCGGGGCGGGTTTGTTATCATGATATAATCCGTTTGGCGTTTTATAACAGTTTGTTTCTGTCATAAATATATTTAAAACTTGAAATATCTTTATTTCCAAGTATTTTTAGGAGTTTATTCCCGAGTATGCGATATATTTTTCCACTGCAAAATTTTGATAATTATAGTTATACCAAAACAAATTTGAACATGTCAATTTTCTAACAGACTTAATACTTAACATTTTCATTTAAAGATATGTTTACCTGCACGAAAATCATCTGATAATTTTTCTCGTATCACAATTCCATGATTTCCGGAACACTAGACTTAGTCCTATAATCTAAGACATCGGGACCAATGTTTTCTATTTTTATGATACTTTTCTATTACTTATTTTGTGAATTGTTATTTTGTTGATTTGCAATTTTCTGTTGTATCTATCAATATGTCAACCGAGTCCATATTAAAAAAAAAAGAAATATCAGCATTAAAACTAAAATAATTGAATCAGAGCACTGAATGTTATTAAAATAGACTAATGGATCCAGCAACGATCAATCGGGCGGATCCAGCCATTTTAAAAGGGGGTTCCCAACCCAGGACAAAAAGGGGGTGTTCCAACTATATTTCCCCATTCAAAGGCATTGATCGTCCAAAAAAGGGGGGAACCCGGAACCCTCCCCCTGGATGCATCACTGTCAAAAGTAACCGGGACTGGCCTAGTATTCCGACCTTATATATCGGTCTATGATATAATTCCTAAATACTGCACGCTTTGCGGAGAACCGCAAAATTTTTGGTTTCACCATGTCGGGATTTTGCTAGGACATACACCCGCATCGTGCCGGGCAGTCTCAAACACTACTAAAGACTTTATATATAAAAAAAATCTATACTACTACTAGGTTCAGGAAAAGTTTGGATTGTAATTTAAAAGCTACTCCCTGAAGAACGCTATATTAGCCGGTGATGTTGGCAAACTTTAACTTTAATCTTAATTTTTGAAATGCTTTTTTAAAAGGTAAGCTAATAAGGAAAGTTCTTGATTAAAACAAATGATCACAAATATAGTTGAGTGATGTCAATGCGGCAAAAAATGTGAATGACAATTTTGTTTGTGTACACTGATTTGATCTTACCGTGGCAAAGAAATGCATAACTAATCATCGATCTATGCGTGATGATAAAAGGAGATAATGTTTTTTTTAATTTATAATATTGAATTTTAAATATGAACTTTGGTGGATAGTTGTTTCCTTGGCAATCATACCACATCTGCTTATTTTCATATCGTATGGTTAACATAGAAATATGACTAATCTGACAGATGACCCCTTGATTATACAGGGTGTTCAAACAGCTGGATGTATACATACGAAACCTCGTAGGGTAAAAAGGGGGAATTTTGCCTACACATGCACCAAGCGTAATTGTCCATTCGTTTTTTTTTATGGCAGTCCATATATCTAGCTCCCGTCTTACTTTGCATAACTTTCATAATTGATACTTATCTGCATGTTCTCATCCGTATTATGCTTGAAATACTTGCCAGTGATCATTCAGTATGCACAACTTTAATTTTCATTATGTGCAGTCATATAAAAAAAAACGTAATTTCTGGGACTTCGATTTGTTTGACTATGTGGTATATCAGTTTATAATTATAGTAATTGATTAAGTCCGTACGGGGACATAATTGTTATCTTCTATGTAAATTGGTCTCTGGTGAAGAGTTTCCTCATTAACAATGACACCCCATCTTCCTATTTTTATACCCTACACAAGGAAGTGGCGCAGGGTATAACATTTTTGACCCGTCCGTCCGTCCATCAGCCAGTCTATCAGTCCTGTTTCTTGTCATCACAACTCCTCTCAAACCGCCCAACAAAATTTCAGGAAACCTTTTTAGATAATAAGGACATACTATGCAGATGTGCATATCGACAGGAAATTATGATTCAAACTTTTTCTAGGAGTTATGCCCCTTTGAACTTATTTGCTTCAATATACTACTGCAAGTTTGTCATCGCATCTCCTCTCAAACCGCACAATAGAATTTTATGAAACCTTTTTAGATAAGGACATACTATTTAGATATACATATTTTTTTTCTAGGAGTAAGGCCCCTTTGAACCTATTTGCTTTAATATACTACTGCAACAGTTTGTCACTGCATCTCCTCTCAAACCGCAAAACAGAATTTCATAAAACCTTTTTAGATAATAAGGACATACCATGTAGATGTGCATATCGACAGGAAATTACGAATTATTTTTCTAGGAGTTATGCCCCTTTGAACTTATTTGCTGCAGTATACAACTGCAAACAGCTTGTCATCGAAACTCCTCTGAAACCACACAACAGAATTTCATGAAACTTTGTAGATAATAAGGACATACTATGTAGATGTGCATATCGACAGGAAATTATCGTGATTTAATTTTTTTCTCTTAGTTATTTTATTTCTCTAGTGGCAATGTGGGGACTGACTGCCAAAGCGGGGCTGGCTTCAGTTATTTACAATATAATCCACCAATGAGCCCCCACCCTATGTCGGACTCTGTAACAATCATCCCATCAACCAAATATTTTGAAACATATTTAGAATTCAAGAAACAGACAAGTCCATGAAAATGAGGTTAAGTTCAGATAAACCCTGCAAGACAGACATATTTGTTATTCATTTATTATTTTGTACATAAATCACACATTAGTTTTCTCATTTTAAATGTTTTAAATTGTTCATTTGTCATTTCGAGACCTTTAAAACCAACTATGCAGAATATGTTTTACTCATTATTGAAGTCCATATGGTGACCTACAGGTATAGTTATTTCTATGTTATTTGGTCTGTTGTGTCTCATTTACAATCATATCACATCCTCTCATTTGATATTTTAATTTGTGATAAGACATTTAATAATCATTTCATACACCAAATATACATGAAAATGACCTATTGATTACACAATATTGACTACTACATGTACCTATTAGTATTTATTATTTTTGAGTATATGTCCGACATGCTGACGACGGACAGTCAATGGTATACCATAATATGTCCTGAAAACTGGTGTTAAAAAAAAGGCTCAACTAAATCAAATTTTTGAAACGCGATTGATTTTATTCCTCTAATATCTATGAGATCAAATTTATAAAACATCTATTAATTTCAATGTACTAGTATACATGTAAGAATTGTTGCCATTTATACATCATGTACATGTACAATCATTAGCTGATCAGCTCTATATTTTCTTTATTTTTATTCTCCTTCACTGTTTTATTTATAAGAGTAGACTCATATATATGATCTTCTGTATTCATCATTGGGACAGGTAGCTATATATATAGGTGAAGTAGGTCCTTTTGATTTGATTTTTTTAAAGGATTTTGACAGCACTAAAGCATATACATGTAGTTCCAATTTATAGTTGATCTTAGCTCCTTAAGTGGATTGTGGCAACATATATTGCATATATACATGTAGAATGTTGTTCTTAAGTTTCAGCACTTTACGCATAGTTTCCGGTTGCAAGACTAGAATATGATACTGGCTTCTCATGAAATTCTGTCAGTACTTTGCCAATAGTTTCCAAGTAAAGTTGAACATTCCAAGCTCACTCCTTCCATTTGCAATGTACATGTACAAATGTACTTGCAGCCTGAAATTAAATAGAGTAATTCTGTCAGAAAATCAACAATTATTGACATTCAAAAGCATATAGATGTAGACTAGTTCATAATGGTAATGTGTCCATGGGACACAGATGAGCAGCCGCTTGCATATAAAGGATGAAAAGGGTGACACCACCCAAATTTGTACTTGATCTGAGTGTTGTTGTAGTAAGCATTGCATATAAGTTTCAGAACATTTGGATGAAGCAAACTTGTGTTAAAGAAAGGAACAAAATTTCAGCATTTTTTTAATTTGTAAAGGGGCATAACTCTAGAAAAGTAAAAGCGACCCCACCAAAAATTCAAACTTCATGTGTGTTTGTTGGTACAATGTAGTAAGCATATATATATGCATTAATTGTGTATTAGTTTCATAACGTTGGTAGAGGCAAACTGAAGTTGGAGAACAGAAACCAAATTTGGGAGGTACATGCAAGTTTGATAGGACTGACAATGCAAGGGTAACCTTAAAAGAACTAAAATGGTCTAAATTAATATGTGTTTATTTGATAATAGGTTCGTTTTCATTTATTTTTGTTTTCCCTTGAGAAAACATAAAATATTTTTTTATAATTTAATTTGGTTGAATCATGGAAGTATTATATTGACTATAACATACTAATTAGTCAGTTTCCATATCTTTTCTACAGAGCTCCCCGGGTTATAAATAAGTGCTAATAAATCGTTGTAGTTCCTGTCAATATAATACTTCCATGGTTGAATATACATGTATATCGAATTTCTGAACAGAAAATAATGAAAATGAGACACAAAAAAAATATAACCAAAAAATAAACCTGTGATAATACTGCTTCTATTGGTACCAGGATGCTTAAAATCAATCCAAAATATTTTTTTTTTGAAAAAATGTATACACCTATAGTTGTTTTAATGTCTGTGTCATTTTGGTCTTTTGTGGATAGTTGTCTCATTGGCAATCGTACCACATCTTCTTTTTTATATTATATACAATATATATGAACAGCTAAAAATCTCAAGTGACAAATACTTATGGCCGCATTCTGTACATGTTTAACCCTGATACTTCTATTACTAGACCTTAAGACATTTTTGTATACCTAACAGAATTAGGGGGGGGGTTAATGGTAAACAAATTGTGATTGATAAAGATGAATCCTTCGTTTGCCTCCTACTGTAGGGTTTATCATTTACAAATTAGGCCAATTATATCATATTCTCAAGAAAATAAAGAAGTCAATCAAACCCCAGACCTTAATAGAGGGGTGGACAGGGGTAAGGAGACAGGGGAATGAGGGATCAGGGAAAAGGGGGTATCTTTGAAATATATTTTGTCTTGGGGCAAGGAGATGGAAGAATTGAAGTAAAAAGGAGGGGGGGGGGGGTTAGAGTAAAATGGGAAGGGAAATATAGTTGGGGTCAAGGAGTAGAAACTGTCCCGATGGAAGTTATGGGGTACCCCACATACATATGACCCTATAGTCGCCGTCAGCTGAAATTCGTAGCGGTTATCGGTAAAAATAATCTAAACTATCAATCGCGTTTACTCGAGATATAGTTTTTTACATTCCATTCAAAAATCGCATTTAGAAAAACCACTACTGACCTACCTTTTAAGTGATCGCACTGTCATAATCCTGACCTTCACATTTTCATAGACGATTTTGAATGGTGGAATCAGCCATTGTTTTTACCGGAAGTGTTTCCATGGAGTTCAATTTCATAAAATTTGCATAAAGCGCGGGAAACCTTATCACATCAATGAAAGGAACATTTCAGGAAACTGCGTACAGTGACGAATGTCATATGTAAACAAATGATCCTCATAGAAACGAAGATGGCGGAATTACAATGGAAAATATTCTGGAAAAAGTGAAGGTCAGGATTATTACAGTGCGATCACTTAAAAGGTAGGTCAGTAGTGGTTTTTCTAAATGCGATTTTTGAATGGAATGTGAAAAACTATATCTCGAGTGAACGCGATTGATAGTTTAGATTATTTTTACCGATAACCGCTACGAATTTCAGCTGACGGCGACTATAGTCCGAGATTTCTCGGAGTCTGACGTCCAACGGCTGTTTTGCCAGACAAGCTGGGGCTAATCTCGGACTAATATGAACCTAACTTGGCTACGAAATAAGTTATTAAAAATGATGATTAAAAAAGACTAATTCATTGACACTAACCATTGCTAACGGTAGCGTAAAAATGACAGTAGATGTCATCCCTTCCTCTTCGGCCGTTTGCACACGGATATTTTGCAAAACTGGCCAGACATGTTTACAACTTGTCTGTAAAAGGTAAAATAAACACATAAATAAGATACCAGCTATGACGATCTATAATATTAAACATGGAACAGAAATTGAGCCCGTGCAAGGTTTCAGCCGCAGTGATTTTCAACAGTAGCGAGTATTTTGAGACATCCCCCAAGTTTGTATTTTTCGTTATACTGATAACATTTGGCTGCCTAATATATCGAAATCTATGTTTTCTTATGTAATAACTCTACCTTCATCGTTGTATATTCGCCACAATGTCTGTTATGCATGTACATATGGTCGTATTCATCAATATAGTATGCTGCTCGGCAATGGCGACCTTGAAATTCCTCTGGTCCGATAATGGCGCCAAATTAGAGGGAAGCAACTCGCGCCAGACAAAATTACCGTATTTCACCAAAATAATCAAAATTTCACTTTTTGATAACAAACAGTAATACGATAACCACATTTATATTCAGCAATCGTTTATTGATATATTGCAAACATTATTTTATTAAAGCCATCAATAAAGAATTCACAATTAAGTAATTAATGGAGTGCAATGAAATCAGACCTTATGGGGTAGAGGGGTTAAACAAAAGCTCGTAACTTTTTTAAAAGCCTGGTGACCCCCATTTTATTTTACCTTAAAATGTTCGAAAAGTTCATAGCTTTGACATATCTGTTTTTAAAAAAAATCTACCGGGGAAATTTTACGAAAAATCGATTAAACCAATATTTTTTGCCTTAAACTAAAATTAGAAAATGCAAAATTTAGACATTAATCTGAAAATAAAAGGATTTTTAAGTAAAAAACAACCAAGGGAAAGGTTTACATTTCAAATTCTAATGTTTTTTCACATAAAAATCATACTGACTTGGTTTTAAAAGTCTTTGAATTTGATGTAACGGTTATTGTTGGAAGGGTGGGCATGTTTGGAAATAGGGTCAAAATCGCACATTTCGCTTCAATTTGAGGAGAAAACGAGCCTGGTGACCCCCTTTTTTCTTTGCATTTTTGGATTCAGCATAAAAAAATCTACAGAATATGTGAAAATAAAAAAATTCTACCGGGGGTCACTATTGGGGTGAGCCACCTTAAGGTTCATCATAACAAACGGACAAATATGGCTGTATTTACATGCCAAAAATTACTCTGAGTACTGACTTACCTGAAGTTGGAAAAGTTTTAATGCCTGGCATCCACTAGATATAATAAAGTTAAATGTATTTTGTGTTTCAGAAAGATAAAATCTCTGGATTTTGTTGGGCATTTTTTTTCCTTCATGCAAAAGGTGTGAAAATTAACTAAGTTGTGGTACAACTATGAGATGCTCCATCAGGTAAAAAAACGGTTTGTATTGTTTTGATTGTTCTTGATTGACATGGACAAGAGGTATCTTCACAACTATAGGTGAGTTAAACAGTTCATCTGAGTCAGTGAGTGGACAGAATCAAAGTAATTCAGGTGTTTGTTTATTTTTACGCCTTCTGCAGAAAGGAAAAAAAAATGCCCATCAAAAACCAAGAAAGATTTTATCTTTCTTAAACACAAAATGCATTTAACTTTTATATATCTAGTGGATGTGCTAGGCATTAAAACTTTCCAAACAGCACAGGTAAGTCTGTACACAGAGTAGTTTTTTTAGGTGAAAATACAGCCATATTTGTCCATTTGATAGGAAACATGTGGAGCTATTCAAACAAAAAAACTTACGTGTTAATTTACTAAAAACAAATATGAAGGATCTAAACCAATAGAAAAATACTAATTCACAGGCCCTTGATGTTGACATGGCATGGGTACTTAAAAAGAAATTATCAGAGCTTTCTGTATATTTCAATATTTTAGATCTACAGTTTTAGGTTGCAATAGAAAATATCAAAACTTTTTATGACAAACATGAAAAAAGTGATTTTTGATAATTACTGACAAGACAATGGATTAGTTTAAAACATCCAAGCTGTGATGAAATACATTTTTGAAATAATACACGTCTATAACCTTTTTGGAATAATACACAGCTACAGTTGCAAACTTTCCAGAGGTGCTATCCAGCACTTTGATTAATGTAGGAAATGTAACAGTCATGTTTAATTCAGTTTAATGTAGGAAATGTAACAGTCATGTTTAATTCAGTTTAATGTAGGAAATGTAACAGTCATGTTTAATTCAGTTTCATGTAGGAAATGTAACAGTCATGTTTAATTCAGTTTCATGTAGGAAATGTAACAGTCATGTTTAATTCAGTTTCATGTAGGAAATGAAACAGTCATGTTTAATTCAGTTTCATGTAGGAAATGAAACAGTCATGTTTAATTCAGTTTCATGTAGGAAATGAAACAGTCATGTTTAATTCAGTTTCATGTAGGAAATGTAACAGTCATGTTTAATTCAGTTTCATGTAGGAAATGTAAGTCATGTTTAATTCAGTTTCATGTAGGAAATGTAACAGTCATGTTTAATTCAGTTTAATGTAGGAAATGTAACAGTCATGTTTAATTCAGTATCATGTAGGAAGTGTAACAGTCATGTTTAATTCAGTTTAATGTAGGAAATGAAACAGTCATGTTTAATTCAGTTTAATGTAGGAAATGAAACAGTCATGTTTAATTCAGTTTAATGTAGGAAATGTAACAGTCATGTTTAATTCAGTTTAATGTAGGAAATGAAACAGTCATGTTTAATTCAGTTTAATGTAGGATATGTAACAGTCATGTTTAATTCAGTTTAATGTTATTGATTGAGTTTTTAGTTCAGAGAAGGACAAAAAATTTGCTTTCCCCAAATTTTCAGATGTAACATTGTTGTGCTGATAATTAATAATTTAAAACGATATCATATAAGTAATGGAAGGTAAATCTAACGTGCTTACGTTTTGTTTAATTTGGATGAAAAACCTTATAAAGTGTGCTTTCCATTTTAACTTTTTGGATTCGAGCGTCACTGATGAGTCTTTTGTAGGCGAAATGTGCGTCTGGCGTATATACAAAATTTAGTCCTGGTACCATGATGAGTTTATTCTTTACCAGTCTTTTATATTTTTTCAATTTATTAATTTTATAGAACAGAAACACAGTAAATGTAGCAAATGTTTTTACAACTGTCGTATTCTAAATGCCCTTACTGAAAAATCAGCCTTCTGGCGAACTGTTGCGGCAGATCTGCCGCAAACACTGCGGTAAGGTTGCTGCAAATAGTTTGCGGCAACTTCACCGCAACTTTTTACCATGCAAATGAAGGTTGCGGCAGACTTGCCGCAACGTTTGATAGCCTTATATAGTTTGTGGTGAACTTCTGGCGAATATTTGTTGTGAACCTCTGGCGAACTCTGATAGCCTTATATAGTTTGTGGCGAACTTCTGGTAATGTTTGCGGTGAACTTCCGGCAAACTTTCATAGCCTTATATAGTTTGAGGTGATCTTCTGGCAAATCAAGTGATAATGATGCCCTATGACTACCTTTATATTTAATTTTTTTTCAAAACTGTACGTCTTATTCAAAATGATGCACATGTCATGCATGTGGATCAAAATTAATTATTATGACCAATAACTGATATTTACCTGCTCACCTTCTGATCAAATTACAGTTTTAAAGAAATGTGAAAGAGAGAAATAAAAGTTGTGACCACAATAAAAACAATGTAGGTACATGTATATTTATTAATTTACTCAGTGCATAATTCAGAATGAGCTGATTAATTTCTTAACAGATTCATATGTATGAAAAAATCAAGAACAGATCTGTCTTTATAAGGCCAATTATAAAGAAACTGGGATTATCATGATTAAGGCATTACAACATTAAGCATAAAATATCATATCTAAAATATAAATCTGACAAATGTGATTAAACAATATAGAATTGCAAATTGTTTTGAAGACCTTTCCTGCAAAACATCATTATCCACAAAGTTTAAGATTACAACTGTAATGATATTTCTCTAAGGGCAATAAGAGTGTAACACAATCGTTATTTCAAAATGGGGGTTCTTTGACATAATTTTTGTACCAATAAAAGCAAATTAACATGCAAAAACTGTCTAAATTAACTTACAAAGAGATGATCAATGATGCATGGCCTGTTCCAGAAACTAATTGAATCATATATAACTCAGACATCTATCATATAAAACATCCATTTACTTTTAACATGAAAACACCAACATTGAAAACTCCCTCCTATTTCAAATTCAAAGAAGCAGGAAGTCTGATTTTAGTGCAGGGAGCATGCTCAGTATGCTATACAGTTTGCGGCGAAACAAAGTTCTTTCAAATTTAAGAAAGTTAAGAGTTTGCGGCAACCTTGCGGCAAACTTTTACATATGTTTGCCAAAAGGTCGCTGCTAGCGGCGAACACTGGTGAACAACTTTCAGGTCTTCTGGCGAACTAAAAAGATTGCCGCAAGGTTGCTGCAACCTTACCGCAAGGTTGCAGCAATGTTTCTCTTTTCATAAGGGCATGATCACTCATATCTTGCATTCTTATGGTTGGATCTCATATATGTTGTCTGCATTTAGACTCTTCCATTAATTATACTTACAAACTGACAACTGTAATTGTTTGTTGTTAATGTTGTCTTCTCAAATTATAAATCTTAATATACATAAAACAATCATTCTCAAATATATTTTGGAGGGATTTTTCTATGCATGGGGGTATTATTTTGCAAATGTGTTGGAGTTTCTCTACTCTATAAATATTTTGTCTAGATATTAGTTTTGTTTCTATCTGTTACAGGAAACCTGTCGTTATTGTAAAGAAGATTGGACAGAACATTTTGGTAAAAGATGTGAGGAAATAGAGAAGAAAGATGAAGTTAAACTCAGGCTGCAATTGTTAGTTAAAAGTTATTTTTATGCCGCACCTACGATAGTAGAGGGGCATTATGTTTTCTAGTCTGTGCCTCCGTTCCTTCGTCCGTCCGGTGTTCGTTCGTCCGTTCGTCCCGCTTCAGGTTAAAGTTTTTGGTCAAGGTAGTTTTTAATGAAGTTGGAGTCCAATCAACTTGAAACTTAGTACACATGTTCCTCATGATATAATTCTTCTAATTTTATTGCCAAATTGCAGTTTTGACCCTAATTTCCCGGTCCACTGAACATAGAAAATGATAGTGTGAAGTTCAGGTTAAAGTTTTTGGTCAAGGTAGTTTTTGGAAAATGACGCAGTCATTGTTCCATAACTGGCGACCTGAACTTCATTACATTTCTCTGCCTACCGCGCTTGGTTTCGTATTTACTATTTTCTATACAAACTTGAATTTGCTTGTGTTATCATTATGCATGAGAGGTCATTGTGTAGTAATCAGCCAGGAACCAGTTTACAAACTAACTGGTTTCTGCTTGTATTCCACTACACTCGAACAAAGTGTTGTAGTTTGACGGGAACCAGTTTAGAATTTGTAAACTACAAAACGTAATCGGTTATTGTTCATTCCGTTTTGGTGTTTCATACCGACTTTTATGGTTTGAATAAGCTTAAGACCCTTCAAACATTAATGTGATAGGTATATTAAAGACTGTTTTACAAAAGGATGGAACTGTTTTGCTTTCAAAGTCGTACTATAGTGATATCTGTTATGTACGGATTTCCACTTTCACCGGTTAATTTCTTCTTTTACACGTGCTTTTGAAACTTCCTGTTTAAACATCGCAAGTTTTAAAATTGTTTTTGAGTGAATTTAACTTATTTTAACAATCATGAAGCGTTCCAGAATCATTTTCAAGCAGTTTCTACTTCTCTTTGATGATGGAAAATAGGTTTTTCTCAAGAAAATACCGCAAACGATCGCAGAGGAATTGAAACGTACAAGTCAAGTCGGCACCTGGTTAAATTGGCATCTAGTCAAATCGGCACCTATTTGACGTCAATTCGGCATCCAATAATATTTGTTATAATATTTTCTATTCAATTAATTAATAACTGTTACCAAGTACATAGTGAATATGTTGTTGTGTATAAAGGTAAACAACGAAGCCCTTACCCAAGCTGTTGTTTTAACAATTAGACAATTATTAAAATAAAATGGAAAACTATGAGTCCCTTTCAATAAATCAAACTTTCATGCCAAATAATAAGCAAATTTAAGGTGTTTTTTTTCAGTAAATTTTAAAAAGCATTAAACAAACAATCCTGTAAAATGCTCAACTGGTTTAAATAATGCATAAACATATCCGATATCTCATGTATTAGTCCAAATAATTATGACGTCTGGCAAGGCTATTTTATTATTTTTCTGTGATGTCTTCCTATGAAGTTCGTAGGAAGGCGTCCCAGAAAAAAAGTAACATAGCCTTGCGGTCATAGAAAGGTGTCCCAGAATAAAATTAAAAAAGCCTTGCCAGACGTAATAATTATTTTGACTACTCATATATATATCATTAAAAATACACCAAAAAAGTCATTAAGTTGAGAAAAATAAATATATACAAAATGTACATGAACACCCAAAAATGTGAAAGTTAGTATTTAACTCTTTTTGCTTAAATACTGAAAAAAATTCTGGCAACCCCTTACTTATTTTTTACTCTTTTTGCTTAAAATACTGTTAAAATTTATATTTAACATGGGTGACGAATTGACTAAATCAGGTGTCGATTTAACCAGGTGCTGATTTGTCCAGGTGCCAATTTAACCAGGTGCCGGTTTGACTAGAATTCTTTGACAAATGTTTGAAATTACCTGAGTTTCATTAGACCTTTGATAACAGTAACAAAAAGATTATTTACTTAATATTTTGTGGGAGAAGGCCAGGGGGTTCAGACTATGTGGTATCAGGTCTGTTCGCGCCCAATACACTTTCGCACCCTACACGTTCGCACCTCGCACGTCGCACCCAAGGTCCGTTTGCACTCTACTCATTCGCGCCCAATTTAATTCAAATTCAAGTTGAATAATTGGAAAATCATGATTGTTGTTTTAAATTGCTTTGGTGTAAATACTGAATGTATTTATAGCTTGGTATGAGTAAAACATTGAAGATTTTTAAGGAAAAACACAAAAGATAATTGTTTTTAACAGCTTGGTCCCTTTGATCTGAAACAACGAAACAATAAAATATAGGAACCAAAATATAGCAATCCACTATTATAACTAAAACATGATAAAATCTATTCAACACACAGAAAAAAACATAGTCAGAATCTCACTTCATTTTGAAAGAAGTCAATGAAACAAAGTTATAGCAATACACTAACAAAACATGATTAAGAGTTATTCAACACAAAATAAAACCGGCGTTTTGCATTTGCGCCGATCTGCATTTCATTTGCGCCGATTTTTTCTTTCATTTGCGCCGATTTTTTTACAGGTAAATTACAGGTGAATAGATATAACAAGATGTGGTATGAGTGCAAATGAGAGAACTCTCCATCCAAGTCATGTAATTTTTATTTTATCATTTAGACCTCTTCCATTAGCCATTTGCATAAATGTAATGAATTATCAATCATAACATAGATATAGGAAGATGTGATGTGAGTGCCAATGAGACAACTCTCCATCCAAATAACAATTTATAAAAGTAAACCATTATAGGTCAATGTACGGCCTTCAACACGGAGCCTTGGCTCACACCGAACAACAAGCTATAAAGGGCCCCAAATTTACTAGTGTAAAACCATTCAAACGGGAAAACTGTTGTCCCCTCCTCACTATGGGGAGATGGAAGAAGGTCTAGAAGATACACCTCCAGACATTTTCCTTAACAGTACCCGTATAGTTCTTTAACCTCTGTCTTTAGGACCTCTGCCACATGTTTATGCTCGATCAGTGTTTTGACACTAGAATCCGTGGTGACTATGGCTTTACACGATTTATGGTACATTTGTAAGGTATGTTGTTATGTTTCAGGACACTAACCTTCCGATATGTATGGCCCTCGATAACTAAAGAATTGACTCCTCGGCTCGTTTCAGTGTGTAATATGTCCATCATGTTACAACAAAGTTCCAGAACAAAATGAATCAAAAGTATTTAAACATAAATTAACAACAATTATAACCAGATTTTATCAATGGTATAGTACAGTATATGTACAAGTATTAACTTACCTGTAAATCTAATTAGGAGCAAATATAAAATCGGCGCAAATGAAAAAATGAAATCGGCGCAAATGAAAGATTGAAAATTTTCAAAATCGGCGCAAATGTCATACGCCCAATAAAACGTTGACAAAATACCACTTTATTTAGAAAGGATTATTATAATTTTTAACAATACGCTATCTAAAACATGATTAAGATTTATTCAACACAAAAAAAATGCTGTCTCACTTTATTTTGAGACAATGACAACAATTATATTTATAAGAAAACACTTGCTTACAGAGTTATTAAACACAAAACCAATTAAGATTGGGTGCGAACATGTAGGGTGTGAAAGTGAAAGGGGCGAACATGAGTGGGCGCGAACGGACCCGGATTCAGACTATGTACCAGTGAGAAATATACAAGCCTTTCTACGGTATTTATTTGTACAATTAGGTAGTCTTGACCTATTCATTTGTCTTAAAAAACAGCCAGTTGTCACCTTCACTTCACACACACACACACATATATGAATATCAATTATATGCTTACGAGACATGTTGCATTGTTAAACTAATTACGGTATGTGAAAATCAAGACTTGCATAAAAACTATCCCAATATTAGAGACAGTGGCGTCATTTTTCTTCAGAGCTTTCAGCTCTTTGATTGATGAAGTTGAAGTCACATCAACTTGAAACTTAGTACACATGTTCCCTATGATATGATCTTTCTATTTTTAATTCCAAATTAAAAGTTTGACCCCAATTTCACCGTCCTCTGAACATAAAAAATTATAGTGCGAGTGGGGCATCCGTGTACTATGGACACATTCTTATAGTATTAATAAATGGGTAATTTTATAATGGACTGGTTATATATCCAAGGTCTGTAATAACGGCCCAAGGATTGCTGTAATGGCCCGAGGCAACGCCGAGGGCCATTACAGTAATCCGCGGGCCGTTATTACGGACCGAGGATATATAACCAGTCCATTATTAAATTACCCATTTCTTAATACTTTTATTAACCAGTTCTGAGGCAATAAAAATGGAATTGTATATTTTCTTAATTATTTACTGATAACAAAATTTTTCAACAAGGACAACAAATACAGATTGAATTAGGAACTTGTCTGATAATTATTAAGACTCTTGAGAGCTGGAAAAGTCATCCCGTTTCCTCTTCCCAGAAAATATGTTTAGATTTATGACTCCACCATTAATAACAGCGCCAGTTAGAATACTGAATGGATTACTGCAGTCTTTTCTATTGGCAATCATGTTACTTTTACTATTGTTAACAATGCTAGAAGCCTGAGATTGTTTTTCAAACATAGATAGCTCTGAATCATTTTCCTTGTCATAATGAATATCAAGAGTTTTTTCTTGAGAGGAAACAATGTGAATATCATATTCAGGACAGTCACTGGTATCCTTATCTGAATTCTCAGGTGCCGTTTCATTCTGATTGCTGGAACATGGAGGAATGACAACATTTGATATGATATTTGATGCCTGGTCTTGTTGTTTCATAGACGGAAAATTATAGTGTGTGAGTGTCGAGATTCCTTTCCATCCGCCTAGCTGGGCAACTTCAGTAGGTGGGCGCTCTGAATGTAACAAACTGGTTGCAAAAGTTTTACGGGTTGAATGATTGACTTTACGGCCATATAACTGTGCGGCCTCGGCCATAGTTTTCATCATAGTCCCCAATTTGTTCTTCCCAATACATTGATGTGAATACCATACATCTTCCTTAGGTTTGTCCAAAGGTCTTAAATAAAACTTGGATGATGGGTCATTTTGAAGATCTGCTGGTCTTTTGCTGATGTACAATTTTAACATTTTTATCGGACAGTTTGGGTTTTCTTTTTGTTCGAACATTTTAGGTGCTACTGCTCTATAGTCAGACGACTTGGCGCCAGTTCTCGTCTTAGTTGTTCTCTCTGAAAAATTATAAAAACAAACACATGCTTTCAATATCAAACATCATTAGGACACTGGAATGACACTTTATGCTAAATAGATAGCAGTTTATTATTGTTGTTGAACAAAACTTTAATGGTTTGTGTGTTAACGACACACAAACAAACAGACAGTTGCACGAAATAAGCGTAAACATGTGGGTAAAAGCTTATGTCAGATGAAAATTTGTATCAGGCGTAAGGAGAAACAGACATGAATAAAATTGTATGCCCCAACAAGTTATTAAAATTACCTCTGATAAACTGCAATGTAAATGAAAATTTTGTGTACCATATGTGCACAACATGTGCTATGAACTAACCATTAAATTCCACATATTCTTTCCCATTGGAGTCTTGCTTCATAGTAAGGTCTCCAAGAAGGAGGGATGCATGCTCCTGACGACCTCTGAATCCGAAGAAAACACCATTGTTGAGCCAGACTGTGTTTAGTAGTGACGTGGGATTAGCTGAAAATAAACAATGATAAATTTAAAAATAGGGCACTATCCAGAGATTAAATGGTCTTACTCCGAAACCAGTAAACAGATTTTTCTGAAAATCAAACTTAGCTTAGCCTGTTTTTTTAATCATGCTTAACAACAGTACAAAGTTTCATTGGAATCGGTCAATCTGTTCTCAAGTTATCATCAGGAAACCGTCGGGGGACAGACGGATGGACAGACGGACACTCAAATGAAATCACATTATACCTTGCCACTTTGTGTGACAGGATATAAAAACAAAACAATTTTTTTAATTAGCTTCATTCCATTTAATTTTTTAACCTAATTTATCTTGACATTCATTTGTCATGTTTGTAGGAAAATCAAAAACTATATTCATGCTATTTGTACAAATGCAGTACAATGTCTCCTGTATGACACTAAATCTGTTATATCCCAAAACTTTCATCAAAATTGATATAGCACCATGTTTTTTTAAATATTGAAATCCAATATTCAGTATCTATTGTGATGTACAAAAATGTACATTTGTAAAAATAAATTAATGGTACCTGAACCAAGCAGCTGTTTGTCATAAAGATTTTGGATTTCCTGTGTGTCTATAGGTTCAGCTCTATTTCTTTTATTCCCTTTTCCCTCTTGTTTCAATTGCTTTCTTTTGGCCTCGAGCACCTTTCTTGAATGGCTGAAATCATCATTTCTTTTCAAATCCACTACAACTTTATTGTTTTTCAGGTGTCTCTCAATACTATTCTGGAATCCTGTAAGCGTGTCTGGTTCATACTCCTGTCCCTCTTTGTTCCTTACACCTTTAAATAGAAACATAAAAAAAGTGAACATTAACCCCATTCAGCCTGTATCCTCACTCTGTATGTACAAAATTTACATGAAATACAAAAAATATACATGTATCATACAAAAATCAATTGATATCAACAAGAAAACACAGATGTCTCACACGGTAAATTGTGCTATGAAATTGTTAACTTGTATTGAATTTTCATTTTAATTTTCTTATTTTGAATGAGTGTACAAAATTCAATGAAGATCTGACTAGCTGTTTGCAAGGATTCAGCCTACATACAAGCGTAACTTCAGCTGAAATTCAAAAGTTAGTATAGGACGGACAGACTGATATTACAAAATATAAACAAGATGTCCTGAATGATATTGGACAGACTAAAAAATTCAGTATACATGTTCCTATCCGTAAGCCGTCACGAAGCTGGCTAAAGCATGTACAAATCTATTTTATCAAAAATCATTACCATAATAACATATTTTTAGGAGTCTTTAAGTTGAAGTAAAAAACTTTTAAACTAACCTAAGTAAAACCGGGCTAAAATAGCATCTAGTTCCTTAAACGGAATCATCTGCAGCTCTCTAAACTCTCCTACTTGCTGTGCCCAGGTGTAGAAAGTTTTAACATCTGATCTTGTTTTGTAGTCCGTGTTTTTATTTACATTTTTCCTGAGAAATTCGTCTGTGTCCTCATTGGAAACTGATCTAAATCTACTGCTTCCTGTGTCACGCTGCTCGTGTGTTTCCGTCGGATCACCTTCGTTATTGTTGTTGTTGTCATTGTTCAAGCGGTTTACTTCGATTTCATGTAGCTCGACATTGTCATGGGATTGTTCCCCTTGCAGGACGGAGGTAAGAGCGTCGAACGTCTCCTTCTCTGCAAGCATTTCGTACCTCATTATGTCATGAGACAAAACATCAAGCATGTCTTCGCCATTCTTGGCGTATCTGTCCGATATTTTTGCAGGAACAAGGCCTGCCATACTGCTCTGTCGTCTGCGTCTATAGAGTTCCGGTTCTAAATATAGCACGCAAAATGTTGCTAAAAGAAGTTACGCAGTCCTGGACTTGTAGGTAATTCCACAGAAAAGTTGCACAGATCTTTTCAAAACATAAAATTGAAATCGAAGCGGACACTGATGTCAGCCATTTTTTTTTTGTTTTTTCAACATTATTGCACGTGCTCATAAAGGACTGGCAACAAATCAATAATGGACCGGATATGAGTCATAATGGACCGGGTAAAAGTCATAATGGACCGGGGTGACTATTTTGGGTGAAATAATGTATTGACACCTATTATAATGATAGGACAGTTAAGCTTATAATTATACTAACTGGTTAATAATGTTCATAAATGCACAAGTTGTTGACCTTTGTCAAATCTTATGAAAGTTTGTATATACACGATGGTGTTCTGTTTGCATAACTCATTTAAAAATTTCATTCTAATACGTTTTTTTCTTTCTTTTTTTGTTAATATTTGTACTTTTTCCACAGTTCTGCAAAAATTATTTGAATGTAAGTTTTTCAAAACATAACAATGTACTTATACCAATAATAACCATGTTTGTTAAATTTATTTTCATGCTCACTCTGTAATAGGACTAAATTATGTATGTAAACTAATGGTATTAACTCCTTATCTTCAATATTGACTAAGTAAAAAGTCCTTTTATATTTAGATTTTTCTGTTATCTTTTTTTGACCAAAGGTTTCATAAATGTTTATAAGCATAAGGCTTTTCTTGATTTGTAAAAAATTTCTGTGTTTTGTAGTGAAGAGAAGATGACTGAAGCTAAGATAAGAACATGTCATAAATGTAAAGCAAAGTTCACTAAATCAGATGGCTGCAATAAAATGACATGTCGATGTGGAGCAAAAATGTGTTATATTTGTAGGAAGCCAAATGTAAGTTTACAGTACACAGCTACTTTTCCATAGGTACTATTTCTGTACTAAAAAAATGTAGTACTAGAAATTTACTTTTAATATTTAGTACTATTTCTTTACTTTAAAACTATTGTAATATTTAGGTACTTGTACTTTACAGTACTTGATTTGTACTAAATTTTTTGGTACAGAAATAATACAATATTTAATATTAATGTATTAATTATTTTAGTACAGAAATAGTTCCTATGCAAAAGTAGCTGTGTACTTGTTTGGTTAAGTCCTATCTGCATAAGTTACAGGAGTTTTATTCTGATGAAGCAATATTACGCATGCTACTGCCATTGGAAAATTGCTTGAAAACATAAGAGGTCTAAGAGAAATAAAATACCTTGATTCTTTTAAGTTTACCAGAGAGAAAACATTGTTTCTTCAGGCATGTTCAGGGGAAGGTTTGGCGCTCAATCATAGAAATATTTTCATATTTAAGTAAATCAAAAGTTAAACATTAGATTTCCAAATACTTGTGCATCATCTCTTTCCTTGCTCAAAATCAAATGTTTGTTATGTAATTAATTATGACATCATGCTTTGATAAAACTTTAAATGCATGTAATTGCAGCACAGTAACATAGAATAAGTTGTTGAAACAAACATTAGGAATAGCGCCTATGGAGTCATATTGTGTAGTACCATATAATATAAAAGTATTAAAGGAGATGTGGTATGATTTCCAATATGACAACTATCTACCAAAGTTTAAATGAATTGCATATTTAAGAAATAATTCATGGGGGCTTGAATATATCGTGATTTTACCACGGGTTGTCCCTTTATGACAAATATTTTACCCTGAGCGATAGCTAGATATCTAGATATATTCAAGCCCCCATGAACTATTTCGATTCTAATAGGACAAAAACGGCAATTCTTTTGGATCGAAGCGCTCTAGGTGGAGGCAAATATTTGCCGTTCCCATAAATTAACGCTCTTTTAGATTGGCGTAAAAGAACGGAGCAAACAGAATTAGTGACAAGCTCAAACTATTTACAATAATGTATTTAATAGATAGATTTGGATGAATTTTAATGATAATTTACTTGTATGTCTTCTATGTATAAAAAATGGGCTTATACCACCATTTTAGCATCGTTTGTTTACGTTTCCTTGTGATAATTTTCGATATCAGAAGCGTGTATTTTCCTGTAAAAATGCTTAAATTATCACGTCATCATTCTATGACGTCGGGTACTTCATTCATAAAAAAACATATGATGTGGGAGTACGATCGGAACAGCCAATGCAATATATTCATATTTTACCAAGGGTGTGTACTCAAAGGGTTTGAAGGACGTCATGTTAGAATAGCAATTATAGACCACTTAATAGTGTATATACAGGATCATGTGAACATTAAAGTATGACAATGTACCTAATCAAAGACAACAATATTTGTATTATCCAATTATGGTTTGACATTCACAAAATGCTCCTGCACAACTTATGATCAATTAAAAGATGATGTTCAGAGATGCAACTAATCGTCGGACCCGTCGGACCTAACGGGCAGAATTTATGCAGGTCCGGCAAAACTCGTAGCTGTGCAGGACCTGATGGCCGGCAATATTTAAGTCCGCTTGGGTCCGCCAAAACTGAAATCCCCGTCGGCCCCGGCAGAGTATTTTGTTTATAAAATTGCGATCATCTTTAATAAAAGTAAATGTCCTGTTCCCCCGCATTTTCTAACTCCAGGAACCAGTATTTCCGCCCAGTAATAGTCTTTCGTACCTTGTCCATCTCGCCTTGAACAATTCTCCGTATTTCCGTCATGTTTTTTGTTTTAGAAATTCGCTCTCTAGGAAGAAGGTCTATTAAGCATAGTTGATAAGTTCAGGAAATATGTCATGGCCGATAAAATTTGTAAATATCTAGGTATAATATTTGTAATCAGATCAATATTATGTAATGTATTATTCAATAAACTACATTTGTTATGAATCACAGGTTATTTTAAAATAATAATAATATCAACAAAATCAAAATTAACGTTTGTTCAATAGCATAATTTCATTTGATTTTTGAGTGAAAATATGGGTCTGGCAGAAATTTTGAACAATGTCCTTCACTCTTAACATCACTGATTTTACCTGTGTATTCATTCATTTTTCGTGGGCTTCAATTATTGTGGATCAAGGAAAACTTTAATTTTCGTGGATATTTAATTTTGTGGTTTTGGCAAAATCTGCATCTATTCCTTTAGAAATTTGTAATTGTGTTCAGAATTTAAATTTGCGCTACTGTACCCACGAAATACACAATAATTGGTATACATGTACAAAGAATATTAATGAATCCACAGCAGTCTTTCCAGGTTATAAAATATGTTCACCATTTTAATAGACTTTTTGTTATATATCTATATATTTGATTATTGATATTTTCTTTCAGATTGATTATGACCATTTCTGTCGCCACTTTAGAGATCCAAACAAAGGCAAAAATTGTACTGAATGTACATCATGTTCTTTGTGGTCAAATCCTGAGGTAGGTCAATGTACATCATGCTCTTTGTGGTCAAATCCTGAGGTAGGTCAATGTACATCATGTTCTTTGTGGTCAAATCCCGAAGTAAGTAAATGTACATCATGCTCTTTGTGGTCAAATCCTGAAGTAAGTAAATGTACATCATGCTCTTTGTGGTCAAATCCTGAAGTAAGTAAATGTATAACATATGTTCTTTGTGGTCAAATCCTGAAGTAAGTAAATGTACATCATGTTCTTTGTGGTCAAATCCCGAAGTAAGTAAATGTACATCATGTTCTTTGTGGTCAAATCCCGAAGTAAGTAAATGTACATCATGCTCTTTGTGGTCAAATCCTGAGGTAAGTAAATGTACATCATGTTCTTTGTGGTCAAATCCCGAAGTAAGTAAATGTACATCATGCTCTTTGTGGTCAAATCCTGAAGTAAGTAAATGTACATCATGTTCTTTGTGGTCAAATCCCGAAGTAAGTAAATGTACATCATGCTCTTTGTGGTCAAATCCCGAAGTAAGTAAATGTACATCATGTTCTTTGTGGTCAAATCCTGAAGTAAGTAAATGTACATCATGCTCTTTGTGGTCAAATCCTGAGGTAAGTAAATGTACATCATGTTCCTTGTGGTCAAATCCTGAGGTAAGTAAATGTACATCATGTTCCTTGTGGTCAAATCCTGAAGTAAGTAAATGTACATCATGTTCTTTGTGGTCAAATCCTGAAGTAAGTAAATGTACATCATGCTCTTTGTGGTCAAATCCTGAGGTAAGTAAATGTACATCATGTTCTTTGTGGTCAAATCCTGAGGTAAGTAAATGTACATCATGTTCTTTGTGGTCAAATCCCGAAGTAAGTAAATGTACATCATGTTCTTTGTGGGGAAATCCTGAGGTAAGTAAATGTACATCATGTTCTTTGTGGTCAAATCCTGAAGTAAGTAAATGTACATCATGCTCTTTGTGGGGAAATCCTGAGGTAAGTAAATGTACATCATGCTCTTTGTGGTCAAATCCTGAGGTAAGTAAATGTACATCATGCTCTTTGTGGTCAAATCCCGAAGTAAGTAAATGTACATCATGCTCTTTGTGGTCAAATCCTGAAGTAAGTAAATGTACATCATGTTCTTTGTGGTCAAATCCTGAAGTAAGTAAATGTACATCATGTTCTTTGTGGTCAAATCCCGAAGTAAGTAAATGTACATCATGTTCTTTGTGGTCAAATCCCGAAGTAAGTAAATGTACATCATGTTCTTTGTGGTCAAATCCCGAAGTAAGTAAATGTACATCATGTTCTTTGTGGTCAAATCCTGAAGTAAGTAAATGTACATCATGTTCTTTGTGGTCAAATCCCGAAGTAAGTAAATGTACATCATGTTCTTTGTGGTCAAATCCCGAAGTAAGTAAATGTACATCATGCTCTTTGTGATCAAATCCCGAAGTAAGTAAATGTACATCATGCTCTTTGTGGTCAAATCCTGAGGTAAGTAAATGTACATCATGTTCTTTGTGGTCAAATCCCGAAGTAAGTAAATGTACATCATGTTCTTTGTGGTCAAATCCTGAAGTAAGTAAATGTACATCATGCTCTTTGTGGTCAAATCCCGAAGTAAGTAAATATACATCATGTTCTTTGTGGTCAAATCCTGAAGTAAGTAAATGTACATCATGTTCTTTGTGGTCAAATCCCGAAGTAAGTAAATGTAGGTATCCGTAAATGTACATCATGCTCTTTGTGGTCAAATCCTGAAGTAAGTAAATGTACATCATGCTCTTTGTGGTCAAATCCCGAAGTAAGTAAATGTAGGTATCCGTAAATGTACATCATGCTCTTTGTGGTCAAATCCTGAAGTAAGTCAATGTACATCATGTTCTTTGTGGTCAAATCCTGAAGTAAGTAAATGTACATCATGTTCTTTGTGGTCAAATCCCGAAGTAAGTAAATGTACATCATGTTCTTTGTGGTCAAATCCCGAAGTAAGTAAATGTACATCATGTTCTTTGTGGTCAAATCCTGAAGTAAGTAAATGTACATCATGTTCTTTGTGGTCAAATCCCGAAGTAAGTAAATGTACATCATGTTCTTTGTGGTCAGTAAATGTACATCATGTTCTTTGTGGTCAAATCCTGAAGTAAGTAAATGTACATCATGTTCTTTGTGGTCAAATCCTGAGGTAAGTAAATGTACATCATGTTCTTTGTGGTCAAATCCTGAAGTAAGTAAATGTACATCATGTTCTTTGTGGTCAAATCCTGAAGTAAGTAAATGTACATCATGTTCTTTGTGGTCAAATCCTGAGGTAAGTAAATGTACATCATGTTCTTTGTGGTCAAATCCCGAAGTAAGTAAATGTACATCATGTTCTTTGTGGTCAAATCCCGAAGTAAGTAAATGTACATCATGTTCTTTGTGGTCAAATCCTGTGGTAAGTAAATGTACATCATGCTCTTTGTGGTCAAATCCTGAAGTAAGTAAATGTACATCATGTTCTTTGTGGTCAAATCCCGAAGTAAGTAAATGTACATCATGTTCCTTGTGGTCAAATCCTGAGGTAAGTAAATGTACATCATGTTCTTTGTGGTCAAATCCCGAAGTAAGTAAATGTACATCATGTTCTTTGTGGTCAAATCCTGAAGTAAGTAAATGTACATCATGTTCTTTGTCGTCAAATCCTGAAGTAAGTAAATGTACATCATGTTCTTTGTGGTCAAATCCTGAGGTAAGTAAATGTACATCATGTTCTTTGTGGTCAAATCCTGAGGTAAGTAAATGTACATCATGCTCTTTGTGGTCAAATCCCGAAGTAAGTAAATGTACATCATGTTCTTTGTGGTCAAATCCTGAAGTAAGTAAATGTACATCATGCTCTTTGTGGGGAAATCCTGAGGTAAGTAAATGTACATCATGCTCTTTGTGGTCAAATCCCGAAGTAAGTAAATGTACATCATGCTCTTTGTGGTCAAATCCCGAAGTAAGTAAATGTACATCATGCTCTTTGTGGTCAAATCCCGAAGTAAGTAAATGTACATCATGTTCTTTGTGGTCAAATCCCGAAGTAAGTAAATGTACATCATGCTCTTTGTGGTCAAATCCTGAGGTAAGTAAATGTATAACATATGTTCTTTGTGGTCAAATCCTGAAGTAAGTAAATGTACATCATGTTCTTTGTGGTCAAATCCTGAAGTAAGTAAATGTACATCATGCTCTTTGTGGTCAAATCCTGAAGTAAGTAAATGTACATCATGCTCTTTGTGGTCAAATCCTGAAGTAAGTAAATGTATAACATATGTTCTTTGTGGTCAAATCCTGAAGTAAGTAAATGTACATCATGCTCTTTGTGGTCAAATCCTGAAGTAAGTAAATGTACATCATGCTCTTTGTGGTCAAATCCCGAAGTAAGTAAATGTATAACATATTATGTTCTTTGTGGTCGAATCCTGAAGTAAGTAAATGTACATCATGTTCTTTGTGGTCAGTAAATGTACATCATGTTCTTTGTGGTCAAATCCTGAAGTAAGTAAATGTACATCATGTTCTTTGTGGTCGAATCCTGAAGTAAGTAAATGTACATCATGCTCTTTGTGGTCAAATCCTGAGGTAAGTAAATGTACATCATGTTCTTTGTGGTCAAATCCTGAGGTAAGTAAATGTACATCATGTTCTTTGTGGTCAAATCCTGAGGTAAGTAAATGTACATCATGTTCTTTGTGGTCAAATCCCAAAGTAAGTAAATGTACATCATGCTCTTTGTGGTCAAATCCCGAAGTAAGTAAATGTATAACATATGTTCTTTGTGGTCAAATCCTGAGGTAAGTAAATGTACATCATGCTCTTTGTGGTCAAATCCTGAGGTAAGTAAATGTACATGATTCATCATGTTCTTTATCTTTATGGTCAAATCCTGAGGTAGGTCAATGTACATTATGTTCTGTATAATCAAATCCTTAATTTTGTGTATAATCAAAACTATAATTATAATGCACATGAATACTTCCCTCATTTCATTTCATTTCATTTCATATTGTGGAACCTGTATTCAAAGACCACCTGTATTTAGAGACCACTTTTGCCTTCTACTTTGAGTGGTCTCTCGATACAGGTTTGACTGTAAATGTCATTATCTCAGTATTAGGTATTTGTATATTTGAATGCAGGAAATGTATTAAAGTTAGATATTTATTTTAGCTGTTATTGAGATAAATGTGCTTTTTATGCCCCACCTACAATAGTAGAGGGGCATCATCTTTTCTGGTCTGTGCTTCCGTTCGTCTGTCCGTTCGTTCGTTCGTTCATTCGTCCTTCTGTCCCACTTCAGGTTAAAGTTTTTGGTCAAGGTAGTTTTTGATGAAGCTGAAGTCCAATCAACTTGAAACTTAGTATACTTGTTGCTTATGATATGATCTTTCTAATTTTAAAGCCAAGTTAGACTTTTGACCCCAATTTCACGGTCAACTGAACATAGAAAATGAACATGGGAGTTTCAGGTTAAAGTTTTTGGTCAAGGTAGTTTTTGATGAAGTTGAAGTCCAGTCAACTTGAAACTTAGTACACATGTTCCCTATGGTATGATTTTCATAATTTTAATGCCAAATTAGATTTTTATGCCCCACCTACGATAGTAGAGGGGCATTATGTTTTCTGGTCTGTGCGTCCGTTCGTCTGTCCGTTCGTCCGTCTGTCCCGCTTCAGGTTAAAGTTTTTGGTCAAGGTAGTTTTTGATGAAGTTAAAGTCCAATCAACTTGAAACTTAGTACACATGTTCCTTATGATATGATCTTTCTAATTTTAAAGCCAAATTAAACTTTTGACCCCAATTTCACGGTCCACTGAACATAGAAAATGAAAGTGCGAGTTTCAGGTTAAAGTTTTTGGTCAAGGTAGTTTTTGATGAAGTTGAAGTCCAATCAACTTTAAACTTAGTACACATGTTCCCTGTGATATTATCTTTCTAATTTTAATGCCTAATTATATTTTTTACCCAATTTCAAGGTCCATTGAACATGGAAAATGATAGTGCGAGTGGGGCATCCGTGTACTTTGGACACATTCTTGTTTACCCAATTTCACGGTCCATTGAACATGGAAAATGATAGTGCGAGTGGGGCATCTGTGTACTTTGGACACATTCTTGTTTATGTCTCTTTCTGGAAATTATCAGCACAATTATTATTAATATTCATATAAAATATGTGCTACACTACCAATAATTTACCCACACTTTTTTGGTACATTTCTACCCTCGTACATATCAGTACTGTTAGGAAAGACTGAAAACTTATAATGTTATACTTTCAATGAAATCAGTACTGATTTTGTCAGTACTATTTCAGTACTGATTTTTTCAGTACTGTTTCAGTACTGATTTTTTCAGTACTGTTTCAGTACTGTTTCAGTACTGATTTTTTCAGTACTATTTCAGTACTGATTTTGTCAGTACTGTTTCAGTACTGATTTTAACAGTACTATTTCAGTACTGATTTTGTTAGTACTGTTTCAGTACTGATTTTTTCAGTACTATTTCAGTACTGAGTTTGACAGTACTGTTTCAGTACTGATTTTGTCAGTACTATTTTGGTATTGTTATTTTCAGTACTGTTTCGGTAGATTTGGTGTTGTTAATCTTTTTAACTTGAAGGTGTATTGTTTCAAAAAATATTTGGAACTGAAAACTTTTAAACTAGGTAAGTATAGTATGCTATATAATAATTGTGGCATATTTTGTATCTTTTGTAGATATCTCTGATTAAGTGTTTATCATTAGAGAAGTTTTTACAATGTGCATCTCAGTACAATTGGTATCCAAATATAGGTTTGATAATTCTGTGACAATATTATTATTATCCTTTTTTATATATATATAGCTGGTTACGTTTTTCTCTTCGACTATATCACCCTGCTGCGCAGATTTTTTTTAGCGACGTGAACATGACCAAGGAAAATTATCAAGCTTACTCTCGTCTATCGAAAAACTATTGAAGCGAAGGAGAAAACAACAGAAATGAAGCAAGATAAGCAGTTTATCGAATTTTACCCATTAGGAGCACCTGAATTCACTCCCTGTTTTTAATGGGGTTTGTGTTGTTTTTATATATGTATTTTTCAAAGTGTTGTTGTAAATGCCCTTTCGTTTTGTGATTCTTTGCTTACTTCTTGATTTTGATTGTGACTGTCTTTCAGTGTTTATAAAAATAATACGCACTCGACATCAGGGAGATTCACACTGTGGTTCGAGGCTGATATTTTACAGTATCAATGTGTATAATAGCGCATAATTTATATATATATCAAACAAGATTAGAATCTTCAATACTGTTCATTTTTTGGTATTTTGCTATTGCTTAAAATATGTTGTAATTAATGCAGTCATATGTTACTATGTTAGGCAATGCATTATAATCAACACAAAACAATGTCTCGATTACCTTATTTTTAATCATAACTGGAATTTCTTTTATTTATCATAACCATTTTTTAATATATAATAAAACATTCAATGTCATATCAACATGCAAAGTTTGTGGCAAAAATCTCTCTCATTTTCATGCCCCTTGGTTATTTTATGACCCTTTAAAGCTCATAAATAAAACAATCAAAGAAACAATTAGTTTTGCATGTATCATGTTTCATTGCTCTCCCCCTATGCCATCTTTTCTTTGGAATGCTTTGTTGAATGTCAGTTTCCTGGCTCTTTTCCTCAATTCAGTCCTGGATATGATGTGTCTTTTTACATGTACAGTGGTAATTCAAGAGGACACTTTAGTTCTAATATGAGCTCATTTTAAGCATCCACCTTTAATGTTTTGGTACTTGTACGAAACTCAGGATTCAATGGTTCATGATTAAATGTTGGTTTTTTTTTCTGATGAGTGCCATATTGATACATCATTTTGTTTATAGGTCTTCAATTTTCACATTGAACATTCCCATGTCTGCTCAGGGACTGTCTCCATTGCTGTTTATCATTCTGAGGAAAGAAAATGTAATGAATTTATAAAGGCTACTATAAATTTTCTTATGTTAAGACTTTCCTCATTTCTGTGTTATGTAAAAATAAAAAGAATGCACAATTATGGAAGGGAATGGTCTGACATCAAAATTTACTTATTACTTTATATACTACCAGAAGTCCAGTAATGGACTGGACTTCTGATACTACATGTATATATTATAATCAATCAAAGTTGAAATTTGTTTCTAAATAAAAAAAAAAGGAAAATATGATAATTTAATTCATCATCATCAAAGTATTGGTGTTTGCCAGTGGCAAGTATTTCATACACGTGTAGCTTTAACCATCGGTCTATTTATGTGCTCTTTATAATAAGATCCGTGAAACAACGACAAAAGACATTTAAATATATACTAACTACTTTATACAAAAGTACATTAATGTTTAATAGATTGAAGTGGAAATTCAATTTAATTGAAAATTTATCGTACATAGTCATATATGTAGCACCAGAGATGTTATACATCTATCTATGGTAGCACACAGAAACGTGTCCGATTCCTCCAAAACGCGTCAATGTGACGTCAATGATTTGATAAACATGTCAAATTGCATTGGCGAAACCACTTCTGCGGGAAGCCGGTCGAGCAGTACCCTCATAGACATACATTTTGTAAAAAGACATTTAGGCATCACCGGATAATATTAAAACAATAGAATTAACTTACTATTAAACGATGATTTAAACTTTACAAAACGTATTAAATGAAATGTTAATGGGTTTTTTTCTAAATACACATGACATATTTGCCACTGGACATTAAGTTATCAATAGTTAATTATGTGTTGTAAACTTAGCCTGCAGTTATGCTTGTTATGAATTACCTATGCTGAACAAACTAATGCTTATCAATGACATACAGTAAACATGGTCAAGCACAGGGAAAAAAATACAATATAAAATGTACATGATGTATTAGTTTTCTAAATTGTGAAGTACCTCTGTCTGAACTTTATTATTTTTTCTAATCATTTATAATCCAACCGAACAATACGGGTTCTATCGTATCCCACACCATTAATATTGAATTGCGTTTTTACTTTACAGAGTATCATTGGGGGTATATGAGTTTTGAAATATTCTGGCGTTTTTAACCGGACACATTCTTAAATTATCGGACACGTTTTTGAGATTGTAACAATACAAAAAAAGTTATTGTCCTAAGTCAGGAGTTTGGTATTCAGTAGTTGGTTTTCCGCTTGAATGGTTTTACACTAGTAAATTTCATTGAGAGCCTTCAATGGTTGTCGTCTGTTTATGTGGTTTATAAGTGTTTCTCGTTTCTCGTTTTTGTATAGATTAGACCGTTGGTTTTGCCGTTTGAATAGTTTACCGTGGCACTAATAATTTTTGGAGCCCTTTACAGCTTGCTGTTAGGTGTGAGCCAAGGCTCCGTGTTGAATTGCCGTACCTTGACCATAACTGTTTACTTTTATAAATTGTCACTTGGATGGAGAGTTGTCTCATTGGCACTCATACCACATTTTCCTATATCTATAGACCATTGGTTTTCCAGTTTGAATGGTTTTACACTAGTCACTTTTGGGGCCCTTTATAGCTTGCTGTTCGGTGAGAGCCCATGAAGGCACGGTGTTGAAGACCGTACTTTGACCTATAATGGTTTACTTCTACAAATTACGACTTATATGAATAGGAGACTTTTCTCATTGGCAGTTATACCACATCTTCTTATATATTAATACAACACTGAGCCACCCAACCCATCCACCCCAATTACTCTTTTGACAGGGCTGCCTAGAGTCAGAGGTGGATATAGGGGAGGCAGGGGACCCGCCCCCCCCCCCTTTTTGGGAAAAAATTTGGATGCTTATATAGGGGAATCATTGAAGCGTGACTGGAGCCGGCCCCCTTAGGTCAGTCACTTATGTAAATTTCTGGATCCGCCACTGAGAGTGGTTACACCGGGCCAAAAATGCATCGGACTGAAACAACATACTGGTTGTGTGTACACTGACAATCAAATTAAAATTAAAAAAATGTATAAAATATTGTAAAAAATAATTTTTCATTTGAGTGCATTTACGTAACAATAACACAATGTAACCGTAGACATAAATATCATTGTTACACTCGTAAGTATTCATGCAGTTCCTTAGTCAACCCTAGGCCTGCATTCCGGCGATATAGCCTAAACTTCATTGTAACAATAACTTGTTTATGACTGTTACATTTCAATGTAACCATAGCCAGTACCAAAATAAAATAGAAATTCAAATATTTCACAGACATCTTTCTTTACAATTTATAAAAATAGGAAGACTGTTGGATGATTTTTACCACATCAAATGCCCAATGAGCAAACCCACATATCGCATTGCCCAGATCGCATAGCATGCTAAAAAAATATTTAAAAAAACCCGAAGTAACAGAAATGTTGTTGTAAAACCATTTCAAACGAGATCACTTATATATAAATATATATATATATATATGCAGCAACAACTGAACAGCAACAAACACAGCAGTCAATGTGGCGAGATGAAATAATTTTGTAGGCACCTAGGACTTATATATTAAAATGTTTCCCAAATTAAATGAAGCATTGGTATAAAAAAAACAGTCAAAATAGGAAACATATTTTTAAAAGGGGGTTCCAAATCTGGAGGTAGGGTTTCCAAATAGATTTCCCTTTTCAAATTTATGCATTTATCGTTAAAAAGGGGGTCCAACCTTCGGACCCCTCCCCCTTCTTACGCCGAGGGGTGTACCGCATCTCCCTTTATCCAATCATATGTTTAGAAAGTCAGGCCCCGGCGCCATAAAACTATTTGAGTAAAGTTTTTTTTACTCAGCCTGAGAATTTTCTCAATTTTTTTATTCTCAGCAAAAAACACCGCCATAAAAAAATTCTTAGATTTTTTTTACTCAAAGTTAAGAATATTCTTAAATATTTGAGTGTGGCCAAGAGCATATTTAAGTATAAAAAAAAAATCTTAAATGTTGCTATTTAGGGTATTTGATATAAAATTACAATTGTCAATAATATTTTTTTTTATTTTGAAGAACGTCACTATTCTACACAATCCAAGATGATCCAAAAAGAGCATACACATATTTATTCAGTCCAAAATTTTTGTTTGGTTAACGTCGTCTTTTTCATATATTTTGTAGAATAATTACTCAATGTTGTCAAAAACTGTAAAAATTGAGGTTTCAGGCTTTTTTTCAGAGTTCATAATTTGTTGATTGATTTAAATTATTCAAACAAACTGTTGCTAAAACAAAAGAAAAAAGTACATACGGTTCTATGATACTATGAATTAAAGAAAAGATTGAAAGACTTTTTTTATTCTAGTGTGAAACAGCTTCACTGATTCTTTGTTTTAAGAAATTACCCACATTTTAGAGGGCATCGGATATTTGAGCGAACACTTTTTTTTTTGGTTAGGGCTATTTGACTGATACTCTAGAACGGAAACCATTGTATTTGATTTTTTTTTTTTTTTGAGGTACATATAACTTTTTTCTTCACTACCAATAAATGTTAAATATATTTTAATACATGTATTCTCCAAAGTATTTGAAATATAGACAATAATTGATATTATGTTAGACAGTTGGGCCTATCAAGGATAAAATATAGTTTAGGTGGTCGGTTTTTTTCTTTCTTTTAAGATTAATATCTCTTAAATCTACTTTTAACAATTTTCTTCTGCATGGTACCTTAATAATATTGCAATATTGGTACCTCATATCTACAAACCAAATATATGTATAATCAAATATACCTAATGTCACCATTTCTACTGTTTATTATCTTAGATATCCAAATTATTACAAAGATGTAAAATAAGTTCCCCCCTGTTTGGTTTTAAACAGGTATGAAATTGATAAATGTCTAATTTGTGCAGTACAGTAACAGATTCGGGGGAGATACAGACGAAAAATCTATCATGTGAAAATCATGATACAGAAGGAAATTCCCATATGCACAATCAGAACACAAGAATTTTACAGAATAAATATTTCTTACAAAAAACGAAAAAAAAGAACCACCCCCAATTCCCCCCTAACCCTTATAAAGACCCTCATATATCATTGTGACAGATAGTTTTGTTGGTTCTATTTAACTGTTTTTATTTTTGAAAAAGAATGTTTGAACACTTGGTGTTTTTAATAAATGAAATGGGCAATATATGTCATGCCTTCTCACACGACGTCGTACGTTCAATTTCTCTTCCTGAGCAATATGATATTCACCTCATTATGCTGCTTGCTGAGCAATTTTTATGCCTACTTGCATGGTTATTAAATCGCTTTAAATTCTGTATCAAATTTATATTAAAAGTTACATACATGTATAGATCTTGAATATTGATTACAATTATTTACTTGCTTTCATATTATAAAAATATCCGGTTTGTTGGTTTTTTGTTGCGTTTTTTGTTTTGTTTTTTGTTTATAGATCTGAGAAAAAGAAGTAATAAACAATTAACTAAAAAATGTCACATAGTGTCTTCTAATGTGTCGTCTGAATTCATAATGTATGTTATTGATCCGTCTTAATGTATATGAATTTGACAAATATTAATACTATAATCTATTTAATAAGGTTTGGTAAAGAAGTAATAATATGTATATCCAAAACAACCCGCGATTTTATACCTATTTTGACATTTACAGAAAGTTCTGTAACCAGAGGCGGATCCACCCATTGTTTTAAAAGAGGGTTCCAAACACTCGGGATAAAAGGAAAAAGGAAGGGGTTCCAACTATATGTCCCAACACAGTCGCCTACAGATTTCATAATTATAGCGAAAAAATGGGGGAAATAAAATATTTTAAGTAGTATTATATAGAATAATGTATTGAACGTCCAAAATAATTTGGTGTTCCAACCCCCGGAACCCCAGGGGTCCGCCACTGTGTAACGCGTATTCTCCTTCTTTAACTAACGTAATATGTTTTGAATTAGCTATATATATGCTACACTTTTCTCAGTTTTAAAATATTCAATGTACTACTATACCTTGATCTACCTTCAATCCCATCCAGAAGAAGTTTGAACCGTTGAACTGTTGAAATGTCAGTGCGAGTGCAAAAATAACGTTTGTAAACAATGAATGACGTCATGTGTAAATCCAATCACATAAACGTTTTACAATAGGCAATTGTATGTTCCATATTGACGCGCTTTTGTGATTACGATAATAACATCAACGGCAAAATTTGAGACAACAGCAGATCAGCCGGGAAGGATAGGATACAGAAATACAGCAGAGAAAATATCGGTTTACCAGCCACTTGCAGAAAGTCTTAAAGTTACAGAAAGAGACGATTGTTACGACAAGTCAGAGATGGCGGATCCTTTTCGAATCATCTACGGATTGCTATTGTTCATGTATGTTTTACAAATGTATGTCTTCTTCCATCACAAGTTTTATTCCGTGAGCATCCTGTCAGATCATATATTTTGCCGGAATCAACATTCTGTATACTGTGTCAACAGAATACAGAATGTTGATTCTGTATTTTGTTGACACAACATTCTGTATTCTGTTGACATTTATACAAAAACAATGTCTTTCCCTTCAAGAATTTAGTTCAAATGTGGTTCATAAGGGAAAACAGAACATTCGATTTACATATATATATATATATATGTTTATAAAAAAAGATGCCATATTATTGCCAACGACACAACAACAACAGCAACAACATATATTTTATTTGCCAATCATGGCACCCAAAATGAGTGGAATAATCACAACTCTCCACAACAGATCAGATGACCAGAAATTAACAAATATAGGTCACCATACGGCCATCAATAATGAGGAAAGCCATATCGCATAGTCAGCTAAAAAAAGGCACCAAAAATGACAAATGTCAACGAATTTAAACAAGAAAACTAACGTTCTTATTTATGTACAAAAATGAACGAACAATGAATATGTAACACACCAACAAACAACAACCACTGAATTACAGGCTCCTGACTTCGGACAGGAACATATATACAGAATGTGGTGAGGTTAAACATGCTAGGGTCTTCCCCCCTAAACCTGGAACAGAGTTGTAACAGTACTACATAACAACAAACTATAAAATTCAGTTGAAAATAACATGAATGCAAATAGAAATACATCTCAGTAACAAAAACATAATGGACGTTACCGTTACCCAACAAAAAAAGTCACTAAATACAGATCTGAGAGTACTTGCAGTTACTGACAGCTAGTTCAAAGCCACTAACAACTAATAACAACAAGAGTGCACACACTGAAATGTCTCGCCCTCTTTACTAATCCTTGATACTATCTTGATAGACCTAAATATAAAGCTTTATTACAACTGTCACATAAACTCAACATTAACCAAGAAAATTAAAACATTGATCAATGAACCATGGAAATGAGGTCTAGGTCAGATAAACCATGCCAGGCAGACATGTACAGCTAACAATTCTTCAATATTACAAATATAGTTGACTTATTGCTTGTAAATAAAGAAAAACAGACCAAAACACAAACACTTAAAACTTAGCAATGGACCTTGAAAATGAGGTCAAGGTCAAATAAAACCTGCGTAACCGACATATAGATCATAAAATATTTCCATACACCAAATATAGACCTAATGCATAAAGTATTAGAAAAATAGACCATAACTAAAAAACTTAACTTTGACCACTGAACCATGAAAATGAGGTCGAGGTCAGATGACACCTGTCAGCTAGACATGTACACCTTACAATCATTCCATACACCAATTATAGTAGACATATTGCATATAGAATAAGAAAAACAGACCAAAACACAAAAACTTAACTATAACCACTGAACCATGAAAATGAGGTCAAGGTCAGATGACACCTGCCAGTTGGACATGTACACCTTACAGTCCTTCCATACATCGAATATACTAGACCTATTGCTTATAGTATCGGAGATATGGACTTGACCACGAAAACTTAACCTTGTTCACTGATCCATGAAACGAGGTCGAGGTCAAGTGAAAACTGTCTGACAGGCATGAGGACCTTGTAAGGTACGCACATACCGAATATAGTTATCCAATTACTTATAATAAGAGAGAATTTAACATTACAAAAAATCTTAACTTTTTTTTCAAGTAGTCACTGAACCATGAAAATGAGGTCAAGGACATTGGACATGTGACTGACAGAAAGTTCGTAACATGAGGCATCTATATACAAAGTATGAAACATCCAGGTCTTCTACCTTCCAAAATATAAAGCTTTTAAGAAGTAAGATAACACCGCCGCCGCCGCCGCCGGATAACTATCCCTATGTCGAGCTTTCTGCAACAAAAGTTGCAGGCTCGACAAAAATCATGCATCTAACTTCAAAGACTTAGTTCATAGTTTTTTATACTTCTGTTGATTATATTTAATCTTAGTTTTTTCCTTCTGTTAAAAAGAGATTATATAACAGACGCAATGTTCAACATATTTGTTTTAAGATGGCAAATTTGTGTTACATTCGTTTAATTTATAATAATACACACAAACTAAAGAGACAGAAAGACAAAAGTTTGCCTCCAACGACAAGCAAGAATAAATCAAGAAACAGAAAACAGACAATTTTCCAATGTCCTATTTGGCTGGCTTTCATATTATTCCCATTGTTGTTATAAAGTAGACAAAAGCAATGAAGAATCGATAATAGTGTGGTGCTTGAATATAAAGAAAAGAGAATAACAGGCAAAATTAATAATAAAAAGTGAAAAATGGTATAGAATCTTACAGAATACAGAAATGAAGAAACCACTTCCAGACCAGACCCTTTTATAAGTTGCACATTTTTTTAATTTTTTTTGCCTTTTAAATCTTTCTGTTCGGACACCATATTGGTCCGACACCCCAATAGCCTGACGCCCTATTAGTCCGACGACCCATTGGACCGACACACGAATATTAGTAATCCGACACATAATTATTGAGCAATACTTTGTATGAATAATATTTATATTTCAAGAGGATAATCCCAATAGTTTAAAATCATCCTACTGAGATTCCTCAAAATAATAACATATTGGAGTACATGTGTTAAAATTTGCTTAATGTCCAGTGGCAAATATTACATGCATGTTCAAAACAATTGTTAAATAAGTACAATAGGTAAGTCCTGTATAAGATGTCATCTGGGGTGAAAGAAGGTCAATGAAACTTGGACTGCCACTGGACAACGAAATCATATTGAAGGTGGACAGGAATTTGCCCTCCTGCATATTCAGACAAAAGGCCACTCATGGCCTCTTAAAGAGTTGTTGCAATAGTTATTAACCTGCAGAGATCATGGCACTCTCTTTCTATACATGCTATATGAGGCATCCGATTAAAGGTGACCAATCTTACATTTGTTGAAATTAAACATCCCGCACAATTTTACTACCAATGTTTTTACTGTTTTTACTGTATCACATAAACATTATCCGTTGTGATGACAGACTTGCACTTCTGGTGACATTTTCTTAGTGAGAATGTGTTCACATATGGAACAAATCTTGTCCTTATGTCCCACGTAAGTGTCATCAATTACTCCTGAACCACTTTACAGAATTTTGTAAATCATCGATACAATCTTTATCTTATGATGTATTTTTTCAAAGGACAATTTACAAAGTGTTACGTCCATAATTAATACCATAACATGCATGTTGGGAAAAACAACTTTTTTATAAATGCATGCAAAGTATTTGATGCAGTATGATCTATTGTTATAGGTATCTAAAAATGGATCCCACCAGAACACAAAGACTATGTCTATGAGGAAAATAAAGCTTTAGATCAACGACTAAAAATTGTCATGAACAGATAAAATATGAGATAGAGATAGAACTGGTATGAAAGGTGACAGTAGAACATTGACATAATTTGAAAGGTAGGTATATATATATATAGTTTTACACTCAATTATGATTTTTTTAAAGTAAGTATTTGCAATTATTCCTATAATTTTATTTCAATATCATGAAATGTTGTAGTGTGTTCATATGACAACAAACCAACAACGAGCAAATTCAAAAGAATAAAGAGTAGAAATACAATTCTTCAACAATTGAAAGATATCATTAAAGTTAACAAAAAAGTCTACGGGAAGTACATATTCGTACACACAACTTCTCATTTAACTGTTTCACAGATTGCATTGATATTGTGCTCGAATAATCAGATTATATTGATACATATGTGTTTTGGTGCCGATCCAAAGATGTCAGAGTGTTACAGCAGGACATAGTTGAACTTAGAAACCTAAAGGAAATATAAACAAACATCTCCTTCTCTGTAACCGAATAACAGATTTAAAAAATAGTAATATATTATAATGAGAATTTCCACTGGTACTAATAATGAAAAAATTCACAAAAAGAATACTTTTATTAATTTTTTAAACTATTGCATAGTGTATAAAATAATAAAAAGTTGTAGGATTGTCACTGAGACAACTATCCACCAAATTTGAGACGATGTGAATGTGAACAATAATATACAACTGTGCAGACTTCAACTATGAGAAAACCCATACCGTATTGTCGGCTACAAAAGACCATGACATAAACAATATATGAAACAATCTAATTTAGAAAAATTAACGACCTAATTTATAACAAAACAAATTAAAAATGTTAAAAGTGCAGCCCGTATTGAAAACATGGAGATTTGCCATGAACCCAAACTTGGGATGCTAAAATTCTTCTCCAAATCGTATAAGATCAGGCCCTGAAGTCGTAAAAAATTTTCTCAGTGCCCGGAGAAAAAAAATTGTGGTCGAAAATTGAAATCCAGCATTTTGATTGGTTGATTTGTTGATTTTGGAGTTTGAGTAAATAACTGACTCGAAAGTTTAATGACTTCAAGGCCAGTTTTCAAGTAGGTAAATCAAACATTGTTCCATTTTTTTTCTTTCATTTTCGTATAATATAAACCTTGTATAATTAACGTTATACCACCTTTAGCAATGCATGTACACTGATTCACATTATGTCATGGTTGACCTATGTTTAATCTTATTATTGGACTTTAACAAAATGATAAATGTTATAATCCACTTTTTCCTTTCCAGAAACAAGTTGGCAAAGATATATATCACATGCATAGGAAGAGCAGTGGAAAATAACATTGAAGCAGAATTATGAAACAGTTATTTTAAAAAACATTAAATTGAGAGAGAGAAAAACACATTTTTTTACTTTTTAATGCTGTTCATTCTTAAGATTACTGTTTATTGTATTTGCAATGGAAGTTATTGCAGTTGATAAGAAGATAGAACTAAAAATTTGAGTTCTTCAGCTTGTTTTTATTCAGTCAATAAAAATCAATTTTGAAAAGCAAACCATATATGTTCAAAAATCAAAAAGGTTAATTATGTACCAAATGACCTCCGTCAGACATTAATCAGTCTGTTGGAATTCTTTCTTTAAATTTTTATACTTATTTTACAAAATGTACCTCTGTTTGTATGTCTGTAAGATTCAAATCCATCAGAAATTTCTGAGGAACTACAAACCAAGAGTTTCTGAAAGTCATCAGTCCTCATGTGAACATGCTATACTGAGTAATGTAGTTCTCACCCTTTCAACTCCCCGTTAACGGGATGCCTAAATATTGTAACACCAAATTTCATATATTCTTTTCGTAAAATACGCTCTGCAGTTTTATAGGAAAGAGTACAAGAGTTATGCATACATAACAGACTCTATTTTAAAAGAGTAAAATCCATTTTATTCCTTTTTATAATCTTTTTCAATGTTTACCATAAATTGAATGAAGATTTCATAAAGAAACACACATTTTTTACAACATTCCATGTTTTTATTCTTATAATTGATAAAATTTACATTTATTGTTCGGGATATTTCCCAAAATATATGAAAGTTTCAAAATTTTTGTAGTAAAGATGTATGTGACAACAAATTATTCGGGAAATGTCCCGAAATCATTCTCAACATTATTATTTATTACATATATGTTGGCAGAGCATTTTAACAAACAGATCTGAAACGCATTTCGGGAAATATCCCGACAAAAATAAACTAAGTACAACATGTATAAAACAGATGTCTTCAAATATTTCGGGATTTATCCCGAAATTCAAATGTATATGCTAGACCTCATGACTAATAATTTCTTTTCACATTTCAGGAAAAATCCCGAAAATATAAATCTAATATCAGACACACACTTGTTACATAGATTTTTTTTACCCATTTCAGGAAAAATCCCGAAATAATATCTACAAGAAAAAAGAAAAAAATATGCATTTTGTTTTTTTTAAACATATTGGGGAAAATCCAGAAAAAAAATCATTCAGATTTTACAACACATAATTTTGATACATTAAAAAAAGTTTTTACATAAATTTGTTTCCAACATTTGTTAAAATTTTAATTCATACAAAATATGTTTATAACCATACTTTTCATTTCTTTAAAAAAAAAAGTAATTTCTTAGAAATAATAAGGTTACTCTATACTGCATCCCTTTTGGCATGCTTCAGTAATTCCCTAAATATAATATCAACCAAATTTGTCCCACAAAAAGGGGGGCCTATGCATCCTCTAAATCCTATTTATAAGTGGTTGATATTAAACTGGCCTAAGCATAAACTTTAACATATAAACAGAAAACTGCAAAAGATTGTAAGTTATAAAACCATGATTTAGCGTTCAGGATTATTAAAATCCCTAAGCACACGCATTGTCCAAAAGCTTATTCAACTGCATATAAATTATCCCTGACCTACTTTTAGTGGTTCTCCTTAAACTGGACTTATCACAAATATTTCAGTGTAAACAAAGGAAATTTTCAAAGTCAATATGCCATTACTGCGAGGCTGGTGAGGAGGGTGATGCTCTATGGGATTGAGAGATATATATATGTGTCCATAACACATTATACTCTGCTTCCACAATCAGATTTCCATGTTCAGTAACTTATTTGTAATTGTTTAAAAAACACTGACTTAAATGAACACTTGAAAGTACAAAGTTTCAAGTTTATTTGACCATTACATCATAGTAAACTATTGTACACAAAACCTTAACCTTCTCTACTGTTGTACATCTTGAAAACAAAATAATTGATAAAAACTAGTTTCAACTCATTATTTCAAATGCCAATGAAATTTTAAAATAGGAATGAAAAAAAAACTCAAACTCAAAAATAATCAATAATGTAGCCTCATTTAATTTTCCTAATTTGCACATTTTTTTTTGTCACAGAAAACATGGAAGAAACTATCTTTAATTATGTTTTTTCTAAATTTCTTTGATATTCTCCACAGCAAAATATAAAAATTAAAATACTGTTCTAAAGTAAAATACATGTACTTTTAATATTACAAATACATACAATAAAATATAACTACAAATCATAGTATACATGTGAATAAATCTTCATAGCATGTGCAATGTTTGTTATATTCAGATGGAATTATTACATATTATAAATTGATCTGTTTCTTTACTGATGCCTAGCTTTCTCTTCCTTTCACTCCTACCTGTAAGAGCAAAGTAAATTAACATTTAATAAAATATAACAAAAACGTTCTATTCTGCTGAACATGCTAAAAGTAAATTTTAACTGTGAAATCAACAATTTTGATTATGTTGATAGGTTGAGACTATAACCATTTGACATTTATAATAAAACTTCTTTTCCCCCTTGACCATTTTGATTGCCTTGTGTGACGTTTCACACTTGTCAACATGATCATAATGTACATAATGTTTTTATACGACCGCAAAATTTGAAAAATTTTTCGTCGTATATTGCTATCACGTTGGCGTCGTCTGCGTCGTCGTCGTCGTCCGAATACTTTTAGTTTTCGCACTCTAACTTTAGTAAAAGTGAATAGAAATCTATGAAATTTTAACATAAGGTTTATGACCACAAAAGCAAGGTTGGGATTGATTTTGGGAGTTTTGGTCCCAACAGTTTAGGAATTAGGGGCCAAAAAGGGCCCAAATAAGCTTTTTCTTGGTTTTCGCACTATAACTTTAGTTTTAAGTAAATAGAAATCTATGAAATTTTGACACAAGGTTTATGACCACAAAAGAAAGGTTGGGATTGATTTTGGGAGTTTTGGTTCCAACAGTTTAAGAATTAGGGGCCAAAAAAGGGCCAAAAAAAGCATTATTCTTGGTTTTCGCACAATAACTTTAGTATAAGTAAATAGAAATCAATGAAATTTAAACACAAGGTCTATGACCACAAAAGGAAGATTGGGATTGATTTTGGGAGTTGAGGTCCAAACAGTTTAGGAATAAGGGGCCAAAAAGGGGCCCAAATAAGCATTTTTCTTGGTTTTCGCACCATAACTTTAGTATAAGTAAATAGAAATCTATGAAATTTAAACACAAGGTTTATAACCATAAAAGGAAGGTTGGGATTGATTTTGGGAGTTTTGGTCCCAACAGTTTAGGAATAAGGGGCCCAAAGGGTTCAACATTAAACTTTGTTTGATTTAATCAAAAATTGAATAATTGGGGTTCTTTGATATGCTGAATCTAACTGTGTATGTAGATTCTTAATTTTTGGTCCCGTTTTCAAAGTGGTCTACATTAAGGTCCAAAGGGTCCAAAATGAAACTTAGTTTGATTTTAACAAAAATTGAATCCTAGGGGTTCTTTGATATGCTGAATCTAAAAATGTACTTAGATTTTTAATTATTGGCCCAGTTTTCAAGTTGGTCCAAATCGGGGTCCAGAATTAAACTTTGTTTGATTTCATCAAAAATTGAATAATTGGGGTTCTTTGATATGCCAAATCTAACTGTGTATGTAGATTCTTAATTTTTGGTCCCGTTTTCAAATTGGTCTACATTAAAGTCCAAAGGGTCCAAAATTAAACTAAGTTTGATTTTAACAAAAATTTAATTCTTGGGCTTCTTTGATATGCTGAATCTAAACATGAACTTTGATTTTTTATTATGGGCCCAGTTTTCAAGTTGGTCCAAATCAGGATCCAAAATTTTATATTAAGTATTGTGCAATAGCAAGAAATTTTCAATTGCACAGTATTCAGCAATAGCAAGAAATCTTCAATTGCACAGTATTGTGCAATAGCAAGAAATTTTCCATTGCACAGTATTGCGCAATAGCAAGAAATCTTCAATTGCACTGTATTGTGTAATAGCAAGTATTTTCAATTGCACAGTATTGCGCAATAGCAAGAAATATCTAATTGCACAATATTGTGCAATAGCAAGAAATTTTTTAATTGGAGTTATCTTTCTTTGTCCAGAATAGTAGTTGAATCAACTTAAATCATTGTTTTATACAATATACAATGTATATTCACTTTTACTACCAACTGATAAATTAAAACAATCTTTACCATTCAGTGATAACAAGCACTTTTTTTACATTTTAATATTTTATGATGTATTTAAATGAGTAGTTATTGTTGCAAACTCCATTAGAAATTTGAATTGAGATCAGTTTTGGAATAAGGGAAAGGGGGATGTGAAAAATATATTCAACAGCATAGTGAATTGCTCAAAGGCAAAACAAAAATTTTAAGTTCATTAGAACACATTCATTCTGTGTCAGAAACCTATGCTGTGTCAACTATTTAATCACAATCCAAATTTAGAGTTGAATCCAGCTTGAATGTTGTGTCCATACTTGCCCCAACCATTCAGGGTTCAACCTCTGCGGTCGTATAAAGCTGCGCCCTGCGGAGCATCTGGTTGACATTTTTATAGATAAAGATAGTATAGCCAGTAAGTTTTCAAAATTATTTAGCGTAGAGTTGTATTCTTTTCCCTTTCTCCAATTTGAATGTTCCTGGCAACCTGCATTCTATTATGTTACTTTTTTCTTTTTACAAACACTGATCGAGATTTAAAAGGGGAGCAATATTGAGTTTGCATGTGACTTAATAAACAGATTAAAATTCTTAAAACCATATGTTTTATCTGTATAAACATTATGGATTATTTATTCCTTTTAGAGTTTTCTGAATAAATAAATGATGAATGGGTCCATGGGACACAGATTATGCCCCTGCTTGCATATCTGTAACATTTTAAAGGGTCATAAATCAAGAATGGTAAAAGTGACACACAGTACCCAAATGAGTACTTGATCTGATTTTTGTGGTAATAAGCATTAATTTGTGTTTCAGTACATTTGGTTAAGCAAACTTAAGTTTATAGTGAACTAAAACAAATAAACAGATGTGCCATGTGAACATGATACCTCCGTCTCCTTTTCAAGAATAAAGTTCAATAACTTCTTCATAAAATTGAGAATGGAATTGGGGGAAATATGTCAACAACCTGACCAAAGTGCAGACAACAACCGAAGTCCACCAGTGGGTCTTCAACACAGTGAGAAAATCATGCACTATAAGTGTTTGTCTTTTCTCTTTTTTTTATATAGATTAGACCGTTGGTTTTCATGTTTGACAGCTGGTTTCACAATAGTAATGTTTTGGGTCCTTAAATTAATAATAGCTTACTGTTTGGTGTGATCAAAGGCTCTGTGTTGAAGACTGTACTTTGACCTATAATTGTTTTTCTTTTACAAATTGTGACTTGTATGGAGAGTTGTCTCATTGGAAGTCATACCACATCTTCTTATATCTAATATTATGTACAAACATACAAGGATAAAACTTAATGCCCCTTCCGCTACGACGGGGCATAACAAAAAGCATATGTATATATAGAGAAGCAGGACTCTTATTAAGACTGAATATTACAGTACCTTATTCTGCATTCTTTCATCTTATCCCCTGATTGCTGACATGAATGGTTCTTTATTTCTTTTACTTCCAGGCAATTTTGGTATGAAAGCACCATATTTCAAGTTAAGTGTATCCATGGTTTGTCCTAGGCGTATTTTGATAAAAATGATAAATGTTGACCGCATCTTTTGGTGTCTCTCTTGTAAAACAATAATGCAAAGCCTCTGTGTGTTGTTTAAAATTACAAATCAAAGGAATTAACCAGTAAAATAAATTGTATTATAATTTCACTTCTGAAATAATCCTGACCGGTGACTGTACAGTTTCAGCATATTTTCCTTTGTTCTTAATTTTTCTGATATTTAGCTGAAAGCAGGATCAATGAAAATCTTCATGTGTGTGGCCAACAGGTTCTTACGACCAGAGAACCTGAAAAAAAATTATCTGTTGAGGTTGTGACTAGTATCATTTATTCATCCATTAAAGAGATAGAGCTTTGTTAGAATATTGAAAGGTGGAAGCAGTATGATTACTTTAATACACTAAAATATGTAATAAATAAAACAAGAATGTGTCCATGGGACACAGATGTCCCTGCTTGTAAATATATCTCTAATATATATCCTTTTTCCTATTAAAAAAGTAACATATTCATGATAATATGAGAATGACGAAAGTGACTTGATCAGTGTTTGGTGTTAACAAGCATTGTGTAAACATTTCACAACACTTAATGGTTGTTACAAAGTAAAGTTAAAGTGCAGTTTGGGATTTGAACAAGTTTTCAATTACTTCAAGTTCCCGTAAATCCCTGACATTCTTTAATGTTTTTTTTTTATTGCAGTACAGTAATAATCTGATGGTTCAAGAGAGCACAAAACCACAACAACATGTTTAATGTTTATCAAAATATCATTTTCCTTTGTTTTTTCTTAATCTTATAAAACCAGAAGAAAAATAAATTTCCATATCTTGCCCTGTTAACGAGTTGTAATAAAATTTATTCATCAACATGATCAAATACACTGGATAAGAATCTGTTGGTAGTGCTCTGAGGTTAAATAATTGACTTATTTTCATAGGTTTATGACCACTGACCAGCTATAACAATAATGGCTATAGAAAGTTGAGGCTCCAATGGGCCTTTATCGCTCACCTGATATTCTCATTTACAATTGATGCATGAAATAATGCAACTGTTATACTTTTGCTTTAGTTTCAGAGATATAAGTAAACACTGCATTTTCCTCCTATTTTCTATTTTTAGCCATGTCTGCCATGTAGGTTGGCAGGGTCATCAAACACATTTAAAACTATATACATACCCTAATGATGAGTCAACAGTGGCCAAATATAGGTAGATTTGTCTCAGTTGTTTCAGGAGACGACTTTTCTAAAAGATGAAAAAAAATTACGAAAAATTATTCATTATTTATTCCTTTCAAAATTCTCTGAATAAATAAATGTCATGATTGGGTCCATGGGACACAGATTATGCCCCCACTTGCATATAACTTTATTTAAAGAAAAAAAGAAAAAAACATACAATAGATTGTATACCAATATGCGAATTAAAATATTAAGGTACAATGTAATGTATGTGCCTGTTCCAAGTCAGGAGCCTGTAAGGCAGTGGTTGTCAATTGTTGAAGTGTTACATATTTTTTTTTTCATTTTTTGTACATAAATTAGGCCGTTAGTTTTCTTGTTTTACATTTGTCATTTAGGGGCCTTTTATAGCTGACTATGCAGTATGGGCTTTGCTCATTGTTGAAGAGGGTACAGTGACCTTTAGTTTTTAATTTCTGTGTCATTTGGTCTCTTGTGGAAAGTTGTCTCATTGACAATCATACCACATCTTCTTTATATATAAAGTTAAGTACAACATTTAAAAGTGTTGACAATGGTTGATGTTAATTACATTATATTAGATTTTCTTGAGGAGAATAACTAAAATATGATTTTATTAGGGCTTGGATCCCACTAACATGTTTAATCCTGCTATCTTCTGTGCCTGTCCCAAGTCAGGAACCTGGACAATCAGTGGTTGTTGTTTGTTGCTGTGTTGCATATTTGTTTTTAGTTTTTTTATTTGTATATTAATATTAAGGTCATTAGTTTGGAATTATTTTACAATTGTAATTTCAGGGCCTTTTTTATATATGACTATGCAGTATGATCATTGCTGAAGGCTGTACTTTGACCAATATATATAGTTAACTGACCAACGGAGGGACAGGTGTAAAACAATATGCCTGTCAACTTTTTCTTACAATTTCATACATTTCCCATATCATTGACTATTTTATCATTACTTACATCTGTCCATTATTATACTGTCTTTTAGGTCACATTGCATTTCAAGCTGATGTTCAATACTTGCACAGTTGTACACCTAGAAAAAAAATATGCAAAATTAAGATAAAACAGTCTTGTGTTACTTTCACACTAGTTTAGATAGAGAGTCGTGTGAGTTTCTAACAGAAAATTTACAACACATCAATGAGAAATTGAAAAAAGTAAATAAAATTATACATTTGTCATTTTCGCTGTTGAGGTTACATAAGTGCATTAGCTGCCTTATTTTTACATGTTCACAAATCAGTATCCAGGAGAACTGTAAATATATAGAGGCTCTGCATCCTCCCCCTGAAATGTTGTGTTCTTAAGGAAACCAGGTGCTTTTTCCAAGTTAAGAAAGAGTTTTAAAACTATCCATGCATGTCCTCACATCTAATTTATAAAAGATGATTAAATTGATCATTGAAATATGTATCAGAGTGAGAACTTCTCAATGTTCATTTTTTTTTTGGAGGGGGGATATTTATTACCCTAATTTAATATTTCTATTGTCTTTAATTAAGTAACTGGGACCTACAGTACTGAGGATAAAATTTTCATATCTCTTCATTTATATACACAAATTCTAATGTTTCACATCCTGGGGGATTAAAACCGAGATTAAAACCCATGAAATTGAAATTTTTCACACATAATTGACTTATAGTAGTAATTGGGAATGTAAACATGTAATAATGTTTTCCCAGTAGCCAGTTTAACCAAACTTAAGATAGACAAGACATAATAAATCTATTATACAATATACACAGCATGCACATGACATGTGCTCCAATCATAATGATGAACTGAGTCCATACTGTCCCTTTAACATGTTTAACAAATAATGCAATTTTTTTTTTTATTATTAAGATTCTGTGATTTTTTTAAATTTTATAAACATTCTTATAGTTTGCTTGAAATAAATATAAGTTATATATACTTAATCGTCTGTAGAATTTTTTTTATTTATGAAAAAAAAAAATTAGCTTAACTGATTAATCAATATTTAGGTTACAAGGCATTTTACCCTGATGATCCAAGCTTGTCTAGAAATTGCTTCAGATTACTTTTAAGCAAATAGAACAGTTTTGAACATTCAAAAGGTCCCAAGTACATGTAAATATTAATGACACACATTTTTTATAAATGAAGGACACAGCAGAGTGATAGATTCATGACAAAATTGTGTTTTGATGCTGGTGATGTGTTTGTAGATCTTACTTTACTGAACATTCTTAGTGCTTACAATTATCTCTATCTAATGAACCTATGAATCTATCCCAGTAGTTAAACTATTTTGTAATATTTTACAAGATTTACAAAATTTATGAAAATTGTTAAAAATTGACTATAAAGGGCAATAACTCCTTAAGGGAGTCGATTGACCATTTTCATCACGTTGACTTATTTGTAGGTCTAACTTAGCTCTACATTATTGCTGTTTACAGTTTATCTCTATTTATAATAATATTCAAGATAATAACCAAAAGCTGCAACATTTCCTTAAAATTACCAATTCAGGGGCAGCAACCCAACAACATTTTGCATGCTTGTTACAGAAATTTCAGGGCAGATAGACCTAAACCTTACGAAACAAATTTAACTGCGTCAGATTTGCTTAAAATGCTTTGGTTTCTGAGATTTTAGCAAAAAACTGCATTTTACCCTAGTTACAATTTTTTGCCATGTTGGCCATCTTGGTTCGCCGGATGGCATCATTTAACACATTTTTTAAACTAGATACCCTAATGATAATTGAGGACAAGTTTGGTTAAATTTGTCTTAGTAGTTTCAGAGAAGATTTTTGTAAAAAAAAAATTGACAAAAATTGACTATAAAGGGCAATAACTCATTAAGGGGTCAACTGACCATTTTGGTCATGTTGACTTTTTTGTAGATCCTACTTTGCTGAACATTATTGCTGTTTACAGTTTATCTATTTCCATAATAATATTGAAGATAATAACCAAAAACGGCAAAATTTCGCTAAAGTTTCCAATTCAGGGGCAGCACGACAATGGACGACGGACTCCAAGTGATAAGAAAAGCTCACCTGACCTGAAAGGGATATAGTTTAAATTTTCCCGTTCCACATTGGTCAAAGTGTTCAGAACATGGAGAGTTTCTAATTGAAGGGACCTTTGTCCAGACAGCTGTTTGTGAACTCTTCCTCTATCAAATGGTTTGACCTGTATATAGTTTTGATTACAAGTGGGACAGGTTGCACAATAAATAATATTTTTCTGTGTAATTGCTGTGCCTGATTTCAGAGTTTTACTTCTAGCATTTAGCATGTTCCACATCTGGGATCCCCCCATTTTTGTATTTCTGCCACCTTCGTTCTGTGCACTGAATTTTGCTTGTGTCAGAAGTTTCTTTAGATTTGGTGCTTGTTGACAGCTCCCAATAAGTCATGATTCATCGACTAGATCTTTCATTTGCTTGATGCAGAATAGGTAAAAAAAAATTAGCAGAATTAAAGATCAGTGACTTTTTTTATTATCTCCCTTTAAAGGACACTTAGCTTTCACTGTGAAAAAGTCCTCTTATTGAATGTCAACCTTGTAGGACAGAATTTAATAGTACTTTATCATAAAAGAATGTCCAATTGAAGGACACTTTTTCACAGCATCTGACAAATTAAAATATTTACATTTTCTGTAAAAAAGTGTCAAGGTGGTTGATAGTAAACAAATTAGGTATTGTTACTTAAAGACCAAACAACCTATTCATTTCTACCAGTGATTTTTCCTTAAAATTTTGTGTGAGGGTATTTCATGATTTGAGGAACAAAATGTGATGAAACAAATTGGGGGTCACCGACTTATTTTTGTCACTATAGCAACCTCAGTTTCGCGTTTCCTGAATATTAACATAATATTTGCTTGTTATCTAAACTCTCAAAAAAATCCTTTGGATCAAACCTACAAGCATAGTTCTTGTTTCACGTTAAACAGTAGATTTGTATCTATCAAAACAGGTTCAAAAATTTAAAACTCGTATTGTTTTGATCTTTAAAAATATGATTTATTTCATCCCCGCCAAAAATAAAAATGAAAAATGAAAAACGTTTCCAGTATTAAAAAATTTCTGCCAGTGATTTATCCATTCTAAATTTCAAGAAGGAAAGTGCCATGTGTATGTAATCTTCAAAATAAAGCAAAAAAAAGTTTGTGTCACCGACCTTTCACAAAAGTTGTGAGTAATTTTCATGTTTTTTTTTCTTGTTTGTTTTGAAGAAAAGAGTTGTCTTTCTTTAGAACATTGCATCTGACGTCATAGTTCAAACTTTTCTTGCTGGCCCACTATTTGAAAAAAATCACAAATTGGACTTTTGAAACTCACATTTAAATTTCCAAGAATAGCAAATATATTCACCTACTTAATCATCCGGTAATACAAGAGATTAAATGCATGTATCAGTATCAGATCTTATGATGCTGTTGCTGCATAATATTTACCTTCAGAAACACCATCCGTTGGAATGAAAAATTGTTTGAAATAACCTTTCACGCAGCTTTTGTTATGAAAATCTGTTTTTGTCCTCTGTCCCTCATTAGAATAATTATTGAAAATACAAAAAATGAAAGATGGCACTGGCTAACTTACAAAGTATTTGACTATATCAGACTAGAAGTGTGTTTTTTTTTTCGTGTCAATTTTAGAAGTCTGCCATAATGAACTTATTCGCTACTGTTGACAGACGGACACACAAAATCATGAACGAACGTCTTTATACCATTATTTTTCCTGACTCAGACAAACTTAATTATTGCATCAAGTTTGTGATTCATTATTTCTGAATATTTAACAGTCAGGGGACTTACTTAAATGAGTGATTTTCTAAATCGCTGATTAAAGTAACATTATTTCCATAAAGATTGGAAGTAAGAGTTGTCTTTCTTTAATAATCACCTATTTAAGTAGTACAAATTAATCACTAAAAGAAGTGATTTAATTTTATTATAGCTTTAAATATATAATACTAATGATCCAGGGACTAATTATGTTTCTAAAATTATCAGAACCAACATCTGTTTTGTCTAGGATGACCAGGTCATTTCAGGTGATGACCTTGTACTGAATCTAGGATAATGACATTCAGATCACTTGTTTAAGTATCATACCTCAATTTCCTTCCCAAAAATCACTTATTTAAGTATCATTATTTTAATAACCCCCACTAATTTCAACTGTCCCCTAACAGTGAAATTTTTATCACGGAACAGTAGAATTTTATTACATAATCTGAAAGATGAAACCTTGAACTTCACAGGAAAAATACTCCCACTGCTGGGAAAAATCTGTTAAGAAAGTATCAGTTCATTATGTAAAGCCATTATTATAGCATTTTTTCAACTAAAATAGAATTTGCAGATAATTGATAGCATCAAAGGCATAAACCTTGCTACATAAAAGAAGCAAAAAGTTCATTTTTTCCAAGTTTATTAATGAAAAGATATTATTTAAACCTATGTCACAGTTTAAAATTTTGGTAAAACTTCAAAATCACAATTTGTGACAAAACTTCAAATTTGCTACTCAAATAAGTGATTTAAAAATCACTTATTTCAGTATTTAGTCCCCTGACTGTTTAAGATATAAGGAAATTAAAATTATAGTATAATATATGAATTAAAGTTTTTTATTCTAAAATGTTATAAATCTATCATAAAATACAATCCCTGTTATTACTATCTCAAGTGTTTTGAATAAACGAGACAGTAAATATAAAATACAAAAAAGTTTTTAATTCAAAAATTATTTTAGAAATAATTTTCCGTTCAAAACTACAAAGTAAGATTTCTTCAACAGGATAAAATATTATAAATCTAAATTGCTCATTTTGGAAATTTAAACAAAGGTTGTTGCCGGTATTAAAAATCAAAATTTGTTTTCAATCTTTCCGGTCATAGTTGAAGCTAAATGAAAGGGAGAGATTTAATGTTGGATATTATTCTTGGAGCAATTCTTTTTGTCTTATGTTAAATTTATAACTATATTTAGTTTTTACCACCGACAATTTTGATTTTATTTCACATTCGCTGAGTATTAATTTTATTATTATGTTTTGCCTTACAGCTAATTTCCTAATGCATGTAGGGTAAAACTTTGGTTGGCCTCCTTGCTTTGTTTGTTTAAATGTTTATTCAAGCTTTGTAATTAAGATTGACATCTTCATATATAGGTATGTAAACCTGTATATATATGATATTTAAATTCAATTGGACATTATCAAAAAATAATTAAACAAAATATACAAACAAAGAAAGCAAGCTAACCAAAGTGTTGATATACATAAATTAGGTAATTATCTTCAGTGAGATCAGGGGAAATGTTTGTCATTTCTCCTTTAGACAATTTGAAATGAAACAAATGACAAACGACAATGACCCTTTGTCATAATTTTATTTTTACTATAAGATTTTGTGAAATAAGCAGTATAAATAAATTTTAACTTCATTGCAAGATCGGACATTATTTTACGAGAATCATCAAGACATTAGTTCCATGCATACGTTGCCAGTATGTCAAAACATCTAGGAATAATTGTTTAAATTTGAATACTCAATTTTTGAAAATTGTGACATTAAATTAGAAGGATCATATCATAAGGAACATTGTGTGTTAAGTTTAAGTTGATAGGACTTCAATTTCATAAAAAACTGCCTTGACCAAAAACTTCAACCTAAAGCGGGACAGACGGAGGAACGGACGCACAGACCAGAAAACATAATGTTCATAAATGGTGCTGAAAAAGAACTTTCACCTATCTAATTAACATGTACACAATTGGAGAAAATGAAAGACAAAATCTACGCAAGTGAAAGATAAAAAAAGAAATGCCGATTGGCACAAATACAAGACAAATACACATGTGAAATAATAAAAAAAATGATATGCAGATCGGCGAAAATGCAGAAAGTCGAGATCAAAATTTATATTTGATTATTTTTATTTAAGAACGAAGGTCAAATATAGTGTAGTATCTTTTGTGTCCATTTGTGTTAAATTTTACATAAGACTAGAACACACCCGTGAAATCGCTGGTCCCTGACTAAAATAAAGTATATAACTATGTGTAAGCCTTATTTTAGCCTGGATATTTAGTTATCTGATAAAGTCATGCTGATTATAAGATGCACAGTTTTCTCTACTTTCAAAATCTTTCTTTTAGAAACCGTTGACCTGGAACTTATCAATTATTGGTAATATTAACTATTTGAAAAACAAAAGAGCCTGGAATGGAGTAATTTTTTATCAACAGCATTGTCCAATATTAATTATAAATAAAGTCGAATTCTTGGTTTTGCTGTTTTGCGTCATGCCGGCTAACAAATTGTAAACTGAACCTATACACCTTATTTTTTAAAAGTCTAGATTTTTAGTATTCATATTATCATCTTTTAAAGTCATACTGATTAAAATACTACAATAGGAAACAATGTGATAGAATTTAGTATTGTCAACCTTGTGATTATGACCCTTGTATGTATAGCAAATCCTAAATACACCGTTTAGTGGTGTGCCTGTCAGATGCAGAACGTACAGATAAGGTATAGGTAAAAGGTGAATATACTATTGGTATTGGTATTGGAACTTGTTAATTATTTACAATATTAATTATGTGGAAAACAAAAGGGTCTGGAGTGGTGTAACTTTTAATCAACACCATTGTCCTATATTAGCTATATATAAAGTTGAATTCTTTGATTTGTCGTTTTTATCCCATGCCGGCTGACAAATTGGACCTCATTATTTTAGTATTATAGATATCAGCATAACAAAAAATGAAACATCTGAGTGGATTGAGTTTCCAAAACACATTTTATGAGAATTATTTTACTTGAAATTGATTTTGTTTTTTGTTTGTTTTTTTTTTTTTTTGGGGGGGGGGGGGGGGTTGGAGGGGGGGGGGCTTTTTCTCCTTATTTCTTATATTCTGCTATGATAGAACATTTTCCTAGGAAATACATAAATAAATATATGTTTATAAGTTAATGAAATTATTTTTAATGCTGTAACGACAAATTATTCTTTAAAAGAGAAGCCTTTTATGTCCCTCTCTGGAATGCTGTGTAAATTTAATTTTGACGTAAGGACTTATTGAAACCTCCTTGGAGACAGTTAACTTATATATGGATTGTTCATTCTGCTTAAATACTTCAGTTTCTCATTTCTGATAACATTTTTATCATAAATGAGTGAAAGTTACCCCATTATTTTTACTTATTGACCTGAAAAGTTAAAATTTTAAGGAAATTAGAGGTATAAATTGACCAAAAGAGACCTTGTAAAGGAGACAATGAGGTCCATAAGTGGTATTTATCTTCATAAAATCATCTTAAATATCATATTCAACTGTTTGTAGGCAGATAAGATAAATATTTGATCATTTATTGGTCCACACTATATTTTATCTTGATGCGGCTTGGTTTGGATTTGTCGAAGAAATTTTGCTTGAATCGCTGTAGATGTCGTCTTTCATTATGCTAGATTTTTCTCAAACTATTGAACTCTGGTTATGACAAAACTTAACAGAAATGCTTGAAATAACCAGTATTACAAAGGAAAAAAGTCACATTCAGTTTATTAAACAATAATCAGATAATGTCTTCTTTAAATTTAGTCCTTTAACAATTCTTCCTTTTTTACATCTTCATTCCAGGCAGGGATAGGGGAAACCAACAATCATTTTTGCATGGCCTGATCTGGACGAATAGAAAATAGGGATTGTATGCAAGTAAAGCTTAGATTTATGTAAAAAAAAAAAATAGACTTTTACTTAGTTTGATCTATTACAGATTTTCATTGTGATTAAGTCACTAATACAAGTATGATATGTTCATGCTAGCATAATCATTTGTTGTTTACAAAGAGTCCTACACAACTTTAATTTGAATACAATCAAAAGTCAAGAACACCCTGGACCCAAAGCCAAAGGTGCACTTGAATGGGTCTATATATATTTCATGTATTTGGTAGATTGATTTATAAATGAATAACTTTATTTCTGAATTTTAAATTGTTTTTTTTTTTTAAAACTGTGTAAGATAAATAATTGCTCTATCTAATAAGCATTGACCAGTTGACATTATCTGATTATTGTGGTCAAACAAATGACAAAAAAATATTCTGAATGATGAATCCAGATTTAGGGACCGTTCAATATTTATCAGATGGATGGGCCGGTGCATTCTTAATATTGATACATTAAAAAAGTTAATGCCCATCCTTTTAAATTCTGAAAAAAAGTCCTCGCCCATCTAAAAAAATCTATAAAAAAAGTCCTTGCCCCTCTAAAGCTTAAAACAATAAAAAAATATTAAAGTTCTTTTTCTATTTGAAAGTTTGCAAGTTTATGTCTTGAAATCAAAGAATAGACTTTGGTGTAAATACAAAATTTAAAATGTGCTAGTTAATTCCATTTATATATAAATATTTAAGTGTGTATCAGAACCATACATTTTATTGTTTTTAAAACCAGCATGAATATACATGTATATATTTGATTTTATATTTGCAGTCTCAGATAAATATTGATTTAAAATAAAGGAAATAATTTAAACTAAGGGACAATAGCTCTTGGACTAGTAAAAATATTATCATATGCTGAATTACTAATTATTGTCTTAATAGCACAGCATGTTAAATATAGTTCAAATACCAATGTCCCTTTATCTAATCTTTCAAAAAAGAAATTATGGTCTTTTTAAGCAATTTAGGCAGACATATTTTTGACTTTAATGCACCCTTTTTCACCTATTAATTAATTCCGTACATTTGACAGTAAAACACCAAACAACCTGGCATTCTGTAAGATTAATATATAAATGAGATAGCTGTAGAGTTATATGAAGATCTAAATTGATTTGAAAAAGTAATAAAGAAGTTTAAAGATGACTATCAAATGATTTGGCCTAAACTGAAAATTTAAGCTTTTTTTAACCTTTTTATTAAATCCATAAGAATGACACCAATTCACCAAACTACCAAACAACCTGGTATTCTGTAAGATCAATATATAAATGAAATAACTATAGAGTTTCATGGAAATCCATGTTAATTTGAAAAAGTTATAAAAAAAATTAAAGATGACTTTCTGGATTTAGCCTAGACTGAAAATTTTAGCTTTTTTAACCTTTCTATTAAATCCATAGAATGACAGCAATTCACCAAACTACCAAACAACCTGGTATTCTGTAAGATCAATATATAAATGAAATAATTGTAGAGTTTTATGAAAATCCATGTTGATTTGAAAAAGTTATAAAAAAAATTAAAGATGACTATCTGGATTTAGCCAAAACTGAAAATTTTAGCTTTTTTTAACCTATTTATTAAATCCATAGAATGACAGCAATAAACCAAACTACCAAACAACCTGGTATTTTATAAGATCAATATATAAATGAAATAATTGTAGAGTTTTATGAAAATGCCAGTTGATCTGAAAAAGTTATGAAAAAAATTAAAGATGACTATCTGGATTTAGCCAAAACTGAAAATTTTAGCTTTTTTTTAACCTATTTATTAAATCCATAGAATGACAGCAGTTCACCAAACTACCAAACAACCTGGTATTCTGTAAGATCAATATATAAATGAAATAATTGTAGAGTTTTATGAAAATCCATGTTGATTTGAAAAAGTTATAAAAAAAATTGAAGATGACTATCTGGATTTAGCCAAAACTGAAAATTTTAGCTTTTTTTTAACCTATTTATTAAATTCATAGAATGACAGCAATAAACCAAACTACCAAACAACCTGGTATTTTATAAGATCAATATATAAATGAAATAATTGTAAAGTTTTATGAAAATCCATGTTGATTTGAAAAAGTTATAAAACAATTTAAAGATGACTATCTGGATTTGGCCTAAACTGAAAATTATTGTTGAGACCATGTCCCTTATGTTTTTTGTGCCTGCAAAAGGAATTTCCTCCACACCGATAAAATTGAAAGCAAATTTTTTTCAAATAAAATAAGTTCTAGCCCATCCACTATATATATTAAAAAAAGTTCTCGCCCATCCAAATATTTCCACAAAAAAAGTGCTTGCCCCTCCCCATTTTGCACCGGCCCATCCATCTGATAAATATTGAACGGTCCCTTACCCCATACCTGTCCCTGTCAGGTAACCTGAGGATTCCAAAAACCGAAGTGGTTCGTCTGAAAAAGGTGGAATTTACAGAATAGGTGACGGGTAACAGGTCTGTGGATAGAACAAACATCCTCACCTTCAAACTGGTAAAGTTCAACTTCTTCAACAGTCCAGACAGAAGTGAGAAGAACGTCTGTTATCCAATGTAGCTATGCAATCTGGGAACCAGTTCAGGTAAGACCTTGAACTTGAAGATGCAGAGCTTTGCTTGTCGGTACGACAGCAGCCTGTTGTTGAAGTGATTTCAATATATATGGTTCTATATGGTAAACATTTAGTTAAAACAAGTGTGAGAGCATTATTTACGTTTAAAGAAGGACTGGGTGTTTCGTTTTGTCATTCTTTTTTTTTTTTGGGGGGGGGGGGGGGGGGGGATGGGATGGGATAAGATAAGGATAGCCCAAATAATTATGACGTCTTGAAAGGCTATTATACAAAGAAAAAAAATTATTTAGCCTTTCAAGACTCATAATTATTTGGACTAGGATAAGGGTAGGTCACTAAGTGTGCAGTGGGTGGTAAGGGGGGTGCTTGCACGTAAAAAACGTGAAATAAGACATTATTTCATGAACGTTGCACAAAAAATAAATACTTTGTTGTGAACCTTTTTCTGACTGAGTCACAGTCTTCTCATTGGCGGATCCTATTCCAGGGGTTGGAACCCCCATTTTTTTTGCCGATCAATGCATTTGAATGGGGACATATAGTTGGAACATCCTCCCACCTATGTCCTGGGTTGGGACCCCCCCCCCCCCCCCACCCTTTCAAAATGGCTGGATCCGCCCCTGCTTCTTGTATATATTAACTTTATGTTTTACATTGTCAGTACTTGATATTCCCGATTTAGTAAACACATTTATGATGTAATTGGTTTACAGCTTTTAAAAAAGTATTTCTTGACGATTCCTGCCAATTTAAGTGTTTGAATTTTATTTGAAAAATACTGAGCACGCAAAATAAGCATTTGCAAATCAGGATGCACATAAATTTAAATAAGCAGAATACATTGCACGAGGCACCTGAGTCTTGTAAGACTGAACAGAGGCGGATTTAGAGGGGGGGGCAGGGTGCCCCCTTTTTCAGAAAATATTTGGTTGATTATATAGGGAATCACTGAAGCGTGACGGAATCGCCCCCCCCCCGCACCTTAGGTAGACAGTGGGCCCCCTCTAATGAAAATTTCTAGATTCGCCACCGCTGAACGTCAAATTAAAAAGTTAAAACATGTTGAAAGTAAAATAAAAACACAGGTTGCAAGGTGAAAGGTATAAATAACGGACCTACCATTTGGTTTTTAAGGGGGGGTGGGGGTAGGATGAAAAATTTTGTCCTGCATTCTATAATTGTTATGTATTTTTCACTCTGCCTTTTTGGTATTAAAATTGAGAATGGAAATGGGGAATGTGTAAAAAAGACAGCAACCCTACCAGAAGAGTGTACTAGTGAACTGTCTAGTTCATTAGTTTATCCTGCCCTTTTTTACATACATATAAATAGATCTTAATAGTCATCCTGCCTTTTTTTTTGGCAAAGTGTCTCATCCCCTATTTTAATCATTTTTGTTAATTCTCCAAACTCCTGTCCTGGCCTTTTTCAAATTTCATCCTGATTTTTTCATATTATAGTCTACATGTAGTTGCATAATGTTATTATTACTAAAAGCTCAGTCTATATCAAAAACTTCATATTGTATGAGGGTCTGGATGGGGGGGTCTGTTATTCTGTAAACATTTAATTTTCACCCCTTTTTTCTCTAATCTTCAAAAAATTAACCCCTTTTTTCTCTAATCTTCAAAAAATTAACCCCTTTTTTCTCTAATCTTCATTTTTTTGCCCATTATTCTCTAATCTTAATTTTTTAAGGGCATTATTCTTTAATCATTTAACCCCATCCAAACCCTCTTGTATATATGTTCCAGACCATATGAGTATTTGAACCGTACACCTATATTCGTGTGGTGGGACCATATGTGTACGGTCAGACCAATATATATGAGTATACTAATACAGTCTTTTTAGGACTAACTGTATTTCGACCCTAGGGGTTAATTTTTGACAAACATGTATCAAAATCTGTTATTGAATTTACAAACATAAAAATTAATATTATGAAAATTAGATGAATGGAGTGAAATATATCATCATATCAGCAACCCTAATAATCTGGAAACAACTATTATTAGAGTAGTGACAAAGCTACCTTATTTATTCTTTGCACTAGTTTTTGACACATTTTAATTATATTTTCTTTATGTGTTTTCAAGGGATTTTTTTTATAGTTTTTGTCATGTATCGATCTGTGGAGATTTTGTAGAAAAGTTCCTAAATATTCTAAAATATTTTCTTCCAACATTAGGTTTATTCTAGTAACTTCAATTTCAGCCAGCATAATTCAATCTGATGTATTAACTGACATGCTAAATGTACAGGAGCTTAACAGAATAAAGCTATGATTAATATAATGATACTGTTCCACAACATTTTAGGGTCAGAGAAATTTAATGCTTGATTGGGAGCAATTATTTGCGGTCAATTAAACTGAAGAAATTTATTGCTTTTAATTGATTGACCATGCATGTGCAGCTGGTAAGCACATAATCAGCTGATTTACTAAAATAACATTGATTACCTTGAATATTATCATGGATAGAGATAAATTATAAACAGCAATAAGGTTCAGCAAAGTAAGAGAAATTCAAACTCGATCATGCTACTGAGATATTGTAACACCAAATCGCCTGCACTTTATCGGACGGGCTACATCACTTGACCACCTGGGCTTCACAAAAATAAAGCTTTCCGTGGCGGGGTCTCCCTGTTACCTTTCCTCCTGAGTTTTTATTTAACGTTGTAATACAGTACATGATATATAAGGCATGAACATGGAATGTATATATATATATATACGACCTATTAGTCAAATGTGTTTTGTTAAAATATACTTTTTCACTTTTTTGGTCTTTTGGAAAATGTTGTTTGTGCTGTATTTAGACCCTTCTTCAACGAAATTTGTTTTACATGCACACGTATAAATTGCTGTTTTAATCCAACGCAATCATAGGTTTGAATGTAGTTTTTAATTTAGATTTGTACATGTACATATATTGTCAAAATATTCACTTCAAACTATCCTGAGCCAGTTATTTCAAGACATTAAATACATTTTTATATAGTCATAATATGCATTTATTAGGGAATGATGTGTTACTGTTAAACTTCAAACCCACTGTTGTTGAACTTTTAAAGAAATATTTGATAGAGAATTGTTGACATTATAATCTTTTTATATTTTATTACAGTATCTAAACTTCAAAGTGTAATTTTTAAAATAACTTGCCATTTTCTTCTTTGAACTGTTTTCTTTCACTGCATGGTTCTTCACAAAATCACCACAAAAACAATATTGTAATAAATTGAAGATAGTTATAAGATGTGTATTCTTGATGAATTTCAAACTACATTTTATTTTGCTCTACACATTTTATGATGTCCAAGTAATGAGGTCATGACATCAATATGAATCCATATAGTAACCAATGAAATAAAAGAGAAATTCATTTTATGTCTTCCTAGATCTTTGGATAAAAACAGGCCACATTTACTTGTACATGTTGTGTGTATTTTACTTAAATATAAAAACACCAGTAAATGTTATACATATATATCATGTATATACTTTCACTGCATTCAATGTCATTGATTCAATGGACTTAATTAAGTATAATGGGAATAGGTCTTATAATTAGTGTAAATAAAAGTGAAATAATTAGAAGGATGTTAGTATTGTATTTCACAATGACCATGATGACATACAGGAATAGAATTTTGAAAATTTTATTGTAAGTAATAATTTCATACTTAATGCGAATTATAATTATGATTGAATTGTATATTTTTTTTGTTTTGTATATGGTCTCCTTAAAGTTTTATTTTGAGGAGGATTAAGGGGGATGGGGCAAATGGGCCCGGGCATTCCCTTTTTGATAAAATTTTGTTTGATTAATCTATTTAGGGATCAAATCACTGAAGCATGATTTGTACGGGTCCCTTTAAAAAAAATTCTGGATTTGCCACAGGCATACAGAAATTAAGGATGTTTTATAATTTTAAGAAATTCAAATATATATCAATTAAAAAATATATATATATATATATGCATTAGTGATAAATTTTATAATTGTGTCACCTAAGGATATTTGCCTGTTATTAGATGTTTTATGTCCCACCTTTGGGCATTATGCTTTCTAATGAGTCATGAGTATGAGTCTGTTCCTCCATCTGTCTGTCCGGCTTCAAGTTTTTGATGAAGTTGAAGTCCAATCAACTTGAAACTTAGTACATGTTCCCTATGATATGATCTTTCTTATTTTATTATCCAATTAGAGTTTTGCCCCCAATTTCATGGTCCTCTAAACATATAAAAATGATAGTGCTAGTGGGTCATCTGTTCACTATGGACACATTATTGTTATTGATTTAAATGCAAAGTATTAAGAATAAGTTTCTGAATTTCACCAGTTGATAATTCCCTAAAATTTAAAATTCAAGAATTTTGTACAAGTATGTACCACTTGAAAGTATATTTGACATGGATGAGACTTTAGATGAGGTTTACAAATTAGAGAATAACAGGCAAAATGTACAGAATAAAGGTAAAAAAAAATAATAGGGAAAAGAAAGAAAGCTAAAACTTAATAAATATTAGAAAATTTAACAGGGTGCTGAAATGAAATATAAAAATAGAGATTAAAGAAAAACAATTTAATATACATGTCTTAAAGAATAAAGATACATGTATACAGAACCCCTATCTAGACGTTAATAAATCAAGCCATATAAACACATACATGACAAATACTCTGATAATTGTGATTAGGTCAGACAGGAGTTTGTCTGCAAAAGACTCATAAGTAACTCGATCTCCAATAAAAAAAAATGAAAGGCCAAATAATTTACAAAATTAAAAACTTTGATAATCAAGAGAAAAACTGAGAAAGACATGTATCTATGATTCATACATAAAATACAAAACTTAGAACCTGAAATTGAAAAATTATAAACAGTCAGGGGCGTAACTTAAACAAGTAGTTTTTTCACGTTACTTATAAGTAAGTAATTTTTGTTTTTGAAAATAATAAGATTACTTAATTATGTTAATAGAGTTATTTTAAATTTGAATAGAAGCATAGATTAAATGTAGTTTGAATGAGTTTTTATATAATTTTATATGATAAAATAAAGAATTTATTAGATTGGAAGGAGTATGGAGATAAAGGTTTATAATGACAAAAACATTACTTGAATAAGTTATTTTATACATTTTAATTTTTTTTAGTAATAACACTTATTTAAGAAACACATGTAGTTGATTCGGGTTAGCAGTTATAAATAACTTGATATCTTAATTAATTCACAAGTATGTTAACTTTCTATTTATACCAGTCTACCTTCAAGATTTTGGAGGAAAATGATAATTTAATAGTCCCTGAAGAGACCAATCTAAATTTACCCAGAAGTATCCATATGAAAGATAAGTGATAATTAAGTGCATCAGCAAGTTAATTAGTGTTTCAGAAGTTTATATTTCATGGGGAAAATAACCAGATGACTGTGAAAATTTGTTAAAGCTAGTAAAATCTGCATTTTTGGACACCTATAAAAAATAATATTTAGAAAAGTTACCTAATATATAAGTAGTATTGAAAATAGCTAGCCTGGTTTTCAACATAACTTATATAGGCAGTTTTAAATGTTACTTGTTTAAATAATGCCCCTGACTTATGAATTTTTGTTTGTTTGTCAAAAGTTTTATTTTCTATTTAGCTCACCTGACCTAAGAGGCCATGTGAGCTTTTGCCATCCCTTGGCATTAATTGTTGAATCATCCATTAATGTCTGGTGTACACTTTTTCATAGATCTTCTCTTCTGAAACTACTGTAATTAATTAATTTTAACCAAACTTTGGCTAAATGATCCTTAGGGTATCTAGTATATATTTTGTAATTTTTAGCTCAGTGAGGCCCGAAGGGCCCGATGTGAGCTTACGCCATCACTTGGCGTCCTATGTCGTCTGTAGTCGTAAACTATTTAAAAAATCTTCTCCTCTGAAACTACTGGGCCAAATACATGTACCTTCAAACTTTAACTAAATGTTCCTAAGGGTATCTAGTTTATAAATTGTATCCGAAGTTTTGAGCCATTGACAAACATGGACGCCATGGCTAAAAATAGAACATGCTGGTCAAATGCAGTTTTGTTAATTGGCCCCTTAAGGAGTTATTGCCCTTTAAAGTCAATTTTACACAATTTGTTGATCAAGTTTGCTAATTATATATAACATTTAAAAATCTTCTCTGAAATACAGATGAGCGATTCAGGCTCTTGAGAGTCTCTTGTTATCTTGTCCTTTAATTAAGAAACACTGCATAGTTTGGAAAAAAACAATAACTTTAATATTTAACGTAGCATTTCAAGATTAATCTGCCTTTAAAATTAACACCAATCTTGAAAACCCTTGGCTATTTGAAGTTATTGCTCCTGCAATAGCAAGTTCCCACAATTTATACATGTTATATATATATATGTTCTTGTTAACAATGATTGTCATATATTGAAAACAATTATAGATATTATATAACAGCAAAATAGTAGTGTGGATCCTTATATGAGTTATTGCCCTTGAAAGACAAAATTTTAGCAGAATTTCAAGTTTCATGCAGGAAGTATGATAGATGTAGAGACATTTATTTATGTTCAGCTAAGTTAAAGATCTGCGAATAAGCTTACATCATGACCAAAATAGTTAATTGATCCTTTATAGGATTTTTTGTCCTTAAGAAATTATTTTACCAAAAGTTATGTTTTTTTGCAGATAATAATAGAAAGAAGGAATTTTAATATTTTTTTTAAGTGATAAATATGTTCAGCAAAGTTAGATCTGGGAATAGGACTTGTATTATTTAAATTGCCAATTGATCCTTCAAAGCTGTTATTGCCCTTGAAAGAATATATTACCAAATATTTTTTTCTTCGGTTTTTTGATTTTTGATTTTTTTTTTTATGGAAGTATTATATTTCATTTTTCTTCCAATGGTCGAATATAGAAAAGCAGAAATTTAAGTAGCCCACACCAATTATAGGGGCCATTGGCGATTGGGCCCCTGCTAATTTAAGTTTTTCATAGTAAAGAAGTGTCTTCATCAGAATTACAGTTTACATGTGTTGTTTACATTAATGTCATTAATTAGTTCTGCACAGTTAAATGTTAGAAGGAACTCTTTAGTTCACATAAATTCTTTTATAGCTGTTTAACTAATTCACCAATGTTTCTATTTCTTTTGAATCCTATTGATAGGTTTTTATTGAATTTGTCACCTATTGTAGAATCTATTTTGATAAGATTCCAGTATTTCCTGAATATTGTTTGAAGTTTTCTGCTTAAGAATTCGATTGATTATTCGTAATGAATGATATATTTTATCTATTTTCAACTTTGTTCTTTTTCTAGACATAAATTCATAGAAATTGATTCAATATTCACCTATTTAGGTGAAAATCCTAACTCTGTCCTGATTTCATAGACAGAATTTCATAGAAATTAATCTAATATCTATCTATCCATTAGTGCATATCACAATTTTGAATTAAATAAATGTGCCTTCAAGTAGTTCATGTGTAAAAAAAAATGCTAAGGATAATGCTGTGGATTCATTTAAATTTTGTGGTCACACACTAGAAAAACCAAAGAGCTATCAAGCCCGCTTACTGCCTATGATGCCTGTCAACAGCTATTATTATTGACTAGATCGATTTTATAGACGTTCTACATTCAAAATAGCTGTCGTATTTCAAAGTTGCTGTCAATCAGTTATTTTTGCCGTCTGCAGTTAAAATCGTCTTTCCGCTCGGCAGATTTGACCTTTACCTTTTAATCCCTCTGATACCATCAGATAACGACGGCCCTTTAACAGACGTCCGTTTAATTAATTATAAGAAGTTAAATCTCGCGATCGATATCGTGAACGTTAACGTTGTTAAAGTTATTACAATAACTATATAAGTAATGTTTATATGTGGTATTTCTTTCAAATTAATACAATTATCATGAATGCAAATTTTAATATTTAAGATTTAAAATTAACCGCTCAAAAGAATTGAAAAAGTCACATTTGTTCTTTATATTCTTAATTACCACAAGTAAGCATCGTCCAAAGCTTATGAGTTGTTTTCAAAAGCAGACCTACCTGAGTTTAATTCACATCAAAGGAAACCACCTTAATTAGTAGGAGCGGCTATTTGTCAATTTCAATGACAGTGTAATAAAAAAAAGTTGTATAATGAAGGAATGTTGAAATAGTTAATTGATTTATATAAATTAACATTATTGAAAGGATTCATATTGCTGAAATCGTACATTTAATCATACGTTTAATATAAAGATATTCAATTGAAAGACTTAGTATCATTATTAACAATTTTTTTTCTGTTGCTTTAGGTACACATATAGGGTATGTGCGCATTTAACAGGCACGCGATTTTTTTTATGAAAGTGTTTTTTAACATTTCATAATTCGGATTCAAACATCAGATTTGAGTGAATTATATAGACCGAATAACCTAAATATTGCAATAAATCACGTGCCTGTTATTTTCTTGTTTCACAATTGTTTGATTTTTGTCGAGCCTGCAACTTTTGTTGCAGAAAGCTCGACATAGGGATAGTGATCCGGCGGCGGCGGCGGCTACGGCGGCGGCGGCGGCTACGGCGGCGGCGGCGGCTACGGCGGCGGCGTTAGCTAACTTCTTAAAAGGTTTATATTTTAGAAGGTGAAAGACCTGGATGCTTCATACTTTGTATATAGATGCCTCATGTTACGAGGTTTCCGTCAGTCACATGTCCAATGTCCTTGACCTCATTTTCATGGTTCAGTGACCACTTGAAAAAAAAGTTCAGAATTTTTGTAATGTTGAATTCTCTCTTATTATAAGTAATAGGATAACTATATTTGGTATGTGCGTACCTTGCAAGGTCCTCATGCCCGTCAGACAGTTTTCACTTGACCTCGACCTCATTTCATGGATCAGTGAACAAGGTTAAGTTTTGGTGGTCAAGTCCATATCTCAGATACTATAAGCAATAGGGCTAGTATATTTGGTGTATGGAAGGACTGGAAGGTGTACATGTCCAACTGGCAGGTGTCATCTAACCTTGACCTCATTTTCATGGTTCAGTGGTTATAGTTAAGTTTTTGTGTTTTGGTCTGTTTTTCTCATACTTTATGCAATAGGTCTACTATATTTGTTGTATGGAATGATTGTAAGGTGTTCATGTCTAGCGGGCAGATGTCATCTGACCTTGACCTCATTTTCATGGTTCAGTGGTCAAAGTTAAGTTTTTAAGTTTTGGTCTTTTTATCTAATTTTATATGCCAAAGGTCAGCTATATTTGGTGTATGGAAATATATTATGATCTATATGTCAGTCCCGCAGGTTTATTTGACCATGACCTCAATTGCACGGTTCATTGCACAGTGTTAAGTTTTTGTGTTTTGGTCTATTTTTCTTAAACTATAAGTAATAGGTCAACTATATTTGTTGTATGGAAGCTTTGTTAGCTGTACATGTCTGCCTGGCATGGTTCATCTGACCTTGACCTCATTTTCATGGTTCATTGGTCTTTGTTTAGCTATCTTGGTTAATGTTAAGTTTATGTGACAGTTGTAATAAAGCTTTATACTTAGGACTATCAACATAATATCAATGATTAGTAAAGAAGGCGAGACATTTCAGTGTGTGCACTCTTGTTTAATTTGAAATTGTTTACGTTGACTAACAGTATCGTTTTATGATAGAACAGAGCAGACTTGTCTTTATTTGACTAACATTATTTTATTCTGTTTAGATTAGAATGCATGTATATGTAGCGTACAATATTCAAAAGTATTACCGAATATAATACGGAGATGTTCATGTGAATGAATAATTAGTTAGTGTATTTTCCTAGGAAAACATCTTCAATCAGATGCAATCAAATAAAGTTAATATATTACATGCTTTCAGTCTTCACACTGAGTGGCAGCCCTGGCAGCCCAGGCTAGTAAAATTGCTCTCGGGCCTGTAAAAATCATATCTACAGGCCAACAGAATCTAACTAAAAATTTTCAAAAATTGAGCTCCGGGCCTGTAGATTTGAAAGTTCGCCGTGAAGACTGTGCTTTCTTTTCCCTAATTGGTTATTAGAAGCCGAGATGTCAATTTATCAAATTTTATGTGAGAGGCTCACAGTTTACAGACATAAAAAATTGAGAATGGAAATCGTGAGAAATATAAATATTTTAAACTCTATGATTTCCACAAAGAAGTCTACACGAGAAACCTATTTTATACTGAAATATTACAGAAATCTTTTCAAACTCCTTCATACACGTATATGCTTTCTATAGTTCTACTATCATAGTATGCACGTTGTATTACTTGCTTTAATAATTATTTACTTGAATCTTGCCGGAAAACTCTATTGTTAAAATCTATTCATCGCCTCTTTGGTCAAGACGAGTATAATATCCATGAAGAGAAGTACACGAAATAAACAGAAACTGTTTATATTACTTAATTGTTTGTGAAAAAGGTTTTAAACGTAATGCGACATTCCCGGTATTTGTTTTAATATATAACCCCCCCCCCCCCCCCCAAAAAAAAACCATGCCCCACCTACACCCACATTTGATTGGTCCGTGTAACAATATATACTATTATTGCTTATTTCTAATTGGATCAATTTGATGTGGAGGTGTGAACGATAGACTATACAATACACACTTTCAATTAACAAAACCGACAGCGTAAAAGGTGTCTAGCCGTTAAAAACTTCAGTCTTCATCACTCCCGAAAAGAAAGATAGAATTTAGTCATTCCTCAGAATGCGATTATAACATAATGCTTATCAAACACTAACTGCAAAGAATAATAGTCCAACAACTTTATGTATAAAGGAAAAGTACCAATTAATAGAGAAAATGGACTAAAAATTAAAAGTTTCCAGAAAGACGGGCCTACAATAAATGTTAAATAAGTATGCAATTGTGTGTCATGTAGTCAAGCATAAATCGATGGCCTGTATTTTTTTACTATGCACATATTGTTTTATTTTTCAACCAAAACCGACGTGTGTATTGCTGTTAAATAAACTTTCGTCACCTCAGAATGTATTTTGCATTCTCACACCATTCACATATATTCTTCAATCATGTTACAATAATCAGTGAAGTTTATGTTCAGTTACCAAGCGTAAACAAATCAAATGTGATTATGATCCAGAGTATTTGGACCGTATGCGTATAATCGTACGGTCCGACCATACGCGTACGGTCGGACCGTATGAGTATACGCGTACGGTCCAGTACGAGCTGATCATACATGTTGTTGGATCATATGGGTTAAATTTAAACAAACCTTATCACAATCTTTATTTTTAGTTTTACAAATTGATATTATTTGTATTATTGTTCCGAATCCTAGTTTGGTACTCTCGCCTACAGTGACACTTGCTACCACAAGTAACGTAATTTCGGAATTTCTCGCTACATTGGTGACCTTCTGCTGTTGTTTTTTCTATGGTTGTGTTGTTGTCTCTTTGCCACATTCCCCATTTCCATTCTCAATTTTATTAATATTTTTTTTAACATTTACATGTTTGCAGATCATGCATGTTCCTTTGAATTTGCATTTTTTTTGTAAAGTTGCTAAATATTAAAAAAAATGTCCTCCTACATTGTGTTTACTTCCGAAATCTTCATAATTCAATTAATGTATTACTGATCGACATGCTAAATACAAGAGATTAACATATTTAATTAGCGTGACTTTTTTGAATAGTTAAAATGTACAGTTTTTATTTCAATTACAATTGAACTTTTTTATATTAATTTGAGAGTTAAGTTAGGCTGATCTGTTACACGCATTTGTAACTAATAAGCTTGACTAATTTCTTAATTTTAGTCAGACACATTCCCCATTTCCATAATACAATACAATACTACATAAACGTACAATGAAGGAAAGAAGGATAAAACAAACAAGATAGAGACGGCAGAAAAGAAAAAACTTGACACGGTCCGAGCGTATGAGTATTTTCAAAAAGTATGCATACGGTCCACATTGTACGCGTACAGTCCAAAAACTCATACTGTCTGGAACAATTATACTGTGATGCCTTTTTAACGTTTAATGGATAGAGGAAATAGACAATAGGAGAAAGAAAAAAAGTCAAAAAAAAGTTAACATAAACTTTTGTCAGGCGGTTTATGTCGGACAATGTTTGGTTTCTACTTCTATCTAGTTGCTGTGGAAATCAGTTGTCGTGGTAAAATAAAGACTTGTAACCTTGAGCGATGAACTCAGGGCGGATTTACCGATGGGCCCAGTTCATGTCACACAAAAAAATATAATATGATTTTATTGCTTCTGTATCTTCTCATCTAGAGCAGAAATTAACCACTCTTTAACTGGCAGTTAATTAATACCAGCGTCCACATGATCTATGTAAACTCACCAGAGGGTGTCACGGTAAATATGGACACCTGTGTGTAATGTCTCTTTGCAAAAGCTTTGGTGTAAAATACATGTACATGTTGATTTGAACAGTAAGAATTTGTATTTGTTTATAATACAATACAGATAAAGATCGACTACCAAGTGAAACTTCTGATCTGTGTTTTAATGAATAGGTACAAATATATGTGTAATGTCGAACGTCGTATTTCTCTTATTTTCGAGAACAATTTTCAATTTATTTTACAACTGTCTCCCCTCTTTGCTCCCGGTCCAGTAAAAATAAATTGACATTTCCTCATAAATAATCATTAATAAAATGTATTTTATTTTCAGAAGATCTAATTTGTAACACAATCTTGGACTTATACATTTCTCCTAAAGCCCAAGCATACAGTTATATTTTATGTTTCTAAATTACCATGCACAACATACATGCATGAGGATATGAATAGGTCATCATTTATAAGGATTTGAAGGTATTTACAGATATAAGAAAAATGTGCCAACAAGTAAGTCTGGGAGCGATACCAAAACAATATAGAATAGAGGTGATGAACTATAAAGAGCATAATGATTGATCATGGATAGTGCTTGGTTGTTCAACGTCCAGTGGCAGATATTTGATATATGTTAAGGACGATTATAATACAGATCAATTGGCAGGAAAATATTAAGATAAATAGTATAACGAAATAAAAAAAGATATAGAAATATAGAAACGATTTATGGTGTCCCCCGACAACGAGATTCTGGATCCGCTCCTGTGTCAGAACAATTACTGACCATACATTATCCTTTTTGGTGATAATCAGCCGATTGAGCGATTTATTTTTTAAAATACAACTGCGGGCATCAATTCGTAAATAAACAAGATCTTATATATTATTTATTCGAAAAACACTCAATGTACAAAATTGGTGTCCGAAAAAAGACGACTTCATTAAGAACATTTACAGATCATCGTATGCATACGAGTGACAGGCGTGGTGACAGGTCAGTCCCGTCTAATGTACAGTACAAGTCCAGTTTTTAATTAAAAATACAAATATACATATTGGAATTTCATGACTGCCTTTTCATGCAGCATAGGTTTTGCCTTGTCTGTTTTCAATTAATTAGCTCTCTAGCTAATTAGGTCTAGCGGAAAATACTTCACGTCAGGTCGTAAAGGGTTTAGTCACTGCAGTACAGAAGAAAACATGGTAAAACAATAGGAGATGATGATAATTAACTGACATTAATGCATTAAGGAAGGCCTAGATATTGAAATACAATATTAATAAAAGTGGATTTTTTTTATGCCAGAACTGTAAAGTGAAAACGCTAGGGATCACCTTGCTTTTTGGTTATTGGATAGACTGAGTACGGGGTTACATTTATTTTGTTTTATGTTGTGTTTGATTGTTTAGTTCTCACTGATATGTAACACATTTTATCCTGCTTCACATTCTCATGTATTTTATCAATCATACACAAAGTAGCGTTTAAATCTGATAGATTGAAAAGAAATTTCCATTTAACCAAATAAGACAAAATTATCGTAGAAAATCAAACACATGATTTTTTTCATATTTTATTTACAATGTTATTTTGATATCAATATATTCAGTTCAGTTTCAATATATTTCCCAATTATATACAAGTCCTTTGAATGAAGAGATAACTTAAACTGGTCTATGTAAAACATAGATCTCTCTGCCCAAAATGAAAGTTTTTAGCAACCTGCAGCATTGTCTTTATCACCGTCTTTGTAAAATGCATTAAAATATGAATTCGGTGCTAAATTAAAAAAAAAGAAGTTTTGTATGTGTCGAAAGCCAAATACAGAGATTTTATAACGCGGATTTTATACTTTAAATATAATAACATTGTTGCTGCTTAAAACGTCCAGTGGCAAATATTTCTTTCATAGTCGGGACTAGTTTGATATTTGCCCAAGTGCATCTACTATTGTCATTGGCTATCATATGGAAAAAGTAAAGAAAAACCATACTCGTTGTTATCTGACATTACCGAGCTATAAGTTCGATTTTTCTTTTTCTAGCCCAAATTTCATACACTCTTGTTTGCCATGGTATTGTTTTCTTTGTAACCGAGAGCTTTTCTCTATAAAGATTATAACTTGTACCTCGCCACTCATATAATTAATCGCTAATATATTAAAAAAATCTTTTTTGAGTATGTTACTAATATTTGTTTTATATGCGTTCAGTGGTAACTATACCATGCATACATGTCAAGTATGTCGGCTATCGTACATATTATTGAACCTGTACAAAATTAAAGAACCTTTGTGAGCACGCTCATATACCCCACGTCTTCATATTTTCACTGGAGAAACAAAATCTCGTCGATATGCACAACTACATAGTATGTCATTATTATCTGAAAAGGTTTCGTGAAATTCTGTTGTGTGGTTTGAGAGGAGTTGCGATGACAAACTGTTGCAGTAGTACATTAAAGTAAATAAGTTCAAAGGGGCGTAACTCCTAGAAAAAAATTGAATCGCAATTTCCCGTCGATATGCACAACTACATAGTATGTCCTTATCATCTGAAAAGGTTTCGTGAAATTCTGTTGTGTGGTTTGAGAGGAGTTGCGATGACAAACTGTTGCAGTAGTACATTAAAGAAAATAGGTTCAAAGAGGCTTAACTCCTAGAAAAAAATTGAATCGCAATTTCCCGTCGACATGCACAACTGCATAGTATGTCCTTATTATCTGAAAAGGTTTCGTGAAATTCTGTTGAGTGGTTTGAGAGGAGTTGCGATGACAAACTGTTACAGTAGTACATTAAAGTAAATAAGTTCAAAGGGGCGTAACTCCTAGAAAAAAATTGAATCGCAATTTCCCGTCGATATCCACAACTACATAGTATGTCCTTATCATCTGAAAAGGTTTCGTGAAATTCTGTTGTGTGGTTTGAGAGGAGTTGAGATGACAAGAAACAGGACTGACGGGTCAAAAACATTATACCCTCCGCAACCCGTTGCGTGGGGTATAATAACTAAACTTTATTGAATGCAGTTATACCGATTAGAATGTTACAACAAAAGTAATATCTGTCAATACCCCGGTATGATGAAAGCTTTAAATGTAACGCATGACCGATTGTCCCCATCGACGGGCAATGCACACCTATTTTGTGTACAGTTCTACGGTTGTGTACACCAGTTCTTTCACGCAGCAAGGCTGGAAATAAGAAAAAATGCAGGACAGGAGTTATGAGTAAGAAACATTTGCTGGACAGACAGCTTTGCAAAAAAAACCATTATTTTTCATCTAAGCCACCCCCTTAAAATTCAAATGGAAGCTCCGCCTTGTGAACAGGCTGGTTTCTCCTAAAGATGATACAATAACGTATACGTAAGCGTAAGGGTCGACATCAAAAATTCTATGTAGGATAAAAAAAAAATTATTTGATTTCAATTGTGTATCCTTGGTTAATTTTTTTATGTCGTCCATAACAATAGACGGAAAAAAATCAAAACGTTGGGTTGGTTGATTGATTGTTGGTTGCGTCCCTAGTGGAAACTATTTCATGCATGTCTAAGACGATAGAAAACAATAGAGTCATGTCCAGTAAAAGAGGCCGTCCGAAAATAAAGATGGGTATCACTTTCGAGAGTATTTTGGATAAAAATATAAAAATATAAAAACAAAATTTAATAATGCAAGACGTAACAACAACTACTTTTTACATAGTCCAGCTTGCTGTACAAATCTTTGTTTTTACATAAACAACAAGAAAATGTGATAGTACACGGATGCCCAATCCGCACTATCATTTTCTATGTTCAGTACCAGTAGACCGTGAAGATGGGAGTAAAAAACTTTAAATTGGCATTGAAATTAAAAGATCATATCACAGGGAACATGTGTACTCAGTTTCAAGTTGATTTTGGGTTGACATCAAAACAACAAAAACAACCACGACCAAAGTTTTTAAGTTGAAGCGGGGAAGACGGAGGGAAAAAGAAACGAATGAACGGACAGACAGACCGTAACGGACCTCCAGACCAGAATACACAATGCCCATAAAAATGGGCTTAAAATGAGGCATGGAAAGTGAAGATGATTGCAGCGCTTGTAATAAATATCCATAGTTGAAATAAATATTCTATCAGCAAAGGCCCAGCCCCATTTTTGGCGAGCCTACGATGAAAACGCAAAACATAGCGATCCTCCATTCCGTCTGCTTCGTCCGCAAATATTCACTCTGTGGTTAAAGTTTTTAAAATTCTGATAAAAACTATCTTTGATTTCCATCAAACTTTAAAAAAAAAAAGATGTGGTATGATTACCAATGAGACAACTATCCACAAAAGACCAAAATGACTCAAACATTAACAATTATAGGTCACCGTACGGCCTTCAACAATGAGCAAAGCCTTTAGCCACATTATTTATGTATGTGTCTGTACCAAGTCCGGCGCCTGTAATTCAGGGGTTGTCGTTTGTGTATGTGATACAATTTTTTTTCGTTAATTTTTCTATAAATTAGGCTGTTAGTTTTCTCGTTTGAGTTGTTTTACATTGTCATATTGGGGCCTTTTATAGCCGACTATGCGGAATGGGCTTTGCTCATTGTTGAAAGCCGTACGTTGACCTATAGTTGTTAATGTCTGTGTTATTTTGGTTTTTTGTGGACAGAGGTCTCATTGGCAATCATACCACATTTTTTTTTTTATATTTTACAGAAGCTTCTGACAATCAAAAGATAGTATCGAGAGGAATTTTTTTATTGATTTTTTTTCGTCATTTTTGTTAACAGCAAAAGTAGGCGAGACACTGGGTTCCGCATCTTTGTTAGCTAAGGGTTACGATCCATTCCCGTTCTCTCCACGGTGCCGACGTGGAGAAGACGGGAGTGGATCGTAATCCTTGGCAAGCGAAGATGTGGGTTCCGCAGAACCCTTACAAATTTTCAACCCTGAAATTCGACTTCAATTTAATTATGTTGTTTTTGTCATATACATCTGAAAACAGTTATTCCTATGTCAATATTTGTTCTTAGTTAAATAAGTTCATGCATAACTATAGCATACCTAAAAAAAACATATGTAAATTATATGGTTTTAAAATGTTTAATTTATACTTTAGATAATATTTATTAGCACAAAAAAAATTCACAAGTCTCTTGCTATACACATCATTATTTTGTGAATCCGAATAATTCGGTCCCTCCCCGAAATGGTCCTCTCCTACTTGCGAGGTTATCGTAGATCAGCGTAATATAAACGACTGAATTATTCGGATTAGTTAAAGTCATTGTAATTAGTAACACCCCAAAATCAATCTTCCTTGACATTTCCGGCTATTTGAATTTAGTGCGAGTTTTCCTCGACATTTTCGAATTACCGACAGCTACATGTATATTACCTGTAATATGTTAGGTGTCGCAACAAGTCTTCTATGTGCGCTAATTTGTGTTGTGTATAATGCCACATTGGTAGTATCTCAAGATTTCTGCGACTTTAATTTTTCAATAAAATTGATTCCAGATCAACGTTTAAATAATAAAGTTAAACTTATTGTTTGTATAGCATACTACTTTAATGTATAATTTTAGAACGTGAAAAGTTTGTCCGCAAGTGAGACTGACTGACTGACAGTATGTAGACGAATAAGACCATGGAAGTAATATATTAAGTCGATATTGGTATCAAATAAAATATATACGAAAAACATTTAAATGAACTTATTTTGCGTGCCGAGATGAAAATTCACTTGTTGCGGGGAATCGAGTTGAGAAAAACAAAAGTTATGATGCGAGTTACGAAAGTCGGGTTGAGAGTTACGCCAAAAGCTAGGTGTGCGTGAAAATAAGGAAAACCATTAAAACAAATGGTGTATCTCTAACAATTTATGATGCTTGCTTATAGAATGATTTACTATATTGTTGATTCTTTTTTGTTTGGACTTCATCCTAGTTTCGTTGATTGCAATGGTACAGTTGTATTAGTTTATACAGCTTAAGATTAATTGGCAGGTGAAATCTACTGAGCTGTTTTTTTAAATAGGTACAAATATATGTTGATAATGCTGGTATACATCTTTAATTGGGATATCTGAACGTGGAGTGGCAAATATTGCATCCGTATTTTACGCATAAATGGACTTTTTTTCGGCATGCTGTGGGTAAAGTATTAATAATTTTTACTAACTTGAAAATAAAGATTTGTATTCTTGGATAGAAGTTTATCGTCAAAAGGAAGTAAAGACAAGTCTCAAACAACTCTTTTAAAACCTGCCATCAAAATACCAGTGCCCAGCCTCATGCAAAAAAAGATGTGGTATGATTGCCAATGAGACATATGTTCACAAGAGACCAAAATGACACAGATATTAACAACTTTAGGTCACCGCACGCATGCTTTGTTTTTAAATGCGAAGTAAACCTGAAAACTCTGACGACTGATTAAATATAGGAAATTAAAAAATTGGAGAAGGTATAAATGTTTTTGTAACTCACAACTCGACTTTCAGAAGGGGGCTACCACATAATTGTTTCTTTTTAAAAAAAGGGGGTTGGGGTGAAATAAAAGTAAAAGTCCGGCATTTTTTTTTAGTCGTATCTCTGTTCTGCCTTTTTTCCAATTAGCTCCTCCTGCCTTTTTTTAAAAAATACATCCTAGTCCGCAGATAGCTCACTAACTTGGAACTCTACCTTAGCAACTCACACACTCGACTTTTGTAACTTTTAGAGATTTATAAGTTAAAATAATAATTGAATATAATTGGTACGATCTCCACGACATGCACCGTAATGAATATTGTTGTTCATGGACGTGTAGATCTTACATACGCCATTGAGTTGACTAATAAAATATAAATAGTTAAAGAAGACATTTTTTTATGTATTTGAAAAAGGATTATAATTTAGACTTTCATAAATTAATTGCAAATGGACCCTCAAGAGCCTCGATTATTACACATGGAATGTAACACTGAATTGATTTTCCCACGGTCATTTAGTAAGGTCACCTAAGTTTACTGTTACATGAATTTTGCCTCCCGTATGAAATTCTCGTGCAAGAAGATAATTGGTGTCAGCTAATTTTAGGCGAACAAACTGAGCAATGTCAAGTTAAAGGTCAAGCTACATCTGTTGACCACTAAGATGTATAAAATTTCGTGCATGAAATTATTAAATTTTCATCAAAAAAAGGGATTATAGATTTTATAGATTAAGATAATGTAATTAAATTTCATAAATTTTATAAACCAAATTAATTGTATACAAATAAGGATAATTTTCAAATTACATAATGTACATTTTACGCGTGACAATTTTTATATAAAACATGGGGGGGGGGGGGGACCCACATTTTTTAAGAAATTGATTGTATGTGCGGACCAGAACCTCGTATGCCTAGGGGCACCATGTAAACCATTTAAATATTTTATTCGTTTCCATATTACTATATCCAGAGACATATTGTATTATATGTCTCTGCTATATCGTATTTGTTTTTTTACCATTCCACTTTATTTTTTCATTCTTCTGCCAGTTGATATCCTCGTCCAGTGAAACATGCATGAAATATTTGCCACTGGACGTTAAACTATCGACAATCATTCATTTTGTTTCTTTCCAATTTGTCTCCTCAACACGTGCCAATTATGCCCCCGGCCTATGCCCGGGTCAATCCACCACTGGCGGCTATCAACTAGTGTATTGATGTTCTTCTTTATATACATATATACACGATAAAGTCAAAAGAAAACTGACAGCTTGAGAACAATTTTAACAAACACAATCTTCTTTAACTGAGATATAAAACGGTACAACAAAATGTAAAATAGAATAAAATTTAAGGAATAAAAGAAAAAATAGCTTGACCCCATTCAATTTAATTATAAGCAATGTTTAATAGTTAGATTAAAAGTTAGCAATTTACGTGAAGAACTAGCAGTCTAAGATACTGATATATAAAGTTATGTTATTTAATTTCAAATAATGATTAAATGTAAAAACAAGGAAGTTATATGACCTCCTTGGTAAAAATAAATCTTTTTCATTAAGAAAGGTGAATAATACAGGATTCAAAGTAGTACATTTTGAAATTTATTAAAATTTTAGAACACGAACTAATACTTTAAAATAAACTTATATATGATACCAAGGAGGTTATATAAGACCTTCTCATATAATCTCCTGGGTCATACTGACAACCCCGAAAAACGCTACAGAACATAGCATGCGTATATGAATAGTAAAACAACAACTTTGTCCAATTACCGTACTTTTTCAAATACAATAGGTTGTTTCTTTTAAGAAAACCGCAATCAAAATTGGGGATTACTGAAGGAATACACAGATTCTGTGAATTAACTTTACTCACAATGCGTATGCTTATAAACATGAGATGGAGACCTTACTAAATACTGGTAAATCAACTTTGTTAAAGGAAATTTCATTCACACCGAAATTACAAAAAACATGTGTTAGATCTGGGAATATATATGTTCCTGGTTAGATAAGGAAATTTTATCGAACATGAACAAAACTATTAACATGCAAATAGACAGGTATGTGAATAAAAATCTTGAACAAAATCAAATGCCACTTAAAGGCATTTTATTCTTCTGTCAAAATTTGGACAGAGACATTTTATTGCAGAATTATATGTCTGATAGTAATTAGATATCTGACAAAATTTCACGTGCCTGTTTATTGTTCACATACCATTCAATAGACACCTAAAATCAAGAAAAGACGATGATCAGTAAATACGGCAACGGAATTTGTATTTATATTCTAATTGATTATTACGCTATTTAAAACGAATCTATGGTAAATTTTTACAGTGGGACAAATCTCAATTATGAAATTTAAAAGTGGAAATAATCTGTTTGATAAAGAAAACAAATTATACGCTATCATGGTTCCTGACTGGTAAAAAATGCGTATTCCATAATTAACAATTTATAATTTAAAATTCATTTGAAACATTTCAATACTAATATCATTACGAAACTAGAACATTTAATTATTATCAAAAAAGGATCGCCGCTATCAAAGAACTTTTTTCACCTGGATTAAGCAATTAACTCTCCTACTTGTCGAATGACAATCTCCTTTGATGTGAACTCAATTCACAAGGTTGATTGTATATGCCTGGGGGAAACAATTTAACATAATCGTCAAGGTACTAAAATTATGAAGTTAAAAATGGTGTTAAAACTTTAGGATGATTTTACCGATTTCGAATATTTTTCAAAGTCTTCCGAACCATATATATAATAATTTGTATTAATTTGAAAGATACCACATAAACATCATGAACATTATATATATATATAATTGCAAAAACTTTAAATTAAAAACAACGTTCACGATACCGATCGCGAGATTTAACTTCTCAATTAACGGACGTCTGTTAAAGGACCGTCGTTATCTGATGGTATCAGAGGGATTAAAAGGTAAAGGTCAAATCTGCCGAGCGGAAAGACGATTTTAACTGCAGACGGCAAAAATAACTGATTGACAGCAACTTTGAAATACGACAGCTATTTTGAATGTAGAATGTCTATAAAATCGATCTAGTCAATAATAATAGCTGTTGACAGGCATCATAGGCAGTAATCGGGCTTGATAGCTCTTTGGTTTTTCTAGTGACATGTATCAATTTTTGTGGATTAAAGAAATTTTGTATTTGTTTTGTTTGGTTTTTATACGCCCGTCAAAATTTTGACGGGACGTACTATGGTATACAAATGTCCGGTGTCCGTCCGTCCGTCTGTCTGTCCGGCGTAAACATGTCGCACCGTAACTTGAGAACGACTTATCTAAATTTCATGAAACTTAATATAGTTGTTCTTTATGATGGTCAAATGATCTGTATACTTTTTGGTGAAAATAAGATTTAAACTTTTTGAGTTACGGCACTTTGTAACTGAAACAGGGGTGTGTTTTTTTTTTCACATGTCGCACCGTATCTCAAAAACGATTCTTGATTATTGCTTAAAACTTTACACACTTCTTAGTTATATTAATCTTAATATCTGTATATCAGGGGACTTACTTAAACAAGTGATTTTCTAAATCACTGATTCAAGTAACATTATTTCCATAAAGGTTGGACGTTAGAGTTGTCTTTCTTTAATAATCACCTGTTTAAGTAGTACAAATAAATCACTAGAAGAAGTGATTTAATCTTATTGTAGCTTTAAATATAGAATACTAATGATCCAGGGTCTAATTATGTTTCTAAACTTATCAGAACCAACATCTGTGTTGTCTAGGATGACCAGGTCATTTCAGGTGATGACCTTGTACTGAATCTAGGATAATGACATAAAAATCACTTGTTTACGTATCAGACCTCAATTTCCTTCCCAAAAATCACTTCTTTAAGTATCATTTTGTTAATAACCCACACTAATTTCAACAACCCCGAACAGTGAAATTTTTATCGCGAACAGTAGAATTTTATTACATAAACTGAAAGATGAAACCTTGAACTTCACAGGAAAAATACTCCCACTGCTGTGAAAAATCTTTTAAGAAAGTATCAGCTCATTATGTAAAGCCATTGTTATAGCATTTTTTCAACTAAAATGGAATTTTTATCTAAATGATAGCATCAAAGGCATGAACCCTGCTACATAAAAGAGACAAAAAGTTCATATTTTTTTAATTTTACTAATTAAAAGATATTATCTAAACCTATGTGTTTAAAATTTTGAAAAAACTACAAAATCCCAATTTGTGATAAAACCTCGAATTTGCTACTCAAATAAGTGATTTAAAAATCACTTATTTCAGTAAGTCCCCTGACTGATGCATGGTATACTTTTTGGTGATGATTCAAAATTTCATTTTTGAGTTATTGAGTATTTTGTAAAAAAAAAAGGGGAGGTTTTTTTACATGTCGCGCCGTATCTCACAAACGATTTATGATTATTGCTTAAAACTTTACACACTTCTTTGTTATATTAATCTTAAGATCTGTATACTTTTTGGTGATGATTCAAAATTTCATTTTTGAGTTATTGAGTATTTTGTAAAAAAGGGGGAGGGGGTTTTTACATGTCGTGCCTTATCTCTAAAACGATTTATGATTATTGCTTAAAACTTTACACACTTCTTTTTTATATTAATCTAAAGATCTGTATACTTTTTGGTGATGACTCAAAATTTTATTTTAGAGTTATTGAGTATTTTGTAAAAAAGGGGAGTTTTTTTTTTACATGTTGCGCCGTATCTTAAAAACAATTTATGATTATTGCTTGAAACTGTACACACTTCTTTGTTATATTAATCTAAAGATCTGTATACTTTTTGGTTTGATTCAAAATTTTATTTTAGTGATATTTGTAAAAAAAAAACAGGGTGGGGTGGTTTCACATGTCCCGCCGTGTCTCAAAAGCAATAAATGGTAATTGCTTAAAACTTTCTCAGAAACTATTTATGATTATTGCATAAAACTTCCACACAATACGTCGGGCGTATCATGCGCTCATGGCGCAGCTGTTTATTTCATAGTCTGTATACAACCCGATGGCAAATTTATAATTCGTTTAACATTTAAATTCGTGACTCAGCTGTTTTAATGAAAACCACGAAAATTGATATCCCATGAATAATAATGAATCCACATTAAACATTTTCAGCATGAAGGTTTATGCCATTCTGTTCTTATTTCAGATTGACATATCTGTAGGACATGCAGTTAGCCTAGACAAATAGGAAGAGAAAGGTCTTTGATTCTGAGTTCTCTGTGAAGTTCAAGGTCTTTTTTAGTCTAAATTATAATGGGAAGATGTGAACGGTAAGTTTGAAAGTTTGAAATTGTGCAAAAATATGTTATTTTTAACAAAATGTGCTGTTTCACAAATAAAATCCTCTGTCTCTTAGCAATGCTTAGACACTTATGTAGCAATAAGGCCACTATATTGGTATATGAAATGATTGTAAGCTGTATTTGCTTGACTGGTTAAACTGACCATGCCTTCATTTTCATGGATCAAGTTTATGTGATATTATTAAAAAAAAAGCGATAAATTTTCAATCATAAGTAAAGCAGGCTTAGTTGTTAATTTATGTGTCATTTGGGCTCTTGTGGAGAGTAAATGTCTCATTGGCAATAATGAATTATACCACATCTTTTTTATATGACATTTGAATGTTTCATTTATATATATATATATACATATTGCAATCACTCATTAGCTGGCCAATTGTTTATTAGCATCCATGTTCACAAATAACTACATTTGTGCAATAATGAGATGATTTTTTGGCAACATGTACTTTAACTGTTCTAGAGTAATGCCCCTTTACAAACAAACAAAAGTGCTGAATTTTGTTTCCATTTTCCAACTTTTATAAGTTTGCCTCTGAACCAAATGCTATGAAATCAATACACAGCAATGCTTATTACCACAAAATACAGATCAAGTATGTATTAAGGGGGTGGTGTCACTTAACTGTTCTGTAGTTATGCCCCTTTACAAATGAAAAATATGCTTATATTTATAGTTTCCGTTCTCTAACTTTGATTTGCCTGAACTAAATGCAATTAAACTTATACACAATGCTTGTTACCACAAAATACAGATCAAGTTTGAATTTTAAGGGGGTCACTTTAATCGTTCTAGAATTATGCCCCTTCACAAATTGAATGATTGCTGAAATTTTCATTTCCATTCACTTACTTTAATTAGCTTGCCTCAACCAAATGCTATGACATGTATGAATAATTGTACACAATATTTATTACCACAAAATACAGATCAAGGTTGTCATTAATTTTTTTAGAGTTATGTCCCTTTGAAAACTAAATTTTATGAGACTTATACACAATACCTATTACAACTAAGTCAGATCAAGTGTTTTCGGTAGACAGAGTCACTTTTACTGTTCTTCAGTTATGTCCTTTTATAACTTTATATGATATGCAAGCGTGGGTATCATCTGTGATCCATTGATACATTCCCCATTTCATTTTTTGTTAAACATCAATTTTTTAATTTTTTGGTTGTCAGAGCTGATTAATGCCCCATTTGTTTGTAGGTAAGAATTGGTAAAGTAACACACACATATATATATCAAAAAATGGAAACACCAGATTAGAAAAAAAAGATGCAGTATGATTGCTAAGGAAACAACTGCCATAATAATTATAAGAACAAAATTTAAACATCATCAGAGTATTAAGGCTTCAATTATTGAGGAAAACAAATGACATACAGTAAGCTATGAAAGGACCTGTGATAACAAATTCATCTATTATCATGATTATAAGACAGAACAAAATATGTCGGGGGGGGGGGGGGGGAAATCATGAATATTAATATGCCTGAAGGACTTTAGAATATTGAACTTGAATTGACTTTTCTTTGTAGGATACAAAGAAATCTTGGAGGACAAATTGGTGCGAGTCTTAAAAGACACAGATTTGAAGATAAATGAAAGAAAAAGAATGACAAACATAGTTTAAAGGACTGCAGACTTCCTGATATCTTTCAAACTGTTCTTTTGGTATACATGGTATAAATGTAATATTGCAATATCATTTTATTTGTATAGGTATACATCCTGTAAATCTTGTTGGTGCCTTTTAGCTCCTTAAATGCAACCACTATTTAGTAAACATTGTCATGATTGTTGTTCTATATGTGAGCTTATTAGTTAACTAGAGCATAGTAATTGCATATATATGCAATCTTAGTCTTTTTAATTCAGAAATAATTTTTAAAACAAGTTATTCTAATCAGACTAATGGAATTTTATTTTGTATGTTTAACCTGTTATATGCACTTTGTCAAATTTAGCATGTTGCAAATGTGATGCAATATAGAGCGACCTTTATATTTCTTAGAAAATGCTTTTTCTGAACTGTAATGAAAAGTATGGTTATACATAATATCCAAAAAAAAATTTTTAAGTGAGACATATGTTTTATGAATATTTCAATAAATGTTAGAAACAAGTTTACATAAAAAATTTCTTATACATGTATCAAAATTCTGTGTTGTAAAATCTCCAAAAAAAAAATTTCGGGATTTTTCTTAATATGTTTAATAAATCAAAATGCGTAATTTTTGCTTGTAGATTTTATTTCGGGATTTTTCCCGAAATGGGTAAAAAAAAATCTATGCACCAAGTGTGTGCCTGACATTAGATTTATATTTCGGGATTTTTCCCGAAATGTGAAAAGAAATTATTAGTCATGAGACCTAGCCATATACATTTGATTTTTCGGGATAAATCCCGAAAATATTTGAAAACATCTGTGTTATGCGTTTTGTAATTAGTTTATTTTTGTCAGGATATTTCCCGAAATGTGTTTCAGATCTGTTTGTTCAAACGCTTTGCCAACATATATGTCATAAAATTTAATGTTGAAAATGATTTCGGGATTTTTCCCGAAATGTTGAAAGAAATTATTAGTCATGAGACCTAGCATATACATTTGATTTTTCGGGATAAATCCCGAAAATATTTAAAGACATCTGTATTATACATTTTGTAATTAGTTTATTTTTGTCGGGATATTTCCCGAAATGTGTTTCAGATCTGTTTGTTCAAACACTTTGCCAATATATATGTCATAAAATTTAATGTTGAAAATGATTTCGGGACATTTCCCGAGTAAATAGTTGTCATATATACATTTTTACCACAAATATTTTAAAACTTTCATATATTTTGGGAAATTTCCCAAACATTTAATGTAAGTTTTATCAATTATAAGAATAAAAACATGGAATATTGTAAAAGTTGTGTATTTCTTTATGAAATCTGCTTTCATTTATAGTAAACATTGAAAATGATTATAAAAAGGAATAAAATGGATTTTACTCTTTTAAAATAGAGTCTGTTACATGTATTTAAGTTACTATTCACAATACACTCATTACAAGTAAATGAAATTGCAGCATGATTAATGTATACAAAAAAAAAAGAACTCTGTCAATAAATGTATTTAACCATTAAAAATCTTACAATGAGCATATGATTGGAAATTTATTTATGAGAAATTAGACTAAAAAAGTGGTCGTATTCTGAATATTCGCTCAGCTCACAGTAAAAGGAGAAAAACATACACTGTTCAGTCTGAAGGTACCTGTTCATGTAGGGGGACATGTCTTATAGCAGATTCTCTCCTTGTGGTGAACTAGCATGTTAAAAAGCTCAGTGCATTATTGGTCTAGTTCTGTACAAAGTATGTTAATTACATTGTATTTATATCTGAGTATCATGTCCTCTTCCTGCACTTAACTTGCCACTGGATCACATAACATCAATCCATCCACCCATCTTCTCAAAAGTAATATACCGAGTTCCAATGTTCAATATGTTCTGATTTGACTCAAGCAAGATATAAATACATGTAATATGGTATTGTCAAATAGAAGTATTCATAAGTATTAAAAACATAAACCTTATAGACCACACAAGATGCAATTCTGACAATAAATATGACATAAAGCCAGAATATTTAAAAAAAAAAAAAAGGCTAAAGTAACTGTCGAAGAGCTGGATCTAAAGCAAAACCACTTCAGGACAACAAAAATCAGAAAAATAAAAAAAAAAACATTACGAAAACATTAACATGTCACGATATAGAAAATGAATGGAAATGGGGTTAGTGTCAAAGAGAACAATTAACCCACCCCAAATATACAAAACAACTAGGCATCACTATACAGATACAGTCTGATTTAAAAAGTGTTATAATGAAACAGTACTGAAGAAATCTGTAACGAAACACTACTTACGAAATTAGTACTGAATCATTACTGACGAAATCAGTACTGAAACAGTACTGTCCACATCAGTACTGAAACAGTACTGACAAAATCAGTACTGAAACAGTACTGTCAAAATCAGTGCTAAAACAGTACTGTCAAAATCAGTACTAAAACAGTACTGTCAAAATCAGTACTGAAACAGTACTGACAAAATCAGTACTGAAACAGTACTGTCAAAATCAGTACTTAAACAGTACTGACAAAATCAGTACTGATTTCATTGAAAGTATAACATTATAAGTTTTCAGTCTTTCCTAACAGTACTGATATGCACGAGGGTAGAAATGTACCAAAAAAGTGTGGGTAAATTATTGGTAGTGTACACGTTTGAAGATTACCCTTATCATTCTTGCCAGAATGAGTGAGTTTTAAATAATTAAAATATCAAAATAATTTGTGTTAATATTTCAAAATTCTTCATCTTTGGTAGTCAAATGGAAATTTTACAGTGAGACTATGGAAATGAAGATAACAAAATGATACCATAATTGAAAGAACAAATTTATGGTCAGAAAAATGCCAGACCCTAACTCATATAAGAGGGACGAAAGATACCAAAGGGACAGTCAAACTCATAAATCGAAAACAAACTGACAACGCCATGGCTAAAAATGAAAAAGACAAACAGACAAACAGTAGTACACATGACACAATATAGAAAACTATATTTACTATATATTACCATTGTCAATGTCTTAGATTGTGTTTTGCTTGGTCATTTAATTCCATTTGTACTGTGAAAGAAGTGGGATGTATTTTTTAAATGTCTTGCAGTTCTTCTCTCAGTGGATGATTGTTTTTTTTTTGGTTTTTTTTTTAGCAAGATGACGAAAGAGCTGTATCGGAAATAAGAAAAGAAGCTGAAGAAGTCAGGAAAACTATGGGTAAGTTGTTACTTAAATGATCCAACCTCTATTCAATGCTTCCTCTGATTTTCTATAAACTTAAATGGAAACTTTTGTTGGAAGAGTAATCATTATTTTCCATGGACACATTTCTGTGAAAGTGTAGTGAATTAATATGTTGAGTGTTTTTATCATTTTAGCGTTTCTCAATGAAAATATTTATTTGAAGTCTCAATAATGTGTGTAATATTCTGAAAATTTCTTGATTATTTTGATATTAATAAGTGCAGGAGAGAATTATTGCAAAATTCCATGTGAGTTTTTGTCATCACTTGGCGTCCGTCTTCGTCTGTAAACTTACACAAACCTTCTCCTCTGAACTACTGAAACAAATTTAACCAAACTTGGCCATAATCATCATTAGGGTATGTAGTTGTAAAAATGTGTCTGATGACCTCACCTGTCAACCAACATGGACGACATGGCTAACAATCAAACAATTTGGTGAAATACAAGTGTTGTCTGTTGTCTTGGCTAAATTAAACCAAAATTTGTCTCAATCAATATTGGGTTATCTTATACTATTTATTATTATTTAAACCTTATTTTACATTACAAACCACAGTAGATACAGGTGAGCCACACAGGCTCTCGAGTGCCTCTAGTTTTCTTTAAATCTTTTTCTTTCATTTTGAATAAGAATATTGCCTGAAAATTCACTGTTCATTTAAATGCAACCATCTAGATCATTATACTTTATAAGTAACACAGCCAAGATTTACTGCCCAATATAAGGTCTAGCTACAAAAATAACCATATATAAGATATTTCACATAAGAAGTTTGTCACTGCATCCAATGCTATAAAGTACAATATATAAATTCTGTAACCTGTTTTTTTCTATTATGTAGGATATAATGATGACAAGTTGATTGGTGCTCCAGATGAACCTCCAAGTAAAAAACCCAGAATAGTGCCTCCTGGAAACCCTCGTGCTCAAGTTGTGTAATCTTGGATATAAACCCAGAATAATGCCTCCTGGGCACCCTTGAGCTCAAGTTGTGCAATATTGAATAAAGACCTAGAAAAGTGCCAGATGGGCACCCTTGGGCTCTAGTGGTGTAATATTGGATAAAATCCCAGAATAGTGCCTCCTGGACACCTTTGTGCTCAAGTTGTGTTATATTGGATAAGAAAACAAAATCCAGACTTCTTGGCATGTCCATTCTACAAATTTTCAGGACGAGTTATGCATAGCACCTTATTGTCTATGATCAATTCAATGAAGGATTGTTTTAAAGGAAAGAAGAGTTGGACAAGAAATTTGAAACAAAGAGAATTGTTGTTGTTTCTTGGATAAAACATTTTTTAAAGTCATGATACATGTATCAGTGAAAACCTTGTTTGACTTGTGTGACATTTTATAGTGTAAAATTTATCGCAAGCTGCTTGCAATTGTGGCATGCAAACAACATCTTTTCTTGTAAGGCAATATTGATATAGGGATGGGATATGAAGATGTTTTATTTCCAATGGTGCTCTATTTTTACTGTTTATTATATTATGTATAGCTATGGTTTAATATGGTGACTGATAAAAATTAACCATAAAAACTGAAAAAGATAAACAAAAGTTAATATTATATATGACATGTATGAATTCATTCTTTTTGATTTCAAAAATATTTTCAGATTAGAATTAAACACTTTTGTGAGAATTAGTTGGTATTAGTAAATGATATTGAAAGGAAAATTTGGAACTTATGTTAAAGTGCAAGGGTAACTTTTCAACAGGGACTATTTTATATATGATTTGGTCACAGGTTACTATAGTAGAATACTGAGTGAGACATCTTTTAGGAGAGAACTCTTTTTAAATAATATATTAATCAGTTTCTATATTAAAATCTGCATGTATACCATGTTATCTGTAATGTTTTTATAACTGCATTTTGTTTGATTTGAAACGCAAGACACAGCAAAATTGAGATCATATTTTAGTGCTTAAACAAAACAGAAAGCTATTTAGTGCTAATAGTCATGATAGTTTAACACAAGTCATGTTTGTTGTGTGTTATTTTATTGCTTAAATGCTAAAAAACAATGAAGTTATGAAACAGTTTTTGAAAGTATTGCAAATTTAAAGAAACATGTTCATATGTTGTAATGTTGCATATAGTGGTATAGACTTATTCTTCGAATGGAATGTTTTATTGTTAATTTAAGTACATTCAGAATTATTTATCTTTTTTATTTGGTTTCTAATTAGTCTATAATGTAAAAATAAGAGCAACATTGAAATGATTTAAGATCAGATTTTTAATTAAATGTTGTGTTATAATTAGATCAGATGTATCAACTTCAACACAAATTTATACAATTCATTCAATGTAAAATGAATCATCATAAAATAACACTACTGTGGATTCATTTATTTTCGTGGGTACCAATTTTCGTGGATTTAAGAAAACTTTCATATTTGTGGACATTTAATTTCGTGGTTTTTCTGCAGTCTGCATACAAACCTATAGAACATTCACCATTCGTTAAATATTTAAGTTTGTGGTTCAACTGTACCCACGAAATCCACGAAAATTGGTATCCAACGAATAATAATGAATTCACTGTAATAAAATTCACAAAAAAATGATATCTTCAAATTAAATTAGTCAATAACCAGCAAGAAATTTAACGAGACGTTATTTTTAAGTATTACACCTTATTTTCTACAGAGAAGGGATTGTTCTGTAAATGTAATAGTGAATTGTGCGGTAGTTAAATTTGTCTGTCTCAACTTTTCACCAGGTATTCAAGTCTGTGACTATAGATTCATTAGAAATGTATAACCTGGATTATTTTTCCTAGGAAATAAGTCCATAGCTAGAACAGGTTGTCGGGCACTTATTTTCCAAAGAAAAGTTTTATATTATAAAGTTATTCATCCATATTGTAATTGTTTTCTATGAAAAAGGTCTCTTTAAATGTTAAAATTAAGAAAGTAACATTTGTAGTTATGTGCATCATTTAAGTCAATAATATAAAAAAATTAGTTTGTTTAATCATTAAAAAACCCAGCCCTTTTGTAATAACAAATATAGTGAAATATGAATGCAAAATGTTTAACATTGTAAAAAGATATAAGAATTAAAAATTCTATTGTTCACAAGTTAAGGTTTTCCTTCATTTGAATATTTCCTAAAAGAAAAAGGACATAGACTTTTTTTTACCTAGGATTAATAATGCCCTTGACATTAATGTCAAAGTAGATAAGTTGTGGTTAGTTTTAACGAAAGATTGATGCACAAACCATAACACAACTATGACAACAAGATTAAAATGATTTCTTTTATTACACATTTTCCTAGACAAAGTGTAAAGGACATTGATATTTTTACGTAGTAATCTTAATGAACTGTAGATGAATTCCTGGGAAAATTAAACCATGCATATAAATTTTATATAAAAAGGGATGAACAACTGTAAAACAACACTATGACAAAAGAATTAAAAGTCCATTGTTTACATGCAATTTCTTTTAGCGTAAATTGTTTTGAGCGAACATTTTCCTGGTCAAATAAAGATTATGTAAATTTTTATAATCAATAATTGTTGATATTGATAACATGGACATACATTCCTAGGAAAATTATTGAGTCGGACATAAATTACTGCCATCAGGCTTAATAACTAGTAAATTCTGTAACCATGGACTTCTTATACTACATGTAGTCATATAGTCCGCCAGACAATTATTTACTAGGACTCATTTATCTATTATATACACATAATCAAATGTTTGTGCCAAATTATTGATTTGTTAAGGGAATACTTGGGGAACATTTTATGTTGAAATTAAAAACAAATATTATTTGCATTCCTTTTGTTTTCATTTAACTAATGAACCTTAAATAGGTGTAATTTGCTGATGAATCAAAATGGTTTATATGTCTGTCTCAAGACAGGAACATTATAATTGTAATTATAATTATTGGTGGTTTTTTATTTGAACTGTTCACTGGCATACAATACTACACATCATCCTGTCATGAAATGTTGTCATTTTAGTGTTGTATTTATCATTGCCATCAAATTCTGAGATTTGTCTGGTGGCAAAACTAGGTTCAACCCACCATTTTTGTTTAAAGTGTCTTGTTCCAAGTCAGGAAATTGGCAATTGTTATCTTATAGTTCGTTTCTGTGTATGTTGCGTTGTTGTTTTGGTTTCACACTTCAGGGTTTCCGTTTCTTTGTTTTCCTCGAATAGTTGATGTGTTTACCTCAGTTTTAGTTTGTAACTAGGATTTGTTTTTTTCTCAATCAATAAATGAATTTCAAACAGCGGTAAACAACTGTTGCTATTATTTAAAGTGGCATATCTATCATAGATTGTGTTGATTTAAAATGTCAATTTTTAAAAGTCGCAGCAAACATGAGCATGATCAATTGTCACATGCCCATAGGTGATAACTTCTGCTTTTAACACGGTAAAAAATATTGAAGGAGCTCAGCAAGATGATATAAGCCAAAGAAAAACGAAAAAAGTCTTGACATAGATAAAGGACACAAAAGGTAACTAGTATTAAACAAAAACTAAAATGTGAGAGCAGGAAGTATGTCCAGAAGTAAACAATTAATTTTGAATAAAGACTGATGAACAGGTAACCAAAAACAAAAAGTTAACTTTAAATATATAAATAAATGTCTACATGCCAAAAAATGCACACATTCTATGAATGGATATAAGAATGCCTTGACATCATATTTAACATCAAGAACAGATATGATCAAGCACACAATATCATCATATGTGGGGATCTAAATGGGTCATTTATACCAACAAGAAACATCAAGCATGACATTCGTCTATATCAAAATCAATTATGATCAATCACACGCTGTTATCTTATGTGGGGATCTAAATGGGTCATTTATACCAACAAGAAACATCAAGCATGACATTCGTCTATATCAAAATCAATTATGATCAATCACACGCTGTTATCTTATGTGGGGATCTAAATGGGTCATTTATACCAACAAGAAACATCAAGCATGACATATATAGATTCTACCACTGCATCGAGTGTAATACGATATTTATCCACTCTCGACAGTTAAATTTTCAAATTTAAAGTCCGAGCCGCCTCGGCAAGGACTTTAAAATTGATAATTTAACTGTCGAGAGTGGATAAATATCGTATTACACGAGATTTGGTGGTGGAATCTGTTTCTCTAATGATTTCCTAACATTATGCAGGCAAACTTATTCCTTCTTTTCGAATGATCTGCAAAAAGATGTGTTCTTTCTGTGTGACGTCGTCAGGCATGGTCGCCTTTTTTCATACTGTCACAATAGGAAATTCAGAGGAAAGCAAGAAAATTCGACGTCACAATCGGATTTTAACCAATGAAGTACTGAGATCAAATGAACCACACGTTGATTAATTTTTTTTTTATACAATGGGTGCAGAAAGGGATAAATTGACGAAGAATTAGAGAAAAAGTAATACATAGCATGCATTATAATACAAATCAAAATTTATAAATCTCATTTTAATGAACATTTTCTACTATCCTTTTTACACAAATCTATTCAATTAATGATGAAAGTCCACTATTTCTGGCATTTTCAATGATGTCCTTTAATTTGTGTTTTTTAGGAAAAAAGTAAACATTCATCCATTCTTCAGTAGCTGTGTCATAGAATACTTCTGATAGAGATGACTGCAGTCGTGCTTTCAAGATACGAAAACTCTCCAATAACCTGAAAAAATAAATCAAAGTTAATTGAAACCAGTTTATGTATATTTATAGGTTGTATAGGTTGTATTTCTATATACTTGCAATGCCACTTTCAATACAAATGACTTTTAATCTAAAACTGTGTCACTTTTCCATAAATTGGTTTTTTTTTTTATATTGTATCCCAAGGAATAAAAATTAATTTATACACTTCTTTTTTATTTATTGCTAAAGTCAAAACAAAGTGTTATGTCACATTTTTTTTTAACATTTAAATGACTCCCAGTTTTAGCTCATACTAAACCTCTTTACTACCCCTACTTTTACTTTGACTTGTTTTACATTGTCTTATCAGGGCCTTTTATAGCTGACTATATGGGGTATGGGCTTTGCTCATTGTTGAAGGCCGTAAGGTGACCTATAGTTGTAAATGTCTGTATCATTTTGGTCTTCTGTGGATAGTTGGGACAAAATCCCTAATGCGCCTTGAAATGAGGAACTCAAAAGTCATGTGTAAAGAAAAAATCTCCGTGTAGTGATATTGGACATGTTTCATTTTTTAGCAAATGACTGAACTTAATTATTTGTGGTGATTAGGAAAGTAGAGGAACATAGAATAAATGTGTAAAAACTATGGACCTATTGAATGTGTTCAAAGTATTAAATTTTCAAAGAACTTATTGTGTTAAAAAGGGGATATTTTACCACAAGGAGCCGCATCACAAAAGGATTTTCGGGGTTTGCTAATTTACGGAAAAAGTAATCTCACTTCGTACCCCTAAAATTTAACCACATATGTGAAAATGTCACAGCTTCAAAACGAGCTATCATACATATCCAAGTTAACGATATGGACTGAGCTACAGGAGAAAACGTTACCATTACCGCCTATGTAAAAACAATTAAAGATTTTGACCCAAATTATTGGGACAACATCCCTAATGCGCCTTGAAATGAGGAACTCAAAAGTCACGTGTAAAGAAAAAATCTCCGTGTAGTGATATTGGACATGTTTCATTTTTTAGCAAATGACTGAACTTAATTATTTGTGGTGATTAGGAAAGTAGAGGAACATAGAATAAATGTGTAAAAACTATGGAGCTATTGAATGTGTTCAAAGTATTAAATTTTCAAAGAACTTATTGTGTTAAAAAGGGGATATTTTACCACAAGGAGCCGCATCACAAAAGGATGTTCGGGGTTTGCTAATTTACGGAAAAAGTAATCTCACTTCGTACCCCTAAAATTTAACCACATATGTGAAAATGTCACAGCTTCGAAACGAGCTATCATACATATCCAAGTTAACGATATGGACTGAGCTACAGGAGAAAACGTTACCATTACCGCCTATGTAAAAACAATTAAAGATTTTGACCCAGTTGTCTCATTGGCAATTATACCACATCTTCTTTTTTATATTGTCTTGAGAACTTGGTACTATTTTGAGTTTGACACATTGTATATAGACAATAATGAATGTTACATTTGAGTTACATTTGAGTTACATTGCAATTCAAACGTATCAACAAATTTCTGAATTTCATAATAACAGAAATCAATAATAATGAACTTACTTTGCTACAGCATTTAGTAAGGGTCCTACATGGACAGGATTGACAAAGTTTCTAACTTACTTTGCTACAGCATTTAGTAATGGTCCTACATGGACAGGGTTGACAAGTTTATAACTTACTTTGCTACAGCATTTAGTAATGGTCCTACATGGACAGGGTTGACAAGTTTATAACTTACTTTGCTACAGCATTTAGTAAGGGTCCTACATGGACAGGATTGACAAAGTTTCTAACTTACTTTGCTACAGCATTTAGTAATGGTCCTACATGGACAGGATTGACAAAGTTTCTAACTTACTTTGCTACAGCATTTAGTAATGGTCCTACATGGACAGGATTGCCAAAGTTTCTAACTTACTTTGCTACAGCATTTAGTAATGGTCCTACATGGACAGGATTGACAAAGTTTCTAACTTACCTTGCTACAGCATTTAGTAATGGTCCTACATGGACAGGGTTGACAAGTTTATAACTTACTTTGCTACAGCATTTAGTAATGGTCCTACATGGACAGGATTGACAAGTTTATAACTTACTTTGCTACAGCATTTAGTAATGGTCCTACATGGACAGGATTGACAAAGTTTCTAACTTACTTTGCTACAGCATTTAGTAATGGTCCTACATGGACAGGATTGACAAAGTTTCTAACTTACTTTGCTACAGCATTTAGTAATGGTCCTACATGGACAGGATTGACAAAGTTTCTAACTTACTTTGCTACAGCATTTAGTAATGGTCCTACATGGACAGGGTTGACAAAGTTTATAACTTACTTTGCTACAGCATTTAGTAAGGGTCCTACATGGACAGGATTGACAAAGTTTCTAACTTACTTTGCTACAGCATTTAGTAATGGTCCTACATGGACAGGATTGACAAAGTTTATAACTTACTTTGCTACAGCATTTAGTAAGGGTCCTACATGGACAGGGTTGACAAGTTTATAACTTACTTTGCTACAGCATTTAGTAAGGGTCCTACATGGACAGGATTGACAAAGTTTCTAACTTACTTTGCTACAGCATTTAGTAATGGTCCTACATGGACAGGGTTGACAAGTTTATAACTTACTTTGCTACAGCATTTAGTAATGGTCCTACATGGACAGGGTTGACAAAGTTTCTAACTTACTTTGCTACAGCATTTAGTAAGGGTCCTACATGGACAGGATTGACAAAGTTTCTAACTTACTTTGCTACAGCATTTAGTAAGGGTCCTACATGGACAGGATTGACAAAGTTTCTAACTTACTTTGCTACAGCATTTAGTAATGGTCCTACATGGACAGGGTTGACAAGTTTATAACTTACTTTGCTACAGCATTTAGTAAGGGTCCTACATGGACAGGGTTGACAAGTTTATAACTTACTTTGCTACAGCATTTAGTAATGGTCCTACATGGACAGGGTTGACAAGTTTATAACTTACTTTGCTACAGCATTTAGTTAGGGTCCTACATGGACAGGATTGACAAAGTTTCTAACTTACTTTGCTACAGCATTTAGTAATGGTCCTACATGGACAGGGTTGACAAGTTTATAACTTACTTTGCTACAGCATTTAGTAATGGTCCTACATGGACAGGGTTGACAAGTTTATAACTTACTTTGCTACAGCATTTAGTAAGGGTCCTACATGGACAGGGTTGACAAGTTTATAACTTACTTTGCTACAGCATTTAGTAATGGTCCTACATGGACAGGATTGACAAAGTTTCTAACTTACCTTGCTACAGCATTTAGTAATGGTCCTACATGGACAGGATTGACAAAGTTTCTAACTTACTTTGCTACAGCATTTAGTAAGGGTCCTACATGGACAGGATTGACAAAGTTTCTAACTTACTTTGCTACAGCATTTAGTAATGGTCCTACATGGACAGGGTTGACAAGTTTATAACTTACTTTGCTACAGCATTTAGTAATGGTCCTACATGGACAGGGTTGACAAAGTTTCTAACTTACTTTGCTACAGCATTTAGTAAGGGTCCTACATGGACAGGATTGACAAAGTTTCTAACTTACTTTGCTACAGCATTTAGTAAGGGTCCTACATGGACAGGATTGACAAAGTTTCTAACTTACTTTGCTACAGCATTTAGTAATGGTCCTACATGGACAGGGTTGACAAGTTTATAACTTACTTTGCTACAGCATTTAGTAATGGTCCTACATGGACAGGATTGACAAAGTTTCTAACTTACTTTGCTACAGCATTTAGTAATGGTCCTACATGGACAGGATTGACAAAGTTTCTAACTTACTTTGCTACAGCATTTAGTAATGGTCCTACATGGACAGGGTTGACAAGTTTATAACTTACTTTGCTACAGCATTTAGTAAGGGTCCTACATGGACAGGGTTGACAAGTTTATAACTTACTTTGCTACAGCATTTAGTAATGGTCCTACATGGACAGGGTTGACAAGTTTATAACTTACTTTGCTACAGCATTTAGTAATGGTCCTACATGGACAGGATTGACAAAGTTTCTAACTTACCTTGCTACAGCATTTAGTAAGGGTCCTACATGGACAGGATTGACAAAGTTTCTAACTTACTTTGCTACAGCATTTAGTAAGGGTCCTACATGGACAGGATTGACAAAGTTTCTAACTTACTTTGCTACAGCATTTAGTAATGGTCCTACATGGACAGGATTGACAAAGTTTCTAACTTACTTTGCTACAGCATTTAGTAATGGTCCTACATGGACAGGATTGACAAAGTTTCTAACTTACTTTGCTACAGCATTTAGTAAGGGTCCTACATGGACAGGATTGCCAAAGTTTCTAACTTACTTTGCTACAGCATTTAGTAATGGTCCTACATGGACAGGATTGACAAAGTTTCTAACTTACTTTGCTACAGCATTTAGTAATGGTCCTACATGGACAGGATTGACAAAGTTTCTAACTTACTTTGCTACAGCATTTAGTAATGGTCCTACATGGACAGGGTTGACAAGTTTATAACTTACTTTGCTACAGCATTTAGTAAGGGTCCTACATGGACAGGATTGACAAAGTTTCTAACTTACTTTGCTACAGCATTTAGTAATGGTCCTACATGGACAGGATTGACAAAGTTTCTAACTTACTTTGCTACAGCATTTAGTAATGGTCCTACATGGACAGGGTTGACAAAGTTTCTAACTTACCTTGCTACAGCATTTAGTAATGGTCCTACATGGACAGGATTGACAAAGTTTCTAACTTACTTTGCTACAGCATTTAGTAAGGGTCCTACATGGACAGGGTTGACAAGTTTATAACTTACTTTGCTACAGCATTTAGTAATGGTCCTACATGGACAGGATTGACAAAGTTTCTAACTTACTTTGCTACAGCATTTAGTAATGGTCCTACATGGACAGGGTTGACAAGTTTATAACTTACTTTGCTACAGCATTTAGTAATGGTCCTACATGGACAGGATTGACAAAGTTTCTAACTTACTTTGCTACAGCATTTAGTAATGGTCCTACATGGACAGGGTTGACAAGTTTATAACTTACTTTGCTACAGCATTTAGTAAGGGTCCTACATGGACAGGGTTGACAAAGTTTCTAACTTACTTTGCTACAGCATTTAGTAATGGTCCTACATGGACAGGATTGACAAAGTTTCTAACTTACTTTGCTACAGCATTTAGTAATGGTCCTACATGGACAGGATTGACAAAGTTTCTAACTTACCTTGCTACAGCATTTAGTAAGGGTCCTACATGGACAGGATTGACAAAGTTTCTAACTTACTTTGCTACAGCATTTAGTAAGGGTCCTACATGGACAGGATTGACAAAGTTTCTAACTTACTTTGCTACAGCATTTAGTAAGGGTCCTACATGGACAGGATTGACAAAGTTTCTAACTTACTTTGCTACAGCATTTAGTAATGGTCCTACATGGACAGGGTTGACAAGTTTATAACTTACTTTGCTACAGCATTTAGTAATGGTCCTACATGGACAGGATTGACAAAGTTTCTAACTTACCTTGCTACAGCATTTAGTAATGGTCCTACATGGACAGGATTGACAAAGTTTCTAACTTACTTTGCTACAGCATTTAGTAATGGTCCTACATGGACAGGATTGACAAAGTTTCTAACTTACTTTGCTACAGCATTTAGTAATGGTCCTACATGGACAGGATTGACAAGTTTATAACTTACTTTGCTACAGCATTTAGTAATGGTCCTACATGGACAGGATTGACAAAGTTTCTAACTTACCTTGCTACAGCATTTAGTAATGGTCCTACATGGACAGGATTGACAAAGTTTATAACTTACTTTGCTACAGCATTTAGTAATGGTCCTACATGGACAGGATTGACAAAGTTTCTAACTTACCTTGCTACAGCATTTAGTAATGGTCCTACATGGACAGGATTGACAAAGTTTCTAACTTACTTTGCTACAGCATTTAGTAAGGGTCCTACATGGACAGGATTGACAAGTTTATAACTTACTTTGCTACAGCATTTAGTAAGGGTCCTACATGGACAGGATTGACAAAGTTTCTAACTTACTTTGCTACAGCATTTAGTAATGGTCCTACATGGACAGGATTGACAAAGTTTCTAACTTACTTTGCTACAGCATTTAGTAAGGGTCCTACATGGACAGGATTGACAAAGTTTCTAACTTACTTTGCTACAGCATTTAGTAATGGTCCTACATGGACAGGGTTGACAAAGTTTCTAACTTACCTTGCTACAGCATTTAGTAAGGGTCCTACATGGACAGGATTGACAAAGTTTCTAACTTACTTTGCTACAGCATTTAGTAATGGTCCTACATGAACAGGATTGACAAAGTTTATAACTTACTTTGCTACAGCATTTAGTAATGGTCCTACATGGACAGGGTTGACAAGTTTATAACTTACTTTGCTACAGCATTTAGTAAGGGTCCTACATGGACAGGATTGACAAAGTTTCTCTTTATTTGATATTCATTCATCCATGTAAATATGCTATAAATAGAAAAGACTTGTTTTCAAAATTCTAAACGTCTCAAAAATTTGTTTATTTTTACATATAAAAATAACAACCATCATGCATGTTTTTCTCTCTTAATCAATAAAGTATGATTATCCTTAATTAACAAATTAAAATGACAATTTTCTATATTTGTATGATTTTCATTTACAAATGTGGATAACGAAATCCTGACAAGTGTTAATATTTTTGTTTATAAGGTTACTGGGGCCTGGGCTCATACAGGGTATAAATTGTTTATGATGAAATCATAATCTTTCAGTCAGTTTAATTGAAGTCTGGAGCTGGCATGTCAGTTAACTGCTAGTAGTCTGTTGTTATTTATGTATTATTGTCATTTTGTTTATTTTCTTTGGTTACATCTTCTGACATCAGACTCAGACTTCTCTTGAACTGAATTTTAATGTGCGTATTGTTATGCGTTTATTTTTCTACATTGGTTAGAGGTATAGGGGGAGGGTTGAGATCTCACAAACATGTTTAACCCCGCCGCATTTTTGCGCCTGTCCCAAGTCAGGAGCCTCTGGCCTTTGTTAGTCTTGTATTATTTTTATATTAGTTTCTTGTGTACAATTTGGAAATTAGTATGGCGTTCATTATCACTGAACTAGTATATATTTGTTTAGGGGCCAGCCGGGTGCGGGAATTTCTTGCTACATTGAAGACCTGTTAGTGACCTTCTGCAGTTGTTTTTTATTTGGTCGGGTTGTTGTCTCTTTGACACATTCCCCATTTCCATTCTCAATTTTATCTATCAAAATAATCATGTACAAATCTGAATAAGAAAAACATGTATTATAATGTAAATGATCAGGAGTCAATATATTACAGCATGACAGAATTACCAGAACCTGGCATAGTGTTTAAAACTGAATAAATGAAAGTTGATGCAATAGCAATTTAAATCTATTAATAACACTTTTCATAAATACAACAGATTAGTTGCATGCGCTCGAATAATATCAAGTTTCAAGTAACTAGAACAGGACTGTATGATTTGGATATCTACAAATCGTTAAATATGATTTGTTAATATATTTTTCCTCTGTTAAGGCTTTGATAGAAAATGTCATAACTACTTTTGTAACATTTGTATTTAAACCTTATGTCAACTTATCTGTGGTATACACATGCTTTATGCACATGAATGGAATTCTAGAGTTCCAAGAAAGTTGATATAAGAATAACCTTAAAAATGTGTTGAGTAGATAATTGTAAAGTTTAAACACGTACTATTCAGTGTTTATTTGTGTGGGCTGAATAACTCAAACTGAATAATCTTTATCGGGCATTCACAATGTAAGATACTGAGCCCAGTTTATATATCAATAATCTCTGGTTTGATGGGCTCCATTATACATATCTATAGGTTAACATGGATATCAATTGTTACTTGGATGGACAGTTGTCTCCCTGGTAATCATACCACATCTTCCTTTTTCTATATGTATATTATATGTGTACCTCTCATTATGCATTAGATCTTCATAGGAAGCCTCTAGGTGATTGAAATCCAGCATATCTCTGTACACTTTATGTCCTGGAAAATCACAAGGAGGTGCTCCTAAACTGTGGAGATAAAACTTACATCACTTAATTAATACTCAGTGTTATAAAGCTGGTAGAAGTCAAAATCAATGTTCTGTAAGACTCCATTCATGTTAATTTAGAAGGCAGATTTAAAATCAAGGCTTTGTGATACTAGATTTCTATCTCTGACATTTTGTAACAATATTGGTAAATATAAGTACATACGTTTTAACGTACTGTCAAATAAAACGTAGCTTTGAATTGTTCTTTTCATTGGTCAGACACACCAAGGTGAGATTTAAACTTGAGAAGGTCAGACACACCATTGTGAAGGTCATTACTTACTACAGAAATGAACTGATAGACAAGTGAGATTTACACCTGAGAAGGTCAGACACGCCATTGTGAAGGTCAATACTTACCACTGAAATGGACTGATAGGCAGGTGAGATTTAAACTTTAGAAGGTCAGACTCACCATTGTGAAGGTCATTTATAATACTTACCACTGAAATGGACTGATAGGAAGGTGAGATTTAAACTTGAGAACGTCAGACACACCATTGTGAAGGTCAATACTTACCACTGAAATGGACTGATAGGAAGGTGAGATTTAAACTTGAGAAGGTCAGACACACCATTGTGAAGGTCAATACTTACCACTGAAATGGACTGATAGGCAGGTGAGATTTAAACTTGAGAACGTCAGACACACCATTGTGAAGGTCAATACTAACCACTGAAATGGACTGATAGGAAGGTGAGATTTAAACTTGAGAAGGTCAGACACACCATTGTGAAGGTCAATACTTACCACTGAAATGGACTGATAGGAAGGTGAGATTTAAACTTGAGAACAGCAGATACACCATTGTGAAGGTCAGCATTAAATGTTCCCTTGTTTAACACGGAGAGACAGATTCCAAGACTAGGTAAAGCTTGTGGTAATAACTCACATAGAACAGCGTAATGGTCATACCTACAAAATAATTGCTTTGTGTCAGTAATGAAGGGGAAATACCTTCTCATTGACATCTGATATTTAGACTTTACTCTGTTAAATTTGTTTATCTCTTGTCTTAAATTGGAAGACATCCAATAAAAGGTCATATTCAGTGATCTTAATAGCATCCAATCAAATAAAACTTCAGTATTTTTTACTATAGATATAAACAATATTGTCAGGAAAATTGCAAATTATTTCCAAATAGTCGTGAAATTTTATGTTAGAACTAGATTATTTTATCAAAGAATATGATTACTAATATATTAAATTTTGTGCTTTATTTTATAACTTTATTTTTTCATGTTTTTTTAAATCTTTTTTGTAATTATTACAATGACAATGACTTAATATACCTGGACCAGCCAGTAACAGCATAACCTCTGATTGTTTGGAACTTCTGTTTTTCTTTCTCCTGTAGAGACACCCAGACTAGATGATTTTCTATGTGGTAACCAATGTTTGTCAAATACATATTCGACCCTGTTGCTCCCTTGAATGCACTACCAAACCAAATATTGGGAAACAGCTTGGAAAACTTGTCCCAAATATCTGAAATAAAAGATAATCAAAGATTTTGTAAGCACTCAAGGGTAAAGATTGGTTTAATTTATCAGTAGTTTTAAAGTTCTAAATTAAAATAATAGACAAAGGAAGAAACTCCAATTTTAAAAGATTTAACAATGACATCTTTGATATTTGTAAAACTGATCAAAAGTTCCTGCACCTTGAACAAATTATATAATACTCTTGACATCATTTTTGTAACATGAATATCTGAGCATATATTTCATTGATAAATTTCTAGAAATGTTCAGGGAAATATATAATGTTGAGATCGTTATAATCAATGCACTATATTTTATGTATCTCAAAAGTAGCTATAAAACTTGGAAGATTAAGATATCAAGTCAGTAGCATAGGTTTATGATTGCATTTTCAAAAAAATAAAATTCAAACTGTTTTATTTTTTCTTTGATCACAAACAAAGAGTATCTGCACTAAATAGCAAATAAAACGTTCAACAGACAAAAATATGTGTTTTGTAAGAAAACAAAATATTTTAATGGAAAAGAGTCAATTGTTTACTATAATTTGAATAATTATTATAATTTTTCATCCAACAATTTTACTTATTTTCATATATTTATGGGTAAGGAGTCTAGAGTGATGGTAAAGATAAAACTTTTTCTGTATTTTTAAGGAATGACTGTAATATTTTTTCTGTCTATGAAGAAATAACATTAAAAATTTGGTGCACACTGAATAACGCGCGTAGCGGGTTATTTAACAGTGTGCACCACATTTTTTATGTTATTTCGAATAGACAGAAAAAATATTACAGTCATTTCTTATAATTTAATTCTGAATTCCATTTTAAACCGTAGAAAACCATGAAAAAACGTTGATGAAGTCATGGTCACATGACTAAATTATGTCTATGGGCTCATAACAAAATAACATCAGCCAATCAGAAGACGCGTTACATCCAAAATTAAATTATTAGATATTAACTACAATTCAGATGCTGAATTGAAATAACTGTCAGTAACTGGGAGTACTGGCAGATCTGTACTTAAGTGTCTTCTTTTGTTGTTAGGGATGATCGATTCATATATACCCTGCCGCGTCCTGTCTGGGATTCTGTTTAATGTTTTACTTTGAATTGATCTGATGAGTACAGCCTATTTAACTGATTGTTTAATGTTTTACTTTGAATTGATCTGATGAGTACAGCCTATTTAACTGATTGTTTAATGTTTTACTTTGAATTGATCTGATGAGTACAGCCTATTTAACTGATTGTTTAATGTTTTACTTTGAATTGATCTGATGAGTACAGCCTATTTAACTGATTGTTTAATGTTTTACTTTGAATTGATCTGATGAGTACAGCCTATTTAACTGATTGTTTAATGTTTTACTTTGAATTGATCTGATGAGTACAGCCTATTTAACTGATTGTTTAATGTGTTCTTATGTTGTGTTGTTACACTACTGTCCTAGGCTTGGATAGGGTTGCTACAATCCCCTTCCCTTTGTTTAACCCCGTCATATTCTTTTTTAACCTGTCCCAAATCAGGAGTGTAGTGTAGTGGTTGTCATAAGTTCATGTCTGATATATTGTTTTCTGTTATTTGTTTTCTTTTAAATTAGGCCCTTAGTTTCCTCAATTGAATTGTTCCATATTTTGTTCATGTCAAAGACTTTTATATGGGATGTTCTCATTGTTGAAGGCTGTATAGTTTTGTTCATGTCAAAGACTTTTATATGGGATGTTCTCATTGTTGAAGGCTGTATAGTTTTGTTCATGTCAAAGACTTTTATATGGGATGTTCTCATTGTTGAAGGCTGTATAGTTGCCTTCAATTGCTTACATCCAATTCATTTGAACTTTGGTGGATAGTTGTCTCAGTGGCATTCATACCACATCTCCTTATTTTTATATAATTTGAAGAAAAACGTTCATCAAACCAGAATATATATTAATAGAGACCATTTGTCAAACAAATAGCTATATGTTATCTTGTGTTTTCAGTGTTGTCATAAATATGAAATATATTGTATATGATGTACTTTTTAATGTTTTACCTGGTGGCAATAAAAACTTTGTCAAATAATGCCATACCATTGGTTCTACAAGGCCTGCCAAACCTGACTCTGTAATATAAAGCAATAAAAACTTTGTCAAATAATGCCATACCATTGGTTCTACAAGGCCTGCCAAACCTGACTCTGTAATATAAAGAAATAAAAACTTTGTCAAATAATGCCATACCATTGGTTCTACAAGGCCTGCCAAACCTGACGCTGTAATATCAAACAATAAAAACTTTGTCAAATAATGCCATACCATTGGTTCTACAAGGCCTGCCAAACCTGACGCTGTAATATAAAACAATAAAAACTTTGTCAAATAATGCCATATCATTAGTTCTACAAGGCCTGCCAAACCTGATTCTGTAATATAAAGCAATAAAAACTTTGTCAAATAATGCCATATCATTGGTTCTACAAGGCCTGACAAACCTGATTCTGTAATATAAAGCAATAAAAACTTTGTCAAATAATGCCATATCATTAGTTCTACAAGGCCTGCCAAACCTGATTCTGTAATATAAAACAATAAAAACTTTGTCAAATAATGCCATACCATTGGTTCTACAAGGCCTGCCAAACCTGATTCTGTAATATAAAACAATAAAAACTTTGTCAAATAATGCCATATCATTGGTTCTACAAGGCCTGCCAAACCTGACTCTGTAATATAAAACAATAAAAACTTTGTCAAATAATGCCATATCATTGGTTCTACAAGGCCTGCCAAACCTGACTCTGTAATATAAAACAATATAAACTTTGTCAAATAATGCCATATCATTGCAATTGGTTCTACAAAGCCTGCCAAACCTGACTCTGTAATATAAAACAATAAAAACTTTGTCAAATAATGCCATACCATTGGTTCTACAAGGCCTGCCAAACCTGACTCTGTAATATAAAACAATATAAACTTTGTCAAATAATGCCATATCATTGCAATTGGTTCTACAAGGCCTGCCAAACCTGACTCTGTAATATAAAACAATAAAAACTTTGTCAAATAATGCCACATCATTAGTTCTACAAGGCCTGCCAAACCTGACTCTGTAATATAAAACAATAAAAACTTTGTCAAATAATGCCATATCATTGGTTCTACAAGGCCTGCCAAACCTGACTCTGTAATATAAAACAATAAAAACTTTGTCAAATAATGCCATACCATTGGTTCTACAAGGCCTGCCAAACCTGACTCTGTAATATAAAACAATAAAAACTTTGTCAAATAATGCCATATCATTAGTTCTACAAGGCCTGCCAAACCTGACTCTGTAATATAAAACAATAAAAACTTTGTCAAATAATGCCACATCATTAGTTCTACAAGGCCTGCCAAACCTGACGCTGTAATATAAAACAATAAAAACTTTGTCAAATAATGCCATACCATTGGTTCTACAAGGCCTGCCAAACCTGACGCTGTAATATAAAACAATAAAAACTTTGTCAAATAATGCCATACCATTGGTTCTACAAGGCCTGCCAAACCTGACTCTGTAATATAAAACAATAAAAACTTTGTCAAATAATGCCATACCATTGGTTCTACAAGGCCTGCCAAACCTGACTCTGTAATATAAAACAATAAAAACTTTGTCAAATAATGCCACATCATTAGTTCTACAAGGCCTGCCAAACCTGACGCTGTAATATAAAACAATAAAAACTTTGTCAAATAATGCCATACCATTGGTTCTACAAGGCCTGCCAAACCTGACGCTGTAATATAAAACAATAAAAACTTTGTCAAATAATGCCATACCATTGGTTCTACAAGGCCTGCCAAACCTGATTCTGTAATATAAAACAATAAAAACTTTGTCAAATAATGCCATACCATTGGTTCTACAAGGCCTGCCAAACCTGACTCTGTAATATAAAACAATAAAAACTTTGTCAAATAATGCCACATCATTAGTTCTACAAGGCCTGCCAAACCTGACTCTGTAATATAAAACAATAAAAACTTTGACAAATAATGCCATACCATTGGTTCTACAAGGCCTGCCAAACCTGACTCTGTAATATAAAACAATAAAAACTTTGTCAAATAATGCCATATCATTGGTTCTACAAGGCCTGCCAAACCTGACTCTGTAATATAAAACAATAAAAACTTTGACAAATAATGCCATACCATTGGTTCTACAAGGCCTGCCAAACCTGACTCTGTAATATAAAACAATAAAAACTTTGACAAATAATGCCATACCATTGGTTCTACAAGGCCTGCCAAACCTGACTCTGTAATATAAAACAATAAAAACTTTGTCAAATAATGCCATATCATAGGTTCTACAAGGCCTGCCAAACCTGACTCTGTAATATAAAACAATAAAAACTTTGTCAAATAATGCCATATCATTGCAATTGGTTCTACAAGGCCTGCCAAACCTGACTCTGTAATATAAAACAATAAAAACTTTGTTAAATAATGCCATACCATTGGTTCTACAAGGCCTGCCAAACCTGACTCTGTAATATAAAACAATAAAAACTTTGTCAAATAATGCCATATCATTGGTTCTACAAGGCCTGCCAAACCTGACTCTGTAATATAAAACAATAAAAACTTTGTCAAATAATGCCATATCATTAGTTCTACAAGGCCTGCCAAACCTGACTCTGTAATATAAAACAATAAAAACTTTGTCAAATAATGCCATATCATTAGTTCTACAAGGCCTGCCAAACCTGACTCTGTAATATAAAACAATAAAAACTTTGTCAAATAATGCCATATCATTAGTTCTACAAGGCCTGCCAAACCTGACTCTGTAATATAAAACAATAAAAACTTTGTCAAATAATGCCATATCATTAGTTCTACAAGGCCTGCCAAACCTGACTCTGTAATATAAAACAATAAAAACTTTGTCAAATAATGCCACATCATTAGTTCTACAAGGCCTGCCAAACCTGACTCTGTAATATAAAACAATAAAAACTTTGTCAAATAATGCCACATCATTAGTTCTACAAGGCCTGCCAAACCTGACGCTGTAATATAAAACAATAAAAACTTTGTCAAATAATGCCATATCATTAGTTCTACAAGGCCTGCCAAACCTGACTCTGTAATATAAAACAATAAAAACTTTGTCAAATAATGCCATATCATTGGTTCTAATAGGCCTGCCAAACCTGACTCTGTAATATAAAACAATAAAAACTTTGTCAAATAATGCCATACCATTGGTTCTACAAGGCCTGCCAAACCTGACTCTGTAATATAAAACAATAAAAACTTTGTCAAATAATGCCACATCATTAGTTCTACAAGGCCTGCCAAACCTGACGCTGTAATATAAAACAATAAAACTTTGTCAAATAATGCCATACCATTGGTTCTACAAGGCCTGCCAAACCTGACTCTGTAATATAAAACAATAAAAACTTTGTCAAATAATGCCATATCATTGGTTCTAATAGGCCTGCCAAACCTGACTCTGTAATATAAAACAATAAAAACTTTGTCAAATAATGCCACATCATTAGTTCTACAAGGCCTGCCAAGCCTGATTCTGTAATATAAAACAATAAAAACTTTGTCAAATAATGCCACATCATTAGTTCTACAAGGCCTGCCAAACCTGACTCTGTAATATAAAACAATAAAAACTTTGTCAAATAATGCCATATCATTAGTTCTACAAGGCCTGCCAAACCTGACTCTGTAATATAAAACAATAAAACTTTGTCAAATAATGCCATACCATTGGTTCTACAAGGCCTGCCAAACCTGACTCTGTAATATAAAACAATAAAAACTTTGTCAAATAATGCCATATCATTGGTTCTACAAGGCCTGCCAAACCTGACTCTGTAATATAAAACAATAAAAACTTTGTCAAATAATGCCATATCATTGGTTCTACAAGGCCTGCCAAACCTGACTCTGTAATATAAAACAATAAAAACTTTGTCAAATAATGCCATACCATTGGTTCTACAAGGCCTGCCAAACCTGACTCTGTAATATAAAACAATAAAAACTTTGTCAAATAATGCCACATCATTAGTTCTACAAGGCCTGCCAAACCTGACTCTGTAATATAAAACAATAAAAACTTTGTCAAATAATGCCATATCATTGGTTCTACAAGGCCTGCCAAACCTGACTCTGTAATATAAAACAATAAAAACTTTGTCAAATAATGCCACATCATTAGTTCTACAAGGCCTGCCAAACCTGACTCTGTAATATAAAACAATAAAAACTTTGTCAAATAATGCCACATCATTAGTTCTACAAGGCCTGCCAAACCTGACTCTGTAATATAAAACAATAAAAACTTTGTCAAATAATGCCATATCATTGGTTCTACAAGGCCTGCCAAACCTGACTCTGTAATATAAAACAATAAAAACTTTGTCAAATAATGCCACATCATTAGTTCTACAAGGCCTGCCAAACCTGACTCTGTAATATAAAACAATAAAAACTTTGTCAAATAATGCCACATCATTAGTTCTACAAGGCCTGCCAAACCTGACTCTGTAATATAAAACAATAAAAACTTTGTCAAATAATGCCACATCATTAGTTCTACAAGGCCTGCCAAACCTGACTCTGTAATATAAAACAATAAAAACTTTGTCAAATAATGCCATATCATTGGTTCTACAAGGCCTGCCAAACCTGACTCTGTAATATAAAGAAATAAAAACTTTGTCAAATAATGCCATACCATTGGTTCTACAAGGCCTGCCAAACCTGACTCTGTAATATAAAACAATAAAAACTTTGTCAAATAATGCCATACCATTGGTTCTACAAGGCCTGCCAAACCTGACTCTGTAATATAAAACAATAAAAACTTTGTCAAATAATGCCATATCATTGGTTCTACAAGGCCTGCCAAACCTGACTCTGTAATATAAAGAAATAAAAACTTTGTCAAATAATGCCATATCATTGGTTCTACAAGGCCTGCCAAACCTGACTCTGTAATATAAAACAATAAAAACTTTGTCAAATAATGCCATATCATTAGTTCTACAAGGCCTGCCAAACCTGACTCTGTAATATAAAGCAATAAAAACTTTGTCAAATAATGCCATACCATTGGTTCTACAAGGCCTGCCAAACCTGACTCTGTAATATAAAACAATAAAAAATCCTTTACATTCATTAAGTACATCTGTGCTCTCAGTCATAAAACTGTACTCAGTAGTAGGTGTACAAACTCTGTGCTGGAAACCCCTGTTATTTGATTGGTTAAGTTTTGAGCATGAAGATGATAATCATACTAGAAATTTTTATGACCATTCTTTGTCTAGTCATATGGGTTTTGCTTATAATGAAGGCTGTACAGTGACCTATAGTTGCTAGCATCAACTACATTTTGTCCCTGGTATATAGTTTTATTGATCGCAATTATACCAAACATCAGCAAAAGAGGTGGAATTCCACTACCTTACCAAGTAATACAGGTAGTTCTGTGTGTCTGAGCATGTCGTCCCACATTATAGCTGTCAACTTACCCAGTAATACAGGTAGTTCTGTATGTCTGAGCATGTCGTCCCACATTATAGCTGTCAACTTAACCAGTAATACAGGTAGTTCTGTATGTCTGTGCATGTCGTCCCACATTATACCTGTCAACTTACCCAGTAATACAGGTAGTTCTGTATGTCTGAGCATGTCGTCCCACATTATAGCTGTCAACTTAACCAGTAATACAGGTAGTTCTGTATGTCTGAGCATGTCGTCCCACATTATACCTGTCAACTTACCCAGTAATACAGGTAGTTCTGTATGTCTGAGCATGTCGTCCCACATTATAGCTGTCAACTTACCCAGTAATACAGGTAGTTCTGTATGTCTGAGCATGTCGTCCCACATTATAGCTGTCAACTTAACCAGTAATACAGGTAGTTCTGTATGTCTGAGCATGTCGTCCCACATTATACCTGTCAACTTACCCAGTAATACAGGTAGTTCTGTATGTCTGAGCATGTCGTCCCACATTATAGCTGTCAACTTACAAAGTAATACAGGTAGTTCTGTGTGTCTGAGCATGTCGTCCCACATTATAGCTGTCAACTTACCCAGTAATACAGGTAATTCTGTATGTCTGAGCATGTCGTCCCACATTATAGCTGTCAACTTACCCAGTAATACAGGTAGTTCTCTGTGTCTGAGAATGTCGTCCCACATTATAGCTGTCAACTTAACCAGTAATACAGGTAGTTCTGTATGTCTGAGCATGTCGTCCCACATTATACCTGTCAACTTACCCAGTAATACAGGTAGTTCTGTATGTCTGAGCATGTCGTCCCACATTATAGCTGTCAACTTACAAAGTAATACAGGTAGTTCTGTGTGTCTGAGCATGTCGTCCCACATTATAGCTGTCAACTTACCCAGTAATACAGGTAATTCTGTATGTCTGAGCATGTCGTCCCACATTATAGCTGTCAACTTACCCAGTAATACAGGTAGTTCTCTGTGTCTGAGAATGTCGTCCCACATTATAGCTGTCAACTTACCCAGTAATACAGGTAGTTCTGTATGTCTGAGCATGTCGTCCTACATTATACCTGTCAACTTACCCAGTAATACAGGTAATTCTGTATGTCTGAGCATGTCGTCCCACATTATAGCTGTCAACTTACCCAGTAATACAGGTAGTTCTGTGTGTCTGAGAATGTCGTCCCACATTATAGCTGTCAACTTACCCAGTAATACAGGTAGTTCTGTATGTCTGAGCATGTCGTCCTACATTATACCTGTCAACTTACCCAGTAATACAGGTAATTCTGTATGTCTGAGCATGTCGTCCCACATTATAGCTGTCAACTTACCCAGTAATACAGGTAGTTCTGTATGTCTGAGCATGTCGTCCCACATTATACCTGTCAACTTACCCAGTAATACAGGTAGTTCTGTATGTCTGAGCATGTCGTCCCACATTATAGCTGTCAACTTAACCAGTAATACAGGTAGTTCTGTATGTCTGAGCATGTCGTCCCACATTATACCTGTCAACTTACCCAGTAATACATGTAGTTCTGTATGTCTGAGCATGTCGTCCCACATTATAGCTGTCAACTTACCCAGTAATACAGGTAGTTCTGTGTGTCTGAGCATGTCGTCCCACATTATACCTGTCAACTTACCCAGTAATACAGGTAATTCTGTATGTCTGAGCATGTCGTCCTACATTATACCTGTCAACTTACCCAGTAATACAGGTAGTTCTGTATGTCTGAGCATGTCGTCCTACATTATACCTGTCAACTTACCCAGTAATACAGGTAATTCTGTATGTCTGAGCATGTCGTCCTACATTATACCTGTCAACTTACCCAGTAATACAGGTAATTCTGTATGTCTGAGCATGTCGTCCCACATTATAGCTGTCAACTTACCCAGTAATACAGGTAATTCTGTATGTCTGAGCATGTCGTCCCACATTATAGCTGTCAACTTACCCAGTAATACCGGTAGTTCTGTATGTCTGAGCATGTCGTCCCACATTATAGCTGTCAACTTACCCAGTAATACAGGTAGTTCTGTGTGTCTGAGCATGTCGTCCCACATTATAGCTGTCAACTTACCCAGTAATACAGGTAATTCTGTATGTCTGAGCATGTCGTCCCACATTATAGCTGTGACTGATGGATATTTGACTTTGATGTAGTTAAGTACAGCCTTACAGTGACTGAAGAATAGTTGTTGTTGTGTAAGGTTCTGTACATGCATTCGTTTCTTACATTTATCACAGATCCCAATATGGTAGACCTGTAATTGAATGGCAGAATTATTATATTTTTCAAATATCTTCTTTCACTGAAGCTTGTTTTAATTATATAGATGGCTAATAAAATATAGTCCAAGCCAAATTCTAAAGATTGTTTTGGCAACTGTATCATGATAGTTCTGCTTCTAAGATATTGTATCTCCTTTTTTGGGTGGTTTTTTTTTTCAATTTTTTTTTCTTCAAATTTTTTTTTATTTTATTGTGTTTCAGTAGACTTTTGACTGTTTTGCGTTCAATTCATGTCCTTTTTATATTCTATTTAAAATAATACTCATGACTAAGTTTTAACTGGAAGATCACTGGCATTATGACGGCAATAAGATTTAATTTACAGCAATAAAAGTATGACAAACAACAAGTGATACATGAGACTAGTTAATTATGTAACTGACCTCGTCAGCTCCGATATGGAACCACCTAAGACCTTGATGTAATTCCATAACTTGATCAATCATCATACAAACTGCCATCAAAGAATCTGCTCATAAAACAGTATATGTCAATTCCCTAAATAATTTAATACATTGTTCACAATTCTAAAACTATCGTTCTTTTAAACACTAATTATTTTTCATTCTGATCAGTCACTCAACTACCGTAACTTAAAGCTTCATTACATAAAACAACGTTTGATACCATCATAGAAAAGTAGCATCTATCTTTCAATGCTCCTTTATTTTTTTTTTGTTTCTATTTTTCTATTTTTTTATTTTTTGATATTATAGAATAGGATAGTATGATAGGTACTTTGAACTCCAATCAGTAGCAGTTCTGCTGTCACCATTTTTGCATAAAGTTTTATACATGTTATATGTATTGTTGACTTTTAATTTATTATAGAGTGAAGTGTTTTTCTTAAACTGCTGTACTTGTCATGCATGAACTATTTGCCACTGGACATTTATCAAACAATAGTCAATCAACACATTTTTCTGAATCCATTTTTACTGTATGTTTATCAATGCATGCCATGCACCTTTTTGTGTTTTCCTGATCAAGAATTCTGTTTTCCAGTAGAAACGTTTTATAAGACCCTTGTCTGTTGATGAAGATGATAAAGAACATAGACTATTTAGATATCATTTTTTTAGGTACTTATATGTTATATAAGTTATGTTTATACATAATTTGATTTTAATTACTCAGTAGTCATTATTTTAGGATTTTCCCAGGATGTGTATTTTCTTTGCTGTTGAGATGAAACAGATTTATTATCATATGTCAATCAGTTAGATATGAAGTTTATCACATGTTCTTAGCAGGAGGTCTAATTTCATCAGTTCCAATACAAATATACATGTCTTGTTAATTAGTGACCACTTGTGGCATTTGGCTTCCTTTGTCCTTTGTTTCTTGATACATTAATCTGGGTGCAGTTTTAACTCCTCCCACTTAGGAGTATCCCATTAAGAAGTTGTGTATTAAAAACCTGTGTATGCTGCCTTGAGTATTCATTTATCTAAATGCAGATAAAGCAGTTATAGAATAATCTTGGCTAATAGTGCTAATAGTGTTTTAGCTAAAAACTTGCCTCCCACCGACCCCTCCTTTCACCTTCAATATTGCCATGACAGGGGAAGCAATCTCAGCATTATGTTTATTGATTTCATTTATGAAATTTTATCACTGGTTGTTTCAAAAATTTCACTCATCCCCCAAGAATTTCTGGGGATAAACTGTCAAATTTCATACAAATTCATTCCAACACCAATTCAACATCAACACTACTAGGCTTCCTCATAGCCTCCTTACAGGCTTCCTCATTGTCTCATTATAGGCTTCCTCATAGCCTCATAGGCATGATAGCCTCTAGGAATGATAGCCTCATAGGCTTCCTGATAGCCTCATGCATTTATTTTGAACCATCGTTCCAATTGGATTGGTGTGATGTCAAGCCAGGGGTCTATACTTTGCTACTTTTCAGTATGCACATAGCTAGGCTCTTGGTTTAGGCATGGAGCAAAAAATTAAATTTTTTAGCTGAGTAGTTTCCCCAAGGGCCAAATTATAATCGTGATGTATATATATAAAATAAAAGTTGCAATTAAATTATGATTTATGTTTAATTCAAACATGGATACCAATGGCATTGCTACACAGTATTTCCCAGGAGTTTATTTACAAGATAGGTGATAGCAGGAAAAATTAGGTTGATAATAATGTGAGCACTAAATCCTTAATTTTACATATCATGAGTTCAAACAGGGTGTTCTGAAAGAAATCAGGGGTAATTAAATTATTTAAATTACTATGAAATTAATATGAACTCATTATGTGTGACTTTGAGGATTTTGTTCACTGACACATATTTAGCAAAATTAAAATATAGGGCCAAAAGTTAGATCAGGATGGTTTAATTGTCAGGTCAAAGAATTTGCAAGAAGATATGAGGTTGGATGTTTGCTCAGGTGTTAACACACATTTCCCTATTACATAACAGATTACCACAGAAAAGATACAGTATAAACAAAAGACAATTAAAATAAGATTAGAACAGCATCACATCAAACAGAAATAAATTTACCCTAAAAAATATTTACAAAGAATCAGAACACATTGCAAACATGGAACAAATGACAATTAAACATATTCAGGATCATTTCTGAGAATTTTGTATAAATTGGTCATTGGAAGCTGTCACACTGATGTATATTCGACATCTTCTATTATAATTGTTCATTTATTGCTTTTTTATTATTACCTATCTAGATTAGAATGACAACATGGAAATGGACATCTGTAAGTTTACTATTGTTATATAGAGAATAATACATGGCAAAATCCGTATCATATGTCGTATCATCCCGAGACACCAATATCAGCCCAAGGGCCTTTAGGCCCGAGGGATGATATTGGTCGAGGGTGATACGGCATGTGATACGGATTTTGCCATGTTTTATACGCTTTATCATATATTTCAACAGGAGAGTATTATATTATATAAACTGTTTTCTGATCCATAGCACTGGGTTACCTTCAGTTCTACTTTTGTCTTGCTTCAAAAGCCTAAAAAGAACTTCTCAATTACTTATCCAAAGCACCTGGGTTACCTTACAATTTGCGTGCTTTTGTTTTTAAAATATTTTGTTTATTATTTTATTTTTTTGTGTGTTTTGTATTTTTTATAGACTTTGCATTTAGTGTGCCAAAAAATATGAAAACTTGACGTTCGTGACGTCACATACCAAACAATGACGTCATTCAATAAATTAGGTCACTTAAGAGATAACTGTATTGTATTTGAAGCTTTAAGGACGTCCATCGGTAGTTTTACTGTCGCAAATTTAGTTTACCTGGCGACGCGGAGCGGAGACAGGTAAACGGGTATTTGCGACAGTAAAACTACCGATGGATGTCCGAAAAGATTTAAATACAATACAGTTATCTCTATTCTAATGCAAAACAAGTTCAAAATTAAATTTCAATCATAATTTCAGTGTAAAATCTTCATTAAAGAAAATTCCGCGAAAAGATGTTATCTTCTTTGGTCCCTACACTACATGACGTCATAGGTATGCTTCCGCCGTCAAACATAAACACCAGGCTTTTTCTGGCTTCTGTGTCGCTTCAAAATGTAATAAAATTTGACAAAAAGAAGTTTTTTAGGCGCAACAAGTGAGTTTTTTGTTTATTATTGTAAAAATAACATGTCAATACATTCCGAAATTCAAAATGTCGGCTTCCTTAGTTACAGACAAGGAGATAGAGAATTTTACGCTTGCTGTAATCCAATCAAAACAATTGTTACAAAATAATTGCATTAGAATCCTGAATGACCGTTCTATTGGACCTATTTTGAGGAAAAATTTTCTTAAGCTTACATAAACAAGAGTGCACACGCTGAAATGTCTCGCCATCTATACTAATCATTGATATTATGTTGATAGTCCTAAGTATAAAGCTAAACTTTAATACAACTGTCACATAAACTTAACATTAACCAAGATAACTAAACAAAGACCAATAACCCTTGAAAAGGAGGTCAAGGTCAGATGAACCATGCCAGACAGACATGTACAGCTAACAATGCTTCTATGCAACATATATAGTCGACCTATTACTTATAGTTTAAGAAAAATAGACCAAAACACAAAAACTTAACACTGTGCAATGAACCGTAAAAATGAGGTCACAGTCAAATAAAACCTGCGCGACTGACATAAAGATCATAAAATATTTCCATACACCAAATATAGATGACCTATGGCATATAGTATTAGATAAAAAGACCAAAACTCAAAAACTTAACTTTGCCCACTGAACCATGAAAATGAGGTCAAGGTCACATGACATCTGCCCGCTAGACAGGTACACCTTACAATCATTCCATACAACAAATTTAGTAGACCTATTGCATATAGTATGAGAAAAACAGACCAAAACACAAAAATTTAACTATAACCACTGAACCATGTAAATGAGGTCAAGGTCAGATGACACCTGCCAGTTGGACATGTACACCTTACAGTCCTTCCATACACCGAATATACTAGCCCTATTGCTTATAGTATCTGAGATATGGACTTGACCACCAAAACTTAACCTTGTTCACTGATCCATGAAATGAGGTCGAGGTCAAGTGAAAACTGTCTGACGGACATGAGGACCTTGCAAGGTACGCACATATCAAATATAGTTATCCTATTACTTATAATAACAGAGAATTCAACATTACAAAAAATCTGAACTTTTTTTTCACGTGGTCACTGAACCATGAAAATGAGGTCAAGGACATTTGACATGTGACTGACGGAAACTTGGTAACATGAGGCATCTATATACAAAGTATGAAGCATCCAGGTCTTCCACCTTCTAAAATATAAAGCTTTTAAGAAGTTAGCTAACGCCGCCGCCGCCGCCGCCGCCGCCGGATCACTATCCCTATGTCGAGCTTTCTGCAACAAAAGTTGCAGGCTCGACAATAAAAACTGACTTCATGTTAAAAAATAAAGTAGGGTTGTGATAAAGGGTATGCGATAAAGGGTGTGCATCAAAGTTGCGCGATATGTATTGTACAGCAGGCTATTTATCATATATGCAAAACTACTGTATTTATTACTAAACATATGATAAATAAATATATCGTTACCTGGATTGGAAGGACACAAAGCCATAGGATAGTTGGGAACTTCTCTAAGAGATCTGAATTTCTCATGTTTCAACACAAACTGCAAAAATAAAGCAATTACTTCTTTGATGTTCATACCTTCTCTATTTGTGATTTTTTTTTAGTGTTTTAGTTTGAATGTTTGAGTGTTAGAAGTGACCATATCTTTCTATTAATATGTTTTTGGAAACTTCTGCATCATGTGATAAAACTACTAATAACAATATTAGACATAAAGTTTCTACATGTGTCCACTGAACAGGACTTCCCTTAGCTTTGTAAAATATAGAAAAGGATAATACTGAGTTTCAAAAGTTCAGTTTTTTTTTTGAAATGGACAAATATGTATTTATTTCACACGGTCCAGACTTTGAAACACAGTTATTTATAATCTTATACTCTGTTTGAATCAATTAAATGTCAATTATTTAAAGTGTTGTGTTGATGGAAGATTTTTGACGTATGGTCAGATACTCTGAATGGACAAGCTAGTGCTTGTTGTACTGTATAAACACCAGTCTATTGTTGACAATTATCTTTCCTTAGGTTGCTGTACACCTTATACCTCATGTTAATCATGTTTAGTTATACATTACTATAGTCTATACACTGACCCTAAAAGTTGTATGTGTGTATGCGTGTGTCTCAGGGTTTCACTGAGTGCTGTAAAAATTTATTTGACAGTTAACCTGTTACAAATGTTTCTAGATATATGAATATTTCCCATAGTATTTTAAGAATGTTGTATTGTGTCCAATGTATAAATAAAATAGATTGTACCTCAAAATGACCAAATGATTGCACTAGAGGGATTATTATCAAACTGTTTTCTTCTGCTAGTTGCTGAATTCTGTATATTGCTTCTTTGCTACAAAAGAGTATAGATTGATTGATTGATTGATTGATTGATTGATTGATTTACACTGCAGCAGCACAAAAGGAAAAGAAGTACAGAGACCATGCACACTTAAAAAAATGTTACAAAAATAACGTTCTTTTAATCATTGTTAATTGTTTTCTCAATTAAACTTGATTTTAAATAGTTAATTATTATCCCTGAATCAAAGTTGCAGACTTGTTTATAGGCCTGATGTGTCAGGCAACTGAAGAATCAATAATTAATGTTAGAACTGGTGATACACACTGTCAGGGGTTCTACTTGTAAAAGTTATTTTTATGATTAAAGGAGCTTTCTGAATTTTCTTATTTTGTTAAAATGATACACTCCTTTGAAAATTTGAAGGCAGAAATTTCATTGGCTTCTGTGACAATTACCAGAACAAAAATAAGAAAGACATCTAGTCAGAACCTTGTCAGCATGCGAGGACACTAGTCAGAACCTTGTCAGCATGCGAGGACACAGGGTCAGAACCTTGTCAGCATGCGAGGACACAGGGTCAGAACCTTGTCAGCATGCAAGGACACAGGGTCAGAACCTTGACAGCATGCGAGGACACAGGGTCAGAACCTTGTCAGCATGCGAGGACACTGGATCAGAACCTTGTCAGCATGCGAGGACACAGGGTCAGAACCTTGAATTGTCAGCATGCGAGAACACAGGGTCAGAACCTTGTCAGCATGCGAGGACACAGGGTCAGAACCTTGTCAGCATGCGAGGACACAGGGTCAGAACCTTGTCAGCATGCAAGGACACAGGGTCAGAACCTTGACAGCATGCGAGGACACAGGGTCAGAACCTTGTCAGCATGCGAGGACACTGGATCAGAACCTTGTCAGCATGCGAGGACACAGGGTCAGAACCTTGAATTGTCAGCATGCGAGGACTCAGGGTCAGAACCTTGTCAGCATGCGAGGACACAGGGTCAGAACCTTGTCAGCATGCGAGGACACAGGGTCAGAACCTTGTCAGCATGCAAGGACACAGGGTCAGAACCTTGACAGCATGCGAGGACACAGGGTCAGAACCTTGCCAGCATGCGAGGACACTGGATCAGAACCTTGTCAGCATGCGAGGACATAGGGTCAGAACCTTGAATTGTCAGCATGCGAGGACACAGGGTCAGAACCTTGTCAGCATGTGAGGACACAGGGTTTGTATTTAGGCTGTACAAGTCATGTAAGTGTCTATCTTTTAACCTTATTATTACCCTACATCTGTCTTTTGTTATTCCTAAGACTCTGTCAATCCAATAACAGGATTCTTGGTCTTTTATAAAAGAAACATTGTACCTATTGCTACACTTTACTAGATATTATTATTACTTAAAGAGCAGAACAAACCTGTATGCATGTTGTGATGCTACCTCCTCTAAATCTCCATAGTATGGAAACATATCTTCATATTCAATAAGGAGGCCTGTAGCACCTAACTTCTTAAACAATGGTATAACCTAAAATTAGATCAATAAGACCTGTAGCACCCAACTTCTTAAACAATGGTATAACCTAAAATTAGATCAATAAGACCTGTAGCACCCAACTTCTTAAACAATGGTATAACCTAAAATTAGATCAATAAGACCTGTAGCACCCAACTTCTTAAACAATGGTATAACCTAAAATTAGATCAATAAGACCTGTAGCACCCATCTTCTTAAACAATGGTATAACCTAAAATTATATCTATAAGACCTGTAGCACCCAACTTCTTAAACAATGGTATAACCTAAAATTATATCTATAAGACCTGTAGCACCCAACTTCTTAAACAATGGTATAACCTAAAATTAGATCAATAAGACCTGTAGCACCCAACTTCTTAAACAATGGTATAACCTAAAATTAGATCAATAAGACCTGTAGCACCCATCTTCTTAAACAATGGTATAACCTAAAATTATATCTATAAGACCTGTAGCACCCAACTTCTTAAACAATGGTATAACCTAAAATTATATCAATCAAACTATATTTGGTGCACATTTCTTTCATGCTTTTTGATACTTCATATTTTAACAAGTTTTTTGAGTAACTTGTGTTTATTAAGTTGTGGATATATAAGAATAACGATTGGATAGGAAGACAAATTATTTTTCGACCAAGTCTTTCTGAATATAGTATTTGATTGACCTGTTACTTTGACAAATCAAATATGAACAATCTAAAAAGGTACATGTATTTTTCTGATAGATTTTAGTTTCATATATTATAAAAGCCAAAAATGACAGGCTGTTTGTAGATGGAGGTTTATACAGCAAGTTTCTTAAGACAAGTTGGTTTACCTGTTCTAAATATTCCACCCTAGGCGGAGCACCTTTCAGGTCAAGGTGAACAAGTCTGAAAAAACACAACTACATGTAAACATAGTTATTATTATCTATTTATACTGAACTTTTCACACATATATTTACATTAAATGGTTATGGCATACAATATTGAGACAATAAACTGTATAATACATGACATTATAAAGGGGCATAACTCTAAAAGTAAAAGTGACTCACCTAAATTCAAACTTTGTTTTTTGGTAATAAGCAATGTGGATAAGTTCAATAATGTTTGGTTGGTGAAATCTTTAATAAATTACCATGGTTAAAGAACATCGAGGAACAGAAACCAATTTTGAGATATATACGTTCATATAAGAGTATCACTTAATGCCTTCTCTGGGGATGACAGGCACATACAATTGTGATAATAATTAAGCAACACTGCTAAAAGTGTTCTCAAAGGCTAATATACATGATATGGGGATCAAAACATACCTATGGTTCTGGTCCATTAAATTCATTCTGTCTGCTGTATAACCTGTAATGTAAATATATGTAATTTATTTACATGATAAATTGGAAATGAAGACACAAATATTTTTTATTCACTAAACTACATGTATTCTTCAGTGTTTAAGAATAGATGAATAATGCAATAATATAATTCATCATGAATATGTAAAACTTGGATCTCCCAAATACATGTTACTATAAATACCTGAAGAAAATCATGACCTGCCAACTATCCAGATTTTCTGCATTTTTCTCCCAACTTTCATGTATCAACCTGATTTTGTAGAACGTGCAAAAGCCTGATTTCTATTTATTCAACTGGAAAATTTGCTGGTTCCTGATTTTGAACATTTCCCGGGGACAATTTTGACCAGTGATTAGTCAGTTTAAATCTGAAGTGATATTCACAACACTACCATGCGGTCAGTCACTCCTGTGCATGACTGAATGATGATAAACTTTATAGAAAGTCTAACAAGCATGTACATTGTACAGATAATACATTTGTGCATAAGAGCTGTTTATACATGTCATAAGACATTTTATTTTCTATATGTACAAACATGTAATACATGTAATATCACCATTGCTTTCTCCTTTTAGCATTTTTAGTCTTTGTTAAATTTACACTTTTCAAAAAATTGTGCAGAGTTGATCTTTCTTTCAAATAAAGAAATAAATTACTTGGCATGAGTACAGTTTTATCCTGTCGATTAATACAGACAAAATTTCACATAACATTTCATCCATCAAAACCATGTACATGTAACCTCAAGTTTCAAAAATATTTTATAGATTCACCAAATGAAAAAAGAATGGTGTTTTGAAACACCCAAGACATATCATGCATATGTTTACTACTCAAAGAATCAACAACCTGACAAAAGAGAAGAAAACCAGCCTAAAGTCACTAATGGGTCTTCAAACTAACAGAATGACAGAAATGTCCTGCACCCAGCAATTTGTAGATAACCTGAATGACATGAGTTATTTCATAGTGTATTTCTTATAAAAATGGAGTTATGTAATTTATGTCTTTTGGCACAATTTTTTTATAGTTGACTTTATATAATGTATGGTCTGATGCTGTTTCCCTTCAGAAACATTTGTTGTCAATTATAAATTAAGCTGTCACCATATATATTAAAGCCACATACATAGCTTTTATATCTATGCTGTCACCATACCAGGCTGACCATAAACAGGAATAAATATTGGGAATTCTTCATTGCTTTTCATCATACATGTCAAGTGACATGATATTCGCGTGTAATACACGCTTTTTCAATGGTTTACACGCAAGGATTTTGTCACATGGCGTGTACACGCTTTTCAACACTTTACACGCAATTACACGCATTTTCGTTCTTTTAACTTTGTGGTCGTTAGTGATATCGCTATTCTCAGGTTTTTTCCTTATTTGGCGAAAAATACCGAAAATTTCGAAGTAATTGTTTGGCTGCCGTTTATTTTTCTATATGGACAAACAGTAAAAGGTAAGTAGTTTGTGATTAGTTTTAACGATTTTGTTACTTTCTTTCAAATTCACTTTATAGGGGAAATGTGCACAGAAAGAGGTCGCTTTCAGGCCTGTACCGCCGATTGTTAATTCAAAACGATGTGTACATACCAAGATTCAATGTCTATAAATTATATTTTAAAGTTCGAGTTTAAATGATCGAGTGACAAGTACCGTATTGTGCATTCTTTGTTGCAATGATCAAAAACAATACATGTGAGAGGAGAAATACAATGTAGCTAGTTGAATAACCATTTAACATGTTTATTTAATGGAAATCAAATTTATAAAACATTTTTTTTTTTAATTTCAGTTTCAAATATAGCAAACAGATTCTACAGGCCATGGGGATGAAAATATCACAGAACTGTTGGATCAGCTCTCATAGTAACAGCTATCTTCTGATGAACTACCCAGTTTTGACCAGGCAATAGCAATGGGAGCAATGGCAGAGATAATAGATGACATTTTACATTGCCAAAAAAACAAAATGACATTCTTTCAAATATATCAATTCCTACTGTGGGAGAGCATTTTCAATTATAAAGAAATATTGACACTGAATTCTGATCAGAACTTGACTATGTTACATTTATATTGTACATTGTTATATGCTGTTATCAAATAAATGTAACTAAACTTGAAACTGGCAGTTGTTTTGAATATGTGCCTAGTGGTGGTGCTTTAAAAACAACATAACAGACCACTGTTTAATACAATAAAAGTTCACAGTAGAATATATATTGTTTTTTGTATATTAACAAATTTGTATGTGAAATTATGAACATTACCACATTCATATTAAAAAGTCCGCATCTACGTCACGCGTTTTCACACGCTTTTTGACATGTCATGTCATGTCATGACATGATTTCCCATTGTCAGAAGTTGACATGTATGCTTTTCATACATTTGTAGATCAATTAATGGAAGTACAGTTTTTAAGGGGAAGTAATCAAATTGTTTGTCAAACTTTTTTGGAATTCACAAATTATTTATGACCTAAAGCTAAGGTAATTGGTGTTAATTAACAATGTGTTTGACACAAAAGCCGTCAGGTAAAGCCATAATGGATCACTTAAATTGACAGCTTGCACAGTTGCTGAACTTCCGGTTCATAGAACAATTTCTATTTTACCAGTATTTCAAGCCAGAAAAATGCAGATTTTTCGGTGATAAAAACTACAGGGCGCCCAAGAAATGACAGAAAAAAAGCACAGGCGTCAATAAAAAATGGGCCGGCGCTGTGCCCTGTTCAAACGTTGTAGCTAGAACACTGCAACAATACACTCACTAAATCTCAGTTCAAACACTGCAACAATACACCCACTAAATCTCAGTTCAAGAAGTCGTCAGACATTTACTGTTTATGTGACAGCCTACCTTATATATAGCTGTATTTGGAAAAACTTGTAGGAATTTTGGTTCTCAATGTTTGTCAACTTCATACCTTATTTTGCCTTTTAACTTTTTTCAATTCGAGCGTCACTGATGAGTCTTTTGTAGATGGAACGCGCATCTGGCGTAAATAGAGAAGTTAATCCTGGCATCTATGATGAGTTTATTTACTGGTCCCAACCAGTTTATACCCACAAAACACAAAAACGTTCAGGAAATGTTCCAGGAACGTTTCTGTTTCGTTGTGAGAAAGTTGTGATTTAACATTGTAGGAACGTAAAAGTGTGGACTACCAGTTACGTTGTAAGAACGTTATGATATAACGTTATGGAAAACCAACCTTGAACCTAAATAGAACCTTGTGTAACCAAACTGGAACCTTGATAGAACCTTGTATAACCAATCTGGAACCTTAATAGAACCTTGTGTAACCAATCAGACACCTTTATAGAACCTTGTGTAACCAATCTGGAACCTACATATAATCATTTGTTACCAATCAGGAACCCAAATTTAACCTAGTCCCAGACAACATTTGTATGTTGGCACAACAATGGCCCAACGTATCTACATTCATTGGCTCAACGTTGTTTTTCTCTCCATCTTCCTGAACATGCATGAACATTTTGCCACTGGACGTTTTGGCAAACAACAATCAATTAATCTTTCTCTCCAGGAATTGTACCCATATTTGAATGAATTAAACCAAGGCACTGGCTACGGTTACATGGAAATGTAACAATAATAAAAATATTATTGTTACATTGGAGACTAATTGCCGGAATGCAAAGTTGGGTGAGGAACCGATTATTTACAAATGTAACAATAATTACTGAGACTACGGTTACATTATGTTATTGTTACATGAAAAACAGCAATGTACGCTAGATTGATTAAACTTAAATCTTCTATAGTTGTATTGCTTCATTCTTTCATATGTACTAAACAATACTTGTAATTTTTAAAATACTGATAAATAATAAAATATTATTATTCAACAAATGGTGTACAACTTGAATAGTTTTACTACGTATTAATGGTTTTGATGTTCTTAAAGATACTACTCAAGATTAGGAGTGTAAATGTCAAAGGCGAAAAATATAGTTCAATGGTTTCACTTTTTTAAAGTATTTAACTGCACACCTACTCTTATTACTGTCATTATACTTTGGAACAATTTTGTTTATGGTGAAAAAAATAAAACTTGGGATGCGTTTTAAACGAAACTGAAACAATATCAAGACATACATTTCATACAGCTTTATAACTTGACGCAAATTGATAATCAAAAGCAAAGTTTGCTAACTGTAACTTAAATACTAAGAAATTCTGTATGTACACGTATCTGTGGAGGACGTAATTTCGTTCATCAAAATTGTGTCGGACTTTAAAACAACTTACTGGATTTGTAGAAATTGTCATTGTAAATAAAAAATTACAGTAAATAAATTGTATGTTATAAATGTATGTAATAAATGTCCTCAACTTTTACTATTTAGTACATATTACTAGTCCCATCGTACATTGCCTTTTTTCATGAAACAATAACGCAATGTAACCGTAGCCTCAATAATTATTGTTACATTCGTAATTAAACAGGTCCTTACCCAACCATACATTCCGGCATTTAGTCTCCAATGTAACAATAATATTTTTATTATTGTTACATTTCCATGTAACCGTAGCCAGTGCCTTAAACCAACACATCCATGTATAACATATATAACATGCTGCATGCCTTGTTTATTTGTTATTGCACATGTTTTTATATTTCGTAAAAAGCTTATTAGAGCTTATGTTGTAGTATGTTTGTCAATATACAGAATCGAAATAAAGTTTTTTCTGACTTTAATAATTAACTTTGAGGAACATGAGAAAAGATACTTCGGGACTTCAGTTCATGCAAGAACACTTATCTTGTCAAATATAACATGTGGCAGTTAAAGCACATTGTATATTTACACCTGTTAGTATGCATGCAAACCTTTGTGCAATCAATCAAAATCAATTCATTTGTAATTCATCACTTATTCATCATTTTTGTTTCAAAATATCATCAGTAGCGAGCACTGTTTACAGGCAAGACTTTCCGTGCTGTATTGTCCAATCAACTTCAACATCCGGTGTCCCGTTCGGAGTTTCTTACGATTTTCTTTTACCTCAATTTTATGAAAAGTTCCGGAAATCCCGAAAACCATTTATTTTGATGTGACAGTGTTTGTAAACAAAACAGTTTTGAGGTTATCCAGTTTAGTAACAGTTGTATTGAGTAATACATGTAGTAGTATTTAACATAAGTTGTGGAAATATTCCACCCTAACTGTAATTGTAATCATCTTTTAATCTACACTAGTTTAATAATGGGAATTTAGGCTTATATACTAAATTTGGAACAAATTGAATGGGTCATTGATTGCCCTACATTCTAATTACATGAGGTTACAGAAAAGAAGAAGAAGGCAAGCAGGTGTAAAATTAAATGATCACATTGACTCATTTTTTCCCCGTGTTTGTTAACTCCACCGCAGGGACCACGCATGAAAAAATGAGCAAACTATGCAGGGGCGGATCCAGTTTTTTAAAAAAGGGGGGTTCCAGCTAAATGGCCCGAGACCACAATTAATTCCTCTATTAGCTGTTTTATAACGTTTTGTCTCATTTAAACAAATTACAAGTCCAAAAATATGTCCAAGTTTCAGAAAAATTGCATGTTTACAACTTACAAATTTAGCCAATATATATACACATCCACATTAGATGTTTCGAAAACTGTAAATATTACCTTTTTGCACCTGGCCTAATCACTCTTTCCTTATCAAAATCAGTTAAAATAAAACCTCTTACCCTGGAACCCCCCTGGATCCAACCTTACCATAAAAATTGACTGATTTTGACGAATCACGTTTAATTTTTTAAAACAATATTAACTGTGTAAATAATTATTTGAGACCTTTGACTTATGATAAATCACGATAAGGATATTAGTTTGATGAATGACAGTAACCAATTTGATGTTAACGGTAGCAGAAAATGACCAATTGATGCCTGACGTTAAAGGGCATTGGACCTACCCTCTGTATACACCTTATCACTATCTGTTTTCATTTAACTCCACTACATACATATAGGTTCCATTGTATCATTTTGATGTCACATTAAAAAATGTCTGATGGCACTAAGGAAATTTAAAATGGTATTGCTGTATAATGTCAATAGTTCAAAAGTGGCGGATTCCTATAAAATAAGGTCTATTGGATTGTAACGTTCTTTCATCTTCGGCTGTAAGCTTGGGTATAAGTGGCTACAGGATATCAGTAGATATTTACCAGAATTAAAAAAAATGTATTTCAGTTAATTCTGATTATTCATGGTTCCACTTTATCACAAAGTTTCAAATACAGTTGTGTTATATTTTCAGATAAAAATGAGAAGTTTTGTAAAAATTAAGGAACAGACAGATGCTAGTTTACATCTTGTCAAAGAAACTGGTCTATATGGTTATGCACTCCTTACAGGTAACATTGAGTATATACATGATATAAGTAGATAGATGTATAACATATCAATAATGTAAAATAAGAAATATAGATGGTTGTCATGTTTGAGGGGGTGGTAGGACCTTTGTCGGGACATCAGGATCAAGTGTTTTTCAGGATTGACCCTTTAGGGATCCAGGATTTCTTTTTCAAATTTCAGGATATCAGGATTTAATTTGTTTTCCGGACCTCAGGATTTTTAAGCCCAGATTTTGGGATAAGGCCCCCTCCTCCTCCTCCTCCCCTCCTCATGTCTGTTGACTGCTTGTATACTTGTAATCATATGATTTATCTGAATATCAGGTCATATGATTTATTGGAGGAATTAAATGCTGATATATAATTAATACATGTATGAAAAGAACAATGCATATTGGATTTAAGATGTTTACAAAAAATCAGTTGGAACTTTTGAAAATTATAATAGTTGTAATTAATGTAAAAGACAAAATTTTAATATCACACATGTAATATGGCTTATAATAGATTAGGAATACCCAGAGGTATTTTTCTTTAATTCATTTGGTGTCTTACTTATAGAAATAGATATAAGAAAATGTCATTTGAGTGCCAATAAGACAACTCGATCTCCATTCAAATCACAATATGTAAAAGTAAACCATTATAGGTCAAAGTACAGACTTCAACAGGAAGCTTTGGGTAAAACGGAACAGAAAAATGTTTGTCAGTGATAATTTTTCATTGACAAATAAAGTTAACTTTGATCCAATACAATAATGGAGTTATGGCACTTCAAATTAAAACATTTTGAAGAAGGGGGCAATTTGCAGTTCGTTTGTCATAGTTTTGCCATTTGAAGAAAATTGTTTTTTCATAGACCGTTTTTTTTTAATTTCATGGTTTCTAAAACGATCACAATTTGCAGTTCGTTTGTCATAGTTTATCAGTTTGAAAAAAAAATATGCATTTCCATTAATATCAAAAACTTAATTGAATTTCTCATGAAACATATTTCTTATTGTTTTGTATTCAGCCTTTACAGCAATTGGATATGGAGCAGCATCTTACAGTCAAGGTATTGAAATATTAAAAATAGACATGTTTAAAAATCTTGTTAATATTATTATGTTGATTTGAAAAGGAGGAAAATATTGCATGTAAAAGATTCTTTATATATATTATTCTAATATAGAAAATTGTAGCTTTGTATGTGGACTAATTTAGGCAAGGTTTCTGTCAGAAGAAGAAAAAAATGAAACTTTCTACTACATAGCATTGAGTTTCTATATATAGTAAGTGTACAAGTTTCTAAAGACATACATTGTATTATTATTCATTTGGGAGCTGAAAAGCATCGAATTATGCAGACCTACACCATAAAGGTGGCTGTAATTTATGATTGATTGATGGGTGATTACTGCAACTTTCAAAACTACTGGGTTTTTTTCATAGGGGTCAGGTTTTTTTTGGTGGAGGAAGCTTTAAGTGAACAACCGACCTTCTGTAGGAAAGAGTTGACACTGCATCTACCACATGGGGAATTAGAACTCATGCATAGACCCATACATACATGTATACATTGAGGTTTATGTACCTTAAAAAAATAACAAATTATCAAGAGAACAATGATATACATGAGGCAGGGATATGTTTACACACACTCTTTTCGTAGATTCCTATTTCTGAAAGGCAGTTTACACACATTTATTTTTCTTCATGAAACCGTGTGGAAATGGCAAAAATATGCTAAATTCCACTCTACCACATTCATAAATGTTTAGTTTTAATAGCTAGTTAACACAAACTATTTAAAATTTTATTCTAGATTCCTATTTCTGGCAGACAGTTTACCTAACCTTTGGTGTATTTATGGGATTAGCCTGTATGGAAGACTACGAGGTATTATTCATAGATAATAAGGATTTACAGTCTTTAATTTAACAGAATAATGAATTATACATCTTTGCTTTGTTTAAATATTCTTTATAGTAAATACACACATTTAATTCTGAATTAACATTCACTGATTAAAGACTTATCTATAAAAAAGAAGATGTGGTATGATTGCCAATGAGACAACTCTCCACAAGAGACCAAAATGACACAGAAATTAACAACTATAGGTCACCGTACAGCCTTCAACAATGAGCAAAGCCCATATTAATTTCTCATTCAGCACAAATAAAGAAAAAAATATTAGATTGATGATAATTGGACAGTTTATATCAGATTTGTTTAATTGATAATGTCACAATATATCTTTTTAGGTAAAGCTTTGGTACCAAGTCAGGAATATGACAGTTGTTATCCATTTGTTTAATGTGTTTGAGCTTTTGATTTTGCCAATTGATTAGGGACTTTCCGTTTCAAACTTTCCATGTCCTTTGGTATTTTTGTGATTATACTTTTGGTACAAGTTTAAAAGAAAAAAACACAATATAAGAGATCTTTCTTTACTTGTATGAAGAAAATTTGATATGATAAAACAAAATGTTAATGGAAAAGACTTAAAGTTATATATATTAATCACCGTATCTGCAGAAGACTGTTGTCAAACCTCCATTGAAGTCATTTATCAGAATCTTTTAATTTTAGGAATGTGTATTTAACAAAACAGATAAAGATATTCGTCTTACAAAACAGACTGTATGGGATAGAATACTTAGTGTGATTAGTCAAAGGCCTGCCAGTGTGGGTGAGTTATACATACTTTTCTAAATAAAAAGACATGTGAAGTGATGCTAGCAACTAGCAAGCTCTAAATTGCCTTAAATCTATACATGTTGAGAAAATTTAAGATAAACTAGCAAAGTGATCATGGTCATGCCATTAAAACAGTACTGAAATATATTTTACAGAATGTTAAATGTTGGTCTTGCCTCTTCAAGGTGGAAAAAGGAGTGCTGTTTCCAACAGTTGTATTAGCATTTCCATTGATATTATTTAATCCCATTTAGATTGCTGACCTAAAGGTTAAAAACTAACTGAATAATATTAATGGAAATTTTCTTTCAGTTGTGTTCAATATAGAAGATGTGACCGGTGTACATGTAAAAGAGGAAACTGTGACCTACTTTGGTAAAGGTTATCAGGTTGTGCTATTCATGAACTCAGGAATTGATGTAGGTGTTACAGATTCTTTCATCTTTGGAAGAGAGAGGTAAATATATTTAGAATTTTGGTTCTTCGCAAGTTCTTGTTTATTGTTTCAAATAATTACAAGTTCCCTGTAATGTGAAATCTCCTAACGATATATTCAACTATTTTAGAAGAAATTTATCAATAATTGGTTGAAAAATATTTTATTTAAAGAAATTATTAGTAGAATATTTCATGCTTTTATTGATCAATGATTGGTTGTAAAATATAATTTTTTAACAAAGTTAATAGTGGAATATTTTATGTTTTTATTTACAGCTCTGAACATACTAAACTTGCTGACAAAATAAAAAAATTCCTGAATTTATATCAACCTCCAGAAGGCTTATCAGATGATAGTAGCTCAGATTCTGGAGAGGATGGGTTTGAACATATCACGGATCAAGTTATAGAGGAAGAATTGAAAAAGGACCAACAATAAACAGGGGACCAAATATTATCTAAGTGGTAATCGTTGACCTGGTACAAAATTCAGATTTTACATTTTTTTCAAAATTCTTACAATGATGTTTGTATTTATGTTTCTCAAATAGTTAGAATGGATATAAGTGCATTTTCTTTTAATATAAAAGTAAGTGTTGTATAAATAGTTTAAATATATTTTTTTAATCAGCCAAAATGTTTTTTTAACTAAATTTTTATTTTTTTATTATTTTGCAAATGTTTTATCGCCATTATCAAATTTTTGTAGTACAGGATTCAAATGCACATCTAAATTACTTGTATTGTTACTTTCCAAAATGTTATACCAACAATAAATATAAACTGGCAATGTTATCTTAAGAAATCAGTGAATGAAAATAATGCAGCTTTGCAATTGACTATAATTTAAATTGTTTTAGTGTAGGGTTAATGAACAGTATTTAGGTCACATAAAAATTTTGACGACACATAATTTGTGTGCCTGTAAATATTTTATCACTATGATTCCACAAAATTTTCTACAGTCATTTTCAAATGAGATTTGATATTTTCAACATGATTATTTTTATAAACAGGTAACAGTAAGAAATATTCTATTTAAAAAGTTTTCACACCTTTGAACTTTTTTAACAAAAATTGAATGAAAGACAAACTTTTGAATTAAGTTGCCATGAAATCTTGTTAATTACTTCTCAAGTATATAATATTTCATAAAAATTTTGAATGGGTCAATATGATAGTTTTTGTTATATGATCTTTTTTCTTATTCATTATTTATTTATGGTGGCTGTTTTTTTTTTTTTAATTAAGGCATAGAAATTTATTTTTTATAACTTTTAATAGATAAGCCTCTTCTAGTCTTAAAGTGTTCGCATTTATCTTATTGGATGTGTTTTCAATTTACACCCTAACATAATTATAACTGTGTACAAAAATATAATTAATTGAAGTTTTTCACTGGGACATTATTTTATATTCAAATAATTGTACTGATGTTCATGTAAAAAACTTGAGTAAAACTGACCAAAAAGAATCATTTATGATGTAATTGTTTTACTGTAATTGCTACTGTTCCTGAATCAATTACTTTGTAGTTAAATGAATCAATTATTGTGTAGTTAATTGAATCAATTACTGTGCAGTTAATTGAATCAATAACTGTTGTTAAATGAATCGTTTACTGTACAGTTAATTGAATCAATTACTGTAGTTAATTGAATCAATTACTGTAGTTAATTAAATCAATTACTGTAGTTAATTGAATCAATTACTGTAGTCAATTGAATCAATTAATATGTACTTAATTGAATCCATTAATGTGTACTTAATTGAATCAATTAACGTGTACTTAATTGAATCAAATAATGTAGTTAATTGAATCAATTAATGTGTAGTTAATTGAATCAATTAATGTGTAGTTAATTGAATCAATTAATGTGTAGTTAATTGAATCAATTAATGTGTAGTTAATTGAATCAATTAATGTATAGTTAATTGAATCAATTGCTGTGTAGTTAATTAAATCAATTAATGTGTAGTTAATTGAATCAATTAATGTGTAGTTAATTAAATCAACTAGTGTGTAATTAATTGAATCAATTGCTGTGTAAGTAATTGAATCAATTACTGTTTTGGAATTGAATCAATTACTGTGTAGTTAATTGAATACATTAATGTGTAGTTAATTGAATCAATTGCTGTGTAAGTAATTGTATCAATTAATGTGTAGTTAATTGAATCAATTACTGTGTAGTTAATTGAATCAATTACTGTGTAGTTATTTGAATCAATTGCTGTGTAGTTAATTGAATCAATTGGTGTGTAGTTAATTGAATCAATCAGTAGTTAATTGAATCAATTAATTTGTAGTTAATTGAATTGATTACTGTGTTGTTAATTTAATGAAGTATGTGTTGTAAACTCGGTGATTGGGTATACTTTTATCATAGAACTCATCATTATTGGTTAAACTTTCTGTATAATTAGATAGTGCTTGTTTAGTGGAACCATACACATGTAGCATTTGTATTAATATTACTATTTGTATGTAATGACTGTTTGAAATTAAAGAATCTGTGCAATTCTTAGCTTTTAATTATAATAACATTAGAATAGTGTAAACCAACATAATTTTTTAATTCATTTTTTCACAAATAACTCTTTCTTGCATATATATAGTGGCAATTTATTTTTGTATTCTTAAATTCTTAAAGGTCATGTAAATAAATAGTTTGGGAAAATTAAGTTGGTTAATATTGTATTTAGTATTAATCTGTGGTTATTAGAAGAATCTCCTTAATCTGTTAAAATATATTGTTAACACTACTTTTAGTTCCTTGTTTGAACCAATGTTTCAAGTATAATCTCTACTTCACTACAGAATCCTTTTAAATAATTCAATCAGTATGATAATCTGCTCACCGATGTCAACATACAATTTAAGTCAATGAAAAATTATCAATTTGTCATTCAGAACTCGTTCAGGATTTCTATATCATGAGGCTATCATCTGATTGGTTATCTCAAACAGAGAGAGCACCAATTAAAATTCTGAATTTGCGACACATTTAAATTGTATATAGAGTTCAGGCCAGTATGAGTCTGAGAGTTGATCAGGAGTAGGGACTTAATTACTCCAGTAACTTCTTCAGTATTAAAGAACTGGTACAATTTTTGCATAAACAACAAAAAAATTAAAAAAATAAAATGCAGACTGTAACGGAATATACCATTCTTTTATTCAATTAAATATTTACTTTTTGAAAATTCTAAACGAGGTTATAAAAACATTTCTTTTAATCCTTTTAATATGTAAAGCACAGTGACTGATGATGTCACATACAAAGAACACATTTGTTTGCAGTTCTGTGAAAACTTTGTATGTACATATCTTTAGATAAACAGTAGACACCACTTTATTGTGCAAAATGGTATTTTTAAATCAAATTTTGTCTCAAGTGGACATTCCTTGTGATCTATAGGTTATGTGAAGCACAAGTGCAGTTATGTTTAAAATGAGGAAGGTGTTTTTTATGCTCAGCATACCATTGTAGGAACTTTAGTTGTTTTCCTTTTGATAAGATTACATATATATGAAATGAAAGTTTTACAAAGTAATAGAAAGTTACATTATGTATATTTAGATATTCATATTTTATATTGTTTATGTCTGGAGATATTACCCTTTATAATATAATTTGATATTATGTAGTATTGATATTAATTGTTGACTGATTAACACAGGGTGAATTCTGTGGAATTGTTTGTTATAACTGCCAAGAATGGAGATTGGTGTTTTAAATTTAAATTATTTAATTTGATAATCATACAAAACGGTGTTTTAGATTCAATTTATTTAATTTGATAATGATACAAAACAGTGTTTAAATTCAATTTATTTAATTTGATAATTATACAAAAACACCAATTCTTTGTTTTTATTGTTAAATATGATCACAGGGTGACTGCATTTAATTTCATATCACGTTATTGTTCATATTATATGGTATCTTTATTATATTCACTAACTTTTATGTAAATCATAAGGTGATTCTATATACTATTACCTATATACAAATGTGTTCTTTAGTGGTATTTATGTCTGATTAGTCCAAAATGTAATGTGTGACTATATTTTGGATGTTACTTCAGTTTTAATACAAACTACATCCCCTAGTAATAGTCATTTAATTAAGTATTCTGGATTTATTATTATTTCAATTTTCCTGAAGTTCATGGTTATAGATGAACCTCAAATTTAATAGCTACAAACATTATCTTTATAACTTCTGTAATCTTCTGTAATAGTTTACAACCCTGTCTTTCATTGAATTTTATTTGCAATAAATTACAGTATTATGAACATGTCTTTGTGAATGCTTCTGCCAACATTTATTAATTTTTAACCGGATTTTTGTGACAAAAATGTCGGTTATTGATTTGGGGATGTACGCCGGGCAGGCGGGAGGATAATCAAATGTTGTCCGTGCATTAACTCATGAACCGTTCAACCAAAGCTTTTAAAATTTTAATATGTTGTTACTGACAACTAAATGAAGGTCAAGTTCAATAATGGCGATTTTGACTTTTACCGTTCAGGAGTTAAGGTTCTTGAAAGATTGAAAAATGGAGTTTCCAGTCGTGTCAGTGCATTTACGCATGAACTGTTCTACCAAAGCTTCCCAAATTTTAATATATTGTTACTGATGACAAAATGGAGGTCAAGTTCAATAATGACGATTTTGACTTTTACCGTTCAGGAGTTATGGTTCTTGAAAGATTGAAAAATGGTGTTTCCAGTCATGTCCGTGCATTTTCTCATAAACCATTTAACCAAAGCTTTTCAAATTTTAATATGTTGATACTGACTACAAAATGGAGGTCAAATTTGATATTGACGATTTTCACTTTCAGCATTCATCAGTTATGGTTCTTGTGATATTGCCGGTTTGCTGTCGTTGTGACAGCCTCTTGTTATATATATAGTGCAACCTTTGTAAATCTACACACTGGAGGACCTGAAAAAAAGTCAGATTAAGCAGGTTGTCTGAATACTCAGGTATTTTTTCCGCATGGATAGGCATATTTTGGTATCAGAAAAATGTGTTGGTGAAAGCAGGATGTTGGAATACTCAGGTGTCAGATTAGGCAGGTTACACTGTAACAGATTTCTGATTGTATCAAACTCATGGGGTCTCATTTTAGTCAGAAACAGATGATGTACAAATGTACTTTTTTGATGCAGATGTCCTTTTCCAAAAAATTACCATCCAGTCAGATGGGGTCATTTAATTTGATGACTGGTGTATACAGTGCCACACTCCCTGTACTTTAAAAATCCTTGCAACAACTTTTTGACTGGTCTGTCAACAATCTGTTGCAAGGCTTAATTACAGTCCCTATCCAATTTACCCTCATTTTCTGTGACATACTACATGTATATACAAGAGTGCACACAATGAAATGTCTCATATTCTTAACTAACCATTGATATTATGTTGATAGTCCTAAATATAATGCTTTACTACAACTATCACATAAACTTACCCAGTAACCTGATCCTAGAAAATGAGGTCAAGGTCAGGTAAAAAATACATGTACACCTGACTATCATTCAATTCACTAAATATAGTTGACCTATAGCTACTGCTTATAGTTTCTAAGATACAGGCTTAATAAAGAAAACTAAACATTGACCAATGAACCATGAAAATGAGGTCAAGGTCAGATGAACCATGCCAGGTATACATGTACACCTTAAAATTAATCTATGCAAAGGTTAATATAATTAATTTTATATGATCAATCTATGAAACAAACTTACCCATGAAAACTTAACATTGACCAATGAACCAACAAAATGAGGTCAAAGGTCAGATGATACCTGCCAGACAGATATATACAGCTTACAATCATTCCATACAGCAAATATAGAAGACCTATTGCATACATTATAAGAAATAGAGACCAAAACATAAAAAAAATTAACTATAACCACCAAACCATAAAAATGAGGTGAAGGTCAGAAGACACCTGCCAGTTGGACATGTACACCTTACAATCCTTCCATACACTAAATATACTAGACCTATTGATTATAGTATCTGCTATATGGACTTGGCCATTAAAACTTTAACCTTGTTCACTATCCATGAAATGAGGTCAAGGTCAAGTGGAAACTGTCTGACGTGGCATGAGGACCTTGCAAGGTACCCACATATCAAATATATTTATCCTATTACTCATTTAAAGAGAGAAATATTCACAAAAATTTGTTTTTCAACTGGTCACTGAACCATGAAAATGAGGTCAAGGACATTGGACATGTGACTGACGGAAACTTCGTAACATGAAGCATCAATATACAAAGTATGAAGCATCCAGGTCTTCCACCTGCTTAAGTATCAAAAATTTTAAGAAGTTAACTAAGTGCTAAAGCTAGCTCTTTTATGTTCTCTTTTAAAGTGACTACATGTTGTATCTTTTATGATAAGTACAAATGTACCCAAATCCCTTAAATCCAACATTATTGAGTTATTATTAATATGGTGATATACAGCCTAGATACAACATCCAAATATTAAACGGTGATATACAGCCTAGATACAACATCCAAATATTAAACGGTGATATACAGCCTAGTTACAACATCCAAATATTAAACGGTGATATACAGCCTAGATACAACATCCAAATATTAAACGGTGATATACAGCCTAGATACAACATCCAAATATTAAACGGTGATATACAGCCTAGATACAACATCCAAATATTAAACGGTGATATACAGCCTAGATACAACATCCAAATATTAAACGGTGATATACAGCCTAGATACAACATCCAAATATTAATGTGTTGATACATATCAATCAAATTCATCACAAACCATAATTCTTTTTAGAGTGTCACATGTATCAAACAATTGTTATTAACAATGTCAATACAATGATAAATATAGATACATTTTGACCAGAGATTTATTTATTTGCTAGTGTTTGATGCTATTTTAGCAACATTGGCTCTGTCATGCTATAATTTTTTATTGATGGAGGAAAACTGTAATACATGTGTATAGAGAGAACGTTCGATATCTTTGCCAATGAAGTGTTACATGTTAGATTTATTCTGTCATAGACTGTTCTAATGAAATGTATCAGTTCTAACCCGTTTTGATGACTGTTAAATATGAACAGTCCATAAAACACAACACAACTAAATATCAAACAACACAAAATTATGAAACAAAAAAAATTATAAAAAATATTTATTAAAACATTTACAATGTCGAACAAAAAATGGATAACAAATAAAAAATCATTTGATTAATTATGGAATACATATAAATTCTTCAACAGCAGCCATTAACAATTATTAACAAAGATATGTTCATCCGGGAATGTTGAGTAAAATATGTATAAATACTATAATAAAAATTGCAATACATAAACTATCTATAAATCTCATAACAGAGTTAATATAATCTCAACATAATGAGCAGATCTACCTAATCTGAGAAAAATAAACCATATATCACCTATATCCCATTGTATGACATTGACAATGCATTCTGAAACATTACGATAAAGGGGGTTTCCAACAATATGTCCCCATTCAAATGGATTGATCGGTCACAAAAAGGGGGGTTCCAACCCCAACAACCCTCCCCCTGGATACTCCACTGAACAGCATGAAAAGTACAGGTTCACAGAATTATTTAATCATTCACTCCAAAATAAAAATAATTTTTTTTTTAACTCCATGATTTAAGTTTGAACAGTTTTAGGAGTTGCAGTATATAAAGAAAAACCATAAATTGCTTTAAATTATAAATTTTATTTGTGCTTGGCTCCAACAGGATATAAATGCTCAGTAAATCTTGCTTTCTACCTGTTTTTAAGCATTTGTCAAAACAAAATCTATATTTCAAGACAATGGAAGGTTATTCTGTATCCTAGTTTTTCCTATCTAACAAGAATGGCAAAAAATCAAATCATTAAGTATTGAATCTTACCTCCATTTTTTTTCAGTAACACCATATCAAAATTTGAAAGCATGGGTCAAACAGTCCATAAGTTATTGCATGGAAATGACATAAAGTGCTATTTTCTGAACTATCAAGGACCATAACGGTAGAATTAAAAATCATTAATATCAAACTTATTCTCTTTTAATTTTGTCAAAATTAATAACTTGTTTAATTGAAAAGCATTGGATGAAAGGTTCATAAGTTATTATACAGAAACTGTTGGCAGCAGCCCACTGTAGTTCATTTCTTTAATATTCAGATTTTTCTTAAAAAACCTGATTATTAAAAAGTTTTTGAATGGTTATTTTGCAAGTTACTATGGCACAATAAAAAATCTTAACAATCAGATCAACAATTCTCCAAATAAGAACATTTAAATTATAATGTTTTTTAAAAAGTCCTCATAAAATTAGCTTCAAGGTTATAAATTATTGCTAGGTTAATGTCTTGGTACAAAGTACAACACTTCTGGATCATTTCGCTGTGTAACTTTTTCTGAGTTATAAATAGCCAGATTATCGTAATCAGTATAACCATAATCAGATGTCCCAAAACCAATAAATCCTGTCAATGGTACATTCTGTATGTCTGATTCAAATAAATATTGTCCATTCAGATACCCTTCAACCTGATAACCCTGGAATATACAAACACAGGGTCAAAGGTCAGGAATAAATGTGAAAATAAACCACTGTCACAGAACAAAAGGGACAAATTATGGCAAGACAAAAGAAATACATTTCCAGTCTCACACACACAGGCATAAATTGAGAAAGTCAAATTTGGCAGAATTTTGTTTCAGCTTTGTTTTTCTATGCTCTTCAACATCATTATTAATTTGGGCCTCCTACTTGATTTAAGTGAGTGCACAGACAGTCCCATCAGTAACAAGAAGAAATGGCTGGAACTGTCTCATAAACACAATGAAAATATAAATGCGGGTATAAAATTGTGTAAAATATTATAATTAAAATTATTAAATTTTTTTATTTTTTTTGTTGTGAAAGTGCATTACTAAGGCCTGTTTCTGAAATTTATTTGTGTCTGATCCATCTTTCATTTTTTGCCATGGTATTGCCAATCTATCTTTAATTATGATTTTTGAATGTCTGCTTGGTATCTTCACCTCTTGTTCAATCTTACCTGTAGTATTAGTTTCAATGTATTCCAACCCTTGTTTGCCATGTGTGCTGCTCCAAACTTCAACACTGATTTACCACCTGAAATTACAAAACCATTTACCTCAGATATCAGATCTTAAGAAATAAAAACCTCATAGAAAGCATAAGATAAAGGTACCTTATTGTGTGAACAGTTTTCTTGTCTTCACTGAATTATTTGATGAATTATATCTTATTGTTAAATAGACGTAAGGTTTTAATTTCTTATCTAAAAATCACAGGCATTTTAATTTATTTATACTAAAGCCTTCTTGGTAATATATATATCTTCAAAATTTTGTCTTAAAAATGGACAAATGAATTAAAAAGCATCAACAACATATCAAACAAGACTATACAGGACTAATGCTGAAAAAATTTATTATTTATACTTGAAGACTCAATATGAACATACCAATGTCAGAGGTCAACTTGTACATTTGTAAGGAAGGGTATAAGTAGAAGAATACCCCTAAAGCTCCTCCTGTTTTAACACCCCCTCTGTCCACTCTGGCTGCCAAAAATACTCCAGTTGTACCATTTATCTCCCCTGTTTTAGCATCTATTGACACTGTTATATCTTCCCTATAAAATTATATCATACATTTAAACGCAACAATTGTCAAATTATCTCCCCTGTCTTAACATCTATTGACACTGTTATATCTTCCCTATAAAATTATATCATACAATTAAACAGAACAATTGTCAAATTATCTCCCCTGTCTTAACATCTATTGACAGTTATATCTTCCCTATAAAATTATATCATACAATTAAACAGAACAATTGTCAAATTATCTCCCCTGTCTTAACATCTATTGACACTGTTATATCTTCCCAATAAAATTATATCATACAATTAAACAGAACAATTGTCAAATTATCTCCCCTGTCTTAACATCTATTGACACCGTTTTGGCAACTTCTGACACAGTAATATCTTTCCTATATATACAATTACATCACACTGTTTTTCATACATCAATTGTGAAATTATTTCCCTGTTTAAGTTATGTTTTCCGTATAGAATTATATCCTACTGTTAAACACAGATCATGGTTGAGTTATCTCCCTGTCTTGTCTGATTAAGTTTACCAAATAAATGCTTTTTCACTTATAAAAAGTGAGAAAATCTTGCTATCAAAAAATTCATAACAACTTTTTTAAAATAAAACAAATACCAACTTTTTTTCAAGTGTATTTGAGTCTTGAAACTGAGTTCAAAGACATATATATGCAAGATGGAAACATCTTAACATAAGGATCCAGTATTAAAGATATTATCTTCGTCTTATTTCTTCAGAAATATAAAGCTTTACATCAATAGTTTATGCTATCACTAACAACTGACTAGCTTGTTTTGAGTTCTCCTACTTTAACCACAGGTGTATCCATTCATCAATTATGTAGCCATGGTGACAGAGAGGTCATAGGCAAGATGTATCAATCATCAATTATGTAGCCATGGTGACAGAGAGGTCATAGGCAAGATGTATCAATCATAAATTATGTAGCCATGGTGGCTGATCATACCTACCAAGAATAATCCCCAATTAAGTTCGCTGTCCGTTTTAATCTGTCTGCCGCAGTCCAGTAAACGGGCTGTTCCAGAACCATCTGACGTAACACATTGCCATGGTTACCATCAGTAGATATGTGCACTTCAAAGCATCCTAACTGCTGAGCCATGTACTTTGGCTGTTCTGTCTCATTGTATTCTGAAATCATATTTATTTTGAAAAGTTGTAAATTTTGACAAGAAAAATCTCACATGTTTATATTTTCTAACTGTACATGTCCTGCTGACATAAAAGCCAGCAAATACTGCTTATGGTTGAAGGTACTTAACAAACAAAAATCGCTACATGCCCTGATAGTCTATAAAGAAAAGTAATGATACAAATATTTACAAAAAGTAAAATCACAAAAATACTGAACTTAGAAGAAAATCAATTCAGAAAGTCCTTAATCACATGGCAAAATCAAAATACAAAATGCATCAAAAACGAAAGGAAAAGAACTGTCATATTCTTGACTTGGTACAGGCATTTTCAAATGTAGAAAATGGTGGATTAAACCTGGTTCTATAGCGCTAACCCTCTCACTTTGATGACAGTCTCATCAAATGGCTCCCTGAAGTTTGAGTTGCTTCCATGTAAATCTTTCCCAAGTGAACTGTAAATTCAGAGATTATTATTTACAGGGTATAATTAATGCGACTGGGTGAATATGGCAAGAATTAAAACTCACTTTATGATATCTGATAAGCATATCTGTATGCAGATATTCATGCAATCGCAATACTTAATCTCATTAAAAAAAAACATGCAATAACTTCTGATTATATTATCTTCTACTGGCCATTTTGAATTAACAATCAGCTGGAGATAATGCTTATTAATGACTATCAGAGGAACATAGTTTGGTTCAACTTTAAATCTGTTAAAAACAAATGAAATCAGAATATCATAAATTCTGACAAGAATTTATCTGCAAACTTTGGCTTTTTGAAATCCTAATCAATACTAAAGTTACAACTTTCACGGTCTGAATGAGTAGCTGTTGCCAGGGAACCAATTCTGACAAGAATTTATCTGCAAACTTTGGCTTTTTGAAATCCTAATCAATACTAAAGTTACAACTTTCACGGTCTGAATGAGTAGCTGTTGCCAGGGAACCAATTCTGACAAGAATTTATCTGCAAACTTTTGCTTTTTGAAATCCCAATCAATACTAAAGTTACAACTTTCATGGTCTGAATGAGTAGTCATTGCCAGGGAACCAAATCTTACCTTCAAAATTTTCTGTATATGGGAATGGGAAAGGTTTGTCTTGTGGTGGATTCTGATGACTGCCTTTCTGACCAGTGGTCAGTGTCGTCAAAGTTACTACCATGTCTGGATATAGATTAAGATTAATTTTACCATCTTTTACCTGAAAAAGATAAATTTTAGGACAAATAATCTAACATTCATTAAGCTTGATATATTCAAGAGATAAACATATACAGATAAATGAACATTACTGTAGCATTGGAAAGTTAAAATCAATATTAATAAATAAATAATAGATTTAAAATGTCATAATTCAGTACAAAAATAAGCTGCTTTTGTTAACCCAAAATATGTATTTGAATAAAAAAAATTGACAGCCATGTTAAACTATCTGTTAACAAAGCCATTAAATAGGTATTTGCAACAATCAAATCACCAATTGATACTGTCAATGCTTAAAATACTACATTATTATCTCCATTCTAATAAAAATGACAGAAAACAACCTCAAATCATACACTTAAAATCTGTCATATGTTGTCTGCACTTGAACATACGTTTTCTTAGAATCAGTTCTGAATTGATACCATGAAAATTGGTGGCTTTATCCAATCAAAATGGACCTTATAAACAATGTTGCGTTAGAATCATCAATTAGAAATATGTAAAACCTGTTATTCTGACCAGGTTTTTTACTTATTGAAAAGAATATGAACAGATATAATATTTTTTTTATTTCAGTATCACAAGATTTTCCAGGATGATAAACGTACATCAACTCGTCCTTCATACATCATTGTTTCTGTCTCTCCTCCATCATAACCAAGTCTACTGTACCACAGAGCCATACTGTCTATCAAAGCCTGTAAATGATAAATACAAATCTATTATCTCCTAAAATTTAACTGATAACCTTTAATTAGATCATTGAATGACTGAATAGTGCATGAAATATAAGGTTTCATATTTGATTTCAAATTTTAGACCCGTATTTCTTTGAAAATTAGGCACTGAGGACAAGCCTAGAATAATAACACCTAGAGTGGGGTGCTCATTTTCGCCACATCTTTCCATATTTTCTACAGTTTATGTTCAGGTCTAAATGTTTTTGAAGTATACTGATATTTCTGTATGAAGATAACTTCAAATGCAAAATATACTTAAGCTTGAAAACCGGTTTGTTTTAAGAAAATCATCTGAAAAGTTGGATTAAAGGGTGTTTGAAATTTCCGGATGTTTTGTCCATGGGGGACACATATTCGCCGTTTTTACACATCTATTTAAAACCAAATAACCGCAGCTTTTAACAATTTTTATCAAATCAATTGCATTATAGATGAATAGCAGACATTTCAAAGGTATAAAGAATTCAAAATTAGGGCATTCTGTCAAATATTTACTTAGAAATACTTCTTTGAAATCGTGTTTTTTATTCAGGAAATTGTCCGAAAATCGTTGTCCGTTTTTCGGTCATTTTCGGTAGGAGCCGCAATTTTGTCTCAGTTTAAAAAAATATTATATTTGTTATAAAAATATAATTTACGGGTACATTTCTTCCATTTCAGCCATCCTTTGAAGTTTTTACACCTCAAAATCCTTAAACGGCGAAAATGAGCACCCCACTCTATGTGCATAAGAGGAAAAGACAAATATTACAGTGCAAAGCATAAAATTATTAATACATATCACATTTCCTTATAGGATGAAATTGTACTTACAAAACTTCCCTTCAACTGGAGAGTTATAGTCTGGAGAGTAACATTAAATTTCGGCTGTTGATAAAAACACACTGAATGGAGAGAAGTCTGAAAGTATAAAGCAATATCCCCTTTATCAGTATGTAAAATGTAAATGTACAGATTGTAGAGTTTTGTGTGTCAGATTAAATTTTGTATGATATATTTGTACAATGGAAAAACCTAATTACCTGGAACTGTGCTGAATGATCTAGTTTTAATATTAACAATATAAAACCAATTTTATGAAAGATTAAAATATAATGAAACAAGTTTCTACATAAGCCTTAGTGTATAACATTTAAAGACAACACAAAATGCTATAAGTAAAAAGGTGACATTTCTGAAGAATATCATTTATTTCTATACATGGTTCTTATACAGTTCATGACCAGACCATTAAAATGTTCATACCACAAAATCAACAAGGTTCTATTTTACAAAATTAACAATGCCTTAATAAGAGTTCTTAAATAATAACTAAATACAAACCATGGTTTCCATGACAATGGTGAGATTCTTCTCATCGGGACTAACAAGTGACACATAACTCCCTCCATTTGTCAGTTCCCCCACTCCACTGTTATGCTTCAGGTATCTCCACCCAGGGGCTGTAAACTGGGTGGTATGAGCTGAAAACAAATTTTAAAGTTTTTATTTTCCTAATATCAGATCTACAATAGGTTATTAATCTATATTGAAATTGACGAAAAAGGCCAAGTATTTTAATACAAAACTTTAAATGAAAAAAGGTTGTTACACAGAAATCTTAATGCTAAATGGAGTTCAAAAAGTTTGGTCAGTATAAACCTATTGTAACTTTCTGATCTCTATTGACATTTGTCTTCATGTAGTACTGTAAATTCAGAAATTATTGCCTGCATTTATTATTCCGATTGTGTCATTTAAAATGTGATGATAATTTTTGCGATATATGAGAAAATTCCTGTTTAATTCACATAAAAAAATTCAGAATGCTTGTTTAAATTATTGCAATTATAACCCTGCTGCATTTTTTGCAATAATTAAAACATCACAATAATCTCTGAATTTACAGTAATACTTATGAATTTTGAACCTTAGTACATTCTTTGTTGGATAGTTCACTCATTGGCAATCATACCACATTTTTTATCATTAATTAGACATCAAGTGCGTTGTAAATGAATCAGGAGATATCGATAAGTCTAAATGCTTTATATATAAAATATTCCCTGCAATACCTGTTACCCATATAGGGTTGTTTATGACATAGTTTCCACTCCATGGAGAATTCGCTGTCATCAGACTTTGACGGATAAATGGTAAAGCATTATAATACCCAGATATCATGTTCCAGGCAATTGTTCTGAAAAATTTCAACGTTCAAAAAATTAGCACCTGTTGGCATACAAATGGTGTAGCATTATATTACCAGCTTATTACATGCAATTGTTCTGAAAAATATAAAATTCTAAAGATAATCTTAGTTAATGATTGCTATTAAATTTTTGCACTAAGCATGACAATATCAAAACCTCATCTGATTTTTCCAATGTTTCATGGGAAAGTTATTGAAAGTTATATACATGAGTTGGTGTGTAGAGATATTGAGTTATCAAATACTGAATGAGAATACAGCATTTATTTGATTGCTTATCATCTACATCATAACTATTTTCAAACTAGGTATGAATTAACTTTTGATCATTATTTATATCATTATTACCAGTAAGTAAGTAGGTTTGAAGGTCTGAATTTAAATCCATATTATTTTACTTATTGGAAATCCTACATACCCTGTGAATAAGCCATTCACATAATTCTGATTCAGAGTCTGAAAAACATACATAATTCTTTGTCTCCTGTGTATAAATAAATTACTTTAAATCTAACCCTAAGTCAGAATACTCCTGTCTATGGCCCCTTTTATTGAATTATCTATATGCGTATTATAAATGTATGTTTGTTTATTACATTGAAGTTATAACTATGAGCAAGATATATGCTCAGGTATGAAATTCAAAGATGCTATTAAAATATGATACATGTGTAAAAGGTGCTGTTGAATAATATTATCTTTATAATTATTAGCTGTGTGTTAGCTGATTTTTTACTAGCTATAAATTTTCTGAAGTTACAAAATGGAAAACTTTTTCTGGTGAAAAATGGTATAAAATATGAAAATTATTAAGCATACCCTAGCCCAACAACCAGCACCAATATTGTCATTAAATGTACTGAAGTCTTCTGATGACCACAACTGCTTCCCTGTATTGAATGCTGCTTCTGTTGATTCGGTACCAGGATAATGGACACTGAATTAAACAAAATAATTTAAATAGATTTTGTGCATTGTTTTGAGTCTTTTTATGATTTTACAGAGTTTACCATTGGCTGCACCTGTATAATTGTATAAATCATGGTTTCATTAATTACCAAAAACTAAAGCTAACCCCATTACCCAATGTATTCTATAGCATCAAACAGCTCAGGGTCCTTAAGCATATCGTTAATTATCTCAAATCCACCATCAACAGCAACTATCTTTACGTCATGAAATCCATTCTGATCTAATGATCTTCTCAAGGTCTACAATATAAATATGTGATTTACATAAACTACAGTAGCTTTTTTGTATCTAACAATCTACCCGTCTTTTTCAATTTTTTTGGGCTGAATTCTAAATACTTTGTTATCCAGGTTTTACTTATTGTCCATAATATTTTTTTAATGTTATTAATTTTCTTATTGACACAGAAAACAGATGTTGCACCCGTTAAAAGGTTTAAACCCGCTGCATTTGCATGCACCTGTCCTAAGTCAGGAATTTCCTTGTTGAACTACATCAAGCAAATTTGAAAATGGCAAAATTAAATCGCTGTGAAATGGTCTAGTAGCCTCATGATATTTGATCTGTTTATATGGCCTTTAAATTGAGTTGAAGATCTCTTGTTGTGTATTAAACTATTGTTTCAGAAAAGGAGAAGGTTTGGTACCATTAAAACGTTTAATCCCACTGCAAATTTTGCACCTGTCCTAAGTCAGTGACTTGGATGGAGAGTTGTCTCATTGGCACTCGTGCCACACCTTTTTATATAGATTGATTAAACTTATCACAGTAGATTCATTATTAATAAATTAATACAATAAGATATAAATGATATATTACCTTAATATACTCAATACTATAAGCTAATTCATTCCATATCTGAAAAAATATGTAAACAACAAATTTTTATATCTCCTGAGCTATTCTAACTTTGGGAAAACTTTTAAACATAGTCGCTCAGCATTGCATATGATATATATGCTGACAACTAAATGAACTTCATTCTATTAATTGTCATGATTGTCGTGTCAGGCCACTGTCTCAATAATGTTTACGGGATCCCATATTCATCCAGAATTTCAAATTTGGTTTGTTACATACGTTCTAATTTTAAAGTATCATCTTAACAACGTGTTTTATTGTTCTTTCATTTGTCTTTGTTCTATTATTAATATTACTTTTACTGTTGGATTGTTTTATGTGATATTCGTTTGACGTGGCTTGGTACTTATACATCCCGTCAATGTGTTTGTATTGTCTTTCATTTTTGGCTGGTGTGTTTTGTATATACGACTTTTTGTATTTCTTTGGTTCTTATAACATGACTCTGTACCTCAAAAGATACAGTCAGTATGATATTGTTCTATTATGAATGACAAAAACTATTAAATTTCTGACGTCAGACACACAAATCATGATGACTGCTGTACCCATATCTTTACTATTTTATTTATTGTGTTTGTTTAGTTAACGCATCATTGTAAATATAACGGAATTTGATGAGACTGTACCAAGTCAGGAATATGACATTTCTTGTCCATTCGTTTCTGATGTGTGTTGTTATTTGATTTTGTCATGTGATTATGAACTTTCCGAATTGATTTTCCTCTGAGTTCAGTATTTTTGTGATTTTACTTTTTCCTTTCATTCCTTTTGTGTATACATAAATATTATTATGATAATGACATCACTATTTAACAATCAGTAACTAAAATAGTACCCCAACAAAATTAATATCCAAGTCATGGTATTTCTTTGCTCCTTGTATCCACTTGATTATGTATACAGCTGTTGTGTTGACATTATAATAGGGATTGTGGGTTCCATTTCCTATCCAGCCAGGCCATCCCCATGGTAACCCATACAGTAATATATCTGGATTCCTCTACAATAATATAAAGAACAATATATTACTTGTTTTACTATATTAACAAGAATGAGTCCATAGAACACAGATGCCCACTTGCACTGTCATTTTCTATGTTCAGTGGACCATAAAATTGTGGTCAAATTTCGCATTAAAATTAGAAAGATAATTAAGGAATGACTGTTATATTTTTTCTGTCTATAAAGAAATAACATCAAAAATGTGGTGCACACTGAATAACCAGCGTAGTTGGTTATTCTAAAGTGTGCACCACATTTTTTATGTTATTTCGAATAGACAAAAAAAATATTACAGTCATTGCATGCTTATAATCTAATTCTAAATTCCATTTTAAACCTGAGTAAATTATGAAAAATGTTGATGACATCACGGTCACATGACTAAATTATGTCTATGAGCTGATAAACATAAGGATATCAGCCAATCAGAAGACATGTTACATCCAAAATTAAATTATCATCATAGTGAACATATGTAGTAAGTTTCAAGTTGATTGGACTTCAACTTCATAAAAACTTCCTTGACCAAAACTTTAACCTGAAGCAGGACAGAAGGATGAAGACAGATGGACAAACAGACAGACCGATGAATTAACAAACGAATGGATGAGCAAACGTGTGCACATACTGAAAAACATAAACATAAGTTGGGCAAAAAAAAAACCTATACCTTTTAAAGACTTTTATATCTTTTGAAGTCTAACAAATGAACTTCTAATGAAAGCATACCAGGGGCCTTGAATCAGGGAACGTAATTTCCTCATAATATAGCAAATTTTTTGTTGTTATCTAAACCATGACAATTGGTTCTCATGAATAATAAATACATCCACATAATATATGTGTTAATAATATAATAAAAGATGTGGTATGATTGACAATGAGACAATCCTACACAAGAGACCAACTGACACAGAAATTAACAACTACAGGTCACCATACAGCCTTCAACAATGAGAAAAAGACTGGTTTTTACTTTTTTAGCTTCTTTCATCATCCACCATTCATATCCTCTGTAGTAATTTTCATCCCAGCTGTTGTGCATATGTGATGCTTCACTGCCCTCTGTAACAAGAATATGACGGTCATACTACGGTTTGTCTGACATCTGATGAAATATGGTTAAATCAAGTAAAATGTGGTTACAGGACCAAATACCTAATAAAAATTAAGATTTTGAACATCATTTATTCTATCAATGGCAAGTAAATAATTGCTTGGTCCTTAAAGGTTGGATATTTACTGGACCAAATGTCTAATAAAAACAAATGTTTAAAACATCATTTTGTAATGTCCAATAAAAATCACAGAACTTTGAAAACATTGGTATTGGGGAAACATTGAATAAAATTTTCAGTTTAAAATTATGTAATGGAACAAATACTAAAGTCTAAATGACCATTGTCCTGGGACAAAGTCATTAGTGGACTGTTTAGGGTTTTCTGTTTACATGGGTTAGATGGGTTTGATTCTTAAAAAAATTTGGTATTATGGAACTTTTGTTCTCAATGTGACTCTATAAAAGTTTTGTTTTCTCTCATGAATCATATTTGTCTTGTTCTGCATACACTAACTAGTTCAGTGTAATCAATTCAATCCTAGTTATGATGTTTCACTCTGTTTCTCTAGTCAACACAGTTTTTAAACAGATTTTCATTATTTTTTTTTAGAAATGTACTTGAGTTTAAACTTTTGACATCTTCAAAAGAGATTTCTTTTTTAAGATTATGTAAGTTTTTGTTTATAGATATTTAGCTAGACAATCAAGTTTGAACTTTTAACATAATAAGATGAAATGCTTTTTAAGTTGTCATTTTGGTTTCCAAGTGTTCAAAAGCTTGCATCAAAACGTTCAACAGCTTGCGTCAAAACTTAAGTTAGAAATTATAAGGTTTGACATAAATTAACATCAAAACTTAAGTTAGAGATTATAAGGTTTGACATAAATTAACATCAAAACTAAAGTTAGAGATTATAAGGTTTGACATAAATTAACATCAAAACTTAAGTTAGAGATTATAAGGTTTGAGATATAACATAAATTAACATTAAAACTTAAGTTAGAGATTATAAGGTTTGACATAAATTAACATCAAAACTTAAGTTAGAGATTATAAGGTTTGAGATATAACATAAATTAACATTAAAACTTAAGTTAGAGATTATAAGGTTTGACATAAAATTAACATCAAAACTTAAGTTAGAGATTATAAGGTTTGACATAAATTAACATCAAAACTTAAGTTAGAGATTATAAGGTTTGACATAAATTAACATCAAAACTTAAGTTAGAGATTATAAGGTTTGACATAAATTAACATCAAAACTAAAGTTAGAGATTACAAGGTTTGACATAAATTAACATCAAAACTAAAGTTAGAGATTATAAGGTTTGAGATATAACATAAATCAACATTAAAACTTAAGTTAGAGATTATAAGGTTTGACATAAATTAACATCAAAACTTAAGTTAGAGATTATAAGGTTTGACATAAATTAACATCAAAACTTAAGTTAGAGATTATAAGGTTTGACATAAATTAACATCAAAACTAAAGTTAGAGATTATAAGGTTTGACATAAATTAACATCAAAACTTAAGTTAGAGATTATAAGGTTTGAGATATAACATAAATCAACATTAAAACTTAAGTTAGAGATTATAAGGTTTGACATAAATTAACATCAAAACTTAAGTTAGAGATTATAAGGTTTGACATAAATTAACATCAAAACTTAAGTTAGAGATTATAAGGTTTGACATAAATTAACATCAAAACTAAAGTTAGAGATTATAAGGTTTGACATAAATTAACATCAAAACTTAAGTTAGAGATTATAAGGTTTGAGATATAACATAAATTAACATTAAAACTTAAGTTAGAGATTATAAGGTTTGACATAAATTAACATCAAAACTTAAGTTACAGATTATAAGGTTTGAGATAAATTAACATTGAAACAACAAGAAACATTAAATTGTTCATCAATCAGACAAAAGAACTAACCTCCACTTTGAGAGTCACCGCCAATCTCTACTTTTAAAATTTGCAAACTAGCTCCAAAGTTTGGCTGAAATAAAAACATTAAATTATCTGAATATCAGTAAAATATCACAGTTAATAAACATTTGTTCTGATGCTGTTCTGCTACACCACTGTCTCAGGTTAGCGGAGGGTTGGGATCTAGCTAACATGTTTAACCCCACTGCATTTTGTATGTATGGGCCTGTCTAAAGCCAGGAGCCTGTAAGTCATTGGTTGTCATTTGATGCTGTGTTACATATATATATATTTTTTTTTCGTTCCTTTTTTGTTTTCATTAATTAGGCTGTTAGTTTTCTTGTTTGAATTGTTTTATATTTCTGATTTCTAGGCTTTTTAAAGCTGACTATGGGGTATGGGCAATATTCATTGTTGCAGGCCAAACAGCAACCTATTGCTGTAAATTTCAGTGTCATTTGATCTCTTGTGGAGAGATGTCTCATTGGCAATCATACCACATCTTCTTTTATGATAAATACAACCATTTTTTTATTGGATGGAACAATCAATAATTGTAAGCAATGATTAGATGTAATCACACTTTCAATTTTTAATTAAATCTGTCTTTCAGTTACTTTCATCAAGTCACACCAGTCATTTAGGTGAGCTATATAAGTAATGCATTTGTCATACATGTATACAGTTTCATTTGAATGAAGGGAAAGCGGGTATACAATGTAGCTCAGTGAAACAGTAATGCATTATGCAGCAATACAAAACAATGTAAAGACATCTGAGATTTATCAATTTAAAAGTAAGAAGATGCATGTGATATGATTGCCAATGAGATAACTCTCTACCAGAGACCAATTAGTGTAGAGGTAATTTTTTTGGCCTTCAATACATGTAATGGGCAAAATCTAAACCCCACAATGCTTATTTGAAGACACATGTGAAGTATAAGTACAATTAAAGCATCATGGTAGCTGTGAGTCAGTCATTCTTATTTCAACATTCATGTACAAATTTTGTCACATAAGTAATTTCAATGCAAATATTTTATGCAAACTTGTCAGTTATTGAAATCTCTCTTTATTACTGTGTAGTGCAAATGTTACCTGATAGATGACAGACATGTGCTTTGACAAACAGGGACCCAGCTGTCTCCATAGATTAGGTTCAACCTAGTGTATTGGCCCCTACAACTGATAAGTAAAGAGTCAAAATCAAATCTATCTTACCTTAAACAAATAATCCAGTATTTCATCTCTAAGTTTGGTTGGATAGTGTCTAACAAGTAATGATGTTGCCTAAAAAAATTATATAAAGAAAAATGACTTCAGGCATTGTTTTTATGGTAATCTACAAAAGAAGTGCATTATACAAATAAATGTATTAAACATATGTTGTTTTTTTTAAACTTCAAGTTAAGCATTTGTTAAGGCAGGAAACACAGTTTTCATGATTATATTAATAAGACTTTTTTTACAGAAATAATGTGGAATTATCATGTATACATTTCAATGAAAACAAAGGATATTTGGAGTTTCAGTTTTGAGGTCCTCAACAACTACATTTTGTACATAGACAAATTATCAGTTATGTTTCCTCCATAATGACACCTTCTGATGACTCCCCCCTTTTCTCTGTAACATGTCTAATGACCATGATGACATCAATTGACACCGCCAAAATGATGCCTTCAGACACCTCCCCTTTCCTCCATATTAATGATGTCATCTGATGCCTTCCTTTTTTTCCATTATAAGAGGGTCATAATTGGTGTATCTTCATGACGAATAAGGGTAAAAATTCTTGCCTTTTGACATCACCCCCTTTTTATATTTTATACTTTACTCCATAATGTGTGGTTCATCTGTTTAAAGGTTTTGACAATCAAAAATCTGTATCATAATTCATAAAATTTAATTTTTTTTTTAACATAAATTTCCTTTCTATTTATCGCATTATGTTTTTCGGCATCACCTCCCCCTTTTTAAGCGAAATCATTTCTAAGTAATATTTTACTTACCCCTCCCCCACTGATTGCCCCGATACCATCAAAGCGTCTACCAAGCCCTCGGGAATCATCTACTCCATAAGTTACGATTTGTGAATGGCAATACTTCAATAAAATAAACATAATCAATTTTGAAAACATTTTCTACGATAGGGATTTTTCAGACAGGGAAAGGAAACTAGTATGGCAATGGGGGCTGTTACATCCTGCTCACCTGGGACTAGGGTTACCTTGAAAAGTCGAGTCGAACATGCCGATGAGAGCGGACGTGACTTTTTTACAGAGAGAATCCTACAACATCTTTTATTGTTAAATTGGTTTCATGGATACATTTTATTATCCTCACATCGTATATTTTATGACTTGGAATTTATTTTTTTGTTGATGAAAGTTTCTGTAGATATTTTCTGATTTGTTTAAGACATGTTATCCATGTATCAGACCAATCTATTTGATATCTGAAGGGTTTTTCCCTAATGGATCGGTAGTTTCTTTACTTGATCCTTTATCATTTGTATGTATGGCTTTCCTCTACCAGGAAAACAGCTGGGCATTTAGCGGTATCGGTTCAGATTCCAAGTATGTCCTCTCCGGTTTCCCGTTAGGTGTCTAGGCATTTGTGTGGCATCCGGGTTGACCTTATCATTTATTTTGTATATAATGTGTTTTCATATTTTGCATTTTTTATATGCATATGCTCCTAAGGATGAGCGAATCAGGTGAGTGGGTGTGTTAGTATTTTTTTATTACATAGTACTTATTGTTTTTGGGGAAGGTTGATTTTCTGGAAGCAAGACAGGCTCATCTTTGCTAGCCAAGGGTTAAGATCCACATCCGCTCTCTTCACCCTTAGCGGATTGCGATAAAATTTCGGAGACACAAGGTAAGGATTTTTATTGGTTGCTGTCAAAACTCGCTGCAACCAATCAAAAAGAACATATAACATGATCACGTGTAAATGTAGAAAGTGTTTGTAAACAATTCCCACGTGTTTATTGTGCAACAAGTCTTTACATCCCTAAACATACGACTATTTAGTGACAACTTGAATGTTTTTAATCAACCAATAGAAGTTCTTGTGTATGTTTCATGCATAAATGCATGAATTTTGACGTATATTTTCATTTCCGGCTTTACCAAGTGTGTAGAATCTAGGCGCTACCCAAACTCCGGACAGTGATCGTTTCCGTTCCGGAACTTTTTTCCCTTACTCCATCAAACTCCGGACAGTGATCGTTTCCGTTCCGGAACTTCTTTCCCTTACTCCATCAATAAACTCCGGACAGTGATCGTTTCCGTTCCAGAACTTTTTTCCCTTACTCCATCAAACTCCGGACAGTGATCGTTTCCGTTCCGGAACTTCTTTCCCTTACTCCATCAATAAACTCCGGACAGTGATCGTTTCCGTTCCGGAACTTTTTTCCCTTACTCCATCAATTAGTGTAGAGTAGTATTCGGGCCCGTATGCGGATCGGAACTGGAACTGCCGGGGAGTTTGGGCGCTACCGTGTTTTTACTTCCAAATTGAAGAGTTCGAGTGCTACCATTGGTCAATAATAATGTATTCGGAATGAGCGTGATTTTTTTTATTTTCCGATAGATGGCACAACATTGTTAGCACAAATGTTGGCTCAATCCGCCAAGGGTGAAGAGAGCGGGAGTGGATCGTAACCCTTGGCTAGCTAGCGAAGATGGGACAGGCTGGGAAAATGGATAGGCAAATGCTCACATTAAATCTGTACCGATGCAGTGTACTAAAGGTCTTCACTTTAACACCAAAACCCATAGTATATGTGCCTGTCCCAAATCAGGAGCCTGTAAGTACTTCAGTGGTTGTCGTTTGTTTATGTGTTACATGTTTGTTTTTCGTTCAATTTTTGTATTTAAATTAGACATTCTTTTTTTTTATGAAACAATTGTGCAATACCAACTCTATTAATTTGTCTTTTAGTTTGAAATGGGGAATGAAAAGTGTAGAAAAGTCAAACGTTTTAATATTATTGCAAGATGAAAGAGTCTTAGATTAGATGTACTCTAAAAGATCTTTGTGATTTTTTTGTATCCAAATTTGATTCACGTCACCTCCAGAATTGGTAGTTTCACAATAACTTTATAACCCGGCTTTGTATGCTGATAAAATTGTTATTAATAAGTTAGAAATGTCTTAGTGCAGCACTTTGAAGTCCCAGCTATAAACCGTTGTTTGTAGGGACACTACGGGGTTTTCGGTTTGGTTTTCAATTTATGATTGATATACCAGTAGGAACTTTAAATATAAAATTATATTCTAAATTCATTGAGTTTGGTCTTCGTAATTTTGCAATATGACTTCCTTATTTCGCTCACATGTTTGATAGACATTATAGGCAACTGTAGCTTATTAAAATCAAGTTAATCGATTCAGATACAAATCAAGATAGCAAACTAAAACAGAACTTGAAAAAACAGAAAAAAACACTGGGTAAAGTTCTCCATCTATACACGCATCACCTACCATGAGAATCCACTCTATATGTACGTTTTAACATCTCACAATCGAAAATGGACAAATCGGTTAAATAACAGATCAGACAGTCTACTATTCTGCCATGGTAAAATGTATTTATTGATTGGGTTCACATTCATATCGCATCAGTCATCTAATATGTGATAATAACACGATAAAATTGATGTAGTGGCGATTTCACTTGTTCTTCCTTATAACTCTGTTGGAGCAGTTAATGTGTTAGGAACTCTTCTTTGTAAACGAAGTCCGTATACATTAAAAATGCAAAAGTGAATCCAAAATTTAAAACATAGAAATATGGGCAACAATAGCCAAAGTTTACTGCTGTTCAATAGTTACGAGTCGATTCATATCCGAATCGGGTAACAAACTAAAAAGTAAAATCACAAAAATACTGAGAGGAAAATCAAATTGGAAACTCCCTAATCACATGGCAAAATCAAATGACAAAACACATCAAAAACGAATGGACAAGAACTGTCATATTCCTGACTTGGTACAGGCATTTTCAAATGTAGAAAATGGTGGATTGAACCTGGTTTTATAGCGCTAAACCTCTCACTTTTTTGACAGTCTCATCAAATTCCGTTATATTTACAATGATGCGTGAACTCAACAGACATAATAAATAAAATAATCAAAATATGAGTACAGCAGTCGTCATCGTGTAACAATTGTTAAAGAAACAATTTAACAGAACACAAAAACATTTATCTACAAACACATTCATTACTTCGCGGGTCTGACGTCAGAAAATTTTATACGTCACATATTTTTGTCGTTCAATGTTTATACAAACAATTTCAAAATTTCACATGGGCAATGTTAGCATACATGTACGGTTAAAAAATCAAAAGTATGTAAGAATTAATAACAGAAATAGATCTAGATTTAAAATAGTCCAAAATTTCTATAGAATTTATAAGCAATCACAAATAATTCATTCCACTACGCGATTGAATAATTTTGACGTTTGTGGTTCATCGTATTTTCTAATTAAGGAATGTCTGCAATATTTTTTCTGTCTATGAAGAAATAACATAAAAAATCTGGTGCACACTGAATATCGTGCGTAGCGGGTTATTTAACAGTGTGCACCACATTTTATGGTATTTCGTCTGGTTTTAATTGACCCAGTAGTAAGGACGTAATTTGTGAAAAAGTAAACGTTCAAAGAACGACGACGAAGGTCAAAAGACAATGGGCGTCAAAAGTGATAACTGGTTCATTGGGTTTTTAGACTGAATTGATTACAGGTCAATAAAAATTATGTCCAGATAGTAGTATATGCCAAAGCTTGTATTGTTTGATTACAAAAAACCTGCTCAAACACCTAACACATTGTAACATGCAATCAACTGCTTTAACAATAAGAAGAGTGGTATGATTGCAAATGAGACAACTCTCCACAAGAAACAAAACGAAAAAGACAATACAACTATAGGTCAATAAAGTGATCATATCTTATGTTCATAGTTTAAACATAATTCCTAAGCATAGCTGTTTCTTTATCAAAAGGTGACATATTTTGGTAGTATTTGTCAAGTATTAGCCGATGTACACTTACTAAGTAAATGGAAATCGCCATTTGCCGATTCAAGGACATAGTTTCTGGAAACAAAACAATCCCATTTCAGCAAACGGTGAGTGAAACAACTGATGTTCCATAGCCAATACACTTGATTCATCAAATTTTCCGTCAACAAGTCTTGCAAATCATAATTCAAACCATTCAGAAAATGTATTTTCCGTAGATAACTAGAGAAGCACATCAGTAGAACTTAACATTAATAAGTAATACTTACCAAAATTTCTCTAATTAATAAACTATATAACTGAAATTTCACAAAGATAACGGTAAATAATTTTGACGATGGGGATGATGCTGGTTAAATTGGCGCGAAATAATATTCTTACTCCTATTGCTTTACGTAAAACAAAATGTATAGAATTGAATTTGACTAAAGTTGAGCATAAAAAAACGTGAATATGCAAAAGCCTGGTAATATATTAATGATAAAGTGTGTATAAATTTCCGTAAACGAATTTACCAGTATACTTCACTAAGAATTACATTTGAGCGCAAGGAGATCTTTATTTGTGAATCGGTTTTAATAACCCCGGTTGAACTCAGGGTCGAAGTTCAACATGTTTATATTAACGGAATTTTTTGCGTTGCTTTTAAATCATTGAGGCCATCTATTTTTATTACGGGTTTCCACATCTTTAAATCGGAATTATAGAAAAAATGGAATGTTGTTAGCAAAATCAAAACAGAAATGATGAACACTGCAACATTTTCAGCAAAACATAAATAGGATGGAGGATCTGTGTATTCACATTATTTGTAAAACTCTCCTTATTCCTGTGAAGCGTGTGCTTTACATCGAGGCTTGCTATGCTTATCATCGACGCCACAGTACTTCAACCAATCAGAAAATGTTTATTTGGGGCATTCGACCTATTTTAACTCAGATTTTGGAATTTTTTAATCGAAATTATAGAAAAATGGAATGTTGTTAGTACATATAAAATAGAAAATGATGAATACTAGCTATTAGCTAAAGAAAGTTTGGACGGGGTTCTGTGTATTTACATTATTTGCACAACTCTCCTTACTGATGCCATATTTTGGAATTTCCGTGACCTAAATGGTTCGCGAAAATTAATATTTTTATATATAGTATAGTAATAACTCCGTTTATACGAATGCAAACCCAACAACAGCAACAAACGTCTATCACAAACTACCTAATAAGCTTGATTTACCGAACTTTACGGGAGATATTTTAACATGGCAGACATTTTGGGAATCGTTTGAGACAACCATTCATCACAATCCCTCTTTATCAAATATACAAAAGTTCAGCTATCTCAAATCTCAGATACACAGTGAAGCCGCACAACGTATATCCGGTTTACCTCTATCAAACGCCAACTATGAACACGCAATTATATTGTTAAAAGAGAGGTATGGACAGACACAAACCATTATAAACGCGTACATGCAGAATCTACTGAACTTACGCATCCGTCACTTACACCGCATAGCATAAGATCATTTGGAATCGTACATAAGGGGATTAGAATCGCTCGTACAATCACAAGACACATTTGGATCACTTTTAGTACAAATCATATTTGGAAAATTGCCCGACGAAATGAAAAAAAACTGATACCAGAGAACACGGTAAAAGGTCCCTTAGAGAAGCAATCGGTAAAGAGATGTACGTACAGGAAACTGGTAATTTTGACAAATTAGACAGTTTCACACACACAGCAGTTGAACCAAACATCACTGCAAGACCTCAATCTGTAATAAATCAGTTCAAACCCAAAACCTGTATTTATTGCAAACAACCACATTCTTCCCTAGAATGCACAAATGTTGTAGACAGAGAAAAACACTTTTCTATAATTAAACAGAAAAATGTATGTTACAATTGCTTTAGAAGTCATAAAGTTTCAGAATGCCGCTCGCGTTTTAGATGTAGAAAATGTGATAACAAGCCCAACACTAGTCTTTGTGACAGTAATAAGAATCAAGAAAAAGAAAGCGTACGTACAGCAAAACCTTTACCGCAAAATACCATAGTAAGTACAGTAGAGAGCAAAAATAATGCATTAACATGTTACACGTCGACATCGAACATTAAACCAAGCTCAGACGTTTTATTAAGGTAGCACAATACAAAGATTTTTCATCCCCAATGAGACATCTTTAAACTGATGTAATTCCACTCATTCTTCTTTAAATTTTATAAATAAGGTACCAAAAGAAAGACGAATGAATAATCTTTCAAATTGTGATAGTTTCATTATGACATAATTATTACATAATTAATTGTTATGTAATTAGTTGCTATATTGTGATGTCCATACATGAATGAATTTAGCTTCTTTGTTATTCATAGCATCCCAAAATTTTTTATAGATTCTTGCACAACACAGTTTGACTTCCAAAACTGTGTCTCAGATTTTTCCTATTGTATTTCATTCTCTCATAAATCTTCAATGAATTTTGCAACAGCAATTCATAAGAGATCACTAAATTCAATTGGGTATAAAATTTGTTCTATAGATGTTTTTGAAAATCTGAGACACTGTTTTGGAGGTCAAGCTGTGTTGTACAACAATCTATAATATATTTTGGGATGCTATGAAGAACAAAGACGCTAAATTCATTCAAGTGTGGACATCACAATATAGCAACTAATTGCATAACAATTGATTATGTAATAATTATGTCATAATGAAATTATCATAATTTGAAAGATTAATCTTTCTTCTTTCTTTTGGTACCTCATTTATAAAATATAAAGAAGGACGAATTTAATAACATCAGTTTAAAGTTGTCTGATTGGGAGTGAAAAAATCTTTGTATTGTGCTACCTTAAAGACAGCCATTTCACAAGTTTGGGTAGATGACAGGTCAGCTACCGCTAATATTCTTTTAGATGAAGGATATCAGAAGTCGTTTATTAGCTAGGAATTAGCCACTGAATTGCAATTAAAACCAAATGGAACCTCGACATTTAGCTTAGCAGCTTTTGGAGATGAAAACAGAAATATACGCAATTTGGACATTGCTGTAATAGATTTACAAACTCAGAATGGGAAGAAAATACCAATTGAAGTATTGATTGTTCCTACTATCGCAGCACCGTTACACAATCGCACGACATATAATACTGCTAAACTTCCTTACCTCAGTGGACTTAGATTAGTGCACCCTGTAAGCGAAATGCATAAATTCAGGATTTCATTTTTAATAGGTTCTGATTACTATTGGGATATCGTAGAAGACACAGTTATCCGTGGATCAGGTCCAACCGCAGTAGAATCAAAACTCGGATACCTACTTTCTGGACCAAAGAAAGCCTCAGCTGGACCCACATCCTCATCTTTCATGTTACAACAAAAAACAGAAAAAGTTGACTTGAAACGTTTTGGGAAAATCGAATCAATGGGAGAAGTATCTGACAATTCAACTGAAATTAACAAAGACTATTTTGAGACGTATCAATCAAACAGCAACACAATGAACATAATGGTAGGATACACACATTTAGCAGGGAACCAGAAATGATGAAAATCCACGGAGACAGAGCACCGAGTAAAACTGAAGCTAAGCTAAAGATTCAAACATGGACTTAATATTTTCATGACAATATACTTATCAAGTGCGCCATAATTTTGATAATGATCATAGTTATAGACAGTTCAACAATTTCTATTTTATTACATGGACTTTAAATGATTAATTATGGTGTCACGGTACTTTTCTATCCCAAATTCATGTATTTGGTTTTGATGTTATATTGGTTATTCTCATCGAATTTTGTCTTAAGCTTAGTCGGTTGCTGTGTGTGTTACATTTTGATATTGTGTTGTTGTTCTCCTCTAATATTTAATGCGTTTCCCTCAATTTTAGTTTGTTACCCCGATTTTGTTTTTTGTCCATAGATTTATGAGTTTTGAACAGCGGTATACTACTGTTGCCTTTATTTATCAAACTTTGTATGCTAATATCTTTTTCATAATTTTAGATTATTTTCACTTTTCGGCGCCCCAAGTGTCAAGTATTAGCCGATGTACATTTAAGGGCATACGATACAGTTACAGGGGAGGTAATGACGTTGCTAACGTAAAATGTTATTTTCGCGACGTCAAACTATGACATATCGGGAAAAGATGCATTTTTCGACTGATTTTTATCATTCAAACTGATTTGATTTGAAAACGAGTGCATGAACCCCTATTTTTTAAAACGGCAATTTGTTTCATTTTGCAAGGAGATTATGTGACCCAAATTTTATAAAACTGTAAATAGAGGAATTTTTTTAATTTTGATAAATATGCAGCAAAAAATTACGTTTGTTCCTCTATTCATGAATATTTGATAAACTATGAGTTATTTCTGAATAAAAATTGCATAATTTTTAATGATACTTATAAAATACAGAAATTACCGATTATTTAACAAAAAAACATTTGTGTTTATCTTTTAAAACAAAAAAGTTGTCTTTCTTTCGAAAAAGAAAATACGGACACAAATCTGAATTTTGAGCAAATATACAAAATTTCGACCTCATTTTACTCAAAAAGTAGCACATGAAGGTATATTTTTTATTACACATTTGATTTAATCAGGTAAAAAATAGCCTATATGCAAATTTTCATCAACTTGTAAATACAGGTCCAAAACTGTATCGTATGCCCTTAATTAGTAACTAACGTCACTAACGTTGCCTATTGTTTACGTAACGTTGCCTTGTACATAACTTGAATACAATTTGATATGAACACAACGCCTTTCATTACTAACCCTTAAGCGAAGTACTAGCCACAAGAAACACGATACACGATAGTATTGATATCAAATAAAAGCTTGGGGACTTGGAATCACTTGGAACCCTGTAAATTGAGGGGAAATATCAAGTTGCTCAGATCAGAAGTACCTAATTATACTATCAAATGAATTACTGGTTTCAAACATTTTGTAGAATGACAGAATCAGAAGCTCAAACACATGCATCTAACAAATGGAAAACAACTTTCATGTATTTTATTAACTTGGTATAGGCATTTCCTGAAGTAAACAATAGTTAAACCTGGTTCTATAGCTAGCAGAATCCCACACACAGTCACATATAATTCAATTATAATGACATCAATGTGTAGGCTTAACAAACAGCAGAATGGGTAAAAACTTTCAAAAATGGGGTACAGCAGTTAACATTTAATCGTATTCACTATAAAACAATTAAAACAATAAAGAAACACATATGACATATAAAAAAAGCACGCAAGCAAACATGAAACACAAGATCAAAATTCACCATAGCACAATAACACAATGGCGGGGTGTATAGGTATCAATTCACGTCTTTCGTATATAATTAAATATAGATAAACATCAAATGTTAACAATATACAAGGACAAATTAGGGGGACATAAGCATGTAATTAGGATGACAAACAACGTCTGTACCTAGAACATGTAATATCTATACTTTAGTATTAATATTTATCTTCCTCATGCATAACTATGATCCATTGTCTAGACTCACTTGCTTATAATTTTGGTCCTTAATGGTTTTATCAGCTGTTTAATGTTTGTTTTAATGTTTTCGATTTTGACGGTTTTTTTACTTCGACTTTCACTAAAGAGACATTTATTGTTGAAATGTGCATTTATAAATAACTGTAATACAAATATTACCGATACTGTTATTCGTTTATTAGTATTGAATTTACATAGTTCTCTCTGAGTAACAATAAAGGAAAATCTCTGTGTCATATGAACTAGGGAAAAAAAGAAAGGTTATTGATCAATTTCTAATCTTTTAAATTTTAACAACAAATATGAATACAACTTTTAGTAATTATGAATATTATACATTGTATTCAATGGAAAATGAACCAATTATCCTTATGACTAGTTGAAGATTCATATTTTTAATCCTTTCACTGCTTAACGTCTGAATTAGATTTGCTTCAATGAGGAGGAACGCGTCAAAATAAACACTGAATCCGTGTAAAAAAGTGCTTTGGTCTCCCTTAGACATGTTACACACTTACTTGTATAAACAAATACACAATCATGATGTCATGTTTAGAAACAATAAGAAAAATACAGATATAAATGACCTCACAAAATTTGTCAAAGGTGTATTGGAAAATATGTACAGGTAAAAAAAATAACGACGTGCTTTATTTGCATATGATCAATTTTCCTTTTAATGCACTTTTCATTTTTTCTACATTTGAAAATGTCTGTACTAAGTCAGGCATATGACAGTTCTTGTCCATTCGTTTTTGATGCGTTTTGTTATTTGATTTTGCCATGTGATTATGGACTTTCCGAATTGATTTTCCTCTAAGTTCAGTATATTTGTGATCTTACTTTTTTTTTCAATATGTTTTAATATGAGAAACAGATATTCATCGATCTTGTACGTTATTTATTCATGTTTTAATTATACAAGGTCTTAAGCTTAAGGTAAAAAAAATACACGCCCCAGTTCACAATGATCATATACATTGCTTAAAGGGAGAATATTCTTGACTTATGTTGTAGAGTAAGCAATTGTCATTATATCGTGGTGACAGCCAAGGTAGGTATTTTACTTGTTTAAGAAAAACATGAATATAATTTGCATATTTTTTATTTTGTTTTCGTTTTTTTTGTTGTAAAATAGGGGATGATTTTAATTGTATAGTATAATATTATTATGTAAAACGGGGAAGCTGATTAGAACCAATCAGCTGATGACATAAGTCGCAACTACAAGTAAACGAAGAAAACAAAAATCACATAAAAGGGGAAAAATTCTATTCTTAAAATGAATGAACAAATCTTCTTAAGGGGTAATCCGTTGTCATATTCATCGATTTTCACTGAAAGAAGAAAAATAGTTTACCAATAATCCTCAAAATAGATTACAAGACAGTAATATTTCTATAATAAGTGTGGTCTATCCATCTGTTTTAATCGTTATCTAACAAATATATATTAAAAGATATTTGCCGTCTAAATATTGAGGAAAATGAATAGCAATACATATTTCCCGATTACTAAACCAATAACATAGTGAATGTTAATTCTTCATGTTCTATGCATCCTATTTGTTTCATTTTGTAAATAATTTCACTTGAAAATCATTGCCTTATTACAAGACCGGAGTAATTACACTACAAAATAGGAGAACATCAATCTCGATATCAAATATTTCTTCAAAGTCTAGTAAAGTTAAATCATCATAGATACCAGATTAGTGATCAAAATAGACGTTCTGATAATCGATTCTCATCGGAATTGCATGGACAAATCTGACCTTATCTTTTGTTAATAATGATTTTGTAATTTTTATGGTATTACCAGGCCAGTAGTCAACATTTCGGTGTTGACATGAATATCAATAATGTGGTCATTTTTATAAATTTCCTGTTTACAAAACTTTGAATTTTACGAAAAACTAAGGATTTTCTTATTCCAGGCATAGATTACCTTAGCCGTATTTGGCACCACTTTTTGGAATTTTGGATCCTCAATGCTTTTCAACTTTGTACTTGTTTGGCTTTATAAATATTTTGATATGAGCGTCACTAATAAGTCTTATGTAGACGAAACGCGCGTCTGGCGTACTAAATTATAATCCTGGTACCTTTGATAACTATTATGGATGAGTTAGAGAAAACATTAGTTTACCGATTTTTTAAACCTCATAAGCACACAAAAGAATAAAAATCCATGTTTAAACCTCATTTATTGACCAAAGAATTAAAACAATGAATGTGAATAGCTATATGACCAAAAGATACATAAATAATGGCCTAGTTCATCTTTATAATATTTCCTTGAGGCAGTCAGAACTCTTGATAATTTCTGATTTGTCAGTACCGAAGCAATGACTGTTTAGTTGATGATACCATAGGGAATTTCAAATACACCAGCAGTAGTATCGAGTTAGTGATAGTAAACGAAGATATACAAAGGGGCATAACCGCATGTGAAGGCAAGGTAAGCGGCTCATTCTCTGTGTATATCACATGCAAATCAACTAATTTCGAAAATACTAGTGTTGTTGCCACAGCATTGGGCGTATTTGTTAACCATATCTGAATTTCTGAATGCTCTTAAACTTCGTACTTTTTTTTTACCTTTTCAGCCTTTTGATTCGAGCGTCAATTATTAATATATTTTAGACGAGACGCACGTCTGGCGTACACAATTCTAATCTTGGTATCTTTGAGTGGTTTTTTTCACAATAGGAAAAAAGACAAATTAAGTCGGTACAACTACAAATTAGACGGCTTAAGTGGTATATAAAAATCTAAGATTGCGAAAACATTTCGCTAGTGAACTGAGACACACTTATTAGAAAAAAAGCTGAGTTTATATTCAAATTAATAGCTAGCTATAAAACTAGGTTTAAACCACCATTTTCTACATAAGAAGATGCCTGTACCAAGAAACCGACAGTTGTTATTCATTCTTTTGATGTGTTTATACTTTTGATCGCACTTGTTTACGACGGTTTTTTAAAAATTTTCTCGGAATTCGGTATTTTTGCTGTTTAACTCTTTTGTAGAACTAACGTTGTACATATGGCAAAGTTTGTACAATCGTTTATAAGACATTTTGTCAAGCAATCCAAAAGTCAGTTTATGAAACATTTATAAGCATAGAAGAAGTAAAACAGTTCATGTTTTAACGTGCCTTAGTCCGTGACATGTTGCATTGATATTTATCAGACACTATTGTACCTCTTAGGTTCAATTCAGATGCGTGCAAACACTTTTAGTTTTGATAAATTTGAAATAAATTTAGAAAATCAATATTTTTTTTCCGATTTCAAAATTTGATGTTTTCCCTTCGTCATTGTATATTGATCAAAAAAGTAAAATCACAAAAATACTGAACTCCGAGAAAAATTCAATTGGAAAGTCCCTAATCAAATTTCAAAATTAAATGAAAAAACACATCAAACATATGGACAACAGCTGTCATATTCCTGACTTGGTACAGGCAAATGTAAAAAAATGATTGAACCTGGTTTCATAGCGCTAAACCTCTCACTTGTATGACAGTTGCATCAAAATCCGTTATATTTACATCGATGCGTGAACAAAACAGACATAATGAATAAAAATGAATAAAATAATCAAAATAATAATTGAGCAACGTAAACAATTTTATTTCCTTGTATCGATACAAGGTCTCAAACAAAAGTGTTCAAGTTGTTTGACAATTTTTCTGCAAAACAGAACTAATGTAACGCTATTTCTAGAATATAAAACGCACTTGTAGTGAAATATGTTTTACAGTTCTATTTTGAATTAATTTATTAGGATGAAAAAATCTTAGTTTACAATATTTATGTCTGTTGATTGTCAAGTGTTCATGACCATATCAATCATCCTTATTATATGTATAACGGTAAACGTTATAAACATAAAAACAAACTACATTGTGTGTTAAAGGTTAAGTGTCAAATGACATGGAATGTACAGTTAACAATAATCTTATTATAAAAATTATACAACTATGTGTGAAATGGTTCACTTTTGTCAATCTGGCACACTAAGGAGCAGGATTGGAAAATAAAAAAGAATGATTTAATTAAAAATTGTATTTAAGAATAGTTCAATCATAGCTTGTACTCAAATTCATCTGAAATGATTTATTTCCAATTACAGCTTGTGAAAAACTTATAATTACCCACTTAATTGAAACTTCTGTTACTAGATTTTTAATAGTTCAAAGTTTATATTGATAACTTATTCTCTAAATGTGTTTCAAAAGATGTGTACCATTTTTAAATAATTTTTGTTTGTCTGTAATTTCCATAATCATGTCAACTTTTCCTTTTGAACAGTAAAAGCAAGAATGAAGGGGTTTCATACAGCGAATGTATTCTAAGATTTAATCATGTTTTAATTGGTTTTGACTGCATTTGCAATTCGAAAATATGACCGACGTTTAGTTCTTCCTAACGAGAATACTTGTCTACAATTGATGAAAACAGCTTTGATACACGAATATATAACATGTTATTTTTTATTATAAAGGAAGCAAAAGACTCGATAATGATCATTATATCGGTACATGATAAGTTTTTTAAATACAAAATAAAGGCAAACGTGGTATACCGCTGTTCGTTAGCCACATATCGATTTAACTGAAACGAATTCAGGTCACAATCCCAAACTGAGAGAAAAGCACCAATAGTAAGATGAAAAGCGCGTCTGACGTACATCATTTCAATCCCGGTATCCATAACAAGCTAGTTTTAACGTAATGTATTTTAGTATATCAGGGCTCCCTTGTCATACATGTGACAAGGTTTAGATAAAACCAGGTTTGATACAAAATTTTCTACATAAGGAAATGAATGTACCAAATCTAAAATATGACATTTGTTTCCGTTCGTTTGGTGTGTTTTAGATTTTGATTTTGCCACTTAATAAGGGACTTCTCGTTAAAAAAAAATTCCACGGAGATTGGTATGTTTGTCAATTTTACTTTTTGAAGCATGAACCATCCCTTGTTATATCAAATAACGATTTCTAATTTTCCTGTTATTATTTTTTTAACTTGACATATATGCATGATTGCTGTTAAAAATAACTTGGTATACAGCTTTACAATAAGTATCCCTGATATATTAGTTATAATGTATCCAGGGAGAATATTTAATAAGAGTGAATTAATATTACATTTTAATATTAAATGATTTCCTGTTTACTGGGGTATTGCATTTCTCTCTGTTGATAATTGTTTTTTCTGACAACACAACATTACAGGACTACAATACAAATAAATAGGAGAACATGCAGCGTGTTGTCCATCAACAGCTTTTGTTTTTGGTGTTCTGCATATCTACAGAATGTGATATACATGTATACACAAAATGTCATTTATTACCAGGTAAGTGTCTCGATATCATTAGTAACCTACAAAGTATTTGACATAATTTCTGTTCATTTGTACTCTATCGCGGAGTCCGTAAATAGTATCAAAGGTACCAGGCTTATGATTTAATACGCCAGACGCGCGTTTTGTCTACTTAAGACTCATAAATGACGATCAGATCAAAATATATAATAATCAGTAGTATGGAGTCCGAAAATGTAATGTAGAAGATTGAAAAAAAAACAAAATCAGAGTGTAGGTCTATATAAAAGTATTGTATGTCCCGTTTTCTGCTAAAAATTTTTAAATTAGCTGATTCGCCGCTGAGGAGATTAAGATAAATTGGAATGTACACTGAAGGACCAGTCAGGTCAATATCGGCCTAACCTTTTTTAATTTACTGTAACCACAATTAAGTGAGGCTAGAGTGACGGCGTTCTTATAAATATAACCAAGTTTTGATGCTTTGTTTCCAATGGTTTGCCGCCGCAAATAGTCATGTTTGTGATATCCACCTGCACGAGTACTGCTTAAAACTGTTCGAGACTTGAATCGTTCTTTACTTTCTTTTACTTTTTCCTTTGTTTGCTTGAGACTTTCATCCACTCGTATGAAACTTTTCTCTACAAAATCTTAGTCTCCTGCCTGCGAATATGTTGTATTTGATGTAACGTGTATTTGAAAATGTCACAAACTTTATTGAAACGTCCTTCCAAACCATCGCAGTTCAGCGAAAGGACCATCGGACATCGGCACGGGCCATCGCATTTCAGCGTGACCATCGCACTGCCGCATCCCCATCGCACTTCCTAGTTTTACATATATATTTGGTTTCTCGAGATATATATGCATAGTTGAGTAAACATGATCGAATTATTGGTGTTTGCTGAACATTTTGTGCCAGATTACTCTTGCATATTAGATATTTGATCAGTGGCAATTGTTACTGCTTGTATTCGATTATCAACCTGTACACAAAAAACTAAAGACTGAGATATTTTGACCACTATCAGTCAATTCTACAGCAACCAATCGATTTCAACATTATACTTAATTTTAAAACACGTCGTTTGTTTTGGTTAATATACAAATGAAGGTTATGTATCAAAGCTAAACATAACAACACCAGTAGAACCCTGAAAAATGTTAACATTCCTTTCTACACTAGACAAGTCTATATTCATTTCACAATCATTTAGTGACAAAAAGTAAAATCACAAAAATACTGAATATCGAGGAATTCAAAACGGAAAATCCGTAATCAAGTGGCAAAATCAAAAGCTTAAACACATCAAACGAATGGTTAACAACTGTCACACTCATGACTTGCTACAGGTATTTTCGTATGTAGAAAATGATGGATTAAACCTGGTTTTATACCTAGCAAAACCTCTCACTGGTATGATAGTGGTATAAAATTTTATGTTATTGACAACGATTTGTGAACAGGACAAACAGACATATGAGGATCGAGAGTTGTCTTATTGGCATTCGTACCACATCTTTTTATATCTATATAATACTAGTAGGTAAAAATGAAGAGAAAAAAAAATAGGTGTGTAGCAGTCAACAGTGTGCTATTATCTTAAACACTATAACAACAAACAAATATATAAACAAACATTTACTATGACATAATAACACAATTACTGGATGTGTAAGTACAGAGCAACACATAAAGTTACACGGACAAAGAACATAAGCAAAAAACGATAGACAGAGAATACAGAAATTATTTTAGATCAATAACATTATGTCAAGATTTATAGGTACAGAGCCACCTCATATGTAATCAAGAAATACAAAAAAGCAAACAGAAAAAACAGGGCCGAAGCGTAATGGAGGCAAATGAGGCAAATGCCTCACTTTTGAAACGACGACCAAACTTTAGAAGTGTCATTTTTTTTAATTATGTATTTTACATTATCAATATGCGAGTTTCGAGTTTCGAGTTTCAAATTATCTACCGGCACACTACATACAGTGTGTCCAATCTGCGGCAGCGATTGCAGCTTTTACCATAGCGGTGACGGTAAAAAAATAAGTGTTCCGAATACAAATCAAAATAAAAAAATGAAACAAATCTTAATGTCGTTACAACACTGGTTGAAGACGGGTTCTTTAAAGAGAAAAAAAGACGAAAAAAGGTAACTCATGAGTATAAACACCCCCTATAAGTATGCAGCTGGCTTATTACTTTCCTTGTTTTTTTTTTTTTTGTTTTTTTTAATCGATAACGCTATAGTTTATACCAATGTTTACACTATCAACTTACTGAACAACAAATGCTAATCGATAAAATAATTCATTGACCACAAATATAATAATTATTTATAATTAATTTAAATAAAATCATGAAGCGTCTTTTCTATGGAAGTCTTTAATGTATAAGGCAATTCATGATTTTTTTTATCTTTAATAAAAATATGAAATATATTTTTGGTATTGTTTCAAAAAAAAAAATTCGTGTTTTTTTTTTTTTTTTTGATTATGATCAGCATTGTCTGGTTGTATGCTAGCGTGCTCCATTGATTCTAGTGCGGTAGGTCGTGGGTTCGAACCCCGGTAGGTCAAACCAATGGCTTAAAAATTGGTAGAATAATGTGTCAAGGTAGGTTGACATGTCTTCCAGCGGAATGTTTACAGATAACTTGTGATCACTTGTGACATTAGAACGTCAAAAATCCGGTTAAGTAACAATGTTGGTCTAGCCTTCTCTGTACCTTTTCTTATGGTTAATGATTATGTATAATAAATATATCCTAATTGATGCTTATAACATGTTCTCGTCTTTTAGAAGCTTATAACTTGCTGTTGGACATAAATATATATATATATACATAAGAACGTGTGTTGAAGCTTTTCGATACTACAGGTCACAGGAGAATCGAAAGTTTTTGTTGACCAACAGAAATTAACTTTAATATCGAAACTTGTTTTGTTACTTACAAGGCTAGCCAATAAAAAAAAAACGTTATATCTTTTTTTTTGTTTTTTTATTATAAATAGTAATGCTGAAATAAGCTTCTCCCGTTTCAGTCACCCGAACCCCCCTAAAAAAAAGGCTCAAAAATGTTTAGCCTCGCTTCACTCGGCGAATTTGCCTCACTTTACATGGACATGCGCTACGGCCTTGAAAAGCATATTAACAAAAAAGAAAGACAATAATACAAATAACACAATGACGGAATGTATAGGTACAGAGCCACGTCAAATGGATACCACCAAAATGACAGACTAAACAGTAAAAGTAATATTGATAAAGACCAATTAAAGAATACCATAACACCTTATTAAGATGATAAACAACGTTAGTACTCTAAACTAATACTTCACGAAAACTGTGATATTATTTGTGAGGTTGATACAGAATTATTATCAGCAAGTTCTTAGTACCTTACTATGAACTTTCTTTTTTAATAAATTGACGAGACGTTCTTTGTTCTACTCCTGGATTATAAAATTTCTGCTCAGACACTGGTCACGTTTTACAATGTCTGAGTAGTTGCTGCATGCTCCTGAATACAGAATAAGTTGGGAAATGTATACCCCATATGCATACTACAAACCAAATGTAAAAGTTGTCAGTTGTCCCGGTTAACGAAGTCCTGATTGTGCCAAGAAACCATCCAGGAGAACAACACATCACACCCCTGGGTTAAGTAACTTATTGTTGATCACGAGAGATGCTAACTAATATGTAAAAATAACCATATGTCAAAGAAAAATAAAAAACACAATGCAGCATGCAAAACCATATTGTAATTGGTATTACGGAGATATTATATTAAGTGAAAAGTAAAGAAACAAAAAAACAAAAAAACAGAAAGTCCTTAAACAATTCCAAAATAGAAAACTGTCTATGTCAGACGCTCGTTTCGTCCACAAAACATATATCTATGATACATCATAAAAGGCAAAAGGCAAAGTGGAACACAAAGTTGAAGTGAATGAGAACCCAACAATCCGAAAGATTTTGCCCATTACAGCTAAGATAATCTGTTCATGGGATAGAAATTCTTATTATTTCAAGCAATTGAATGTTCTTTTAACAGGTAGTTTAAAAACATGACTATATCAAGTCTATCATAAATGTTCTATCATTGTTTTACAGAGCTTGAATATGGAAAATAGTTATGGAAAAATTTTCAGCATTCAGGAGAAGAAGACGTCTTGTTGTGACATTTCTCATAACTTTCTTCATGTTTCTGTTAACCGTCTTGCAGATAGGACCCTACATCAATGGTAAAATTCATTTTCTTATATTCAATAACGATATGATTCAATTTAATCTGTCTTGTGACAACTCAGAAACCTGGTCACTGGTTTGATCTTATAACCTTGTCAGCAGTTTGATATAATCCCGCTTTTAGAAGTTAGAATCCTGGTCAATAAGTTAAATTAAATTTAGCTGTATGTAGCCATTTATCTCATCAGTGGTTTACTAAAATCTCACTTGTGGGAATTCAAAAAGCTGGTCAATAGGTTAAGTTTAATTCAGCCTGTGTGAAGCCATTTACCTCGTCAGTGGTTTAATATAATCTCGCTTGTGAGAATTCAAAAAGCTGGTCAATGATTTAGTCTAATTAAGCCTGTGTGAAGTCATTTACCTCGTCAGTGGTTCTTATCCCGGGCATAAAAACAATGCCGTATTTGGCAAAACCTTTTCAACTTTTGATCTTCAGTGCTGTACAACTTTGTACCTTTTTCACTTTCGATCTTTTATATCTGGGCGTCACTTGTAAGTCCTGTGTAAACAAGGCGCGTTTTTGGCGTATTGAATTTTAAACCTGATGCTTTTTGTTATCTATTAATCATGTTTTTCTTTGTCTAATATGTTCTCCTATTTATTTTTATTGTAGTCCTGTAATATTATGTTGTCATTTCAATGTTATATTTAACTTTGCCATTAAAGTGCGAGGTTTGGCATGCCACAAAACCAGGTTCAACCCACCACTTTTATTCCCCTTTAAAAGTGTCCTTTACCAAGTCAGGAAGATGGCCATTGTTATATTATTGTTCGTTTCTGTGTGTGTTGCATTTTAACGTTGAGTCGTTTGTGTTTTCTCTTATTTTTGAGATATTGAGATCAGACGTGGCACGGTACTTGTCTATCCCAAATTCATGTATTTGGTTTTCATGTTATATTTGTTATTCTCGTGGTGTTTTGTCTGATGCTTGGTCCGTTTCTGTGTGTGTTACGTTTCGGTGTTATGTCGTTGTTCTCCTCTTATATTTAATGCGTTTCCCTCGGTTTTAGTTTGTTACCCCGATTTTGTTTTTTGTCCCTGGATTTATGAGTTTTGAACAGCGGTATACTACTGTTGCCTTTATTTACTAAAATCTCGCTTGTCGGAATTCAAAAAGCTGGTCACTAGGTTAAGCTTAATTATGCCTGTATGTGGTGATTTACTTCGTCAGTGGTTTAAAAGAGGGACGAAAGATACCAAAGGGACAGTCAAACTCATAAATCTAAAACAAACTGACAACGCCATGGCTAAAAATGAAAAAGACAAACAAACAACAGCACACACGACACAACATAGAAAACTAAAGAATAAACAACACGAACCCCACCAAAAAACTAGGGGTGATCTCAGGTGCTCCGGAAGGGTAAGCAGATCCTGCTCCACATGCGTCACCCGTCCTTTTGCTTATGTGATAACAAATCCGGTATATAGTTTTATTCGGTAGGTCACATTCATGAAAGGTAAGGGGATTGTAGTAAGGAACATATCCGATATCATTTGTGAAACGGTTATTCCATAACGGTCAACCAACTCGTGATGGCGTCCGTTAAATTTACGAAGGGATGATTGGTTTAATAGCTTCCTTGTGAGCAGCAACCCTCTATCAAGAAAATCATGATAGGAAATGCAAACACGGGAATATCGTATCAATTGGGAGATATATACCCCGTATGCAGGTGCTGCTGGAATGTTGCTACTTAGAAATGGAAAGTTCACAATTGGAAAGCCGAAATCATCTCTTTTGTCGAAAAGTTTTGTTTTCAACCGACCCTCATTGTCAATTTCTAGATGTAAGTCAAGATATGAGGCCGACTTAACTGTATCTGTAGTATCCTTTATCTCTAGCTCGATTGGATAGATGCGTTCCACATAGTCACCAAATTTTGAATTATTTAGTGAAGGAACATCATTTATATAGCGGAAAGAAGAGTTTAAGGATATTGCTAACGTTTTATCTTTCACTCTCAGATGTTCCTGTAAGAAGTCAGCCTAATAATAATTAGGAAAAAGTCGGCAGGAAGATGGACACAATTTGTTCCCATTTGAATGTCGACAGTCTGTTTGAAAATCACGTCCTCCGAACGTAACAAATATGCTGTCAAACACAAAATCAAGCATCTTGATAATGTCAGTTTCAGAGAATTTTTTGTTTGAATCAGTGTGATCCTTCACAAAGTAGGATTTATCCCTCCCTAAGACCAGATACTTGTATCTACGTTGGCCATTCTTTTTTACGAAGCAAAGCAATACCAACTCTTTCAATTTGTCTTTTAGTTTGGAATGTGGAATACTACTGTACAGAGTAGAAAAGTCAAATGTTTTAATACTGTTACAAGATGAAAGAGAGTTAGATTGTATGTACTTTAAAAGATCTTTGGAATTTTTAAGTATCCACATCTGATTCACGCCCCCTCTAGAATAGGCAGTTTCACAATAACTTTGAAGCCCGTCTTTGATTGCTGATAAAATAGATGTTAATAATTTAGAAAGAGATTTCGTGGAGCACTTGGAAGACCCAGCAATATATCGTTGTTTGTAAGGACACTTATGTGGTTTATGTATCCAATACAGTGATGGCAGATCCAGTTCTTCATCTTTGGTTGAAATTCCAAAGGAACACATAACAGACCTATGATTATCCAGTATTTCCTCTTTGGTAAGTGTCGTGAGAGTATATGTTGAGTTTCCAAGTGAATTGTCAATACCTAATTCGTTTATCAAGAAGTTAATGTAATGAGTTTTACATACAAAAACGATGTTGTTTGGGGCTTTATCTGCGGGGACAACAACATATTTGTCATGGAGGTAGGATAGGTGTTTTGCAACATTTGGGTCTTTAAAGATTGACGTAGTATGGGCATTGATAGACCAATTCAGTTTCTTAATTCTGATTTGTATCAACGACCTCACTGCCTTAATCCATTCGGAAAGAGTGTCTACGTCTTCCTTCTCGCGCTTAGCCCATTGTCTGGCACAATCCTCAACTGAATCCATCAAAATTTTAAAGTTGTATTTCTAATTGATGGATTTAGGCTCACGATATTTCGGACCTTTCGATAACACATTTCGTAGAGAAGTGTTATTAACAATGTTGAGGTCACCGATAATAACGTGGCTAGCAGGATTATATGTGAATTGGGAACTAGCACAAGTGCAATCAGGAGGTTTAGACTTGAAGTCGTCAATATCGAGATCCTGCAAAACGTGTTTGTAATTGAAAACTTTAGTTGCAATAGGTTTGGTATAGGTATAAGAAATTATTGGTACAGACTGGTCTTTGAAATAAGGAGGTATTTTCGATTGAACTAATTTATGATGAAGGATATTGCCTAAGTTGGCGCCATCGATACCTTTGTTGGCAAAGGAAAGATTAAGGAAAGATCTTTTCCTTTTATCATCTTTGCCAATGCGAACTGGCTTGAAAAGTCTGTGACTTGCAATATCCGAAATTATAGCTGTAATTTTGTATTGGTTTGAATGAGGGTTTGTAACAGTGGATTCCAAACATAAATTGAACAAAGAATGAAGTTTTGACAGGGGTAATGAATACAGTTTCGTGCGAATGTTATGAATACCTAACGGCTTTTGTATAAATGGCAGCAAGTCATTAATAGATACATCATGCAGAGAAGGTGATGTATAATGACGATGACCATGACTGCGTCTACGTCGAGGAGTCGAGTTGAAAATATTCATCACATTCACCGAGTTACACGAAGGACTAGATAGAATACCTATACCATCAATTTTGTCATTGCAACCATAAGGTGTCGCAGTTCCCAATTGTCTAATCCAGTAGTCTTCTTTTTGTCTACGGAGAGTTGTTGAAAGATTAGGATTGTTAGAGCTATGGTATATCTTTTCGATAATGCGAACTGTCATGGAAACGATGGAATGATCGGGCTATGACCGCACATACGTTTGTTTAGCCTTCCTTTCGTTTCACCGACGTATACCAATCCGCAAAGGTTGCACTCTAATCCGTAGACGACATTTATCGATTTACAATTCAGAATATCGTAACTTCTGGTAAAATATGACTTCCTGGTCAAATTGCTAGTGAATTCAGCATCTGTAATTAAAATTGCACAAGTTTTGCAGCCTGTGGTCTCACATTTCGAAATGCGCAGTGATGTACTGTGTCATCAAAAACCAAAATGTCTTAAAGGAGAACTGAAAATGGCTGTATATGTGTAATATTGCTGTTGTCACTAGGACAATGATCTGAATGAGTCATGTTTGTGATATTTGTCATGTCTGGTGATGAGGGGACACCTGCCGTATCAGACGACACCGTGTCCATGGTGACGTCTGTTTCGGACCTTTTTATACTGGGCGACGTCCGAGCCAGTTTCCTGTTAGATCTTCTTAAATTCATGCAATTGTAGTTTTGCTACTGGGCGGAAGATGTCCTCGGGGACAAAATGTCCACCAGCAGAGACATCGACCCAGTGGTAATAAAAGAGGGACGAAAGATACCAAAGGGACAGTCAAACTCATAAATCTAAAACAAACTGACAACGCCATGGCTAAAAATGAAAAAGACAAACAAACAACAGCACACACGACACATCATACTCTCTCTTTTGAGGATTTAAAAAGCTGGTCAATGTATGACGGATGGGTTAACTAAAAGTCTGGACAGGCAGTAAAACAACGTCTGATTCGTTTGATCGTATAATCTCAACTCAATATAGTAACATGATACATAACAATAGAACAACGTTAACAGAAGATATGATGACGTTAACAATGTGAATGGAAACGGCGTTAAAAGTAGTGTTAACGTTTGACGCGTAAGTTAAACTGTCTCTAAATCACCGACATACTCGAGGCCACCAGATGCAATGTCCATTAGCTGTGAAATATAGTGGTATGCGGAAAGAACAAAAATAGATTGATCTCACAAATAATGAAAAAAAAATATTAAATTATTAGATACGTAAAAAACTCTTTGAATTTGACAGTCTTTTCACAAATAAGAAAAAATAACAAGTCTGTTCACACACGTTAGTTTCTTCGTTCACTTCGTCTCAGATAACATTCCATGCTGTTGACTTCTAAGGGGTAGGGTTTTGTCACGGGTCGATTTGAAACTCCTAAATTGGTACACACCATAGCAACGCGAACTAAACCGTCCTTGCCTTTAATAGTGCCCTGCACAACTCCAAGTTTCCAATGCACGCGCTTCGATTCGTCGTGTATCTGAACGACATCGCCTTCTTTAATCTTCCGAACGTCGACTCCAGCTCTTTGGTGATATTCTCGCAATGAAGTAAGGTATTCTCCTTTCCATCTTGTCCAGAAGTTCTCAATCAGTTGTCTCTGTCGTATCGCTTGATAGTTCAACTTTGTGTGCGTTAATTCACAAACATTTAGATTGTCAATAGTACTATTTGACGATACATACGGTAAAGTTGTTATTCTTCGTCCAAGTATAAGATGGGATGGTGTAAGCGGCTCCGGATCTCTGATATCTGTTGAAATATACGTCACTGGTCGATCATTGAGTGTGGCTTCGATCTCTGTTAATACAGTCCTTAGAGTCTCATCGTTGACATGTGCACGTCCTAATACTTTATTAAGTGATGTTTTTGTTAAGCCAATCATTCTTTCCCACATGCCCCCGAACCATGGAGCTCATTTGGGATGAATTTCCATTCAATGCCATAATTCTGAATATTTTCTTTAACTTTTCTAGAATTGCAAAGTCGTGAAATTTCGTTTGAAGCAGCTTTAAATGTTAGCGCATTGTCTGACATCATTATTTTCGGCACTGATCGTCGACTTACAAACCTCCGGAAACACAATAAAAAAGATTCTTCGCTGAGATCGTAAACTAATTCCAAATGTACTGCTCGAGTGACAGCACATGTAAATAGGCAAATGTAAGCCTTCGATTCTTCGTTGTGTCTGTTCCTTATCGTTAGCGCTCCTGTGAAGTCGACACCGGTTATGCTAAATGGTGTAGCATCTTGGACTCTCTCCTTTGGTAATGGTGGAATTTCTGGTGCGGGATAAGATTTTCCGATTACTTTTCGGCACGTTACACATTTCATCAATATAGATTTCACGCACTGTCTTAATTTCGGAATCCAAAATGTTTGTTGTATGTATGCTAGAGTTATATTTATACCTGAATGTAGTGTGTTCTCATGTGCTTCTAACACTATCAAATGTGTAAGACGGTCCTTTGCCGGTAACAGATATGGAAACTTGACTGTTTCTCCTACTGTCGCATTGTCTATTCGGCGGCCACCACATCGTAATAATTGCTTTTCGTCTAGAAAGAGCTTTAATTGTCGCACAAGTGTTTTACGTTTTGTAGAATTATCTATACAATTTATTTCGTCACTAAATATTTTACCTTGTGAATATCTTATCCATAGGAATTTTGCATTTTCAATTTCATCAATACGTAACAACTACTTCTTTCGTTCAGTTTCCGTTGCTCTGCAGTTTGTTGCGAATCTCATTACATATGCGGTAATGCGGGTTAATTTTCTATAAGAATTGTACCGTTCGATATCTATGATTTCTCCTATACCAATACATACATTTTGATTATTCTCCATTGTTTCAATTTTGTCATCGTTCTCCGACAATGTTGTACATACACTAGACGTTACATTGTTTCCGTTCCATGTCTTTGCTGTTTAACCATTTAGGTCCACTAAACCATATTTCATTCTGTTGCAGTTCATCAGATATTATACCACGTGTAAGCAGATCTGCGGGATTGTCTTTCGTAGGGCAGTATCTCCATCAATATCTCCACACAAACTTTTAATTTCTTCAATTCTATTTTTGATAAATTGTCTCTGTGGTTTTACGGATGCAAGCCAACTCAGTACGATTTGACTATCACTCCAAAATTGTATTTCACTGAAAGTATCCGGAAAGTTTTTGCAAATATGATCAGCAAGTCTTGCTCCATTTACAGCCCCCATGGGCTTAATAGTCCTAACGGATCGAAAATCTTGGATGATTGCCGTAAAATATATCGTTTAGTTATAGTTTTCCTTTTTTGTCCATCTCGAACGTGTTACTTTGATAAAACAACTTGTCCGATTTAGCGTTCCATTGCATACCAAGAATTTTAGTAAGCTCATCTTTGTCTAAGGTTTGTTCTTTGCTAGCGATTTCTTGTAATTTTGGACTGTTTGAATTCCAAGAGCGTAGGTTGAATCCGCCTTTCGTAAGTAATTTTCTCGATCTCCTGTAATAATCTATTACGCTATTTTCGTTATCAAAGCTAGTTAAAATGTTGTCCACATATAACCCATTTTCAAGTGTACCTGAAAGTTTCCCCGGATTTTCCTTAAAGTGCTTGAGAAGTGTGGCGCTCAAAATGAATGGCGAACATGTAGCTCCGAAGAGTACGGACTTGAAGCGATATGTTATTAGCGGACTTGATGTGTTTGTAGGATCGCTAAGCCATAAGAACCTCGTTGCATCTCGGTCTTTCACGTCGAGCTGTATTTGTAGAAATGCCTTTTCTAAATCTGAAGTTGTAGCATATTTCTTAGCGCGAAATCTTATAAGTATTCCCGTAATGTCATTCATAACAGGTGGGTGTGATTCTAAGCATTCATTTAGACTTGGATTATCTCTTCCATCTTTGCAGCTACAATCATAAACAATGCGTATTGGCGTAGTAGATGATTCCTTGGCAACAGGGTGATGTGGGATATAGTGTACGGGTCGATCGATAGGAAGTTATGTTTCCTCAACCTTTCAATAAAATGTCTTCACTCCTGCTCCATTATGATATCTCCATACATTTTAGGTAAATCAGGTTTGTTTGCTAAAGTCTAATAACGTTACCTGTCCTCTGTTTCACCAATTCCATGTTATATGGCAGCGGAAGAAAGTCTGGTTTCCATGGTAACTTAGCTGTGTACTTTCCATTTTCTAGTATTATACACTTTTCTCCGTATTCTCTTACAACTTCAGACTGACTTTTAATGTTATCGCTTCCTGAAACCCCCAACGATTCTAAGTTCCAAATCTTTTCCAAGTCGCAAACAACGGCTCTGTGGTCCGTCAAAATATTCATCATTGCCGATTGTTTTGAACTACTTTCGTTCTTAGTTAGTACGGGTCCCGACAAGAGATAACCAATTTTCGACTTTACTGCGGTCGGTTTATTTCCTCTTATCATTTCATCTTCAATTATTGACCAGTAATAGTCTGCGCCAATCAATAAAAATATGTTAAACTTATCTTCTGCGCATATCGGATGTGCGAGTCGTAAACCATGTAAGTATGGCAGTGCTTTTATTTCCTTTTGTGATTTTGTCTGAATAGGAGCGGCAATTTTCGGTACAATTATTACTTCTATTTCTATTCTTTGATTATCAACTGTTTCAATAGCTATGTTTGCTTTATTAAGATGACGAACTTGTCCTTCGTTTCCTCCAAATCCAGATATTTTCAGTGCAATCTTTTCGGTGGACTCAATTTCTAATTTTCTAGCTAAATCTTCAGTTATGAATGAGTTCTGTGCTCCCTCGTCAAGTAAAATATTTGTCATGATCGATCGATTTACGAACCAAACTGCAGTTTTCAGTAAAACATCTGTATGTGCAGTAACAGTAGAATGTAAGGATGTGGTTAGCTCCAGTGGCGTTTCCTCTACGGCGGTATGTGCTACGGTCTTTTGTGAACTATACTGGTTTTCGGTCAAGCTCTTTGGTTCTGAGTTATGTACTTGCAAATGTATGCTCGTGTGATGTCTCTTTCCGCACTGGCGGCATTTAGCTACTCTATGACTTCCGAAACAGTTAAAACATACCTTTTTTCGCTTCAAAATTTCTATTCGTTTCTCAACATCTTTCACGTTTTTGCATGTATTTGGATGATGGGATTCTTCACAAAATAAACATTTCTTACGTGACTGTTTTCCGTTCTTTCCGTTAAATGTTTCGTATTCGGCAATAAACGAAGCGGTCGGTAAAATTTCTAAATCTTCATTACTTGGACCTGTAGATTGTCCTGCGACCTGTACGCATACTTCCCTCTTTATTGCTGTTCTCAATGATTCTATGTCCCAGTCGTCGTTTCCGTGGTCTCGGGTTATGTTTTTTCGTACATCGGACGACAACTTATTGTATATTATAGGCGTAAGAATGGCTCCAAATGTACTCTCGTTTGTTCCTAACGATTCTAATCCGCGTATCCTACACTCAATTCTGTCGGAAAAGTTTCTCAAACTGTCTGCGTTTGACCTCGGTGCGGGTAAATCAATTAAATTTTGAATATATGCGTTCGTGATTTTGTGGTTCTGACCAAACCTCTCTCTCAGTATTGATACGGCTTGATAGTAATTTGCACTTGTGAGTGGTAAACCGGCGATACATTGCGCGGCTATTCCCTGAATTTGATTTTTCAAATACGTAAATTTCTGCACGTCTGTTAATGTTTGGTTATCGTGTATTGTTGATTGATACGCATCCCAGAAAGGTTGCCAGTTTAACAAATTGCCATTAAAATATGGTAGATTCAATTTTGGTAGCTTGTGATAGATGCTAGAATTTGTTGCGCTCATTGACGATCTGTATTGCATATCATTATTCTGCATGGGATGTGGAGTATTACATGTAGATGTGGAGTTGATAAAAACAAAATCTGCTGCATTTGGATTTAAGTTCTGATTAGAGCTAGTTTCATTTGATTTGTTTTTCTGTTTTGAACTTGATGAATTGCGTACTTTTGTCAAAATTAGTCTAATTCAGCCTGTATGTAGCCATTTACTTTGTCAGTGGTTTAATACGATCTCGCTTGTGAGGATTCAAAAAGCTGGTCAATGATTTAGTCTATATCACCCTGTGGGCAGCCACATACTTCGTCAGTGGTTTAAAATAACCTCGCTTGTGACTAGCCAGATACCTGTTCACTGGTTTAGTCTAATTCAGCCGGTATGTAGCCATTACCTTGTCACTGGTTTAATATAATCACGCTTGTGATAATTCAGATTTTTTTATATGTCAGGAATTTGATTAAAGGCTGATGTTGTTTAACGTTTTATCATTTGTGGTGTTAATGTTTTTCAAATAATGAATGTAAATAGTTATCAAAGGTACCAGGATTATAATTTAGTACAACAGACGCGCGTTTCGTCTACATAAGACTCATCAGTGACGCTCATATCAAAATATTTATAAAGTCAAAGAAGTACAAAGTTGAAGAGCATTGAGGATCCACAATTCCAAAAAGTTATGCCAAATACGGCTAAGGTAATCTATGCCTGGGATAAGAAAATCCTTAGTTTTTTGAAAAATTCAAAATTTTGTAAACAGGAAATTTATAAAAATGACCACATTATTGATATTCATGTCAACCCCGAAGTGTTGACTACTGGGCTGGTGATACCCTCGGGGACGAAACTTCCACCAGCAGTGGCATCGACCCAGTGGTGTAAATAGTTATCAAAGGTACCAGGATTATAATTTAGTACGCCAGACGCGCGTTTCGTCTACATAAGACTCATCAGTGACGCTCATATCAAAATATTTATAAAGTCAAACAAGTATAAAGTTGAAGAGCATTGAGGATCCACAATTTCAAAAAATTATGCCAGGTAATCTATGCCTGGGATAAGAAAATCCTTAGTTTTTTTAAAAATTCAAAATTTTGTAAACAGGAAATTTATAAAAATGACCACATTATTGATATTCATGTCAACACCGAAGTGTTGACTACTGGGCTGGTGATACCCTCGGGGACGAAACGTCCACCAGCAGTGTAAAGATATCAACAGTTCATTTATATGATTTTTATTTTAAAGCAACTATATGAACAGGATTCATTTGTTTTTACACAGTTTGATTCAGAAGAAAAACAAACATGAATATAAAATACAATTAATTACACTATTACTTAAACAATTCTTTATTAAGGAAGAGGGACGAAAGATATCAAAGGGACAGTCAAACTCATAAATCTAAAACAAACTGACAACGCCATGGTTAAAAATGAAAAGGACAAACAAACAACAGCACACACGACACAACATAGAAAACTAAAGAATAAACAACACTAACCCCACCAAAAAACTAGGGGTGATCTCAGGTGCTCCGGAAGGGTAAGCAGATCCTGCTCCACATGTGGCACCCGTTGTGTTGCTTATGTGATAACAAATCCTGTAAATAGTCTAATTCGGTAGGTCACATTGATTGAAGGGTAGGGGATTGTAGTTACGACGTAAGGAACATATCCGATATCATTTGTGAAACGGTTATTCCATAACTGTCAACCAACTCGTGATGGCGACCGTAAAATTTACGATGGGATGATTTCAACTACAATAATATGCGTGTAATGCCCAGAAAATATATCAAATAACACCATTACAAAACTTACGTCACTTTTTGTGGTGTTAATACATTCGTGTGAGAAACAGTTTATAATTCTTTTGTGATGTATTTGTGTTCTGTCATAAGTTAATTTTAGGTGTAAGTTGTTATTCTATGGTTTAAATGTTCAAATGTACTATTATATTATGTTATTTATGTATTTCTCTGTCCTAAATCTTCTTGCATTTATTTGTAATGTAATCATGCAGTTTTGGAGGGAATTTTAACATTGTCATATAAGTGGAAGGTTTAGCTTTTCATTCTCAACCCACAACACAGGGAACATTATGGCAAAGCACGAATGAGATAACAGACAACAAGTTGATAAAACAAAAAAAGACAGTAATTACTAAGTACATTATAAAAGAGGGACGAAAGCTACCAGAGGGACAGTCAAACTCATAAATCGAAAATAAACTGACCAAGTTTGTATTTTATATTTTTTATTTTAATTCTCAGTTAATATGATTCGAAATTATTAAGACACTACGGACTAAACTCATTCAAGCAAAGTCGATAAGAGTCGAAATTTGCTATTTTTTGTCTGTCCATTTCATCATTTACTCTCTCTCATATTGAGGTATATGCACATACTTGGCTTTTGGTGTTTTCAATTTGTACGTTCTTCGGGAAGTTAAATAAAAAAACACGGTTTCGGGTGCACTAAATTTAAAACAAAACAAAATTTAACTAGACATCATTGAGATGGAAGCCATAGGGGTTTACCGAGAAACTATGATAATCACTATGTGTTAAAATGGAAATATTATTGAGGTATAGATTTGAAACTGAGTAAATAAATGAAGCAATAAAGTGATATACAATAATAAATATTATATGAAATACAATTGTGAATTTATATGAAACTGTAGTAAAATCAAAATATGAACTTCCTTTCCAGTTATTCAATCGGATACACACAGTTCAAAGATACAACAAAATGCTAATATTAGAAGACCAATAGCACGAAACAGATATCCTCAATCACCACTGTCAACTTCAATCATGTGTCTAGTCCTCACAACACATAATACTTTACTCTCTAAAGCTAAAGCTGTAAATGATACATGGGGAAAACGCTGTAACAAGACTATTTTCTTCACTAATAGACCAACTACATTACCTAATGTCGTTTATTTAGATTTAGCTCAAGATGGCAGAACACATCTTACAGATAAAGTTGTTCGAGCATTTGAATATGTACATAAACATTTCACAGATTATGATTGGTTTTTAAAGGCCGATGATGACACGTATGTTATTTTGGAAAACTTAAGGCATTTCTTATCATACTTTAAAAGTAACGATCCAGTGTATTTAGGTCAAAACTATAAACTTTACACTAAACAAGGGTATAATAGTGGTGGTGCAGGATATGTCCTGAGTAAGGAAGCTTTAAATAAACTTATGTTTGGGATTAAATATAAAAACTGTGCTAGAGATGGCAATGATGAAGATGTGGATATTGGAAAATGTTTAGACAGTCAAGGTGTTCCAGTATATGATACAACAGATAAATTTAATCGAGAAACATTCCATGGTGGAACTATGGAGGACCATATGGTTGGACCATTATCCGATTTACTAAAGAATTATCCTAGTACACCTGCTAGAACGGTAATAAGTATTTTGGATATTTTTATACACGTCTTATTACAACAACAAAAACAGTATCAGATTTAATACACCAAATGCACATTTAGTCAATATTTCTCATTAATGATGATCGATGCAAAGATATTTCAAAATCAAAAACCTAATATAATTTTATCGTACATTCACATTTACAATGATTTTAAAACTATTTGAATTCTTACATTACAAATGCTATAAAATGAAGTTCTTCATAACAAATAAACGCATATGTTCCAGACCATATGAGTATTTGGACCGTACGCGTACGGTCCGGACCGTATACGTATACTCGTACGGTCCGACCATACGCGTACGGTCGGACCGTATGAGTATACGCGTATGGTCCAGTATGAGCTGACCATACATGTTATTGGATAATATGAGTTACATTTATCACAATCTTTATTTTTAGTTTTACAAATTGTTATTATTACATAAGATGTATAAAATGAACTATCTAACAATTTAAATTAGATATTTGTTTAATTGTATATCTGAATCCTATTTTGAAACTCTCGCCAAAGGTGACACTCGCTACCAAAAGTATATTTTTCATATTTACATTTTTTCAGTTCATGCATGTTCCTTTCGATTAGCATTTTTTTGAAAAGTTGCTAAATATTCTAAAGCAATTGTCCTCCCACATTATTCGCATTCAATTTCAGTGAGAATAATTGTCATAATTCAATTAGTGTATTATGTATTACTGATCTACATGCTAAATACTAGAGATTTACAGATTTGATTAGCATGAATTTTTTAAATAGTTAAAATGTAAAGTTTTTATTTCAATTACAATTGATTTTTTTTTCTATTTATTTGAGAGTTAAGTTATGTTGATCTGTTATATGTATTTGTATCTAGTACAATTGACCAACTCCTTGATATTAGTCAGACCGTACGCGTACGGTCCGACCGTATGAGTATTTCGAAAAAGTAAGCATACGGTCCAGACCGTACGCGTACGGTCCAAATACTCATACGGTCTGGAACACATACACATATTGGATCATTTTTAAAAAGAAGTTATATGACATATGGCACAAATCACAACGACAAAGTTTGACATCAGATAAACTATTACATTATACGTGTAAGTTCTATCATGGTGTCAGATGTTTTATGATGTAATACATATTATGATAATATCAGGTAGAGATTTATTGAAAATTTAAGCAAGAACCATGCTGTATATTAAGTGAAACTACCGTCAGATTTTTAATAATTGTGCGGTTTAATATCATCACCAGACTTCAAACTTTTTTTGGTTAAATGTGAATAAATAGTTTGTCTTTATAATTTTAGGTAATTTTTTTTTTTTTTAATTTTAAATTTAGTATTATAATTGAACAATTGTACTGGAAAGTTATCCTTCTCCCTTTTTACGCAAAAATAAAACAACAAAAATACTCAACTCCGAGGAAAACTGTAAACGGAAAGTATATAACCAGACAACAAGACGAAAAGCTCAAACGCATCAAACGAATGAATCACAACTGTCATAGTACTAACTTGTTAGAGGCATTTTCCAAAGTAGATAATGGTAGATTAAATCTTTTTTGTTTTATAGCTAGATAAACCTCTCACACTTGTATGACAGTCGCAGGAACACTGCTTATATATATGTTTTAAAACAATATTAATCTAAGTGTAAGTTTTAGTTGTCGAAAAAGGCCATATTAGTTAAAAATGTAACCTGAAACTAAGCAACCAAAACACTTCATGTTAAACATATGAACAAAATGGAATGTCCAATGTATGTTTTAAAACATGTATTCAACGCAAAAACCGAAGTTATCTGGAGATCACCTTTGGAGGTCATTGAATTTGGTGATAAAGTATGAGATTACTTATCAATCATCTATATTGTGTAATTATCAGGCAATAATCATTTCTGTATTTCAACATTTTTAATACGGCTGAAGTCACAGCTATAGTAAAGCAGGATCTTAGATTATTCTTAGTTCGTTTTTGTGTAGTGTTTTGTGGGACGCCAGTAGCTATTATATTTTTTTCTTTTGTCTATGTAGTTTTCTGTCCATTAAATTTTCATTGTCTTATCGATATATATGTTCCTTAATATGGTATTTCAACCTCAAATCCACATAACATTTCACGACTATAGATGCCACAATGCAATGCGGTGTTTCTAAAGAAATGTCGAATCGTGTTTGTTTTATTTGTCTTACAGGGTAGAGATTGATCCAGTACCAATACAATAACCTTTCATTGTGATTCACTGAAGATATAATATATGCACACTTGTGTTTGTTTTACAGGGCAGGGACTGCTGCAGTACCAGTACAATAACTTTCCATTATGTTTCACCGAAGATCATGTACATATTGGATATCTTTCTATATCATTTGACTGTGTATGGACGCAACTATAACATTGGTCAAAATGCATTTGCTTAAGATCCTTAACGAGAAAATGTTTCAAATGGATTATAAAATGAATGTGACGATCTATGTCTTCAATACGGTGTGCCTCAATGCTCTGTTCTAGGGCAAAAGTCATACTGCATGTACTCGAAACCTGTTGGTGAAATATGCAGGCGACATAAATTGCTATATAGTTATCAAAGGTACCAGGATTATAATTTACTACGCCAGACGCGCGTTTCGTCTACATAAGACTCATCAGTGACGCTCATATCAAAATATTTATAAAGCCAAACAAGTACAAATTTGAAGAGCATTGAAAATCCAAAATTCCAAAAAGTTGTGCCAAATACGGCTAAGGTAATCTATGCCTGGAATAAGAAAATCCTTAGTTTTTCGAAAAAATTAAAGTTTTGTAAACGGGAAATTTATAGAAATTACCGAATTATTGATATTCATGTATACCACTCGTTAGTCGACGACACTCAGGCATATCAAGTGATTAAACCGGAAGGTGATTTGGACGATCTATCCGACCGTTTGAAAGAATGTTTGTCAGAGATAAGCGACCGGATGACTTCAAATATGCTGAAACTGAATCAGGACAAAACAGAGCTCATCGTCTTTGCTTCGATGGCACAGTTTTAAGTGATGCAAACTGTGTTAGGAATCTGGGAGTGTTCTCTCAGCCGTCTCAAAATCATGTTACCACCAGATTCGAACCATCTGAAAACATTAGATCATATATCACTGAAAATGCGTGTAAGACACTAGTCTGCTCTCTTGTCACCTCCAGATTAGACTAATAGAACGCTTTGTTATATAATGTAAACTCTTTCACTATAGCAAGACTACAACGCGTTCAAAACACAGCAGCTAGACTTTTCACAAGAAAAATGAAGTTTGACTCTATAACACCTGTTCTGATGCCGCTGCATTGGCTCCCCGTGTAATTGTTTTACATTGTCTTATCGGGGCCTTTTATAGCTGACTACGGGGTATGGGCTTTGCTCATTGTTGAAGGCCGTACGGTGACCTATAGTTGTTAATGTCTGTGTCATTTTGGTCTTTTGTGGATAGTTGTCTCATTGGCAATTATACCACATCTTCTTTTTTATAATACCAATCACATTTTAAACTTTCACTTTACGCTTTTAAGGCATTACACGATAAAGCACCTAAATATTTGGAAGAACTGATTGTACTATACGCTCCTTTTAGAACACTTCGGTCAGAAAATGAAGGACTGATATTGAAACCCAGAGATGTCCGCACTAAATCTTACGGAGAAAGACGATTCGACCGAGCTGGAGCTAAATTGTGGAATGACCTACCAATTCATTTACGGAAAGAACAATCGCTTCTTCGTTTTATAAAAGGTTTAAAGACACATATTTTAGACTGGCGTACTGTGATGTGTAAGACCTGTGGTATTTATTTATTATTCTAACAGTTTAAGTATGATAGGGCCTTTTTATTGTTATTTTATTTAAATTTTTAATTTTTAGTTTTAAAGTTTTTATTTAAGAGACAGTTTTATTTATTTTTTCTCTGTGTTTTACTGGTTAAATTTCTACCTTATATTTTCTCTTAGCTAAGTGAATAAATCCTTCAAGGCAAATTTTTATAGGTTTTACTTGTGTATATACCGCAGTGAATGTAAATACTCATAATTTTCATCATTATTTTATTTAATATTTGGTTGACTGTTATATTCTAATATGTTTGTATGGTATTCATGGTGATAGATATTTCCCTTTCAATGCTTTTAATTTACATCATTATTCTATTTAATTTCTGTTTCATTCTTATGTTCATATCTATTGAAGAGTTTGTTTTAAATATTTTCCACGCTGTGCACATATATATATATATGCTATTAGAGAAAAGAAACAGATGTTTGAAAATATTTGTGGAACATTCCGTAATATATCTGGTCTTTCTGACACTGATAAACTGTGTGAGCTTCTTTCTAACCACAAACTAAGCAAAGCCGGGCAAATTTTATAGCAGACTGTTATCATATTAGAGCTATAACACTAAGATCATTTGATATGAAATTATTTATCTTATCTTTTTTTGCAATTCGCTTTTTTCGGTGGGGTTCGTGTTGTTTATTTTTTGGTTTTCTATGTTGTGTCGTGTGTGCTGTTGTTTGTTTGTCTTTTTCGTTTTTAGCCATGGCGTTGCAGTTGTTTTGGATTTATGAGTTTGACTGTCCCTTTGGTATCTTTCGTCCCTCTTTTATATATATAACATGACATTAAATTTTATGAACAATGAATTATATGTATGTTAAATAACAATTCAAACAGTGCATCATAAGCCTATTTGTCTGGCTGAAGTTTTATATTATGTATTTAATGTAATGATGTACTTTATATTCATGTTGCACTATAATAAACAATTCTTCTTCTTCTTCTTCTTCTTCTTCTTCTTCTTCTTCTTCTTCTTCTTCTTCTTCTTCTTCTTCTTCTTCTTCTTCTTCTTCTTCTTCTTCTTCTTCTTCTTCTTCTTCTTCTTCTTCTTCTTCTTCTTCTTCTTCTTCTTCTTCTTCTTCTTCTTCTTCTTCTTCTTCTTCTTCTTCTTCTTCTTCTTCTTCTTCTTCTTCTTCTTCTTCTTCTTCTTCTTCTTCTTCTTCTTCTTCTTCTTCTTCTTCTTTTATTATTGTATGCATTGTGATATATATTTTCCTTCAATTTTATATGTTAAGCGCTTAGAGTATATGTTTATCAGATAGGCGCTATATAAAAGTAATGTAATAATAATAAAAATATGAGTCAACTAGAAAGATCATAGAGAGTGAAAGATAGGACGTACGACTCCTGTTACGACTTTTCAAGGGGATAGCAGTTTTAGAAAATACTTTTCTAATTAAAACAATGTTGTGTTAAGACTGTGATATTAAGCTCTGACGTATTGTTTTCTTTTATTTTAAAAATGCCTCTGATTACACAGTGTAATAATCAGGAGATATAAATTAACCAGAGTGCTACTTTACCACGTGACCAGTAAATAACGCATGCATGATTAATTTAGTGTTGGTGTTTAAACGTCACTTTTAAAATTATTTCATAAGTGGCCAGTTTATATTGGTGGAGAAAGCCGTATTTCAAGGAGAGAACCATTGACATCGTAAAAAACCTGGCAATCCTAGTAAATTAAGATTATAGTCGAGCGCACCTGCCACATGCAGGATTTGAACTAACTACCTTAGTTTTGACAATCTAGTTATAAATATCCTGCAACGTTCGGTATGTGTTTTTATACTGCAATCAGCTATTTTACTATACAGATAAAGCTATACGTATAAACGTTAGCTTTATACGTCAATTACCTGAACTCACCTATAAGCCCCGCCTACTTACAACGTCACGTCACAACCATGACAACGTGTAGTAACAATGGTCAAACTTTTATGAATTTAAACCTGTTATGTCTTCAAATTGGTAATTTATATACCATGTTTATCAAATGTTATTAATTAAATTCATTTTCCCTTTCTAATTCCTTAAATTGTCAATGCTTACCGCCTAGACTACGCTCATAGGGAAATACCCCAAAATGGTACCCCAGGGGGGAAATTCCAAACACTTTTTTTTAATAATATTTGTTTCATGTTTTTATTATTTTTTTTTTATTTTTTTATCGATTTCAGTATAAAAACAATATACTTATAGTGTCTTGAAATATGAAATTTATTTGTATTCGGCACGAAACGGGAAAATGCTCGGTAGAACCTCGCATTTTCCCGTTTCTAAGCCTCATACAAATAAATTTCATATTTCAAGAAACTATACGTATATTGTCTAATTGTTTTGGTGATTTCCGGATTTGCATCGATAACAAACATACCTCATCCACCACATTATTCAAAAGTCAGGACCAAAGAGTATAAAACGAAAGAAAATTAATATATATAGTAATGTTATTTAGAGATAACTTATTTGAAAATTAATATATATAGTAATGTTATTTAGAGATAACTTTATTTGACGACTAAAGTCAGGACCAAAGAGTATAAAACGAAAGAAATTAAATATATAGTAATGTTATTTAGAGATAACTTTATTTCACGACTAAAGTCAGGACCAACGAGTATAAAACGAAAGAAATTAATATATAGTATTTTATATAATGTTATTTAGAGATAACTTTATTTGACGACTAAAGTCAGGACCATAGAGTATAAAACGAAATTAATTAATATATATATAGTAATGTTATTTAGAGATAACTTTATTTGACGACTATAGTCAGAAATTATTGCGTGCATTTGTTATAGCGATTTTGTCATGTTAGACTGATATGCGATATTTAATTTTGCGATATTGAAAAAAATCCTGTTTAATTTAAATAAAAAATTTCAAAATGCGAGTTTTAATTATTGCAGTTATAACTCTGTTGCCTTTTTGCAATATCAACATCATCGCAATAATTTCAGAATTACCAGTATATTAGTACCTTCAAATAAATGAAATAGAAGACAAATGATGTAGTTATTCAATACAAATATGTTTATTATACTGACATTGTGTATAACAAATTATGTACAATATTGAAATATTTCAATTAAATTACACCCGGCCCTATGGACCTATAAAAGCAACGGACAAAAAGCAAAAGAATCGGACAAAAAGCAAAATAATCGGACAAAAAGCAAAAGCGGACAAAAAGCAAATCGCGGACAAAAAGCACCGTATCAGACGACTAAAGTCAGGACCAAGGAATATAAAACGAAAGAAATTAATATATATATATATAGTAATGTTATTTAGATATAACTTTATTTGACGACTAAAGTCAGGACCAAAGAGTATAAAACGAAAGAAATTAATATATATATATATATATATATATAGTAATGTTATTTAGAGATAACTTTATTTGACGACTAAAGTCAGGACCATAGAGTATAAAACGAAAGAAATTAATATATATATAGTAATGTTATTTAGAGATAACTTTATTTGACGACTAAAGTCAGAAATTATTGCGTGCATTTGTTATAGCGATTTTGTCATGTTAGACTGATATGCGATATTTAATTTTGCGATATTGAAAAAAATCCTGTTTAATTTAAATAAAAAATTTCAAAATGCGAGTTTTAATTATTGCAGTTATAACTCTGTTGCCTTTTTGCAATATCAACATCATCGCAATAATTTCAGAATTAACAGTATATTAGTACCTTCAAATAAATGAAATAGAAGACAAATGATGTAGTTACTATACTATATATAAAAATATTAATTTTCGCGAACCATTTAGGTCACGGAAATTCCAAAATATGGCATCAGTAAGGAGAGTTGTGCAAATAATGTGAATACACAGAACCCCCATCCAAATTATCTTTAGCTAAAAGTATTCATCATTTTCTATTTTATATGTACTAACAACATTCCATTTTTCTATAATTTCGATTAAAATATTCCAAAATCTGAGTTAAAAAAAGTCAAATGCCCAAAATAAACATTGTCTGATTGGTTGAAGTACTGTGGCGTCAATGATAAGCATAGCAAGCCTCGATGTAAAGCACACGCTTCACATGAATAAGGACAATCGGAACAACTCGGCCTTTCTGGTTGCACGAAGAAATAACTTGTACTGCGTAGCGAGAATGGCCGAGTAGTTACGATTGGAATAAGGAGAGTTTTACAAATAATGTGAATACACAGATCCTCCATCCTATTTATATTTTGCTGAAAATGTTGCAATGTTCATCATTTCTGTTTTGATTCTGCTAACAACATTCCATTTTTTCTTTAATTCCGATTTATATATGTGGAACCCGCAATAAAAATAGATGGCCTCAATGATTTAAACGCAACGCAAAAAATTCCGTTGACCCTGAATTCAACGGATCGATAATAGCATCATCACCATCAACAAAATGTTTACCGTTATCTTTGTGAAATTTCAGTTATATAGTTCTTTAATTAGAGAAATTTTGGTAAGTATTACTTATTAATGTTAAGGTTCTACTGATGTGCTCCTCTAGACCTTTTTGACGGTCCGTTTTATCCCATTTATCTCCGATGACAGTAATGTCAACCCGACCTATTCGTGTCAAAAGTGAAAATCGCATCGATTTATTGAACTAATTTCTTCTTAAACTGTGCATGCATTATTTCTGTATTATATGATAACCAATCACATTCACGTTGCATGTTTGCATGAAAATGGTCATGTATTAGTGAATTGTAAGGGCGCTGATACAACTTGAGGTCAGTGCGCGATCACGTGACATTATTATTTGTAAACAAATTTAAAACATGCTCCCCGCGTAACACGTGTCTGAATTATCCTTTCAAAGTGTTATGAATCTTTCAATCACTATTTTATGAAATATTTCTAGGTTTGCATATCAGTAGTCAAAGTGAATTAAACGTAGTTCTTAGTTGTGTTTTTTTTTTATATAGAATTAGAAGGTAAATCTACATAAGGGGGTCTCATTGGGGGGGGGGGGGTGTTCTGATCCCAGATCCCACTTACTGTTTTGTCAGATTCCCATATCCCGCTTACACTATGTACATGAGCAATTTTCATTTTTTTGTCATTTCCGGGGTCCTGCAGAACCCCATTTCCCGTTTTCACGACAGACCTCATTTCCCGTTTTCATGACACAATAATTTGACTTTCACGTTTCACGCTTGCGAAAAATTGTCAATATTGGTCACGCTTAGACCCAATGAGAACCACACACTAGTCAGTATTTAACTTCACCCAAAAAGATGACTCAACTTCCCTCTATATTTAAAACCTGCATACTAATTTAAATAGCATTTGCTCCCCTTGAACACTATTTGGCCCCTTCCGTGTCATTTCCCTTTAAATTTGCTGAAAAGTCATACTTTAAGTCCATTTACAGTAACGGCTAATATTTGATTTTACCATCTTAATTTCAATTTTCATATTGAACACATTTGACCATTCAATATGAGTTCCCATGTATTTTTGTCATATATGAAGGAGGTTTTAGGTCATGTTTTCCTAAACACCTTATTGCTATTTGTCTGTCTGGATTGTTAAAACCACAAAATCAAATATTGATGAATATGCAAGTTTTCAACAATCCCGGAACATTAACAAAGATGTGTGTGAGAGGGTGAAAATTACCCTTCTGATGTACTGATATTTTTAGCACCCCAAGTGAGAATCTAACTCAGGACTTTCAGCACTGTAGCCATCGGTCTTAACCACAAGATCACGAACTCACATTTGATGAACTAATTTCTTCTATATTAACTGTACGTGCATAAATTCTGTATTATTTGATAACCAATCACATTCACGTTGCATGTTTGCATGATAATGGGTTCTGTATGAGTGAACTGTAGTGTATTGCAAAATTAATGCAAATTGTGACGTCAGTGCGCCTTCACGTGACATAATTATTTGTAACCAAACCGGCTTCTCATGTAATGTAACGGTTTATTTCGTCCTCTGTGATATTTTATCCTGAGGATAATTTGTCCCGGTAATTTTTTTCCAGGCATGGTATTTCATTTCACAGGTTGATTTTTCCCAGAGGAGTGAAAATCTATCAGATTTCTGTGTTATGCGGATAGTATGTACGGGTATATATTTGCCGTATTATATTTCACAGAACCGTGTGAAAAAGAGTCCCATTAACTACTATGTAAGTTACTCTCAATCAATATATACCTGACTATAATTATAAAATGTTTACAAAGGTAAGCAACTGTCTAGGGCCAGGTAAGGGAGGGGAAAAATTAGTATTAGTACTATTTCGCAGAACGATAAACAGATGCATAGACAGACCAAGGGGGTGGGGGAAATTTAGCTTATGACATATATGTAAGAAATCATTGAAGCTTGATGGGAGTGGGCAACCCTCTGGTCCATCAGAGCCCCCACACCTTTTTGAAAAGTTCTGGATCTGCCACTGAGATTTGCAGGTTTTCTTAGTAAAGATACCTTAAAATATCACAAACTGTGTGCTTTCCAGACCATAGTTTACATTTTTTTTCATATTTTGCCGTGTCAAAATGACCTAAATTTAAAGGACAGTATATAGACCCAAAAATGGTATATCACATTCTACACATCAAGATTTTAGCAGGAAAGACTGCCATTGGAGTTTTTAACCATTGTGACTTTTTAATTTGATCTACTCCACTAATTAAAGTCGTTGAAGTAGAATATTTAATGTAGGTTTGTCCACATTTTGGTATATATTAATACATGTTTAGAAATAATGTTGAGCCTGTTCCTAGATGCCTGTTATAGACTTCAATATTTATTGTTTATTGAAAATAAATGGAATCAATTCTTTCAGAAAAGTTTAATTCTATGGAAATGTATCCCCCCTTTTATAAGTTGAAAAGGCTACATAGAGGTCAATATACAGTCTCCAACAGAAAACCAAAAAAGGAAAAATAAAGTGAATTTTGGAGAATTATTAAATGTACATGCATTTGAAATATTTAAGATATATTGTTTCAATTTTTTTAGTTCTAGGTTCCACATAACTACCATTTTAGAAAACGATTTCAATGCTAAGTCTATTAGAGGGATATTTGATTTTCATTGGTTGTAAATATGGAATCTTATTCAGTGGCAAAGGAAATAGACACTGACAAGTCTTAGATAAAATTTTATATAGTTTTGAATTTTTCTTCGTCAGTTGACTAAAATTAGATGGAGGTGTGTTCTAATTTCCAACAGAGGAGCAATCAACCTATATCAATATGTGCATGAAGCAAATTGATAGTTGCTAGATACTGAATGATTATATCCACAATAAAGGTTTAACCTGTGCATATATACTTAAAACAAGATAAAAAAAGTCATGTCTTTTTCAGGACTTCTGAATCCAATCATGTAGTATGGAATGTTATTGAGATATGGTTTGGGTGGATGGATGGTCATGAAGGACCTGTAGTACAAAGTATATCACTGGATTTAGCTCTTTGTCTAAGTGTATTATTAAAGTACTTTGCTTTGAGCTCAGTTCATTGTTATGCAATTCATTCTTTGTGAAATTAAGATTTGACAGACAACTCTAATGGACAAGGATTTGTCAAAGTAGTATCATCTCTATGTACAATGTAAGTATTCAGGAGATAAAAGCATTCTATTTTGATTTGAACCATACATTTTATAAAAAAAAGTGGGAACAAATTTACCGGACAATGCTACTCCCACTACTAGCAATATGATGCTAGGTTGTTTTAATACATCTGTATTGCCTGCTGATGACTCGGCCCTGAGTGTAAACGGTCCTTCAATTAGGAGGGAAAAAAATTATAAGGCCTATCCAGTCTAAGGGAGCTACCATTTGATTTTTATGGGGGGAGCTAGGATGAAATTTGAAAAAAAAAGGCAGGACAGGATTTTGAGTAAAAAAAAAAGGCAGGATGAGTAACTTGGCAAAAAAAAAAGGCAGGATGACAATTGTTGTAAAAAAGTCAGGATAAGCTAAGAAAAAAAGAGGCAGGACCGAATAGACTGAAAAATAAAAAGGCAGGGCAGAGATTACAACTAAAAAAAAAGGCAGGACAAAATTTTTCATCCTAGCCCCCCCCCCCCCCCCCCCTAAAAATCAAATGGTAGCTCCCTAATCGATTTCTAAAACTATACTTCATTGCACATGTTCAACATTTTTATACAACCACAAAAAATTTGGGGTCGTAAATTGGTATCCTGTCCGAAAGATGGTTTCTGGATAATAACTTTATTATAAGTCAACAGAAATCAACAAAATTATAACACAACGTTTATAACCACAAAAGGAAGCTTGGGATTGATTTTGGGGGTTATGGTCCCTAAGGTTTAGGAACAGGGATGATTCCAGGTGTTTTCAAATGGGTCCCTTGAACATCAAATTGGGAATTTTTATTCTTATTGGGAATTTTTTAAGCATAAAATCTAAGACGAAATAACATTATTTTCCTGTAAAAACGGAAAATGTATCTTACTAGTTTTACCTGTACACTGATGTTCATGTAAGTTGTAACATTTTAAATAATTCTGGATGGGCTACTGTTATTACATGTATATCATTGAACATGATGCACTAGTCTATCATCTTAGCTATAGTTACCTAGGCCTATTACAAAAACATATATTTCAGCTAACATAAACCACTGAAAAAAATCATTCATCGGGTATTTTTTCAACAGCAGGTCATCTCTATAAATTTACCTTGATTCAAATGGATTTCAAATTGAACTGGTCAATTGTCGAATTCAGAAAAGCAATTACAAAAGTTCATATACTTAATTGATAAGATATTTAAAGCATTGAACCAGTTTTCTATAAAATTATTTGGATCATCTTCAAAACTTTTGAAATAGTTCCATAATGATGACATCGTATTTCATGAATGGTCTATCATCAACATTATTTTCAAAAAACGCTCAAACTTTTGTCTTTAGAAATAGTTTCTTTTACAAAACAAGTTTTCATGATCATATTATATAACCAGCTCTGCTGGGCGATCTGCTTTAACGAGATCGGCGCCCATTAAACTTTAACCATCAATGTTATATCAAAATTTGAATTTGTTCTCCGCCGAGGTCTGCTTTGACTCCCTTTTTTATCAACCTGTTATATTTATAGTTGCCTTAATCGGTGACAGAAACTTTTCCAGAAATATCGATTTTTATTTTATTTTCCTGAATTGGGAATTCATTTTCATGTACATTTTTTTGGGGCCGCTGGCCAATTTTAGGGCCGCTTAGCGGCCCTAAACTATATAGTGGAATCATCCCTGAGGAATAAGGGGTACAAAGGTGCCCAAAACAAGCTTTAATCTAGTGTCGGTTTAAAAAGTTGTGTATAAGTATTTCAATTGTTCTGAAATTGTACCACAATGTTTAATACCATAAGTAGAAGGTTCGGATATATTGTGTTGGTTATGGGACAAACAGTCTAATAATTACGGACCAAAAACAAACATTTTTGTAAATTCAAGACCCTTAATTGGAGTTTGTCCAGAATGGTTCTTGAATTACCTAATACCAATGCTTTATGAAATCTTCTTTGAAAATTGGAGTTATCTTTCTTTGTTCAGTCAACTTAAATCAATTATACAATATACAATGCAATATTCACTTTATTACCAACTGATAAATTAAATTAAAGCAGTCATTAATAACCATTCAGTGATTGCAAGCACTTTCTAGGGTATGCCCTTTTACAAATGGAAAAATTATACATTTTTTTAGTTTCTGATCTCTTAACTGAAGTTTGTCTCCTCTAAATGTTTCTCATTTCAGAAATTAAAAAGAAAATTTCTTTAGATATTTTTGTTTGAAAGGATTAATATTCAGCAGCATAGTGAATTGCTCCTAACACAAAAGCAAAACAAATATTTAAGTTCATTAGACCACATTCATTCTGTGTCAGAAACCTAAGCTGTGTCATCTATTTAATCACAATTCAAACTCAGAGCTGTTTCCAGCTTGAATGTTGTGTCAATACTAGCCCCAACTGTTCAGGCTTCGACCTCTGCAGTCGTATAAAGCTGGGCTCTGCGGAGCATCTGGTCCATTCATTTGTTTATTTTTCAATTTGTGTGAATTAACATAGTTACAGTAAATGTTAATTACTGCACTTTCATAACACAACAAATATTGTATTGGTACATGTATCACTCAAATGTGTATCCATATAACAAAAAAATGAAAAGGAATAATTTTGCATTACCTTTTGAATACTATGACTTTTTAGATATGTAGACATATTAAGATTCATTAGTAGATGTTGATAATATTGGCTTAAAATGCTTGAAATTCTATCAGATTACTTTTGGAGCAGTTATGAGTTTTGAAATTAGAAAGATCATATCATATGCAACAAGTGTAGTAAGTTTCAAGTTGATTGGAATTCAGCTTCATCAAAAACTACTTTGACCAAAAACTTTAACCTGAAACTCCCACTTCCATTTTCTATGTTCAATGGACCGTGAAATTGGGGTCAAAAGTCTAATTTGGCTTTAAAATTAGAAAGATCATATCATAATGAACATGTGTACTAAGTTTCGAGTTGATTGGACTTCAGCTTCATCAAAAACTACCTTGACCAAAAACTTTAACCTAAAGCGGGACAAACGAACGAACGGACCCACAGACCAGAAAACATAATGCCTATCTACTATTGTAGGTGGGGGCATAAAAAATTTAATAAATAACACTCATAATGCTCAGATTGGTTGTCATCGTGCAACATAGTTAATAACACCATATAGAAAAAACATAGAACTCATTTTGTCATAAGACACTGTCAAACATCCATACATACTATCCACACTCATCTGTGTCCACACTTGTTATTCAATACAAATATGTTTATTATAGACATTGTGTATAACAAATTATGTACAATATTGAAATATTTCAATTAAATTACACCCGGCCCTATGGACCTATAAGTCACTTGAAATAGATACTATAGTATTAATTCAGATTGTCATCAGGTATTTTATATACATGTTAATTATTCAGAAATATAAAAGTTATAAATGTTTGAATAAATTATATTGTATTAATGTTCATTTAATGATTACAGTTTGTGTAAACAGAAAAGTTACTTTGTTATAAAAAAATAAACTTAATAAATTTCATACGTCCAAAGTGCGTATCATATCTTCATGGGGCCTGGGGCCGTGTCAACGAAGCGGTCTTAGGACTAGGACGTGTCTTAGGATGGTCGTAGGACACGTCTTAGTCCTAAGTCAGGTTAACGAAAGTCTCCTAAGTTAAGATATGTCCTAAATTTGGTCCTAAAGTTAGGATATACGAATAGGTGTCTTAGGATGGTCTAAGGATAGTCCTAAGAGTTATGATGTCCTAAGTTGAAATAAAAACAACAAATATGGCCGCTGCGTATGTGCATGTAAGACGACGAGAGAATAATATTCGCCGAAACAGAGTGTTTAGGGACAGGGACAATCCATTAGACTATTTAGACGATGCTGATATTGTACGTAAATATAGACTTTCAAGACCAATGATTCTAGAACTTTGTGGAATGTTCCAGAATCAGCTCGCTAGGCCGACTAAAAGGTCCCATGCATTTCCCGTGTCATTACAATTAATGGTAGCCCTAAGATTTTATGCGACTGGGAGCTTTCAAATGGTAAATGCTGATGTTCATCGTATTTCTAGAGCTAGTGTTTCTACTATTACACGTGACGTCACCCAATGCTTAAAAAATGTATGCAATCGGTACATTTCGATGCCCACAGATCCAGCATCTCTACAGGCGTTAAAGCAAGGTTTTTATGACATTTCGAATTTTCCCAATGTTATTGGTGCTGTTGATGGAACTCATGTGAGAATCAAAAGTCCACCTGTTGATGAACATTTGTACGTAAACCGAAAAAACTATCACTCGCTTAATGTGATGGGAGTTTGTGACTCAAACTTGAAGTTTTTAAACATTGTAGCAAAGTGGCCTGGTAGTACACATGACGCATTTGCATTGCGCAATTCAAGGCTTTGTGAAATGTTTGAAGACGGGGACATAAGCGATGGATGGCTTCTTGGGGACAGTGGATATCCACTTCGGCCATGGCTTCTGACACCAGTCATAAACCCAACAACTAGACAGGACCAACGTTACAACGCTTGTCATATGAGAACAAGATGTGCTGTTGAAAGAAGTTTTGGTGTGTTGAAATCTCGGTTCCGATGCATCGATACCACTGCGGGAACATTGTTGTACAGCCCAGTCAGATGTTGTGACATTATTGTAGCTGTTGTTGTTTTACACAACATGTGTATTAACAATAGAATTCCGTTGCCTCCAGGAAACGATAACCCAAGAGATCAAGGAAACATTGGCGGGCAGCAATATGTTGGTAATCAAAACGACGGTGCAGTTATTCGTACTAGATTGATAAATAACATATTCAACAATTAATAAAAACAAATCTTATCCTTTTTTATGGGTTGTTCATTGCATTTATTCTTGTATTCTGAAACATGGATGACTATCTCGCAGACATATAACCAATTAATAACATTTCATTTGGTGGTACAAAGAAATTAACACATTGTAGTTTTAAAAGAAAGAAAAAAAATTCTTTAGGGAAACTTAAACTCACAAGTCGAAAACAAACTGCAAAAGACATGGCAAAAACGAGAAAAAAGAAAATATCCCAAGACAAATAACAGTATACAAAACACAAAAAAATAGAAAAGCAACGATTGAGCGACACAAACCAGTATAGCGATTATCATTGTATACTTCTAGTTGTTAAAGGAAATAAGGTAAATTATTTACTGAAATGATAACTATATGAGTATTGAATATTGAACTATGACAAAAAGTACATTTATTCAATATGATAGATAATAAAATTGAGAATGAGAATTGATAAAGCTATTTATCACTCGTGATCACTGGCTCGATCTGAGTTTTCGGGAATTTGCAAACTGATACCAAGTTGCGCCAAACGCAACTGTTCTTTGGCTTGTTCCAGCTGAAGGCGTTGGCGGTCAACAGATAGCTTATCTTTTTCTACGCGAAGTCTTTCCTTTTCAACTTCTAGTCTCTCTTTCAGGAGTCCCATCTTTTCTTCTTTCAGTCTCAGTGAATCCTTTTCTACCTGAAGTCTTTCCTTATCAATATTCAACCTTCCTTTCTCTATTTGAACAAGCTGCTTAGTACTAATATCTTCCATGGTTGATGCAGTGGTGATAATATTTCTGGTAGGGGTAGCTCTATTAGTAGCACCGCTGATTGATTGTTCTAAAATAGAAAGTTAAACATTAAGTTAATTCATAATGACACTCTTTTGATTCGACAAAATGCACGAAAAGAATAAATTAAACGTTGATGAACATATTTTGGCGATTACTGTGTGTGTGCTGTGAGTGAGTTGGTGCGCTCGTGTGTGTGTAACGTTGTGGTCTATATACACCCATATCTCTTTTTTTTCGGTGGATTATCAAATAGTTGAATCCAAAACAGATGGTTATAAGATATACTTCAAATATAGAAAAGATCACAATTGATGATCACAATCAGTGGCAAATATTACAGGCATATCACGAGTGGAAAGACATGCGTGTTCAACCAATCATGTCGCCACCTCCTCCCCCCTTTTTTCGCTCGATTTAACCCAAGAACTATAAGGAAAAAAAACAAAATACCTGATTCGTCTGCTGAAGAGTAGGAGCTTCGTCTTGAAGATGAACATGACGGCATCGACAAATCCATCGACGTTTCTGTGAAAGAGGCTGTATCTATTCCTCCGTCTATTCCATCTATAGGCGTGTCTCCAATAATTCCTACCACCTGATCTTCCATAGAGGAAATTTCTTCTGGGGGAGGACCTCCGCCTGTCTTTCTTGCCTCACGTCTATTGTGTGACACTTTCTGTTTTGCGCTGCTCATGTATGTGGTCCATTTCTTTCTAATTTCTTCAACTGATCTTTTGTGGTGGGTATTCGAAGAATTCATCTTGGTACAGATACCATCCCATGTCTTCTTCTTAATGTTATTTGTAGCAACATTTGACAGCTTGCTGAAGAGTATTCCCTTATGTTTTTCGACTTCGGCCAGCATAATTTGTATTTCAATTTCGGTGAAATTTGGAGACCTTTTCCTGCTCATGTTGATTCAGTATACAAATCGAAATTGAGTGGACCCAAGTACAAAACTAGTTTATATAGTAAAATTGCAGCACGACAATAGCCTCTAAAAAGTTTTGAGACAACCAATTTATATTAATTCACGGCCGACACTCGGCTAACCGAGAGATAGGTCGGTTAATCTATATTGAGTATGCGGCTATATCGGCGGTTGGTCTGTTAATCGGGTTGGTTATACGTCTGTTAAGAGTAAAACGCACAATTTTAATATTAAAATCTATTTAATATACAGATTTTAGGTACATTATAAGAATCAAATCAAAAAAAGAAAAGTGTCTGACAAAATGATATATATCATAGAACATTTTCCAACTGTAAAAACATTTCATAGTCTGCGCAGTTTTCAGTAAAACTAAAAGGCGTCGCGCAAGTATGTAGTATTTATGCTTATACGCATAGCAATTTTTGTAATGAAAGGCGAAAAAAACAATTTTAGATATCATTTAAAGGACACAAAATCGTACTTTGGTTCTAAAATATAAACTGAAATTAGTAAATATTTCATAATTGTAATATAACGTGAATAATACCACGTTTTAGTGAACATTATGGGAATAAAGTCTGTTAATGGGTTGGACAATTGAAATTGTGTCAGTTAAGAGTTGTTTAGCCACGACAATAGTTGTGCTACCTTTATATGTTCCCTTTAAAAAAGTTAAGAATGAGATGCTCTTGAGTAAAAAAAAATGACAATACGCTGCAACAGCATCCTTCTAGTAAGAACATTTTTATTTTGACTTCCTTTGCATTTCATTAAGGGGTGTGTCACTCCAATACATGGATATGGATTGCCTGCTGGAATATGCATGAATTTATTATTAACGTTTTCTTCAGCCTTAATTTTTGTGTCTGTTCAAAGTAGCACGTTCTCAAATCCGTCCAAAAGTGTCTTTCTAATACAACACAGGGTACATATAACGTGTTGTCGTTCTCATATGCACATGATATTTGTCACTGGACGTTAAACTCTAAATCGCCAACATCATCCGATTGGCTCTTTTCTTCTATTACTGAATCATCTGTTGTTTACAAATCAGTCTAAAGAAGTAAATGGAAAGGAGCGAATGCAGCTACATTTGGTTATCTTAAGTTTTAATTCATTTCATTCCGTTTAGTTCCTTTCTACATAAGTGCAGAGGAGAACTGCAGTTGTCCGCATGTAAACTTTTAGCATTTATTACCAATATGAGTACATAGCAATCCGTTACTGTTTCAACACCCAGGGGTGTTTCATGTCTTTATTCTCAAACAGTTATTATTTTTTTCTATCTTTTTTTATTAATGCATCACTTCCTACTGTCCTTATCTATTATTCTATATATTCTGTGTTTCCATCCAAATTCTCGTGTATACAATGAGGGTCCGGATTGGGGGTGTTGTTTATTTCTATATTCTTTAAATTGTCTGTTACTTTTCTCTACATTTGATTTTATCTTACTCATTATTATTTCTTTATTCTTTATATATTCTAGCATCCCAATATATTTTACTTACTGATGTTTAGTAACATTACGACGTTTATCTCTGATTTATATACTGGTTAATACCAATTTAGATACAAATTAGTGTCATTCATGACAACCTAAACAGAATCCACATGATATATGCGACCATTCTTGGATGAAATCAATATGTATAGATTATAACATGCCCTTTTCTATATTAGCCCTGGTATCATCCCGAGACTCCCATATCGGCCTCGAGGCTTTAGTCGAGGGTCGATATGGGTCGAGGGATGATACCAGGGCAAATATGGAAAAACATGTTATAATCTTTAAGCTATTTATCACATATTTAAGTGTTGCAGAAAAGAGGGGAAAAAAGTTCAATTATAACAATTTAATGAAACATAACAGGTAAATCTTAAAAATTTATCCGTATCCGTAACAAATATGTGATAAGATATAAATAACACATAGCTGAGAGGGTGATAGAGCAGATTGGGTCCCGAGAAAACATTGTCAACCGCGGCGAAGCCAAGGTTGACAATGTTTTTTCGAGGGATACCGATCTGCTCTATCACCCTCTCAGTTATGTGATATTTGATTTATTATAATAAATGCCCTATCATCATTTTCTTTAACAGATGAGTTTTATTATAAAGTATTTTCTATGTAGTCACGTACTTGACAGCGTAACGGGTATTTGAAAAATCATCAGAAGTGATGTAAATAGACAATAGTAGTGCATTGACTTTGACATATAAACGATACAAGGATTAGGCCCGACACGGGAAAAAAGCTCTGCTATCAAGAAAAAAAATATTTTCAATTGTTGTTATTTTGTTATTGTTATTTATTTTATTTAAATTTTGGGTAAATACCCCTTTTAAAAGGCCTCCTATCTGGCTGCGAAATATACATCACAATGAACATGATGAAATAAACATCACCAGTTGAAACCCATCGATTGTGAACAAATGCGCTTAATATCAACAATAAGCATAACACACAATGATTTATAGGTTTTAAAGTAAAAATATTAACAAGTGAAATACGTTTTTCCAACAATTGTAAAAGAAATAAGTTTGAGTCGTTCCACGCTTCGTTGTATAGTAAATTAGAACTTTAAGCATTGTCTATAAAATAACTTGATGTAGATTCAATTCATTGTCGTTTAAACTGCCGATTTTTGATTGGTCTAGCCGAGTGGGTGACATTCCAAAAAATTGTCACCCGCTCAGTCATGTGATAGAGTAAACTAACACTTTCGTATTAGGCAATCAAAATATGGCATTTTAACATGATGTATAATAATACTTTAATATTACACATTTTTATATCAGTTTTCAATATTCATGGCCTAAATTCATTGTTCATGTCAGTGTTTCCGTATATATTATGTTTCATTGCTCATGTGTTGTTTCCGTATATTTTAGCCAATCGTCTTGAGCCTACCCATTTGATCCGATAACACCCCATACAGCAATAAAATTATAATTTATAATTTTATTGCCATTCATAACTCTTAACAGACCAATTAACAGACCATGTTTTATACATCCGACCCATTAACAGACCAGGTTTTAAATAAAGATTGATTTATGTCACCAAAATACAGATTTTTGTGTAGATTTTTCACACAATGATATCAGTTTGGTTGACAAACATAATGCCTGTCTTTGTTCGATGTTCAAAATACCGCATGCAAGTTAATTCAACCAACGTGTCTTTTTGTGTACATTTTGTGTGTGTAAAATGTGTATAAATTTATTGATGAGTAACACGCCTTTTCATTTTATAGATCGTACATCGAAGCTAGAAAAATAATAATTACACCACTGGATTCAGTACATTGAATTGTTTTGTTAGACATGAATATTTTTTATGATAAACATATATTTAAAAAGTTATACATTGAAACATGCAGAATTTCCAATAATTTCCTCGATAACACCTGATTAACAGACTTTAGCCAACCCGATTAACAGACCCACCGCCGATATAGCCACATACTCAATATAGATTAACCGACCAATCTCTCGGTTAGCCGAGTGTCGGCCGTGTAATTGTTGAAAGAATTTTATTCTCTCATTTTAACAGTTTATATTATGGTTTTATAAATATATATTAAAACCTTTATTTTGTGTACTTTTTTAACAAATAAGACCCCCCCCTTAAAAATATATAAAGAAATGGTTCAAAATCTATTTGATTTCATTCACTACATATTTTTTTGAATAAATTAATAAGTTAGGATGGTCTTAGGATCATCGTAGTTAGGACTGTCCTAAGATAGCTTTGTTTTACATCCTAAGACATGTCTCAGACACGTCCTAAGACCATCCTAAACAATGTCCTAAGACATGGACATGTCTTAGGATACTTTCATTGACACGGCCCCTGGTTTTCGAAAGTATCATAAGATATGTCATAAGATATATCTTAGGACATATTTTATGATCATCTTATGACTATCATATGATATGTCATAGGATGTAAATCAAAGCTGTCTTAAGAGAGTCATAGCTATGATGCTCTTATGACTGTCATAAGTGAACATTATGTTCTATTATTTTAAATAATGATTTAAAAGTGATAAATATAAAAATGAAAATGAAAAGTATGAACATATTAAATATTACCGTTCTTAATATTTATGAATATTTTATTTATTTCATTATAATGAACATGAAATTTTATACAAAAAGGAATTTAAATATGAGTTGATAATTTGTTTAAATTTAGTTTGTAATATATAATAAATCTTGAACTTCGCTTTCGTGTATTATCATACATGCATAGTTATTTAACTGAATAATTTTTAGATTCGGTACATCGAGTACCGGTCCCGCTAAAACGAAATGCCCGTGCACATACGTTAATACAGTACTATTTTAAATATACTAGAAACGCAATAATATGTATATTTATTATACAAAACCATGAGTTAGAAAAAAAAATCAAAATTGTATGTCGCAGGAGATTCAAATTTTTATTAACTAGTTGAGAAAAAACCCAACTTTACTATTTAGCTAACTGAGAAACACAACTAATATTTTTATTGCAATGAACATGAAATTATACATGAAAAGTAATTAAAATTTTAGTTGACAATAATATGACCATCATAAGTCATGTCGCGAGGGGTCTTAAGTTTACGACAAAAGTTATGACAAATCGTAACTTGGGACACTTTCGAAAACATATCTTACGACTATGACATGTCCTAAGACCATCATAAGACATGTCTTAGTCATAAGATACTTTCGAAAACCAGGCCCCTGGTTTTTTGTCGAGCCCGCAACTTTTGTTGCAGAAAGCTCGACATAGGGATAGTGATCCGGCGGCGGCGGCGGCTACGGCGGCATTAGCTCACTTCTTAAAAGCTTTATATTTTAGAAGGTAGAAGACCTGGATACTTCATACTTTGTATATAGATGCTTCATGTTACGAAGTTTCCGTCAGTCACATGTCCAATGTCCTTGACCTCATTTTCATGGTTCAGTGACCACTTGAAAAAAAAGTTCAAATTTTTTGTAATGTTGAATTCTCTCTTATTATAGTAATAGGATAACTATATTTGATATGTGCGTACCTTGCAAGGTCCTCATGTCTGTCAGACAGTTTTCACTTGACCTCGACCTCATTTCATGGATCAGTGAACAAGGTTAAGTTTTGGTGGTCAAGTCCATATCTCAGATACTATAAGCAATAGGGCTAGTATATTCGGTGTATGGAAGGACTGTAAGGTGTACATGTCTAACTGGCAGGCAATCTAATTAAAATATTGATCTCTGATTACGTTATACTACATATGAGATCTAACAACTATCAATATGAGGTTTCACTTTTGTGAACTTTTATTGCGTAATATTTGACCCCAGAAAGTATTTATATTGACCAATCAAAACCGTCCTAATAAAAACGACATAAGAATCTGTTAAATTCTATTCTTATTATAGTAATAGGATAACTATATTTGATATGTGCGTACCTTGCAAGGTCCTCATGTCTGTCAGACAGTTTTCACTTGACCTCGACCTCATTTCATGGATCAGTGAACAAGGTTAAGTTTTGGTGGTCAAGTCCATATCTCAGATACTATAAGCATGATGGCGACGCAGGATAGAAGGCGATTTCGAAAACGCATTATTAGAAAATTTGCATCAGTACACAGTTCTAGGGCTAAATTGTGAGCAAACACAAAGTTTGCAAAGTATTTTTGGGCACAAAGATTGAATGGTCATCACGGTCATGCTGCCAACGGGCTATGGAAAGAGGTTACTTTACAGATCCGGCTACCTGTTGTTGTCAGGGTCACATGGTCAGAAGTCTGTAACTTGTAAGGAAGTTCAGCGGATAATTCAGTAAACAAATCTCCTATTGACTTTTGAATAAGATTTATGCCTGATGTATCTAGGGGAATTAGAAGCATTCATATATCATTCAGTGGCGGATCCAGATTTTTTCTTATAAAAGGGGGATCGCCGCGATATAGCCTTTTTGTGTTAATGCGGCGTAAAGCAACCAGCAATCAATTAATCTTAAAAAGGGTAAGGGCACTGACTGACCTGAAAGGCTCCAGTCATCAGGTCATGCTTCACTGATTCCCTTTATACAACCACAGTTTTCCCATGAAAAAGGAGGGCAGGGGGGATACACCCATGTCATTCATAAAAGAAAAAATGTAGCCCTTTATTTTTCAACAATTAAAACATATAATAGGATCTTGTCTATTTTTACTCTAGTTTTGATCCATTTATCAAAAAATAATTATTATAAAATTATATCAATCAGAAAGGTAGATTGATTAATAAATATGATTTTATGCTAAATGGTGTAAAACTAGAGTGTGTTAATACATATAAATATTTGGGTATATATTTTTGTGCATCTGGCTCCTTTACAGTAGCCCAGGATGAATTGTATAAAAAGGCACTAAAAGCCTATTTTAAGTTATCTAAAGATTTTTTTATCCTTGCATCCTTCAGTCAAAACATGAATGTTTTTGATCATACCATCAAACCAATCTTACTATACAGCTGTGAGATATGGGGTGCCTTCAATCCTATGTCGTCTAAATATAGAAATGGAATTTTTTCATTTGACCATATTTATTCTAAATTACCTGCTGAAAAACTTCATACTAAATTCTGTAAATTTATTCTTGGAGCTCCAAAAAAAAAGCACCAATTTTGCTGTATTGACTGAGTTGGGAAGACTACCAATATATTTTAACATGATTAAAGCAATGACTAAATACTATTACAGACTAGAAAAGTCAGACACTAACTTTCCATTGTTATATAATGCATTTATAGAATCAAAGAAATTGTATGAGTCAAAGAAACCATCGTGGTATATGTCATCTGAAAAACTTCTTTCACTGATTAATAATTATCAAATATCCTCAGACACGGCTAAACCAATTGACAACAGAAAACTAAGAATTGCCATGTTAAAAGATTGGGAAAAAAATCTCAAAACTCACTCAGAAGGAAAACTTTGCACATATGTTACCTTTAAAGCAAATTTTGGTTGTGAAAAATATCTTAATATTGTTAAAAAATTTGAAGATAGACGGAGTCTAACAAGATTTCGCATATCTGCTCACCATTTACTTATAGAGAGAGGTAGATATAGTAATACTCCCCGACACAATAGAATATGTAAGAGATGTTGTAGTAATGAGGTCGAAGATGAAACACATTTTCTTTTTAACTGTGATAGTTTATCAGATCAAAGGAAAGACATGATAACAATGATAAATAATTGCTGCAAGAATTTTCAAAATCTTGACCCTAACCAAAAACTGATATGGTTAATGAATAATGAAGATGAGAATTTATTATCAGAATTATGCATGTTCATTAAGAAATATGAAAAGTTTTAATGGGATTTATCTCCCTCTACTACTTGTAATTTGAACTTTATATTTTCTCCATAGTGAGTTCTAGAGCACCGTCCCTTGATGAATATTGTCCAGTAGTAATGTCAACCCTTGCTGCTGTGCATTAGTCATGAGGAGAATCACTATTGGAGTAATCTCATGTATCTGTAGCTAGTTCTGAAGGATCTCCCCTTGATGACCTTTGCATTGTTGTGATGTAAAAGTCCCTCACTACTGTGCACTGGTCATGAGGAGAACTACTGGCTGTTACTGCAGATTGAGATACTATATTCCCGGTTCTATTTTTACTATTTTTTAGTTTCCATATTTTAAAATAAACTTAATATCATATCCTTTTAATATTAAATCGGCCTCGTTACACTCAATGTCTCTTACCATAATTATATCCTACATTGCTCATATTATCAATTTATTATTTGTGTATTAATTACTTATTGTGTATTTCACTAATGTTTATATAATCATTGTATTATGATGTTTTTGTATCTTGCCTGACAAGGGCCCATGATTGGTAAAATAAAATAATGTCTAATAATGTCTAATGTCTAATGTACTGGACTACATTATTGTCGAGCCCTTGACTTTAGTCAAAAAAGCGAGGCTACATTCAGTTGTGGCTGTGTTTTTTGGCGGCGGGGGCGTCCACAAATATTCACTCTGTGGTTAAAGTTTTGAAATTTTATTAACTTTCTTAAGCTATAATGGATTTCTACCAAACTTGGATAGAAGCGTGTTGATCATAAGATAGTATCCAGAAGTAAATTTGGTAAAAATATAGTCCATTTTTTCCATATTTTACTTTTAAATGGACTAAGTATTTCTTCCAGTTAACATTACATACATGTACAGTCATGACAGTCTTTAGTTAAAGTTTTTTAAAACATTTATAAGATTCATTAACTATCCTTCATTTTTACCAAACTTGGACAGAAGCTTCTTACAATCAAAAGATTGTATCAAGAGGAATATTTTTATTGATTTTTTTCCCTCATTCTTGGTGAGTCTGCGATTTACAGCAAAAGTAGGCGAGACACTGGGTTCCATAGAACCCTTACAAACTTTTTTGTACTGAAGCCTCTCCTCATAAGGGGCGTTCCCTGATGACTTATATTTATTCACTGAATTTATCCCTGATCGAACTAGCTATACTACATGTATAGGGGATCTAGAACTATTCATTAGGGGCCTGCTGACTGAACTATTGGGGTTGGGGCTCAAGTCATGCTTCAGTGATTCCCTACATAATCAACCAAATTTTTCTCATTAAAAAGGGGGGGGGCAGCCTATGTGGTACAGACACTAGGACAAATGCTACATTTGTAGTTTGTGGTCCATTAGTATCTTTGGTTGAAGTCCAAGTTTCCAAATTCCAGTCTGTACCTACATAAATGATTAAGTTGCCATTCAAAGGTAAATTCTCTTTAAATTTAAATGTAGAGTAAGGTTGACATTTTATAATTTTAGGAAGGAAACAAGATGTTTCAGCCATGCAGCCAGTTGAGCCTTGGTCGTTTCCACCATGTACCACCTCTGCCATGTACATATGTAATAAAAGTAGTTTTAGTCATACTAAAAGATTTTGTTGTATATACTATTACTAGCATCTATTTACCTTTATACATGTTATAACTTAAACATAACTTTAAAGTTGCAATTCGTCACACTTACTTTACTAGAAAAATATGATTGCCAATGAGACAACTCTCCACAAGAGCTAAAATTACATAGAAGTTATAATCTATAGCATGTATAGTTACAAATATAAAATAGAAGATGTGATATGATTGCCAATGAGACAACTATCCACAAAAGACCAAAATGACACAGACATTATCAACTATAGGTCACCATACGGCCTTCAACAATGAGCAAAGCCCATACCGCATAGTCAGCTATAAAAGGCCCCAATAAGACAATGTAAAACAATTCAAACAAGAAAACTAACGGCCTTATTTAGGTAAAAAAAATCATTTGAAAGCCTAATGAAATTATGAAACACTTTTTAATCTATAATGAGGATACATGTATATATGCCATGATTTCTCATGAACATTTCAGATCTTTATATATTTTTTTGAGAAAACAATATCATAGGTAACAAGAACTACCTTTAAAAAAGATATCCGACGTATTTAAATTTGAGTATATGTTTAAAACTATCATTTCGATAACCTTCAGAAGCACAATGTCTTAATGATGCAGGACCTCTTTAATAAAATCTCCATCTGAATGTAACTACAAGAAATTCTTTACTAAGTCTGGTTATATTAAGGCAATAATATATAAGAATATTGTGCTGACACCTAAAAACTTTATTTGTCAAAAAAAAACCAGTGCAAATAACAAGAAACAAATATACATTTACTACTGTTTGCATTAAACTTAATTCAATGACATGGTTAACAAAGCTAGAAACTATTGGTAGTATAAGTAGTATCTTTCTGTTTACATTCACCAAAACCCGGCGGAAATCTCACATGCCTAGGTGGGTTCATGTACGTTCGTACAACACAGTTTACATTAAAAATTATATAATTGTCCCGAATAAACAGCTGTCATGGATGCAAAGAGCTATTGGAGAAACAATTATTTTAATAAAAATATAAATCTTTGTAAGATCTAGTTCAAATATTTATAGTTTTTCACTTGCTTTCCATCACGATATAATTTTCAAGACGTTTTTTCAAACACAACCAAATCACCCACCATGACAGCATTTTGTCCAATCACAGAAAGGATTTTCGAGCATGCGTATTCTGTTGCCATAGTTAAGTGTCCTTAAGTTCAAAGTGCACAAACCAAAACTATACCGACTACGTCGGAAAAACCTAATACCATAAACAGCTTACCTTACAACTTGTTATGTTGTGGTCAGAAATTTATGTCTGTCATACAAAGTCAACAATATAAATTACAAATTTTGGGATGATAATCAGCTTTTCAACAAATTATTTATGGACATTTACATATATAAAATAAATGTAACACAATTATATGGGATTAATGAAGACAAATCATAAAGTTGTTTAATTTCAGAATAGTGTCTGATCAAACAGTAGTTTGGACTCCAGTCTGAAAAATTCTAGATTCTGACAATGTTTCTTTCAATTTTTGACTGGGCCAAACAAATAAAACTGCGGAGGGAACTCTTCAAACTCCCGAACAGTGACACAGAAAAATCCACTACAAGCATCTGAAGATGAAGATGAGAATGGCACTGCAGATCTAGGTTGTGAACTAGGTCTAAGAGTTTCAACATGCAGATATTAGCCTATGGTACATGTAATTATTATATTGTATGTATAATGTATGATATAATTTCTGTATAATACTTTAAATTTATGATCATGAATCAATGATAAAGACAAAAAAGTATCTGGATAGATTCTTAGTTTATTTTCTATATTTATTTAATTTATATTTAAAGTTTGCTCTCAAATTATTATACATTTCAGATACAATGTATACCAAAGATAATACATCACAATATGAACTGTCATTTTCATTAATGATTTATTGAATGAATTAAATTTTCTGTCTATTTTTTTGTTTTACAGAATTCTGTCATAAAGTATGACTAGTTTGATGTTCTGAAAACATGGAAAATAAACTTGACCATAAATCATTCTCAAGATGGTTATTCAGTTGTCAAACTGCTTCTAAATAAACAGTTTGCAATTGTAATTAATTATTTTGAATGAGTTAATTTACATCTTGTACTGCTGCTGAAAGATGCTGGATCGTCATAGTCCTGAGCTATGGAATGCAATAAAAATGTTATATTGCTGCTGGTCTGTTTTAGTCTTCAATAGGATCAAGGTATGTTTTATAAAAAAGAAGATGTGGTATGATTCATTGCCAATGAGACAACTCTCCACAAGAGACCAAAATGACACAGAAATTAACAACTATAGGTCACAGAACTGCCTTCAACAATGAGCAAAGCCCATGTATACATGGTATATATATATATATATATATATATATATATATATATATATAAACGCCTAAAAAAGTGTACACAACAACTCCAAATACAAAAAAAGGTAACTATAAATGTAATTATTTGTAAATATTTCGGATAACAGATATCCTTCGTCAGTCAGATTCTGATGTGAAATGAATCATCTTTGAGTCTCGTTAGATTAAACTTTTACTAAATCTTGAATTTTATACAATAAAAAATGTCAAACCGAACATCAGTAAAGACGCTTGCACCATTCTAAAAAAATGTTAACATGACATAGGTTATATGGTTTATTACAACAGAGAGCTCATATATATGCTTTAAATACAAATAATAATGTGCGATGTGAACTAGCACAATTCTAAAACTGTATCGGGAACGACAATTATGATGATATAACATGTATACGCATGATAACGTCTGTAAAATTACCAAATAGACAGCACTGAACGATCTAAATATTTGAAATTGAGAGTAAAGTAGTTACAACAGAGTCTGAATATTTAAACATCGTGAACAAACGGCCGTAAAAATGTAATAATATATTTTTACTAAGTATAACTAGAAGAATGTGGCTAGGTACTTATACATCCCTCAAAAAATTAAGCAATTTAAATTGGTATCTTCAACAAATGTATTTAACAAATGAAAAAGGTTGAGAAAAAGAAACAGAGACTGTAATAATAAGTAATATAACCTGAATGTGAAGCACTACACGGAGTCGAACTACATCTTTTCATTTATCCCATTTGGTGCCAAAGTTGTTAATTTTCGTATCCAAAATCTTTCCCGAGCGAGTCTATCCTCCTTAGACCAAGCAGAGTTGTGGTCAATGATTTTAATGGTCAGTCGATTGAGATCTGCCTTAGTGTGGCCAGGGGATCTCAAATGTCGACTGAGAGGGAGGTCTGGCTTGCATTGGTAGTCGCTACGATGGCCGTTCATTCGTTTGTGAAACGGCTGTTCTGACTCGCCAACATACTGTTTACCACATTTACACTGTAAGAGATACACAACATTTGAAGTCTTGCAATTAACATTGCAAAATATGGTGTATTCTGTGCCAGTGGAGTGACTGTTAAAAGTCTGGGTATCCAGTATTTGTTTGCAAGTCAGACATCGTTTGTTTCCGCAACCCTTGCAAGATCCCATAGATGATAAGCCTGCTTGAGAGGATAAATCAGCTCTCACCAGCAAGTCTTTAAGGCTTTTGGGCCTACGGAATGCCAGTACAGGTGGCTCGGGAAAGATCTTGGATAGTTTTGAATGTTTTTCGATCTCTTTCCAATTTTCGCGGATTAGGTGAGATAAGTTGTCAAATTTTGGATGGTAATTCAACACAAAAGGCACCCTCTTGTTGACCTTTTTTTCTTTATATTGTAAAAGCTCATCTCGGCTGATGTTGTTAGCACGAGAAAAACCTTTATCAATGTCTTTTCTTTTGTAGCCCCGATGTTTAAGGTGACCGCGAAGTTCTTGTAGACGTTTTTTTGCAATATCGTTGGTGGAGCAAATCCTTTTTATTCGTATGGCCTGGCTGTAGGGAATGCTCTTGGTGCAGTGTTTGGGATGACAACTAAAGGGAGATAGATATTGATGTTTGTCTGTGGGCTTGCAATACAGATCTGTTAATATGTTTCCATCCCTCAATTGCGTTGTAGTGTCAAGAAATGTGATCTTAGAGTCAGAGATTTCATATGTGAATTTTATTGAGGGATGGGCATTGTTGGCATGATGAATGAACAGATTTAGTTCTTGTTCAGTATTGTCCCACTTCATGTCAATATCGTCGATAAATCGAAACCAAGAGAGGGGTTGATGAAGAGATGCATTGAGAATTCTTTGTTCTAGTTTCCCCATAAAAATATTGGCATAAGACGGGGCCATCTTTGTTCCCATTGCTGTTCCATTAACTTGGAGGAAGTGTTCGCCATTAAATACGAAGTTATTGCATTTCAATACCAAAGTTAGAAGCTGGATGAGACATTCAGTTGGTGGATGTAAGGTGTTACGAGAGTTCCAGACTTCCCTACAGGCTTCAATACCATCGTCATGGGGGATGTTAGTATAGAGGGACTTAAAGACTTGCTGGTGAGAGCTGATTTATCCTCTCAAGCAGGCTTATCATCTATGGGATCTTGCAAGGATTGCGGAAACAAACGATGTCTGACTTGCAAACAAATACTGGATACCCAGACTTTTAACAGTCACTCCACTGGCACAGAATACACCATATTTTGCAATGTTAATTGCAAGACTTCAAATGTTGTGTATCTCTTACAGTGTAAATGTGGTAAACAGTATGTTGGCGAGTCAGAACAGCCGTTTCACAAACGAATGAACGGCCATCGTAGCGACTACCAATGCAAGCCAGACCTCCCTCTCAGTCGACATCTGAGATCCCCTGGCCACACTAAGGCAGATCTCAATCGACTGACCATTAAAATCATTGACCACAACTCTGCTTGGTCTAAGGAGGATAGACTCGCTCGGGAAAGATTTTGGATACGAAAATTAACAACTTTGGCACCAAATGGGATAAATGAAAAGATGTAGTTCGACTCCGTGTAGTGCTTCACATTCAGGTTATATTACTTATTATTACAGTCTCTGTTTCTTTTTCTCAACCTTTTTCATTTGTTAAATACATTTGTTGAAGATACCAATTTAAATTGCTTAATTTTTTGAGGGATGTATAAGTACCTAGCCACATTCTTCTAGTTATACTTAGTAAAAATATATTATTACATTTTTACGGCCGTTTGTTCACGATGTTTAAATATTCAGACTCTGTTGTAACTACTTTACTCTCAATTTCAAATATTTAGATCGTTCAGTGCTGTCTATTTGGTAATTTTACAGACGTTATCATGCGTATACATGTTATATCATCATAATTGTCGTTCCCGATACAGTTTTAGAATTGTGCTAGTTCACATCGCACATTATTATTTGTATTTAAAGCATATATATGAGCTCTCTGTTGTAATAAACCATATAACCTATGTCATGTTAACATTTTTTTAGAATGGTGCAAGCGTCTTTACTGATGTTCGGTTTGACATTTTTTATTGTATAAAATTCAAGATTTAGTAAAAGTTTAATCTAACGAGACTCAAAGATGATTCATTTCACATCAGAATCTGACTGACGAAGGATATCTGTTATCCGAAATATTTACAAATAATTACATTTATAGTTACCTTTTTTTGTATTTGGAGTTGTTGTGTACACTTTTTTAGGCGTTTATATAATTTATTTATTGTGTACATGTATCGTTACTCGTAACGATCCAGCGCCCTCGTGGGGAAAATCGTTGACTACTATACAGACGTTTTATATATATATATATATATATATATAATACTTTCCAATATTGTCTAAAGAAAGTTCCAAAACATGTAATTATTATTTTTTTTAAGTCATTGTAATAACACAATGTTACATGTTGTAATTACACAATGTTACATGGCCATACACAACAAATTTTCCAATCGTACATGAGTACTTACTACACTGAAGAATAGGTTCATCCAATGAAATGATCTAAAAAATAATCATTGTTATATATTCATACATCATTACAAGGAGAAAGTACCTATGTTTATATATTCCAGACCATATTTGGATTGTATGTGTTAGGTCAAGTATGAGTATACTCATATGGTCCAGTACGAGTTTGACTACACATGTATTTGGAACACTATATGGGTTAATTTTAGACAAAAAATTATCAAAAAACTTTTATTGAGTTAGAGAATTACAAATTTATATTATACAATTAAAGGAATAAAGTGGAAAACATTACATCAATTTGAAATTGAATAATTCTGTATTTAAGGTGGTACCTAACACTACAGGGAGATAACTCTGTAAAATCAGCTAAACGTTTTAATTACGTTGTGTTGTTAAGGGAATATTAAGCTTCTCAATGATCAAAATAAGTGTTTGTCAAACTGCTATATAACCAGTGTAATTTTTCTGATAAAACGGTTGGTTCAAATTTTTTAAAATTTTTATATTTTTGTAAAAGGGTCAAAAGTAAATACTTTGTCAAAATTTTAAGAAAATTAAACGAGCCAAATTAATTATAGTTAAAGTGTTGGGTACCACCTTAATTGTCTGTTTCAATCTTATTTAAGCATTCTCGTCCCTGGTGACACTTGCTAGCAGAAGGAACATCAGATTTCTTAAATTTACATGTTTGTTCATGCATTTGCATCCCATGCTTGTTTTGCGGCAGCATGCAATGCAATTCCTTTTGTTTTACAAAGTGCATTTTCAATTTTGTATGTCAAAAGTTCTATTGCACTCATAACATAACAATATGCCAAAGAAATTTGCATCCTTACCAATAATATCAGCAACCCTACATCCAGAGTTGCTTTTCTCACAGTAACAAAGCTAACTTTTTCATTCTTTGCTTATTTTCGACACTTTTTTAATTTAATATTTTTTTTCATTGTTTTTGGAACAGATTTTTATATAATTTATGTCCATTTCTTATTTCAATTACAATTGAACTTTTTATATTAATTCAAGATTTCAGTTATGTTAAACTGTGATATACAGGTCAAGGTATCGAATAAACTTGACCAACTTGGCAGACAGTAAGTGTACATTCAGACCATATGCATATTTTTAAAAAGTATGCAATATGGACTAGACCTAATTCTTTACGATTATTAAAATGATATATATTTATATGTAAAAGTGGGAAATTAAGATATTTGTACAACTGATTAGTGGATAAGGTACATCCTACGTTTGATTTAGCAAGAATTTGGATTGATCGTTTGTCAACGACAATTCATAGTAATGAGGGAATTTTTTGTTAATTTTATTTGACATTGTGATATTTTTTGTTGTTGTTATTTGTTTGTGCATCCTAATGAAGTGTCCTGAATTTGGGTCAGTGCTATATGGTATAGAGGCATTTGCCGTATGCATATCTAGGTTGTCCAAACTTCAAAAGTGTCATAGCTTTGATATATTGGTTTGGATATAGTTTCGAGACAAAACTTTTTGCAGGAGGGGGTGTGTGTCACAGGATATATGTATCTATTTTGTTTCATTATTAAACATATTGTTTTATTTGTGTTTTCAGTGTTATATGTTTCACATTCATATCATATTCATATTTCATATTCATGTTTCTGGACGATTGACGAAAAATGGTTTTGCGCTGCGTATTTTGAAACAAAAGGTAGCTTAGTACGCTATGTTTGGCTTTACATACTGAATATTTAAATTAGTACAATAGAAAGTTAAAGCGATTCTTTATTATTATTTAAACAATATATATTTATATTCAAATGGCCTGAGTTATGCATAAACTCACAGTGCGTCAATATTAACCATATATATACATGTATACTAACACAATAACTTTGAGAGTTAGTCCCTGGTCAATATTACACTCAGGAGGGCGAAGACGAAAGACACCACTGCAGGTACTTTTAACTTTATTTATTCTTTTAGCCATGTTTAAAATACTTCAATTAAAGTAAAGTTACTTTAGTATTTCAAATATATAGAATTCAGTATGGATTGAAAGCTGCATTTTGGTATGCAAGTTAATATCAGAATAAAGCTCCTTTGCTTACAAATATTTCAGTCAAATATATTGTGCATATTTATTAGAACACAATTGTAAACTTAGTTTACAATTTGTATACTTGCAGATTAATATAATAAAGTATCTTAAAATTGGACGACTCAGTTAATGCAGAAAATGGCCCACACTTATTACCACGCCTAAAGTCTTTGTGGTTTATGGCGACTTAATCTTCACCCAAGTTGGCGATATTGGTTTCCTATTTCCTGCGACAATAACTTGCCCTTATGAAACTCCAATCTCCAACACAAAACATATACATCAATTGAAATGTCTTTTTGCCCATCTTAATTCTATACTTTAATAAAATTCTTCACTGAGCAAACCCTGAACAGTTGACAGTCTGAATTTGGATTCAAATAAATGTTGTCATAGTTCTTAAAAATCTATTGTACAAAACTGTGCATATAGGATTTCTTTTTAAATCTTTTCGAAATATTTGGAATTTTTTGTGAAAAAAATAAATATAAACCCATTTAAGAAATTGGAGACAAAAAGCCACCCGACCCCCCTTGGAGTAATTTCCTCCCAACTCAATCCCCGTTTTTCCTTTGTAGTATTAAAGGAACTTGGTTGATTTTTTTCGGGTTTCGTATGGATAGTAAACCCGGTAAATTGTAACAAAACCCTGCGGTTGAAAGTTGGCCACGGTTCGTTTTATCGAAAAAAGGGGGGCGGCTGAGCGGCACAAATTAAAATTATTCATGTCTGTTTCAGCTTCCTACTTAAAGAAACATTCCAACATCTCAATTGAATGTTATTTTGTAATGTTAATTCGATGACAATGACTACAAAATGCTTTATTAAGCGACATTGTTTTTGAAGCGAGTAACAAACTGTCGTCATTTGCCCGCGGTTTTATCTTTCGGTTTTCTCGGGACATATCGTCATGATAGTGATAAGCCATATATACCGAATGGACTGCAAAGATTTGTTAAGATGAATTCTAATTGGTTTAAATAGTCACGTGTGAAATCGTTAGAAGTGAAACTACATATTGATAGTTGTTAGATCTCATATGTAGTATAACGTAATCAGAGATCAATATTTTAATTAGATTGACTGGCAGGTGTCATCTGACCTTGACCTCATTTTCATGGTTCAGTGGTTATAGTTAAATTTTTGTGTTTTGGTCTGTTTTTCTCATACTATATGCAATAGGTCTACTATATTTGTTGTATGGAATGATTGTAAGGTGTACATATCTAGCGGGCAGATGTCATGTGACCCTGACCTCATTTTCATGGTTCAGTGGTCAAAGTTAAGTTTTTGAGTTTTGGGCTTTTTATCTAATACTATATGCCATAGGTCAACTATATTTGGTGTATGGAAATATATTATGATCTTTATGTCAGTCACGCAGGTTTTATTTGACCCTGACCTCATTTTCACGGTTCATTGCACAGTGTTAACTTTTTGTGTTTTGGTCTATTTTTCTTAAACTATAAGTAATGGGTCAACTATATATGTTGTATAGAAGCATTGTTAGCTGTACATGTCTGCCTGGCATGTTTCATCTGACCTTGACCTCATTTTCAAGGTCCATTGGTCTTTGTTTAGTTATCTTGGTTAATGTTAAGTTTATGTGACAGTTGTAATAAAGCTTAGCTTTATACCTAGGACTATCAACATAATATCAATGATTAGTATAGAAGGCGAGACATTTCAGCGTGTGCACTCTTGTTAAGTTCAAATTAGACATTTTTCTTCCATGTTCTTTGGATGGAATTTTATTAATATATTAAAAGTACACTTTATTTTCTGTCAATATAAACTAGAGAACATTCTGATTCCAGTGAAATCTAGGTTTATACAAGTATCTTTATTAAACAGTCCACCAGTAGGGGTTACTTATGCATGGTCCCTCAAAATATGACGTCATAGGAAAAAAAAAACTGTTGATTGCACTCCAAGCCATTTACGTAAAAAAAAAGTTCAATCAATTGACAATCGTTTGAAGATTTTTGACATTTTAACAAATTTGCCTCTCATTTCACGAAGTGTCCATAAATTGTGATGAATTTTTTATGGTTACCATCAAGTTATTGCGGATACTTGCGATTGTTTCAAAATTATGATTCGTAAGTATGAAAAATCTATCTACGTTAAGGGGCATCAATGTTTCGAGAGAAGGTTTTCATCAGCAGTGAATGAAAATAAGGATCTCTAATTCATTATCTTTGTTTGCTTGTGATCTTGTTTGGTTATATTGGTATGAAACGTTTAAATAAGTTTAAGGATTTTCTATCATTTTGGTCTCGATCGTAAATGAAGAGACATAAATTGTCAAAAAAGGCACCTAATGCAGTAATTTAGAACCGTTTAATTTTGTGACCTCAAAAGTAATAATGGTTTTCGGTATATATTCTGTTACACCGTTCCGTAATTTATATAGTTCGTTTGATTATATTCTTAATCTATTTGTGTGTTCCAGTCTAGGAGGATTATTCATCTTTAACCTTATAAGAACATTAAAACATCGTATCATCGCTACCTTTCCCCTGCTCACACGGATACATTTCTATATATCAGACAAATTCAGCTTTGCATTACTATCAACATACATATTCTGAGAAAAAAAAAAAAAAAAAAGAAAAAAAGGGGGAAATAACTTTTAGTAAAGGTAGTAAAAACAGTTTTGCTGCCTTATTGCTATACATTCCAAGTGAACCTGATAAAGTTATAAATAAGGAAAAGAATTTAAATATTGTCTACGTCATCCCATCATATAACAACATAATAACACCATATCTCTGACACAGCTTCATCACTATAGTTATAATTGCTTCTGCATAATATAGATAACAAGAGTTTGGTTCAGAAATCTTGGATAGTAAAAAAAGTTTTGCTGTCCATTTTTATATATCAGACAAATTCAGCTTCTGCATTACTATCAACATACATTCCGCTAAGAGCATTTAACTAGAGATCATCCTATTTTTGTCATAACCCTATATTTATTCTATATTATAATCATCATATAACCTGATTCTTCAGCTATATCATCAAGATAGTAAAAACAGTTTTGCTGTCCATAGGGATCACCCTATCTTACACATAGCTTACATACTCTGTGTCATCTGTGCACCAATTTATATATGTTCGTCAAACGTCAAGGATAGTAAATACTGTTTTGCTGCCCAAATTCTACCAAAATTCTTAGAGAAAGGAAAACAACAAAGTCAACAAATTTATCAAGTCACATTAGCTTAGGAATAGTAAAGACTGCTTTGCTGTCCAAAATTTACCCAGAGTTATTGAGAAAGAAAAGGCACTCCAGTAATAAATCTGTCAACTTATATTGGCTTCAAAATAGTAAAGACTGCTTTGCTATAAAAAAAAAAAAAACAAAAAAAAAAAACAACAAACAACAAATAAATTTATCCAGAGTTATTAGAGAAAGAACAGGAACTTCAGTAAAAATTGTCAAGTTCATTGGCTTCAAAATAGTAAAGACTGCTTTGCTGTCCAAAATTTTATCTAGTCTTATTGGAAAGGACCCTCAGTAAATAATTTTTGTCAAGATTTAATAGCTTCAGTATAGTAAAGACTGCTTTGCTGTTATCTGATCTAAAATGTCTTCTCCAAGGAGATCACACAGAGAGAAAATCTCTCCATATAGATATACACCAAGTCTAGCAGTTGCAAAACATAAAGCACGACAAAAAAACAGGGAACGTTTGCAACTATCTAGTCAATTTACTCCAAATAGATTAACTCAAGGGAAATCAACAGTGACTAATTACTCACTAAATCCAACCAAAGCAGCCCAAAAAATGATTGATGCTACTGAACAGCTCAATGTACAGGCTGAATTCAAAAGAGGGACCCTTGTTATGAAATTCTCTCCTGCTGCGTTTCTGATGTTTCACAAACATACTCTTGCTTACTATGAAAAATCAAGTAGATTAACAGCTATATCTCATTTCAAAAGGGACAAAAACAATCTCATAGTGGAAGAATCACTCAGTATTAAACCAATCACAAATGATAAGGTTGGTAGGAGACAAGTTTACAGAATCAATTTATACAAAACTGCATTCTCTGTTGAAGCAAATGGTAGAGAGATTAAGGACTTTATTAAAAATGACCTACATGAAATTTTAAGTACATTACCATCTATAGAATTTTTAAACAATATGAACACAGCCATACAAGATTCATGTAAATCTTTCTTGTCTGATCAGGGCTCTAATAATTGGATACAATCAGATAACATTTCTTCCCATTCTGCAATCGTACCTACATCCAGTAGAGATGAAAATGATCCTCTCCTGACCAATTTAAACAGAACTCAAAATTTGACATCAATTGAGACAATAGTAGCAACAGATTCTACCCAATCTCACAAAAACTGTGCTAGTTGCTCTGAGAACATAATCGACTTTGAATTTATCATGTGTATCACTTGTGAAGAAAAATTCCATTTTCAATGTCAAAACATAACTTCTGATCAATACAAATCTATGAGTATTGATGAATTGGAACAATTCAAATGCACACAGTGTAATTCGTTAATAAATGACCTATCCATCTCAGAAATAGAAACAGATCCCAGAAACATGGTTCAATTTACTGGTTCCTCATGCTCTCCAGATACTTTGGTGAAAACAGTTCAGATAAACAGAAATCTTGAAAAATCTCCAAAATCAGACCCTTATTGTGGGAACTCTAAGGACATGCAACAAGACCATACAGGAAAACAAGTTCATACTGCTCAACAACAATGCACTAATATAGGAGCTCTTAGAAACAACTCTTCTCCAATTTTGCAGACAGATAATAACTCAATAAAACAACCTAAACAAACTGGACCAAAGAAACAAAAGACACTGAAGCAAGATGATTTAAAATCCAAACTCGCCGTAGCAGAAGCACATATTGCCGCTCTAGAGAACACCATACTAGATAATAATAACTTAATCAGAAACATGAAACTGACTCAGCTCGGTCAAAATGATTACCACCAAAATGGACCTGACCTTCATAGTTATAGACAGACCCCATCATCAATCAGTGCTAACTGTTCTAATTGTCACTGTTCACAAGTGGATAATAGAATCAGAGACCTTGAGCGGGAAATGTCAAATTTGAGACTTCAACACCTTAAAAATCAATTCTTCACACTTAGACAACAAAGTCAAAACCTAGTCAACCTGCAAGCCACAGCACATATGAACCAACAAGGCCCTGTACATACAATACATTCTCAACATGTTGTTCAACCTTCTCCAACTTCAGTGCAAAACCATTGGTTACAACAACCAGTTCATCCCTTATTCCAGCAGACAGTTCCAGCTCCACCACCTTATATGTTTAGACAACCAAGCAGAACTCAAATGGTACCGTCACAAAACATACCAAATAGTCATATGCAAGCCCAGCATCCACAAATGATATATCATAGAGCTGCAGTTGCAACACAATTATCTCCCTTGGATAGTAATAACAGTATTGCTGTCACTCCATCAATTCATCCTCATTCTCAAACTCACCACATGTCCTCTACTCAAGGAAAGGTACAGATAAACACATCTAGTAATAAAATTGTACCAGAGCTTATCACAAAATCTTGCGTTTCTAATGACATAAGTAACAGTTCATCAGGAGATAGTAAAAACAGTTTTGCTGTCACTCCATCTACTCATCTTCATTCTCAAATTCACCACA